>NC_141878.1:392310506-392935506 GCF_056163025.1 Triticum urartu | reverse complement strand
CACGTCCCCTACCGAAACCATCATGGTTGTTGTGAGAAGCTCTGGTTTGTGAGAAGCTTATACCCAAACCTACCCCAAATGGGACAAATTTTTTACCACGGCATGTTGATGTTGCTCCATGATAGCATGCCAAGTTTCATGAATTTCAGACGAGTTTTGGATTTACTAGAATTTAAAAACCAGGTATCTCAACATTTTGCCGGCAATCAACAGTGCCATGGTGTTTGAAATTCATTCCCATCTCTTGCATGGGACCTAGAAATTCGTGCAAGGACACACATGTGTTTTTTCAACCAACTTTAGTGCATGGGAGCATGTGCTTGTAGTTCAAATTTGAATTATGCACATAAGATGCCTAGAAAACCCAGTTAATGTATAAAAAGGCCAAGCGAACCCTGAAAAATTCATTCCCATTTCTTGCATGGGACCTAAGCATGCACTGAAGGACACATATTTGATTTTTCAACCAATTTGAATGTAGCGGAGCATGTGCATGTAGTTTAATTTTGAATTGTGCACCTGAAATGGCTAGAAAACCATTTTAATGTATAAAATATCCAAACAAACCCTGCATAATTCCAATTCTTTTACGACACACATATAGTTGCATGTTCACTGCAGATAAAAGGTCTAGCAATTCAAACAACGTCCATTGCTGCTGTGACCCCATTTTGTAATTCAAATCAAGTTGACCCCACACAGTTTATTATCACCAACTCTGTGAGATGTAGTACAAAATATCTTAGAGCACCGTCGGTGTATATAGTACGCCTATGGCTTACGCGACAAGGTGCATCGGCTACAGTCCACAACCGGTGTGTTTAACACACTAGCTCGCTCCCCAAAAACTCCCGCCTCTGCATCCCTCACAATCTCGAAAATATCTACCGTCTGGAAGGTTTTAATGTTTGATAGTACACGATTAGTATGTGTGGACCGTGAGTGATGTTTGTTACTCCCGCTCTGATTCAGTCCCTTGATTCAAATTTTCAGTAGCCCCAGCATTCTACTCCTGCCTCTGCATCCCTCGCAATCTCAAAAATATCTGCTCTCCCTTGATCCAAATTTTTAGTAGCCCCTCCTCGTTACTCCCGCCTAGTAAAATTTTTAGTTGCCGCCGTATTTCCTCAAACACAACCTCCGCTTACACAGACACACACACAACCCTCAAAACCATTGGTAGGCCACCGCCATCGCCGGTGCCTCCATCCTCATCCTCTACCTGTGTGCCGGGGAGCTCGAGGAGCCAATGGACAAAAAGAGGTTTATCACGGCCTTTTCGCTCGATGCCGACGAGGTGGCTGCCGAGGTGTCCTCGTCGTCCTCCGCGGGCCCGATCCGCCGTCGCTGGTCCCCCGATCCGCCCGCCGCTGCGCCCCTACACCAGTTCGAGGACTTCCCTGGTCCTCTCCCGGACCTGGCAGCCGACGAAGTCCTACCTCAGGGTCCGACAGCGGTGGTGCGGGACGTGGGTCGCCGAGATTATAGATCAAGAGACCCACACCCAGCGGTGGCTCTATAGCTTCAACACGGCCGATCTCGCGGCCATGGAGTACGACCGGTGGCGTGGAGGCTAGGCTCAATTTCCGCTTTGGCACACGTCCAGTCGACCTCGTTCCGCCGGAGCCATGGGTGGTGAGCTCGGCTATGGCGCGGGAGGACCGCGAGGCGTGGGAGTGCCTCGAGGCCGAGGCCGCCGACGAGGCCTACATGCAAGAGCTCCACCGGCAGCACCCGGAGCTCGTGGAGGCGGAGCAGGTGATCTTTGCCGGCGCAGAGGGCGGCGAGGTTATCGCGCTCTCCTCCGATGACGAGGTCGAAGGCGGCGAGGACGGCGACGCAGAAGGTGGCAAGGTTATCGCGCTTTCCTCTGATGATGAGGTCCAAGGCGGCGGTGATGGTGGCGTGAAGGGCGTCGAGGTGAGCCCCGAGGACGAGGATATTGATGTCGACGAGTGGAGGAGTGCCTTCCCCAATGACTCCGACGACGGTACTGGACCGGACCCGGCTCGTGGCACCGTACATAATGAGGAAGGATTGGCTCGACCTCTAGTTCGACCGAAAGTAGTTTAGCTTAGTTTAAATTTATGCTTTATGTTCGGTTATGCAAAACCATCTATGTTTATGTTTGAATGCATGCTACTTTCGGTTGAACCTGCTTTGAACTTGATCAAATTGAAGTCTACAACCTTAAGTTTAGGGGATCAACTAGAAAGGCCAAAAATTGCTGGAGTATATATATATATATAAACTAAGCGTTTTAGTCCTTTAACTTTTTAAGGATCACCTAGAGATGTCCTTATGACTTGTTTATTTCAGTTCTTCATAATGTGATGCTCTATATGTGCAACTATTTGCCGTGTAGTTCAATTTCATCAATAACAGTTTCAACAATACCACTATGAATTATGATATTTGGTTGCTAGTAAGGATATTGCAGTTAACATGACTTTTCGTTTTTCAATTGTTGTTTAGCAACATGCATTATACTGAATGACTAAATATGCAATCCCGGGCTACATGGCAACAAGGAAGAGTGTTACCTTAATGTTCTGATGATGTCTAGATATACATGTAATAAAATCTTATATAATGGGATGGATGGAGTGTTGTACTACATCATTTTTCAATTGTTGTTTAGCTTCTAATATTAACTTGGTGCTTTTAGGTACATATATCATTGCCAATGAACCAGCATCAAGTGAGGAAACTGATAAAGATTGTTATTAAAATGGGTCGAAAGATGTCAATCAAACTATTTGTTTACACTTTATGCAAGAAAACAATGAACTGCAGGATGGGAAGTAAGAACCCTGTAGCCTTATTTTTACTGCCCATAATGAGTTGTGTTAGAGGACAATATCTGAAGCTTTTTTCTTTTGCAGTGGATCCTGAAGCAGTTTACTCAAGATTACCTCTCAAACTACATGATTGGCAGCCGACCATCACAAGGGGTTGGACTAGAGTCCTGCATGCCTTCTGCATCTAGGAGAGCACAATAGGGCCATTCCGCTTCACCTTGTTCAGCAACTGGAATGTCTGTCACCTCTTTCTTTACCATCTGTAATAGTACAAGTATAGAACCCTGGTACATCATTCTTTATTTGGTGCTTATGTAATTCTTAAACATATGTACCTGTGAATCGAGTAATGCATTGGTTGTTTAAACCTGATGGATATGAATAAAGCTGTAGCTGTTAGGGAACGTAGTAATTTCAAAATTTTCATACGCACATGCAAGAACATGGTGATGCATAGCAACGAGAGGGGAGAGTATGTCTACGAACCCTCACAGACCGAAAGCGGAAGCGTTTAACAACGCGGTTGATGTAGTCATACACCTTCACAATCCGTCCCGATCAAGTACTGAACGTACAACACCTCCGCGTTCAGCACACGTTTAGCTCGATGATGTCCTCACCTTCTTGATCCAGCAAGAGGAGCGAAGTAGTAGATGAGTTCCGACAGCACGACGGCGTGGTGACGGTGTTGGTGAAGAACAATCTCTGTAGGGCTTCGCCTAAGCACTACGAAAATTATTACGGAGGATAAACTAGAGGGGATGGGGTTGCCGGCACACAGCTTGGTGTTTCTTGATGTGTCTTGGGTGCTAGCCCTACCCCTCTATTTATATGTTGAGCCTTGGGGTCGAAACTTGGAGAAAAGCCTCCACAAAGTCGGTTTCACCCGAAAGACAAGAGTCCTTCTCGGACTCCAAGGCCAGACGCCAGGGTTCCCGGCGTCTGGACCCAGATGCCAGGGACCCTGGCGTCTGGCCCCTGAACTCTGCAAAACTTCCTTTTGCGCTTTTCCAAAAACCTTGTGGGCTTTCCCCTTTGGCCCAAATAAATTGTTCTCGTACCCAAACATTTCAGGAAACATCCGAAACCCCTTCCGGTGAATTCCGGAACCCTTCTGGAGACCAAACACTATTATCCAATATAACAAACTTTATCTCCGCACCATTCCGGAGTTCCTCATCATGTCCGTGATCTTATCCGGAACTCCGAACAACATTCGGTTACCAACATACATAACTCATAAATACTATATCGTCAACGAACGTTAAGCGTGCGGACCCTACGGGTTCGAGAACTAGGTAGACATGACCGAGACACTTCTCTGGTCAATAACCAATAGAGGAACCTGGATGCCCATATTGGCTCCTACATATTCTACGAAGATCTTTATCGGTCGAACCGCATAACAGCATACGTTGTTCCCTTTGTCATCAGTATGTTACTTTCCCGAGATTCGACCGTCGGTCTCTCAATACCTAGTTCAATCTCGTTACTGGCAAGTCTCTTTACTTGTTCCGTAATGCACTATCCCGCAACTAACTCATTAGTTGCATTGCTTGCAAGGCTTATAGTGATGTGCATTACTGAGAGGGCCCAGAGATACCACTCGAACAATCAGAGTGACAAATCCTAATCTCGATCTATGCCAACTCAGCAAGTACCATCGGAGACACCTGTAGAGCACCTTTATAATCACCCAGTTACCTTGTGACGTTTGGTAGCACACAAAGTGTTCCTCCGGTAATCGGGAGTTGCATAATCTCATAGTCATAGGAACATGTATAAGTCATGAAGAAAGCAATAGCAGTAAACTAAAACGATCAAGTGCTAAGCTAACGGAATGGTTCAAGTCAGTCACATCATTCTCCTAAGGATGTGATCCCATTTATCAAATGACAACTCATGTCTATGGGTAGGAAACATAACCATCTTTGATCAACGAGCTAGTCAAGTAGAGCATACTAGTGATACTTTGTTTGTCTATGTATTCACACATGTATTATGTTTCCGGTTAATACAATTCTAGCATGAATAATAAACATTTATCATGATATAAGGAAATATAAATAACAACTTTATTGTTGCCTCTAGGGCATATTTCCTTCAGTCTCCCACTTGCACTAGAGTCAATAATCTAGTTCACATCGTCATGTGATTTAACACCAATAGTTTACATCTTTATGTGATTAGTTCACATCTCCATGTGACTAACACCCAAAGGGTTTACTAGAGTTAATGATCTAGTTCGCATTGCTATGTGATTAACACCCAAAGAGTGATCATGTTTTGCTTGTGAGAGAAATTTAGTCAACGGGTCTGCAACATTCAGATCCGTATGTATTTCGTAAATTTCTATGTCTACAATGCTCTGCACGGAGCTACTCTAGCTAATTGCTCCCACTTTCAATATGTATCCAGATCGAGACTTAGAGTCATCTAGGTCAATGTAAAAAGCTTGCATCGACGTAACTCTTTACGACGAACTCTTTTATCATCTCCATAACCGAGAAATATTTCCTTAGTGCTCTAAGGATAATTTTGACCGCTGTCAGTGATCTACTCCTAGATCACTATTGTACTATGACGCCCGGATAATCAAGCTACAGTAACCCTCTACTAACGATGCCACATCACCTCCATTACGGTTACTAACCTCGCATTAGTTCGAAACCGATTCAAATCCAAATTCAAAATCAAACAAATAATATAAGTTTTCCAATCTTAAAACTAAAATGTTTGGAGAGAGACAAATAATGCATAAGTAATATTGGTGAAGAAACCAACCTCTTTGAAAGTGTTTGATTCCTAAAGTAAATAAATAGTAGCAAAACAATTAATAAAATGCTTTTTACAATTAATTAATTATTAAACTATTCTATCTAGTTGCCCAAACTTATGTGGCCGTAGTATAATTATTTAGACCAAATTAGGGACTACTTTTATAATTCATAAATCTAAAATAAATGTGAAACTAAAAGTAACAGAAAATAAATAAAAGAATAAAAACAGAAGACAAAACAAATACAAGAAAAGAGAAAAGAAAACAGGACCCCCCCCCCCCCGCTGGGCCAAGTGGCCCAGCTGGCCTCAGCCGCTCGAACGGGCTGGCCCACCCCAGCCCACCTCCCCTACTAACTTCCCACCCCCGTAACCCTAACCCCCCACTCGCCCCACTCCCTCTCCCCGTCCCGATCCGATCTGGATCGGTGACGAAACCCCACTCCCCACTCTCCTCGCTCCCCGACCCCCTTCTGGATCGGGGCAACAACCTCGGCGCCCGGTGCCCCGCTGCCTACCCCGCCGTTCCCCCGTTGCCTGGCGCTCGCCGGACACCGTCCGTGCCGTCCCGTCATCTCTTCCTCGCCCAAGGTCGTGCCCGAAGGCCGCAGACACCGCAGCCACCGCCGCCCTGCTTGGACCTCGCCGGACGCCATCGCCGGACTGCCTCCCCGTCGTCCTCTTCGTCGCCTACTCGTCCCCGTCTTCCTCCTCAACAGCTCCAACGAGCCCCGCCGCCCCTCGTCCCTGCAACGTGGGTGAGCCCCCGGGCTCCGGCCTCGCTCCTTCTCTGCTTGTGCTGCGGCTATCGCCACGCGCCGTCACCGTCGTGTCCTTCCCCCCCCCCCCCCGCCGTGGCTCGCACCACCAGCGCCAGCTACGCACCTGCCATGGCCGCCCGGCTCCCCCCTCCCGCTCCGGCTTCGCCACTTCGCACGAGGCCGTGCTCCGGCCAAGCAATCTGCACCTCCCGACCGTGGTCCGCGTGCGCCACAACCGCGCTGGCCACGTCGTCACTCCCCCTGCCGCCCGCTACCTCCCCCAGCTGCGCCCGACGCTCCCTGTCCGCCCTGGCCGGCGCTCTCCTCCGCCCCGACCGGTGCCCGGGGCCAACCGGGGGAGCACCCGCGCCCATTATCCCGTTACGGGGCGCCCAGCAGTGGCGTGTGTCACTGACCACTGGGGCCCGACCCTTTTTTTTAGAATGAAAAAGAAAAGAAGAAAAGGAATAAAATAAATAAATAAATAATAAGATAATAATAATTAATTAGTTGATTAACTTAATTAATCTAGTTTAATTAATCATGCTTAATTAAACCCTAATTAACATGTTAGTCTATGACAGGTGGGTCCCACTGGACCCACAGGCCAGGTTTGACTTTGGTCAGCTGGGTTTGACCTGCTGATGCCATGGTGATGTCATGCTGACATCACCTTTCACTGTTCTGGATAATGTTCGAGTTAATTAATTAAATAAATGTAAAAAATGCATAAAACTTTGATAAATCATAGAAAATAAACCGTAACTCGGATGCAAATACTTTATACATGAAAGTCGCTCAGAACGACAAGACGAATCTGGATACACAGCCCGTACGTCCGCCACACATCCCTATCATAGTGAACACGCAACTTTCCCCCCTCCGGTTCATCTGTCCGAAAATGCGAAACACCGGGAATACTTTCCCGGATGTTTTCCCCCTTCGCCGGTATCACCTACTACCGCGTTAGGGCATACCTAGCACCGCTCATTGTCACGTCACGCATCGTCATGCTTATGTTTGCATTGTATTTATTGTTTCTTCCCCCTCTTCTCTTTGATAGACTACGAGACCGACGCTGCTGCCGCCCCGTTCGACTACGGAGTTGACGACCCCTCCTTCTTGCCAGAGCAACCAGGCAAGCCCCCCCTTGATCACCAGATATCGCCTACTCTTCTCTATACTACTTGCATTAGAGTAGTGTAGCATGTTACTGCTTTCCGTTAATCCTATTCTGATGCATAGCCTGTCATTGTTGTTACAACTGTTGATACCTTAACTACAATCCTAAATTGTTAGTATAGGATACTAGTGTTCCATCAGTGGCCCTACACTCTTGTCCGTCTGCCATTATATACTACTGGGCCGTGATCACTTCGGGAGGTGATCACGGGCATGTACTATATACTTTACACTGTTACATTACCGGTGATACTGTTTGGAGATGGGGGCTGAAGGGGCAGGTGGCTCCATCCCGGTAGAGGTGGGCCTAGGTTCCCGACGGCCCTCGACTGTTACTTTGTGGCGGAGCGACAGGGCAGGTTGAGACCACCTAGGAGAGAGGTGGGCCTGGCCCTGGTCGGTGTTCGCAGATACTTAACACGTTTAACGAGATCTTGGTATTTGATCTGAGTCTGGCTATTGGCCTCTACGCACTGACCATCTACGCGGGGACAGTTATGGGCACTCGACGTCGTGGTATCAGCCGTAGCCTTCGTGACGTCAACAACTGAGTGGCGCGCACCGGATTGGACCGTAAGCCTGCTCTTGTATTAAGGGGGCTAGTTCTGCTTCCGGCCGTGTACGCAACGTGCAGGTGTGCAATGGGTGATGGGCCCAGACCCCTGCGCCATAGGATTTAGACCGGTGTGCTGACCTCTCTATTGTGCCTAGGTAGGGCAGCGACGTGTTGATCTTCCGAGGCCGGGCATGACCCAGGAAAGTGTGTCCGGCCAAATGGGATCGAGCGTGTTGGGTTATGTGGTGCACCCCTGCAGGGAAGTTAATCTATTCGAATAGCCATGATCTTCGGTAACAGGACGACTTGGAGTTGTACCTTGACCTTATGACAACTAGAACCGGATACTTAATAAAACACACCCTTCCAAGTGCCAGATACAACCGGTGATCGCTCTCTCACAGAGCGATGAGGGGAGGATCATCGGTTAGGATTATGCTATACGATGCTACTTGATGCTACTTGGTGAACTTACCATCTACTCTCTCCTACATGCTGCAAGATGGAGGTGGCCAGAAGCGTAGTCTTCGACAGGATTAGTTATCCCCCTCTTATTCTGGCATTCTGCAGTTCAGTCCACATATGATACCCTTATTCCATTTGATACCCATGCATATGTAGTGTAGCTCCTTGCTTGCTAGTACTTTGGATGAGTACTCACGGTTGCTTTCTCCCCCTTTTCCCCCCTTTCCTTTCTTTCTGGTTGTCGCAACCAGATGCTGGAGTCCAGGAGCCAGACGCCACCGTTGATGACGACTACTACTACTCGGGAGGTGCCTACTACTACGTGCAGCCCGCTGACGGCGACCAGGAGTAGTTTAGGAGGATCCCAAGCAGGAGACCTGCGCCTCTTTCGATCTGTATCCCAGTTTGTGTTAGCCTTCTTAAGGAAAACTTGTTTAACTTATGTCTGTACTTAGATATTGTTGCTTCCGCTGACTCATCTTTGATCGAGCTCTTGTATTCTAGCCTTCGAGGCCCCTGGCTTGTAATATAAAGCTTGTATTATTTTAATTTGTGTCTAGAGTTGTGTTGTGATATCTTCCATGAGTCCTTGATCTTGATCGTACACATTTGCGTGTATGATTAGTGTACGGTCAAATCGGGGGCGTCACAAGTTGGTATCAGAGCCGACTGCCTGTAGGAACCCCCCTTCCACACTCCTTGGCCGAAGTTGAGTCTAGACATTACAAAAACCCTTTGCCTTGAGCTTTGAATTAGTCAGTTGTTTCTATAATCCAAAGCCCTTGCTTTGTTTTGTCCTCTGACCGTGTGCCGATGCTCACATCAGCTCCATTATGGACCGGCAGATCCTTTGTTAGATTTTATCCAACAACGTCCTTCATATTCAATAACCTTGTGAGCCTTCACTCAGATACGTAATGCCTTTGGTAAATTGTATCCTCTGCTTTCTCAACCATGCTCAGCTTTCGAGCTGGTGGTATTTACTATTGAAGATTGTGGTATATATTTCCACGATACCCTGATGGGTTGAACCTATGCCTTCCTTAATATGTTTGAACTCAAAAGTTTTCACGAGTCATACACTCTGGTAATTTGCCAGATAAAATTTCAACACTACAACTTCCTCGAAGTGAGAAGTGAATGATTGGTTATGCATTGGAGAAGTGGGAGTCGACCTTGAACTTTGTGTTCATGCCCATCAAAATGATGTAGACCGTCTCAGAAGCTTCTTGCAAAATGATTATCCAGATGTATGATTCTTTCGGTATTCTTGAAATTGATTCCTTACAGTTATGGTTCCGACCATGCTGTCCTGATTTGATATATATGATGGGAATTCATTCCAGTGCCTCGTCTAATTTTTGGCAAGGTTGAAGTATCTACTTCATAGGTCAATGGCCCGGTTCTACTTCTATCATGTTCTACCTTCGAGTATTACCCGCTGGTATCTCGAGAACTCTGTTACTTCCCGCGAGTCTTCATCTAGTATTGCTTCTCATCGATCTCAGATCCCCCCAGGTTCTGAGTTATTAGTCACTCGAGGACACCGATAAATGAATGGATTCCGCACTCTGATTCAATAACTCTAAGTAATTCTTGTTGCTTACGAGTTTAATAATCCTTCAAGTCATTCCTAGCCTTATCAGCTATATCATCATCGGCAAACTTTTAGCTGTGCTACCTGGTCCTTCTTCCCGGAGCACAACTTTCAACGATGAGCTTTCGTGTAAATACAGGCTTCACCACAAGTTTGTATAAAACCATATGCTTTAATCACTTTATCAAAGCATATATTCCAACTCTGAGATGCTTGCACCAGTCCATAGATGGACCGCTGGAGCTTGCACACTTTGCTAGCACCTTTAGGATTGACCAAACTTTCTTGTTGTATCATATACAATTCTTCTTTAAGAAATCCATTAAGGAATGCAGTTTTGTCATCCATTTGCCAGATTTCATAAAATGCAGCAACTGCTAACATGATTCGGACAGACTTTTAAGCATCGATATGAGTGAGAAACTCTCATCGTAGTCAACACTTTGAACTTGTCAAAAATATTTTTGCGACAATTCGAGCTTTGTAGATAGTAACACTACTATCAGCGTCCGTCTTCCTCTTGAGGATCCATTTATTCTAAATGACTCACCGATCATCGGGTAAGTCAATCAAAGTCCATACTTTGTTCTCATACATGGATCCCATCTCAGATTTCATGGCCTCAAGCCATTTCGCAGAATCTGGGCTCATCATTGCTTCCTCATAGTTAGTAGGTTCGTCATGGTCAAGTAACATGACATCCAGAATAGGATTACCATACCACTCTAGTGCGGATCTCACTCTGGTTGACCTACGAGGTTCGGTAGTAACTTGATCTGAAGTTACATGATCATCATCATTAGCTTCCTCACTAGTTGGTGTAGGAGTCACAGGAACAAATTTGTGTGATGAACTACTTTCCAATAAGGCAGCAGGTACAGTTACCTCATCAAGTTCTACTTTCCTCCCACTCACTTATTTCGAGAGAAACTCCCTCTCTAGAAAGGATCCATTCTTAGCAACAAATGTCTTGCCTTCGGATCTATGATAGAAGGTGTACCCAACTGTCTCCTTTGGGTATCTTATGAAGACACATTTCTCCGACTTGGGTTTGAGCTTACAAGGATGAAACTTTTTCACATAAGCATCGCAACCCCAAACTTTAAGAAATGACAACTTTGGTTTCTTGCCAAACCACAATTCATATGGCATCGTCTCAACGGATTTAGATGGTGCCCTATTTAATGTGAATGCAGCTCTCTCTAATGCATAACCCCAAAACGATAGTGGTAAATCGGTAAGAGACATCATAGATTGCACGATATCTAATAAAGTACGGTTACGATGTTCGGACACACCATTACACTATGGTGTTCTAGGTGGCATGAGTTGCGAAACTATTCCGCATTGTTTCAAATGAAGACCAAACTCATAACTCAAATATTCTCCTTCACAATCAGATCGTAGAAACTTTTTTTCTTGTTCCGATGATTTTCCACTTCACTCTGAAATTATTTGAACTTTTCAAATGTTTCAGATTTATGTTTCATCAAGAAGATATACCCATATCTTACTCAAATCATGTGTGAAGGTCAGAAAATAACGATACCTGCCGCGAGCCTCAACACTCGTCGGACTGCATACATCAGTATGTATTATTTCCAACAAGTCTGTTGCTCGCTCAATTGTTCCGGAGAACGGAGTCTTAGTCATCTTGCCCATGAGGCATGGTTCACAAGCATCAACTGATTCATAATCAAGTGATTCCATAAGCCCATCAGCATGGATTTTCTTCATGCGCTTTACACCAATATGACCTAAACGGCAGTGCCACAAATAAGTTGCACTATCATTATTAACTTTGCATATTTTGGCTTCAATATTATGAATATGTGTATCACTATGATCGAGATTCAATAAACCATTCACCTTGGATGTATAACCATTGAAGGTTTTATTCTTGTAAATAGAACAACAATTATTCTCTGACTTTAAATGAATAACCATATTGCAATAAACACGATCAAATCATATTCATGCTTAACGTAAACACCAAGTAACATTTATTTAGGTTCAACACTAATCCTGAAAGTATAGGGAGTGTGCGATGATGATCATATTAATCTTGGAACCACTTCCAACACACATCGTCACTTCACCCTTAACTAGTCTCTGTTCATTCTGCAACTCCCGTTTCGAGTTAATAATATCAGCAACTGAACTAGTATCAAATACTGAGGGGTTGCTATAAACACTAGTAAAGTACACATCAATAACATGTATATCAAATATACCTTTGTTCACTTTGCCATCCTTCTTATCCGCCAAATACTTGGGGCAGTTCTGCTTCCAGTGACCAGTCCCTTTGCAGTAGAAGCACTTAGTCTCAGGCTTAGGTCTAGACTTGGGCTTCTTCATTTGAGCAACAACTTGCTTGCCGTTCTTCTTGAAGTTCCCCTTCTTCCCTTTGCCCTTTTCTTGAAACTAGTGGTCTTGTCAACCATCAACACTTGATGCTTTTCTTGATCTCTACCTTCATCGATTTCAGCATCACGAAGAGCTTGGGAATCGTTTCTGTTAGCCCTTGCATATTATAGTTCATCACGAAGTTCCAGTAACTTGGTGATAGTGACTAGAGAACTTTGTCAATCACTATCTTATCTAGAAGATTAACTCTCACTTGATTCAAGTGATTGTAGTACTCAGACATTCTGAGCACATACTCACTAACTGAGTTATTCTCCTCCTTGTAGGCAAAGTGCTTATCAAAGGTCTCATACCTTTTGACATGGGCATGAGTCTGAAATACTAATTTCAACTCTTGGAACATCTCATATGCTCTGTGGCGTTCAAAACGTCTTTTAAGCCCCGATTCTAAGCCATAAAGCATGGTGCACTAAACTATCAAGTAGTCATCATATCGAGCTCACCAAACATTCATAACATCTGCATCTTCTCCTGCAATCGGTCTATCACCTAGAGGTGCATCAAGGACATAATTCTTCTGTGCAGCAATGAGGATAATCCTCAGATCACAGATCCAATCCGCATCATTGCTACTAACATCTTTCCACTTAGTTTTTCTCTAGGAACAAAATAAACGGGCAGCTACATCGCGAGCTATGGATCTATAACATATTTATGCAAATACTATTAGGACTAAGTTCATGATAAATTAAAGTTCAATTAATCATATTACTTAAGAACTCCCACTTAGATAGACATCCCTCTAATCATCTAAGTGATTACGTGATCCAAATCAACTAAACCATGACCGATCATCACGTGAAATGGAGTAGTTTTCAATGGTGAACATCACTATGTTGATCATACCTACTTTATGATTCACACTCGACCTTTCGGTCTCAGTGTTCCAGGCCATATCTGCATATGCTAGGCTCGTCAAGTTTAACCTGAGTATTTCTGCGTGTGCAAAACTGGCTTGCACCTGTTGTATGTGAACGTAGAGCTTATCACACCCGATCATCACGTGGTGTCTTCGCACGACGAACTTTGGCAATGGTGCATACTCAGGGAGAATACTTGTACCTTGAAATTTTAGTGAGAGATCATCTTATAATGCTACCGTCAATCAAGCAGAATAAGATGCATAAAGGATAAACATCACATGCAATCAATATAAGTGATATGATATGGCCATCATCATCTTGTGCCTGTGATCTCCATCTCCAAAGCACCGTCATGATCACCATCTTCACCAGCATGACACCTTGATCTCCATCGTAGCATCGTTGTTGTCTCGCCAACTATTGCTTCTACGACTATCGCTACCGCTTAGTGATAAAGTAAAGCAATTACAGGGCGATTGCATTGCATACAATAAAGTGACAACCATATGGCTCCTGCCAGTTGCCGATAACTCCATTACAAAACATGATCATCTCATACAATAAAATATAGCAGCATGCCTTGACCATATCACATCACAACATGCCCTGCAAAAACAAGTTAGACGTCCTCTATTTTGTTGTTGCAAGTTTTACGTGGCTGCTACGGTCTGAGCAAGAACCGTTCTTACCTACGCATCAAAACCACAATGATATTTCGTCAAGTTAGTGTTGTTTTAACCTTCAACAAGGACCGGGCATAGTCACACTCGGTTCAACTAAAGTTGGAGAAACTGACACCTGCCAGCCACCTGTGTGCAAAGCACGTCGGTAGAACCAGTCTCGTGTAAGCGTACGTGTAATGTCGGTCCGGGCCGCTTCATCCAACAATACCGCCGAACCAAATTATGACATGCTAGTAATCAGTATGACTTGTATCGCCCACAACTCACTTGTGTTCTACTCGTGCATATAGCATCTGCGCATAAACCTGGCTCTGATACCACTGTTAGGGAACGTAGTAATTTAAAAAAATTCCTACGCACACGCAAGATCATGGTGATGCATAGCAACGAGAGGGGAGAGTATGTCTAAATACCCTCGTAGACCTAAAGCGGAAGCGTTTATCAACGCGTTTGATGTAGTCGTACACCTCCACGATCCGTCCCGATCAAGTACCGAACATACGGCACCTCCGCGTTCAGCACACGTTCAGCTCGATGATGTCCTCGCCTTCTTGATCCAGCAAGAGGGGCAAAGTAGTAGATGAGTTCCGGCAGCACGACGGTGTGGTGAGGGTGTTGGTGAAGAACAATCTCTACAGGGCTTCGCCTAACCACTAAGAAAACTATTATGGAAGATAAACTAGAGGGGACGGGGTTGCCGGCACACAGCTTGGTGTTTCTTGATGTGTCTTGGGTGCTAGACCTACACCTCTATTTATATGTTGAGCCTTGGGGTCGAAACTTGGAGTAAAAGCCTCCACAGAGTCGGTTTCATCCGAAAGGCAAGAGTCCTTCGCGGACTCCAGGGCCAGACACCAAGGACCCTGGCGTCTGGCCCCTGGACTCCGCAAAACTTCCGTTTGTGCTTTCCAAAAACCTTGTGGGCTTTCCCCTTTGGCCCAAATAAAGTGTTCTCATACCCAAACATTTCGGGAAACATCCGGAACCCCTTCTGGTGAATTCCGGAACCCTTCCGAAGACTAAACACTATTATCCCATATAACAAACTTTATCTCTGGACCATTCCGGAGTTCCTCGTCATGTTCGTGATCTTATCCCGAACTCCGAACAACATTCGGTTACCAACATACATAACTCATAAATACTATATCGCCAATGAAGGTTAAGCGTGCGAACCCTACGGGTTCGAGAACTATGTAGACATGACCGAGACACTTCTCTGGTCAATAACCAATAGCGGAACCTGGATGCCCATATTGGCTCCTACATATTTTACAAAGATCTTTATCGGTCAAACCGCATAACAGCATACGCTGTTCCCTTTGTCATCGGTATGTTACTTTCCCGAGATTCGATCGTCGGTATCTCAATACCTAGTTCAATCTCGTTACCGACAAGTCTCTTTACTCGTTCCATAATGCACTATCCTGCAACTAACTCATTAGTTGCATTGCTTGCAAGGCTTATAGTGATGTGCATTACCGAGAGGGCCCAGAGATACCTCTCCAACAATCGGAGTGACAAATCCTAATCTCGATCTATGCCAACTCAACAAGTACCATCGGAGACACCTGTAGAGCACCTTTATAATCACCCAGTTATGTTGTGACGTTTGGTAGCACATAAAGTGTTCCTCCGGTAATCGGGTGTTGCATAATCTCATAGTCATAGGAACATGTATAAGTCATGAAGAAAAGCAATAGCAGTAAACTAAAACGATCAAGTGCTAAGCTAACGGAATGGGTCAAGTCAATCGCATCATTCTCCTAATGATGTGATCCCGTTTATCAAATGACAACTCATGTCTATGGTTAGGAAACATAACCATCTTTGATCAACGAGCTAGTCAAGTAGAGCATACTAGTGATACTTTGTTTGTCTATGTATTCACACATGTATTATGTTTCCGGTTAATACAATTCTAGCATGAATAACAAACATTTATCATGATATAAGGAAATATAAATAACAACTTTATTGTTGCCTCTAGGGCATATTTCCTTCAATAGCCTACTTTCAAGTTTAAATTGGGTACAATTTTAAATAGCAGCAATTAAATTAGGGCAAAATTACGTTGTGCAGGTCATTACGGCACACACGGTTGGTAAAACACAAACAGTTGCGATATACACCATAATCTGAGACAGTTCACAGAGAGGAAACGTGTGCAAGCATGCACATAGTTGCCGTTTGTGAAGCGTGTGTGATGTAACTATCACATACGGTGCGGGAAAACTAAATGTGTGTGATTGTCTACCTATCGTACACGGTTTATAATCATGAACTCTTTGTGATGTGCTAGGCATTGTAAAACTCCCATCCCTAGAATCTGCCTGGAAAACTCCCGTGCCTGGAATCTGCCTGGTTTTAGGAAGAACCACAAAATTCCGACTGTGATGGCAATGTGAGCACAAACGAGTAGCAAGGATGAAGCATTTGGGATATTCGAGATATCAGAAATGGTTATATAGGGACAACTGTATGCATGAAGGCTCCCTATCCTCGACGGTTTCTGGGTCGTGTGGGAAGGACCCCCTATCGCCCACACTTACTTGGCGACGGTTCCAAATGCCATCGTGGAAAGGGGTTAAAATCCATTTGTTTAGGACCGACGCGCACCAGTGACACAACGTGGAAAAGGGATTGTCAATCCCTTCATGGTCATGAACAAGAGTGAGATCGGATAGAGATAGACATAAAATATAAATAAAAACACAAACTAAAGTAAATATAAATAAATTGCAGCAAGGTATTTTCGGATTTTTGGTTTTATAGATCTGAATATAATATGATGAAAAATAGACCCAGGGGCCATAGGTTTCACTAGAGGCTTCTCTTTTGAATAAAGCATACAGTGGGTAAACAAATTACTATTGAGCAATTGATAGAAAATCACAGAGTTATGACGATATCTAAGGCAATGATGATGAATATAGGCATCATGTCTATGACAAGTAGACCGACTCCTGCCTGCATCTATTACTATTACTCCACACATCGATTGACTCCTGGATGCATCTAGATTATTAAGTTCATAAGAACAGAGTAACACCTTAAACAAGATGACATGATGTAGAGGGATAAACTCAAGCAATATGACATAAACCCTGTCTTTTTATCCTTACTGACAATAATACAATACATGACTCGTTATTCCTTCTGTCACTATAGAGGACACCACAAGATTTAACCCAACACAAAGCATGCATCTCTCCCATTGCAAGAAAAACCAATCTAGTAGGCCAAACCAAATCGATAGATCAGAGAGAAATACTAAACTATCTCAATCATGCATAAAAGATTTCAAAGAAGACTCAAATAATATTCATAAATAATCTGATCATAAATCCACAATTCATCGGATTTCAACAAATGCATCGCAAAAGAAGATTACAACGAATAGATCTCCAAGAACATCAGGGAGAACATTGTATTGAAGATCAATGAGAGAGAAGAAGCCATCTAGCTACTAGCTATGGACCCTTAGGTCCATGGTAAAGAACTCACGCATCATCGAAAGGGCAGCAAGGTTGATGTAGAGGCCCTCCGTAATCGAATCCCCCTCCGGTGAAGTGCCGGAAAAGGCCCCAAGATGGGACCTCACGGGAAATGAAGCTTGCGGCGGCGAAAAAGTATTGTTTGTGTCTCTTTTGAAGTAAGGGAGATATTTGAGGATTTATAGTGCAAAGATTAGGGCTGGAAGGGCTACGAGGGCCCACAACCTAGGGGGCGTCCCCCCTGGGACGCGCCCCCATGACTTGTGGCCGCCTCGTAGGTTTTCTGGCCTCCTCTCCAAGTCTCGTGGGTTTCTTCTGATCCAAGAAAAATCATCGTAAAGTTTTATCCCGTTTGGACTCCTTTTGATATTACTTTTCTGTAGAAGTCAAAAACAAGGAAAAAACTAAAACTGGCACGGGGCACTAGGTTATTCAGTTAGTCCCCAAAATAATATAAAATAGCATATTAATGCATAAAAAACATCCAAAACAGATCATATAATAGCATGGAACAATAAAATATATATAGATAACTTGGAGACGTATCACGCAGCAAAGTAGAGATAAGTATTTCCCTCAGTTAAGAATCAATGTATTAATCTAGTAGGAGGAAGGAACAAGTCTCCAATGATAGCACCTACACAAACAAACAAATACTTGCACCCAACACGATAAAGGGGTTGTCAATCCCATCACGGTTACTTGCAAGGATGAGATCTAATAGAGATAGGTGATACGTCAATTTTGCATCATGTTTACCTACTGTTATTTATAATGTTTTATGCATAATAATGTTTTTTGGAGTAATTCCAATGCCTTTTATCTCATAATATGCAAGGTTTACACAAAGAGGGAGAATTCCGGCAGCTGGAAATCTAGACCCAAAAAAGCTACGTCAGGCTACCTATTCTGCACAACTCCGAATGTGCTGAAACTTCACGAGGTATGTTTATGGAATATATAAGAAATATTGGAGCCAATAAGTACCAGAGGGGCCCACCAGGTGGGTGGCGCGCCAAGGAGCCCAGGAGCGCCCTGGTGGGTTGGTTCTCCTTGGCCCACCTTTGGTGCTCATTTTCTGGTATATAAGTCATTTTGACCTAGAAAAAATAAGGAGAGGACTTTCGGGACGAAGCACCGCCGTCTCGAGGTGGAACTTGGGCAAGAGCACTTTTGCCCTCCGGCGGAGCGATTCCGCCGGAGGAACTTCCCTCCCGGAGGGGAAATCATCGTCATCATCATCACCAACAACTCTCCCATCTTGGGGAGGGCAATCTCCATCAACATCTTCAACAACACTATCTCCTCTCAAACCCTAGTTCATCTCTTGTGTTCAATCTTTTAACCAGAACTATAGATTGGTACTTGTGGGTGACTGATACATCTCCAACGTATCTACTTTTCCTAATGCTTTTCCTCTTGTTTTGGACTCTAATTTGCATGATTTGAACGAAACTAACCTCGGACTGACGTTGTTTTCAGCAGAACTACCATGGTTTTGTTTTTGTGTAGAAATAAAAGTTCTCAGAATGGAAGAAAACTTTGCAAAGATTTTTTATAGAATAAACAAGAATTTCTGGAGCCAAGAACCACCGGAGGGGGCACCTGGGTGGGCACAACCCACCAGGGCGTGCCCCCTCCTGGCGCGCCCAGGTGGGTTGTCCCCACCTGTTGGCCCCGCAGACCATGAAACTGATGCTATAAAATCCTATTTTTCCAGAAAAAAATCAGGGAGAAAGAATTATCGTGATCCACGAGACAGAGCCGCCGTCACCTCTAGTTCTTCATCAGGATGCCAGATCTGGAGTCAGTTTGGGGCTCCAGAGAGGGGGGTCTTCGTTCTTCGTCATCACCAACCCTTCTGCATCGCCAATTCCATGATGCTCCCCACCAGGAGTGAGTAATTCCTTCGTAGGCTCGTTGGTCGGCAGGAGTTGGATGAGATTCATCATGTAATCGAGTTAGTTTTGTTAGGGCTTGATCCCTAGTATCCACTATGTTCTAAGATTGATGTTGCTATGACTTTGCCATGCTTAATGCTTGTCACTTTGGGCTCGGGTGCCATGATTTAAGATCTGAACCGTTTATGTTATCACCATTATATCCATGTTCTATATCCAATCTTGCAAGTTATAGTCACCTACTACGTGTTATGATCCGACAACCCCGGAGTGACAATAGTCGGGACCACTCCCGGTGATGACCGTAGTTTAAGGAGTTCATGTATTCATCGTGTGTTAATGCTTTGTTCCGGTTCTCTATTAAAAGGAGGCCTTAATATCTTAGTTTCCAATAGGACCCCGCTGGCACGGGAGGGTAGGACAAAACATGTCATGCAAGTTCTTTCAATAAGCACGTATGACTATTTAAGGAATACATGCCTACATTATATTGATGATTTGGAGCTAGTGTCGTATCGCCCTAAGTTATAACTATCTCATGATGAATATCATCCAACAAATCACCGATCCAATGCCTACAAATTTATCCTATATTGTTCTTGCTAAGTTACTACTGCTATCGTTATGGTTGCACTTGTTACGAAACTACTGCTATCACTGTTACTGTTACCATTGCTACTGCTACTATTATCAAAACTATCATATTACTTTGCTACTGATCACGTTGCTGCAGATAATTAATCTCCAGGTGTGGTTGAATTGACAACTCAGCTACTACGTTCAAATATTCTTTGGCCCCCCTTGTGTCAAACCTATAAATTTGGGTTGAATACTGTACCCTCGAAAACTGTTGTGATCCCCTATACTTGTGGGTTATCAAGACCTTTTTTGGCGCCGTTGCCGGGGAGCATAGCTATATTTGTTGCGTCACTTGGGATTATTATCATATTATCATTATGAAGAATCTGAAGGATGCTAAGACTTAGATTTTTCCTGAAAAGATGAGGGGAGGTAAGGAACCTGCCATCTAGTTCTGCTTTAGATTCACCTTCTATTATAAGTAAACTTGCAACACCACCATATGCTATTAATTATGATATTTCGCAAGTTATTGATGATTCTACTTCTGCTATAGATAATGCTTATGATGATGCTAGTACCTTGCTTGATAATGATGATGTGCCACTTGGTGAATTTCTTGATAAACAAATCGCTAGATTAATATAACATGATGTTGTTGAATCTGATGATGAGCTTGAAACTGAAACTCCTGAAACACCTGCTAGAACGAGCCTGCCTAGATATGAATTGCCTAAGGTACCAGAAGGTTATGTATGAATGAGGAGACAACTAGAGATATTCTTGCTTGCAGAGAGAGAGAGAGAGATGATCTAGAGAAATTATTATGCAAGTATAAATAAAAATCTCTGAATGCTAGAATGAAATGTGATCCTAACACTGGTACGCGTCGGTGCTATACAAATGGTTTTTAACCCCTTTCTGTGACGGCATTTGGAACCGTCGCCTAGTGAGTGACAACGATAGGGGGTCCTTCCCACACGACCCAGAAACCGTCGGGGATAGGGACCCAACAGTACTCCTACTCGTTTGTGCTCGCATTGCCATCATAGTCCGTATTCTGTGGTGCTACGTTTACGATGCGTGGCCCATCACAAACGGTTCACTGTTATAGAACGTGTATAATGCGCGGCCCATCACAAACAGTTCACTATTAAGAAGATTAGCTAATCGTCGTACCAGTGTCAGACAGGATTATGAAACATCGGACCGTCGTAACATCGTCGTACACGATAACTATCGCACACGCTATTCTATGGTGCAACGTTTACAATGCATACTTCATCAGAAACAGTTGATGGTTGCGAATCATGTACGATAAGGCAACTAACACAAACATTTAGTTTTCCCCCACCGTTTGTGATATTGTCTGACATCGCACACGCTTTGCAAACGGCAACTGTGTGCTTGCATGCACACGTTTCCTCTGTGTGATCCGTCTCGGATTATGGTGTATATCGCAAACGTTTGTGTTTTACCAACGGCGTGCCATAACAACCTGGAGAGCGTAATTTCATCGTAATTTAATTGTTGCTATTTCGAATTGTACCAGATTTGAATTTGAATGTATGCTACAACTTTATTCATATCCATCAGGTTCAAACAACCAATGCATTATTCGATTCATACATACATATGTTCAAGAATTACATAAGAACCAAATAAAGAATGATGAACCACAATTGTATACTTGTACTATTAAAGACGGTAAAGAAAGAGGCGAAATACATTCTGGTTGCTGAACAAGGTGAAGCGGAATGCCCATATTGTGCCCTCCTCCATGCAGAAGGCACGCACAACTCTAGTCGAACCCCTTGTGATGGCTGACCGCCCATCCTTCACGGTCTTCATGAAAACATCTAGATAATGATCGTGTTCTGGTAGAAATACTTTAACCTTTGCATGCCCACCAATCATGTAGTTTGAGAGGTAATCTTGAGTAAGCTGCTTTGGCAACCACTTCAAAGGAAAAAGATTCAGACATTGTCATCTAACACAACTCATTATGGGCAGTAAAAAGAAGGCTGAAGAGTTCTTACTTACCATCATGAAGTTCGCTGTTGTCTTGGATAAAGTGTAAAAAAGTAGTTTAATTGCCATCTTTGGACCCATTTTACTAACAATCTTTATCAGCTTCCTCACTTGATGCTGGTTCATCGATATCTCATTGCCCCATATGCAGAAAGGGTCGAAGCACGGATCTTTACCAATGACATATGTACCTAAAAGCACCAAGTTAATATTAGAAGCTAAACAACAATTGCATAATGATGTAGTACAACACTGTTTTATAATACTCCCTCCGTTCCTAAATATTTGTCTTTCTAGCGATTTCAACAAGTGACTACATACAGAGCAAAATGAGTGAATCTACACTCTAAAATATGTCTATATACATCTGTATGTGGTAGTCCATTTGAAATCTCTAAAAAGACAAATATTTAGGAATGGAGGTAGTATCTTATAACATCCAATATACTCACATATTAGATGAATTAACATCTTATATTATGGGCTGGAAGAAGTTTAGTGCATTCTTACAAATTATCGGCTGATTAATTGCTGCTGTATCCATGCGTTATAGTTAGTTTGAGCTAGTTCGGGCTCAAATAGCCCTAAAGTATATCTAAACATGAGGGCTAGTTTGAGCTAGTTGCATCTATAACCCACCCAAAAAAACTATCCAACCCAAGAGGTGCTAATTGGAGCTAGTTCTTCTAGTGCATTTATTGTCAATCTAACCCTGCCATCCAAACAACTCTTTGGATGGAATTAGTTCAAGGTTAGTCATGAGCTAGAAACTAAATCTAACCTCTAGCTAAGTTGAGTATCCAAACATGGCTGTGTTGTTGTTGTTGCTGCTCTTCTACGTATATCTAGACATCATTAGAACATTAATGTAACACTCTTCCTTGTTGCTATGTATCCTAGGATTGCATATTTAGACATTAAGTATAGTGCATGTTGCTATGTAGCCTCAGATATATTACATATGGCCCTAGTTAACCTAATGATAAATGGGTTGCAGATATATTCAGTTAAAAGTCCGATTCACCGATCAGTCCCTTATCAGCCCCCGGCCTATATGGTACCAGCTACCGATATCCTGAACAGTGAGCAGATATAAGCCATGGAATGAAACTAACCTCGATGGAAAACAACAATCGTTCCAAAAATTGTCCTGTGTACACTGGTACGCGTTGATCCTAAACAAACTGTTTTTAATCCCTTTCCACGACAGCATTTGGAACCGTCGCCAAGTGAGTGTGTGCGATAGGGTGTCCTTCCCACACGACCCAGAAATCGTCGGGGATAGGCCCTCCAGGGACACAGGCTGGGGCCGTGTGTGATCGGGCGAGGCATCGAAACCCAATCATTTCTGTAGATATGTACATCCCACATGGTAATCCGAGAAAATCATTTCCGTAGGTATGTTCATCCCACACGGTGAATCCCAGAAAAACATTTCCATTCTTATGTATATCACACAGTGTCAATCCAATGAATACGTTTCTATTCTTATGTACATCCCACACAGTCAATCTAGGGAAAATGTTTCCGTTCGTACGTACATCCCACACAGTTTTATTTGTAGGCTCGTGTGTGAAAGGTGTTACTATCACACATGGTCTTCCTTGGTTAACTGTTTGCTTTTATCAACTATATCACACACGATTTGATGAAGAAAATTGTGTGGCATTGGGCTATCTATCGCGAGCGCTTTTACTACTAGAACCGTTTGCAAAGGTCCATGACACATTTAGCGGGTTTATTAGTTTACAATTAATAATTCTAGTATTACGTAAATTCACATTTCATATTGAACAACTGTTTTCCAATTTCATATCAGGCACATAAATATATTATAACATCACAGTACAGTAGCTACATGAAAACAACACGGTACAACATATAGCTAGTTCAACTTCATAAGAACAATATATTCATTTCCCTAATTGAGATCATCCAGGCTTGTCTCATCCACCTCTACTTTCAGTTCAGTAAGAACATGGGACAACTGGGAAAGTGCCTCCTCCTTCGCCAACACCATCTTAGCAAAGTCTGATTTAAAAAATCTGAGCTCATTCTCCACCTCCAACTTTTTATCCCGCATCTTCAAATATTCTTCAGCATTGACAACAGTTTCTCTAAGCCTACGTCTGTTCTCTTCCTCATACATGCTCCAGAGCTTCGCTAGGCACATCTTCCAAGACTATGGCCACCCTTGATCAACCCACTCCAGGTAAGAACACTTCCGTTCATCCTATAATATTTCAAACTAGATCAGTAAAAATTGTAGGGGAAATGGGTTTATAGCAACATAGAAAATCACCAATGCTTATTTTTTAAAACTGAAGAAACATGTTAATTATGACATATGTTCTCAAAAAGATCAATGTGCAAATGAAATAATTGGTACTGAGACAACAACCAAATTCTGGAACATTAGAAGCTATAATTAACTACAACGACGCTACAAGTTCTTACTGATACGTCTTCGTCGTATCTACTTTTCCAAACACTTTTGCCCTTGTTTTGGACTCTAACTTGTATGATTTGAATGGAACTAATCCGGACTTACGCTGTTTTCAGCAGAATTGCCATGATGTTGTTTTATGTGCATAAAACAAATATTCTCGGAATGACCTGAAACTCCACGGAACATCTTAGAAAAAATAATAAAAAATCCTCGCCAAAGATGAAGACCAGGGGGGCCACACCCTGTTCACGAGGGCGGGGGCACGCCCCCTACCTCGTGGGCCCCCTGGATGCCCTCCGACGCCAACTCCAACTCTATATATTTGCTTTCGGAGAGAAAAAAATCAGAGAGAAGAAATCATCGCGTTTTACGACACGGAGCCACCGTCAAGCCCTAAAACCTCTTGGGAGGGCTGATCTGGAGTCCGTTCGGGGCTCTGGAGAGGGGGACTCATCGCCGTCGTCATCATCAACCATCCTCCATCACCAATTTCATGATGCTCACTGCCGTGCGTGAGTAATTCCATCGTAGGCTTGCTGGACGGTGATGGGTTGGATGAGATTTATCATGTAATCGAGTTAGTTTTGTTGGGGTTTGATCCCTAGTATCCATTATGTTCTGAGATTGATGTTGCTATGACTTTGCTATGCTTAATGCTTGTCACTAGGGCCTGAGTGCCATGATTTTAGATATGAACGTATTATGTTTTCATGAATATATATGAGTTCTTGATCCTATCTTGCAAGTCTATAGTCACCTACTATGTGTTCTGATCCAGCAACCCCGAAGTGACAATAATCGGGACCACTCCCGGTGATGACCACAGTTTGAGGAGTTCATGTATTCACTATGTGCTATTGCTTTGTTCCCGTTCTCTATTAAAAGGAGGCCTTAATATCCCTTAGTTTCCAATAGGACTCCGCTGCCACGGGAGGGTAGGACAAAAGATGTCATGCAAGTTCTTTTTCGTAAGCACGTACGACTATATACGGAATACATGCCTACATTACATTGATGAATTGGAGCTAGTTCTGTGTCACCCTATGTTATGACTGTTACATGATGAACCACATCTGGCATAATTATCCATCACTGATCCGGTGCCTACGAGTTTTCCATATACTGGTTCTTGCTTATTTACTTTCCCGCTGCTACTGTTACAATCACTAAAAAATACCAAAAATATTACTTTTGCTGTCTTCACTTTTGTTGCCGCTACCACCACTATCATATTACTTTGCTACTAAACACTTTGATGCAGATACTAAGTTTCTAGGTGTGGTTGAATTGACAACTCAGCTGCTAATACTTGAGAATATTCTTTGGCTCCCCTTGTGTCGAATCAATAAATTTGGGTCGAATACTCTACCCTCGAAAGCTGTTGCGATCCCCTATACTTGTGGGTTATCAAGACTAATTTCTGGCGCCGTTGCCGAGGAGCATAGCTCTATTCTTTGAGTCACTTGGGATTTATATCTACTGGACACTATGAAGAACTTGAAAGACGCTAAGACAATAATTTATCCCTCAAGTACGAGGGGAGGTAAGGAACTGCCATCTAGCTCTGCACTTGATTCACCTTCTGTTATGAGTAGGCTAGCGACACCTAAACCTGCTTCTGCTATTCGTTCCGATATGTCGCATGTTATTGATGATGCCACTTCTGCTATGCATGATACTTATGATGAAACTGCTTCTATGCCTGATACTACTGTGCCCCTTGGTGAATTTCTTGATGAACAAATTGCTAGGTCTAGAGAAAAAGAAATTATTGAATCTGAATACGATGATGATAGTGATGATGAAAATATGCCTGTTATTCCTGAGGGTTATCTTTTTGATATGGAATCTTCTGCCACTATTTTAGCTTGCATAGATAGATATGAGCTTAAGAGGTTATTAGTTAAATGGAACAAAGAATCACTTAGAGATAAGATGAAACCTGACCCTGCTTTTGCTACTTCACCTATCTGTGTTCCTGATAAGGATTATGAATTCTTGGTTGATCCTGATATAATTACTTTGGTTGAATCTGATCCGTTTTATGGCTATGAATCTGAAACTGTTGTGGCACATCTTACTAAGTTAAATGATATAGCTGCCCTGTTTACTAATGATGAGAGATCGCGTTACTTTTATATACTCAAAATATTTCCCTGCTCATTAAAGGATGATGCTAAGATATGGTTTAATTCTCTTGATCCTGGTTGCGTGCTTAGTCCCCAGGATATGATTTATTACTTCTCTGCTACATATTTCCCTGCTCATAAGAAACAAGCTACTTTGAGGGAAATATACAACTTTGTGCAAATTAAAGAAGAGAGTCTCCCACAAGCTTGGGGGAGGCTTCTCAAGTTACTTAATGCTTTGCCTGATCATCCTCCTAAGAAACCCGAAATACTTGATATCTTTTATAATGGACTAACCGATGCTTCCAGAGATTACCTGGATAGTTGTGTTGGTTCTCTTTTCAGGGAAAGAACACCAGATGAAGCTGAAATCCTATTGAATAATATGTTGACAAATGAAAATAATTGGGCACCTCCTGAGCCAGCTCCTGCTCCAATTACTGAGCCTATTCTTAAACCAACTCCGAAGAAGAGAGGTATTCTATTTCTCAGTCTCGAAGATATGCAAGAGGCAAAGAAACCTATGAAATAAAAAGGTATTAAAGCTGAAGACGTTAAGAATTTACCTCCTATTGAAGAAATACATGGTCTTAATATACCGCCCGTTGAAGAAACATATGATCTCAATTCTTTATTTATTGAAGAACCTCCTGATCCCGATATCCCGACACAGGTAGTAAAGGTAAATTCTCTCTATAGATATGATAAAGCTGAAGTCCCTCCTACTAAAATTGCTAGTCAGTGCTTGGATGAGTTTGATAATTTTATGTTTAAGCAAGACGACTTCAATGCTTATTTTGGTAGACAATTAAAAGAAAATGCTTATATGATTAGACGCTTGGGTGATTACATGGCTAATATTAAAGGTGAACTTAAACTTGTTAGCAAACATGCTTCTATGGTTACCACACAAGTAGAACAAGTACTTAAGGCTCAAAAAGAAGTGCTTGATGAAATGAATAGTAAGAAAAATGATTATGCTGTTAGAGTGGCTACTAGAACTGGTAGAATGACTCAGGAACCTTTGTATCCTGAAGGACACCCTAAGAGAATCGAGCAAGATTCTCAAAGAAATAATATTAATGTTCCTAGTTCTTCTAAAAAGAAGAAGAAGAAAAATGATAGAACT
Source organism: Triticum urartu (assembly GCF_056163025.1). NCBI lineage: Eukaryota > Viridiplantae > Streptophyta > Magnoliopsida > Poales > Poaceae > Triticum > Triticum urartu. The sequence continues at coordinate 392,907,678 of NC_141878.1, read as the reverse complement.
GTGCAAACTTCTAGTGAACCTATTGCTGAACCACCTGATAATCCAAATGATATTTCTATGTCTGTTGCTGAAACACAATCTGGTAATGAACATGAACCTAATGGAAAATATTAATGATGATGTTCATGATGATGCTCAACCTAGTAATGATAATGATGTAGAAACTGAACCTGCTGTTGATCTTGATAACCCACAATCAAAGAATCAACGTTATGATAAAAGAGACTTTGTTGCTAGGAAACATGGTAAAGAAAGGGAACCTTGGGTTCAGAAACCCATGCCTTTTCCTCCAAAACCATCCAAGAAAAAGGATGATGAGGATTTTGAGTGCTTTGCTAAAATGATTAAGGCTATCTTTTTGCGTATGCGATTAACTGATGTGCTCAAAACGAATCCTTATGCTAAATATATGAAGGATATCATTACTAATAAAAGAAAGATACCGGAAGCTGAGATTTCCACCATGCTTGCTAATTATACTTTTAAGGGTGGAATACCAAAGAAACTTGGAGACCCCGGAGTAGCTACTATACCTTGCTCCATTAAAAGAAATTATATCAAAACTGCTTTATGTGATCTTGGAGCCGGTGTTAGTAGTATGCCTCTCTCTTTATATCGTAGACTTGACTTGAATAAGCTGACACCTACCGAAATATATTTGCAAATGGATGATAAATCAACTGCTATACCTGTCGGTATCTGTGAGGATGTGCCTGTTGTGGTTGCAAACGTTACTATTTTAACAGACTTTGTTATTCTTGATATTCCCGAGGATGATAGTATGTCTATTATTCTTGGAAGACCTTTTCTTAATACTGCAGGGGCTGTTAATGATTGCAACAAAGGCAATGTCACTTTTCTTGTTAATGGTAATGAGCATACGGTACATTTTCCGAGGAAACAACCTTTAGTTCATAGTATCAACTCCATTGGGAAAATTCCATCGATTATAATTGGAGGTTTTGAATTTCCTCTTCCTACTGTCAAAAAAAAATATGATATACTTATTATAGGGGATGTGCATATCCCCGTTGAGGTAACTTAGTGTTATTCGAAATTTCTCCGGTTTCATGATTATCAAAATGAGTTTGTTAACAAGACTTGATCAACCTTGTTAGTGGATTCTTTTTGATGAGCATGAGATGGATGAAACTAGAAGCATAAACTTCTGTACCCTCTCTATACTTTCTGTTAATTAGTAGAAATAAAGTAAAAATAGTATTGTTTTGTCTGTTTCCTGACTTATCCGTGCAATATAAAAATATCCCGAAAATAAAAGTCCTCAGAATTACATGCCAATTTAATATGATTTTTTCGGGAATATTTGAGGATTTACTGTGCAAAATTACCGCGGGAGGAGCTGCCACCTGGCCACGAGGGTGGTGGGCGCCCCCCCTCTAGGGCACGCCCCCTGCCTCGTGGGCCCACGGTGGCCCTCCTCCACTTATACCAGCACCCATCTTCTTCCTCTGTCTCACACAAACCCGAAAAACCAACTCAAGCACGAGTTCCAGCCACTTTTGCTGTGATTTTTGATCTCCTTGCTCAAAGCACCTCTCGCAAAACTGGTTGGGGAGATTGTTCCTTGGTATGTGACTCCTCCATTGGTCCAATTAGTTTTTGTTCTAGTGCTTTATTCTTTTCAAATTTGTGCTGCATAGGTGACCATGTTCTTGAGCTTGCATGTCAAATTTATATGGTTCCAGGTAGTTTTGATGCATGATATAGGCCCTAGGCACTTGTAGGAGTAGTTGCTATCAATATTATCAAGTTTGGTTTACTTTTATTTTGAAGTTACTAAAAATTTCAGAATTTTTCAGAGAAACAATATGCTTAGGAAGATGTTCCAAGGTGGTTCTTCTAAGAAGCAAGGACCCAGGATTACTATGCGCGATGCTAATGAGGATCCACCAAGAGACGCTCCAGTACAGCCTTGCGAATGGCCGTCAGAAAATTTTATGGACCGTGCGGGAATTAAAGAAGAATTCAAAGCATATTTGCGCAATGCCGGTCTTGAGGATTTTGAGTCTAACAAATGCCCCCAGTATCATGATCCCACAAGTTCATTTGTGAGGAGGTTTGAGTATTCATCTTCGCGTAATTCTCCTTCAGTCATGTTTGATCTTTATGACAAATCTTATACCATGGACCTAGAGGATTTCACTCTTGCATGCAAACTTCCATCATGGGGCAGTATTAGGGATCCCCCTAAATCTGAATTTAGAAACTTTCTTTCTAGTATAACTGTAGGGGAATCTAGAGATATAACCTAGGCTACCATAGGAAGCATTCACTTTCCTGCTATACATTATTTTGCTCTCTTCATCGGTAGATGCATAAATGCTAAGGATGAAGCATGTCACATGTGTGTCCCTGACCTTAGCATTCTTAGGAGTGCTGTGTTAGGAGACCAATCTTATCATATGGGAGCCATTGTGGCTCGTAGGTTGCATCATAATAGGCATATAATGGAGACTTCTTTGGAGGAATTTATGCAACCCACTTAGCTCATTTTCTTGAGATAGACATTCGTGAGGGTGATACGGAGTTGCCTCCTGCATATTTAGATTATAACTCTATGGCTTCCTACCAGTTTGTCGAGAGGCCTGAATCACCTCTCTTATATCGTTTAATTTTTGATAAACGACGTGTTTTCCGTATTACTCTCCCTGCTCCTGCCTTCTTTGATTCACAGACAAAAACAAGATATGTTATTACCAGAGAGGAGGCAGAAGAGTACAAGAGGAGAGCGGAGGCAGCTCGACTCCACGCTGTAGCTCAGCAGGAGATAACCGCTGCACATCAGTATGATCCCAACTATTCTTCGTCACAGTACAACCCCAGCTACACCTATGGGTATCCGCCAGGCTATCCCTGGCAATAGACCAACTTAGGCCAAAAGCCTAAGCTTGGGGGAGTACGTATTTCTCACCGACATTACATTTATGTTCACACACACTCATTGCTAGATGTCGGTGCTCATACTTTTTCACTGTAATATCCATGCTAGTTTATTTTATTTTTCCTGCTTTCTTCTTGTGTATTTGTTAAACCTTAAGAAAAACCAAAAAAATAGTCGTAGTTTATTTTTCTGCTGTAGTAGTAATAATTAAAAAGAATACCCAAAAATATTTCCCGTTCTTCTTTTTGCTTGTTGGGAGCTTTCCCATGTAAATAGTTTGATTTCTTTTCTTTTCTTTGGGGGTCAGCAGGAGAAGACCATAATTAAATTGTTGAAGTAGCTCTTATATGCATTATTGTTGAATTAACCGAGAGCCCATATTGCCTTGTCTTCTCCTGTTTATTGCATGCTCGCAGATTCCAGCTTAGTCCAATGCACGTGCACTCTTATTATTATTCACACTGTTCGGTCGTGCAAGTGAAAGGCAATTATGATGATATATGATGGACTGACTGAGATGAGAAAAGCTGGTATGAACTCGACCTCTTTTGTTTTTGTAAATATGATGAGTCCCTCGTTCTTGATTTAGCTTATTATGAATAAACATGTTTGCAATGACAATTAGAGATCATAGTTGCTTGTGCCATGCTTGATTAGCTATGAGTTATAATGATTTACCTTGTGTGCCAACATGCTATTGAGATGATTATGATGTGGTATGACGGGGTGGTATCCTCCTTTGAATGATTTAAGTGACTTGACCTGACACATGTTCACGCATGTAGTTAAAACAAAATCAACATAGCCTTCACGATATTTATGTTCATGGTGGAATATATCCTACTCATGCTTGCATCCAATGTTTATTAATTTTAATGCATGTACATGGCTGTTGTCGCTCTCTAGTTGGTCGCTTCCCAGTGTTTTGCTAGCCTTCACCTGTACTAAGCGGGAATATTGCTTGTGCATCCAATCCCTTAAACCCCAAAGTTATTCTAGATGAGTCCACTACCTTCCTATATGCGGTATCTACCTGCCATTCCAAGTAAATTTGTATGCGCCAAACTCTAAACCTTCAAATAAACATTCTGTTTTGTATGCTCGAATAGCTCATGTATCAACCAAGGCTGTCCTTATCTTCCGTGTTAGGCGGGTTATTCTCAAGAGGAGTGGACTTCGCTCCTCACTCACAAGAAAATGGCTGGTCACCGGGATGCCCAGTCCCATGCTTTATGCAAACTAAATCAAAATTAATTGCAAGCAAAACTCCCCCTGGGACCTGATGTATGTTGGAGGCACTGGTTGTTTCGAGCAAGCCATGGGTTGATGCTTGTTGGTGGAGGGGGAGTATAAACTTTACCATTCTGTTTGGGAACCGCCTATAATGTGTTTAGCATGGAAGATATCGCCATCTCTTAGTTGTTACGTTGACAATGAAAGTATATTGCTCAAAATACAATTTATCTCTATTTCAAAACCGAGCTCTGGCACCTCTACAAATCCCTGCTTCCCTCTACGAAGGGCCTATCCATTTAATTTTATGTTGAGTCATCACCCTCTTATTAAAAATCACTAGCTGGAGAGCACAGCTGTCATGTGCATTCATCACTATTAATCTACGTTGGGTGTAACTATGATTGGATCTCTTTTACCATGAATTACAATGTCTAGTCAGTCCTCGATCTTTAAAGGTGCTCTGCATTTATGTTTTGCGTTCTCAGAAAGGGCTAGCGAGATACCATCTTGTTATATCATATTATGATTGTTTTGAGAAAGTGTTGTCATCCGAGATTTATTATTATGGCTTGCTAGTTGATTATGCTATTGATATGAGTAATTATGAGAGCTGAGAATTATTGCAAATGTGGTTAGTTATGATCTCTGCTGAAAACTTGAATACTGGCTTGACATAGTTACAACAACAAGAGCAAACAGAGTTTGTAAAAGTTTTTCTTTCTTTCAGTTTGTCAATTGAATTGCATGAGGACAAGCAAGGGTTTAAGCTTGGGGGAGTTGATACGTCTCCGTCATATCTACTTTTCCAAACACTTTTGCCCTTGTTTTGGACTCTAACTTGTATGATTTGAATGGAACTAACCCGGACTGACGCTGTTTTCAGTAGAATTGCCATGATGTTGTTTTATGTGTAGAAAACAAATATTCTCGGAATGACCTAAAACTCCACGGAACATCTTAGAAAAAATAATAAAAAATCCTCGCCAAAGATGAAGACCAGGGGGCCCACACCCTGTTCATGAGGGTGGGCCCCCGCCTAGGGCGCGCGCCCTACCTCGTGGGCCCCCTGGATGCCCTCCGACGCCAACTCCAACTCTATATATTTGCTTTCGGAGAGAAAAAAATCAGAGATAAGAAATCATCGTGTTTTACGATACGGAGCCGCCGCAAGCCCTAAAACCTCCCAGGAGGGCTGATCTGGAGTCCGTTTGGGGCTCCGGAGAGGGGGATTCGTCGCCGTCGTCATCATCAACCATCCTCCATCACCAATTTCATGATGCTCACCGCCATGCGTGAGTAATTCCATCGTAGGCTTGCTGGACGGTGATGGGTTGGATGAGATTTATCATGTAATCGAGTTAGTTTTGTTGGGGTTTGATCCCTAGTATCCATTATGTTCTGAGATTGACGTTGCTATGACTTTGCTATGCTTAATGCTTGTCACTAGGGCCCGAGTGCCATAATTTCAGATCTGAACCTATTATGTTTTGAATATATGTGAGTTCTTGATCCTATCTTGCAAGTCTATAGTCACCTACTATGAGTTATGATCCGGCAACCCCGAAGTGGCAATAATCGGGACCACTCCCGATGATGACCATAGTTTGAGGAGTTCATGTATTCACTATGTGCTAATGCTTTGTTCCGGTTCTCTATTAAAAGGAGGCCTTAATATCCCTTAGTTTCCAATAGGACCCCGCTGCCACGGGAGGGTAGGACAAAAGATTTCATGCAAGTTCTTTTCCATAAGCACGTATGACTATATACGGAATACATGCCTACATTACATTGATGAATTGGAGCTAGTTTTGTGTCACCCTATGTTATGACTGTTACATGATGAACCACATCTGGCATAATTATCCATCACTGATCTGGTGCCTACGAGTTTTCCATATACTGGTTCTCGCTTATTTACTTTCCCGTTGCTACTGTTACAATCACTACAAAATACCAAAAATATTACTTTTGCCGTCTTTACTTTTGTTGCCGCTACCACCACTGTCATATTACTTTGCTGCAGATACTAAGTTTCCAGGTGTGGTTGAATTGACAACTCAGCTGCTAATACTTGAGAATATTCTTTGGCTCCCCTTGTGTCGAATCAATAAATTTGGGTTGAATACTCTACCCTCGAAAGCTGTTGCGATCCCCTATACTTGTGGGTTATCACTTACTCATGTACAATAAATAACAAATTGAACATTTTAAGAGGAAGGTAAATATAACTGCAACAGCATAGCGATAGTGTTTGGATGACAGCAAATTGATACTAACAGGTGTGTAGATGCACAATTTTAGTAACATAGAACTAATAGCACTAAGGCCGTCCACTATGTATGCCAAAACTATGGTAAAGACAACTATTGCTACATCTCACACCGGTGCCCTGCACTAGCGAGCCGATGCAGCAAAAAAATAGGGACCCATACTCTGGAGCACGTAGTTGCTCCGATGCCCAGTTCCTTCGTGCCATAAAGATTTAGTATTTCACTGCTTGGCTGCTCGGATGTGTGGACCAAAGTTGGCTGCACAAACTGCTCAAGCAGTGCCAAATAATTTCCTAATGGCACTGTGATGTCTACTACACAACCTTCTTCTTGTAGACGTTGTTGGGCCTCCAAGTGCAGAGGTTTGTAGGACAGTAGCAAATTTCCATCAAGTGGATGACCTAAGGTTTATCAATCCGTAGGAGGCATAGGATGAAGATGGTCTCTCTCAAGCAACCCTGCAACCAAATAACAAAGAGTCTCTTGTGTCCCCAACACACCCAATACAATGGTAAATTGTATAGGTGCACTAGTTCGGCAAAGAGATGGTGATACAAGTGCAATATGGTTGTTAGATAAAGGTATTTCTAATCTGAAATTATAAAAACAGCAAGGTAACTAATGATAAAAGTGAGCTTAAACGGTATTGCAATGTGTGGAAATAAGGCCTAGGGTTTATACTTTCACAAGTGCAAGTTCCCTCAACAATAATAGCATAATTGGATCACATAACTATCCCTCAACATGCAACAAAGAGTCACTCCAAAGTCACTAATAGCAGAGAACAAACGAAGAGATTATGGTAGGGTACGAAACCACCTCAAAGTTATTCTTTCCAATCAATCCGTTGGGCTATTCCTATAAGTGTCACAAACATCCCTATAGTTCGTACTAGAATAACACCTTAAGACACAAATAAACCAAAACCCTAATGTCACCTAGATACTCTGATGTCACCTCAAGTATCCGTGGGTATGATTATACGATATGCATCACACAATCTCAGATTCATCTATTCAACCAACACATAGAACCTCAAAGAGTGCCCCAAAGTTTCTACCAGAGAATCACAACGAAAATGTGTACCAACCCCTATGCATAGGTTCATGGGCGGAACCCGCAAGTTGATCACCAAAACATACATCAAGTGAATCACGTGGTATCCCATTGTCACCACAGATACGCACGGCAAGACATACATCAAGTGTTCTCAAATCTTTAAAGACTCAATCCGATAAGATAACTTCAAAGGGGAAACTCAATCCATTACAAGAGAGTAGAGGGGGGAGAAAACATCATAAGATCCAACAATAATAGCAAAGCTCGCGATATATCAAGATCGTATCACCTCAAGAACACGAGAGAGAGAGAGGTCAAACACATAGGTACTGGTACATACACTCAGCCCCGAGGGAGAACTACTCCCTCCTCGTCATGGAGAGCACCGGGATGATGAAGATGGCCACCGGAGAGGGATTCCCCCTCCGGCAAGGTGCCGGAACGGGTCTAGATTGGCTTTCTATGGCTACGGAGGCTTCTGGCGGCGGAACTCCCGATCTATTGTGCTCCCTGATGTTTTTAGGGTATATGGAGATATATAGGCGGAAGAAGTACGTCAGGGGAGCCACAAGGGGCCCACGAGGGTGGAGGGCGCGCCCAGGGGGTGTGGGTGCGCCCCCCTACCTCGTGGCCTCCTCGAAGCTTCCCTTACGTGTACTTCAAGACTCCTGGGCTTCTTTCCTTCCAAAAATGAGTTCCGTGAAGTTTCAGGTCAATTGGACTCTGTTTGATTTTCCTTTTCTTCGAAACCCTAAAACAAAGTAAAAATAGAAACTGGCACTGGGCTCTGGGTTAATAGGTTAGTCCCAAAAAAATGATATAAAAGTGTATAATAAATCCCATAAACATCCAAAACAGAAGATAATATAGCATGGAGCAATCAAAAATTATAGATACGTTGGAGACGTATCAGCATCCCCAAGCTTAATTCATGCTCGTCCTCGAGTAGGTAAATGATAAAAACTGAATTTTTGATGCGGAGTGTTACTTGGCGTAATTTCAATGTAATTCTTCTTAATTTGTGGCATGAATATCCAGATCCAAAAGATTCAAGATATAAGTTCATATTGACATAAAAATAATAATACTTCAAGCATACTAACAAAGCAATTATGTCTTCTCAAAATAACATGGCCAAAGAAAGCTATCCCTACAAAATCATATAGTCTGGCTATGCTCTATCTTCGCCACACAAAATATTTAAATCATGCAAAACCCCGATGACAAGCCAAGCAATTGTTTCGTACTTTTGATGTTCTCAAACTTTTTCAATCTTCACGCAATACATGAGCGTGAGCCATGGATATAGCACTATAGGTGGAATAGAATGGTGGTTGTGGAGAAGACAAAAAGGAGAATATAGTCTCACATCAACTAGGTGTATCAATGGGCCATGGAGATGCCCATTAATAGATATCAATGTGAGTGAGTAGGGATTGCCATGCAACGGATGCACTCGAGCTATAAGTGTATGGAAGCTCAAAAAGAAACTAAGTGGGTGTGCATCCAACTTGCTTGCTCACAAAGACCTAGGGCATTTTGAGGAAGCCCATCATTGGAATATACAAGCCAAGTTCTATAATGAAAGATTCCCACTAGTATATGAAAGTGACAAAACAAGAGACTCTCTATCATGAAGATCATGGTGCTACTTTGAAGCACAAGTGTGGTAAAAGGATAGTAGCATTGCCCCTTCTCTCTTTTTCTCTCATTATTTTATTTTATTTTTATTTGGGTCTTCTCTTTTTTTATGGCCTCTTTTTTTCTATTTTTTTATTTGGGCTTCTTTGGGCTCTTTTATTTATTTATTTTAGTCCGGAGTCTCATCCCGACTTGTGGGGGAATCATAGTCTCCATCATCCTTTCCTCACTAGGACAATGCTCTAATAATGATGATCATCACACTTGTATTTTTCTTACAACTCAACAATTACAACTCGATACTTAGAACAAAATATGACTCTATATGAATGCCTCCGGCGGTGTACCGGGATATGCAATGATGCATAAGTGACATGTATGAAAGAATTATGAACGGTGGCTTTGCCACAAATACGATGTCAACTACATGATCATGCAAGCAATATGACAATGATGAAGCGTGTCATAACAAACGGAACGGTCGAAAGTTGCATGGCAATATATCTCGGGATGGCTATGGAAATGCCATAATAGGTGGGTATGGTGGCTGTTTTGAGGAAGGTATATAGTGGGTGTATGATACCAGCAAAAGGTGCGCGGTATTAGAGAGGCTAGCAAAGGTGGAAGGGTGAGAGTGCGTATAATCCATGGACTCAACATTAGTCATAAAGAACTCATATACTTATTGCAAAAATCTATTAGTTATCGAAACAAAGTACTACGCGCATGCTCCTAGGGGGATAGATTGGTAGGAAAAGACCATCGCTCGTCCCCGACCGCCACTCATAAGGAAGACAATCAATAAATAAATCATGCTCCGACTTCATCACATAACGGTTCACCATACGTGCATGCTACGGGAATCACAAACTTCAACACAAGTATTTCTCAAATTCACAACTACTCAACTAGCATGACTCTAATATCACCATCTCCATATCTCAAAACAATCATCAAGTATCAAACTTCTCTTAGTATTCAATGCACTCTATCTGAAAGTTTTTAGTATATCCCTCTTGGATGCCCATCATATTAGGACTAGTTTCATAACCAAAGCAAACTACCATGCTGTTCTAAAGGACTCTCAAAATAATATAAGCGAAGCATGAGAGATCAACTATTTCTATAAAATAAAACCACCACCGTGCTCTAAAAGGGTATAAGTGAAGCACTAGAGCAACGACAAACTACTCCGAAAGATATAAGTGAAGATCAATGAGTAGTCGAATAATTATGCAACTATGTGAAGACTCTCTAACATTTAAGATTTTCAGATCTTGTTATTTTATTCAAACATCAATCAAAACACAATGAAATAAAATGACATATAAGAATAGCAAACATCATGTGAAGAAGCAAAAACTTAGGATCAACCGATACTAAGCGATAGTTGTTGAAGAAGAAAGGTGGGATGCCAACCAGGGCATCCCCAAGCTTAGACGCTTGAGACTTCTTGAAATATTATCTTGGGGTGCATTGGGAATCCCCAATCTTGAGGTTTTGTGTCTCCTTAATTCCTCTCATATCACGGTCTCCCTAAATCTCAAAAGCTTCATCCACACAAAACTCAACAAGGACTCGTGAGATAAGTTAGTATAAACCATTGCAAAAACCTTATCATACTCTACTGTAGAAAATCACTAAAATTATTATTCAACATTGCATACTAAATGCCTCTGCATATTTAATAGTCCTATCCTCAAATATAATCATTAAAGAAGGAAACATATGCAAACAATGCAGACATAACAGCAATCTGCCTAAAGAGGACAGTCTGTAAAGAATGCAGAAACATCCATACTTCCCTAGCTCCAAAAATTATGAAAGAAAATTCCCACTGTAGTAAATTTACTAGATCTTAATAAGAAAAAGGTTTCAACATTTTATCACATTCTGACTTTTCTAGAGAATTATTGCAACAGCGGTAAACTTTCTGTTTTCAAACAGCAACTTGTGGACTTCTAAAATAGGCATAGAAAAGGCTATCAATGACACTTTTATTGAAATAAAAGATGCAAAACATTGTTCTAAATAACAGCAAGCAAATCTTAACAAAATAAATTGATACTCCAAGAAAAACACATATCATGTGGTGAATAAAAATATAGCTCCAAGTAAAGTTACCGATGAATGAAGACGAAAGAGGGGATGCCTTCCGGGGCATCCCCAAGCTTAGGCTCTTGGCTATCCTTGAATAGTACCTTGGGGTGCCTTGGGCATCCCCAAGCTTAGGCTCTTTCCACTCCTTATTCCATAGTCCATCGAATCTTTACCCAAAACTTGAAAACTTCACAACACAAAACTTAACAGAAAACTCGTAAGCTCCGTTAGTATAAGAAAGCAAAACACCATCATAATGTACTGTAATGAACTCATTCTTTATTTATATTTGTGTTAAACCTACTGTATTCCAACTTCTCTATGGTTTATAAACTCTTTAACTAGCCATAGATTCATCAAAATAAGTAAACAACACATGAAAAACAGAATCTGTCAAAAACAGAACAGTCTGTAGTAATCTGGATCAAACGTATACTTCTAGAACTCATAAAATTCTCAAATAAATTTATGGACCTGAGGAATTTATCTATTAATCATCTGCAAAAGGAATTAACTAAATAGCACTTTCCAGATAACAATGGCAGCAATTCTCGTGAGTGCAAAAGTTTCTGTTTTTTTACAGCATGATCAACAAGACTTCCCCCAAGTTTTCCCAAAGGTTCTACTTGGCACAAACACTAAATAAAAGCATAAAAACACATCTAAACAGAGGCTAGATGAATTATTTATTATTAAACAGGAACAAAAAGCATGGAATAAAAATAAAATTGGGTTGCCTCCCAACAAGCGCTATCATTTAACGCCCCTAGCTAGGCATGATGATTTCAATGATGCTGACATAAAGGATGAGAATTGTAACATAAAGAGAGAATCATGAAGAATATGACTAGCAAATTTAAGTCTAACCCTCTTCCTATGCATAGGGATTTTGTGAGAAAACAACTTGTGGGAACAAGGATCAACTTGCATAGGAAGGTAAAACAAGCATAACTTCAAAATTTTAAGCACATAGAGAGGAAACTTGATATTATTGCAATTCCTACAAGCGTATATTCCTCCTTCATAATCATTTTCAGTAGCATCATGAATGAATTCGACAATATAACCAGCACCTAAAGCATTCTTTTCATGATCTACAAGCATGCAAAATTTACTACTCTCCACATAAGCAAAATTCTTCTCATGAATAGTAGTGGGAGCAAACTCAACAAAATAACTATCATGTGATTGAAAATTAAGATCAAGATGAAAAGTTTCGTGGTTATAATTATTCTTTGAAGCATATGTGTCATCACAATAATCATCATAGATAGGAGGCATGCTTTCATCATAGTAAATTTGCTCATCAAAGATTGGGGGACAAAAAATATCATCTTCATCAAACATAGCTTCCCCAAGCTTGTGGCTTTGCATATCATTAGCATCATGGATATCAAGGAATACATACTAACAACATTGCAATCATGCTCATCATTCAAATATTTAGTGCCAAACATTTTATAGATTTCTTCTTCTAGCACTTGAGCACAATTATCCTTTCCATCATACTCACGAAAGATATTAAAAAGGTGAAGTGTATGAGACAAAATCAATTCCATTTTTTATAGTTTTCTTTTATAAACTAAACTAGTGATAAAACAAGAAACTAAAAGACTCAATTGCAAGATCTAAAGATATACCTTCAAGCGCTAACCTCCCCGGCAACAGCGCCAGAAAAGAGCTTGATGTCTACTACACAACCTTCTTCTTGTAGACATTGTTGGGCCTCCAAGTGCAGAGGTTTGTAGGACAGTAGCAAATTTCCCTCAAGTGGATGACCTAAGGTTTATCAATCCGTAGGAGGCATAGGATGAAGATGGTCTCTCTCAAGCAACCCTGCAAGCAAATAACAAAGAGTCTCTTGTGTCCCGAACACACCCAATACAATGGTAAATTTTATAGGTGCACTAGTTCGGCGAAGAGATGGTGATACAAGTGCAATATGGATGGTAGATAAAGGTATCTGTAATCTGAAATTATAAAAACATCAAGGTAACTAGTGATAAAAGTGAGCGTAAACGGTATTCCAATGTGTGGAAATAAGGCCTAGGGTTTATACTTTCACTAGTGCAAGTTCCATCAACAATAATAGAATAATTGGATGACATAACTATCCCTCAACATGCAACAAAGAGTCACTCCAAAGTCACTAATAGCAGAGAACAAACGAAGAGATTATGGTAGGGTACGAAACCACCTCAAAGTTATTCTTTCCAATCAATCCGTTGGGCTATTCCTATAAGTGTCACAAACAGCCCTATAGTTCGTACTAGAATAACACCTTAAGACACAAATCAACCAAAACCCTAATGTCACCTAGATACTCCAATGTCACCTCAAGTATCCGTGGGTATGATTATACGATATGCATCACACAATCTCAGATTCATCTATTCAACCAACACATAGAACCTCAAAGAGTGCCCCAAAGTTTCTACCAGAGAATCACAACGAAAATGTGTACCAACCCCTATGCATAGGTTCATGGGCGGAACCCGCAAGTTGATCACCAAAACATACATCAAGTGAATCACGTGGTATCCCATTGTCACCACAGATACGCACGGCAAGACATACATCAAGTGTTCTCAAATCTTTAAAGACTCAATCCGATAAGATAACTTCAAAGGGGAAACTCAATCCATTACAAGAGAGTAGAGTGGGGAGAAAACATCATAAGATCCAACTATAATATCAAAGCTCGCGATACATCAAGATCGTATCACCTCAAGAACACGAGAGAGAGAGAGAGAGAGAGATCAAACACATAGCTACTGGTACATACCCTCAGCCCCGAGGGAGAACTACTCCCTCCTTGTCATGGAGAGCACTGGGATTATGAAGATGGCCACCGGAGAGGGATTCCCCCTCCGGCAGGGTGCCGGAACGGGTCTAGATTGGCTTTCGGTGGCTACGGAGGCTTCTGGCAGCGGAACTCCCGATCTATTGTGCTCCCTGATGTTTTTAGGGTATATTGAGATATATAGGCGGAAGAAGTACGTCAGGGGAGCCACGAGGGGCCCATGAGGGTGGAGGGCGCGCCCAGGGGGGTGGGAACGCCCCCTACCTCGTGGCCTCCTCGAAGCTTCCCTTACGTGTACTTCAAGTCTCCTAGGCTTCTTTCCTTCCAAAAATGAGTTCTGCGAAGTTTCAGGTCAATTGGACTCAGTTTGATTTTCCTTTTCTTCGAAACCCTAAAACAAGGTAAAAACAGAAACTGACACTGGGCTCTGGGTTAATAGGTTAGTCCCAAAAATTGATATAAAAGTGTATAATAAAGCCCATAAACATCCAAAACAGAAGATAATATAGCATGGATCAATCAAAAAGTATAGACACGTTGGAGACGTATCACACTGCTGATGAGATGGCAACAATTTAAGATACTAGGTACAAACTGTGACACTGTCTTAGGATGCGTTTGGTTGAAGGTGTGGTATGAATGGGTTGGGACCTTGACAGTGTCTGAATCACATCTAACAAATGATTTGTAACAACGAAAAGGGTCTAACCTTCTCTGCACATGCTAGAAACTTCCTCCCACTGTCCATAGAATCAAACACAACTAGCTTCACGCATGGAGATTGATGGTGACAACGAGCAGATAGATCTTCAGCCACCCTGCTCCATTCGTTGCCATTGATGTTACTAGGGAGCTACAAGAGGAAGAAATGACTCAAATCGACCGCCGGGTAAAAATCATTCAGTCCAAGTCACAGCCCGGGTGGTGAAGGAGTCATCTGATACGTCCATTTTGCATCATGCTTTTATATCAATATTTATTGCATTATGGGTTGTTATTACACATTATGTCACAATACTTATGCCTATTCTCCCTTATTTTACAAGGTTTACATGAAGAGGGGGAATGCCGGCTGCAGGAATTCTGAGCTGGAAAAGGAGCAAATATTACAGACCTATTCTACACAACTCCAAAAGTCCTGAACTTCACGGGAGCACGTTTCAGAATATATAAAAAATATTGGGCGAAAGAAGTGCCAGAGGGGGGCCACCCACCGTCCACGAGGGTGGGGGCGCGACCTACCCCCCTGGGCACGCCCCCTGCCTTGTCGGCCCCCTAGCAGCCCTCTGATGCCCATCCTCTGCTATATGATGTCTTTCGTGGAGAAAAAAAATCATAAGCAAGCTTACGGGATGAAACTCCACCGCCACGAGGTGGAACCAATCTAGGGCTCCGGCGGAGCTGTTCTGCCGGGGAAACTTCCCTTCGGGAGGGGGAAATCATCACCATCATCATCACCAACGATCCTCCCATTGCGAGGGGGTCAATCCCCATAAACATCTTCACCAGCACCATCTCATCTCAAACCCTAGTTCATCTCTTGTATCCAATCTTTGTCCTAAAGCCTCAGATTGGTACCTTTGGGTTGCTAGTAGTGTTGATTACTCTTTGTAGTTGATGCTAGTTTGTTTACTTGGTGGAAGATCATATGTTCAGATCCATTATGCATATTAATACCCCTCTAATTATGAACATGAATATGATTTGTGAGTAGTTATGTTTTTTCCTGAGGACATGGGAGAAATCTTGCTATAAGTAGTCACGTGAATTTGGTATTCGTTCGATATTTTGATGAGATGTATGTTGTCCTTCCTCCAGTTGTGTCATGTGAATGTCGACTACATGACACTTCACTATTGTTTGTGCCTAGAGGAAGGCATTTGGAAGTAATAAGTATATGATGGGTTGCTAGAGTGACAGAAGCTTAAACCCTAGTTTATGCATTGCTTCGTAAGGGGCTGATTTGGATCCGTATGTTTCATGCTATGGTTAGGTTTACCTTAATATTTCTGTTGTAGTTGCTGATGCTTGCAATAGGGGTTAATCATAAGTGGGATGCTTGTCCAAGGAAGGGCAGTACCCAAGCACCAGTGCACCCACATATCAAATTATCAAAGTACCGAACGCGAATCATATGAACGTGATGAAAACTAGCTTGACGACAATTCCCATGTTTCCTCGGGAGCGCTTTCCTTTATATAAGAGTTTGCCTAGTCTTGTCCTTTGCTACAAAAAGGATTGGGCCATATTGCTGCACCTTATTTACTTTTACTACTTGTTACCCGTTACCAATTACCTTATCAAAAAACTATCTGTTACCGATAATTTCAGTGCTTAAAGAAAATACCTTCTTGAAAACCGCTTATCATTTCCTTCTGCTCCTCGTTGGGTTCGACACTCTTACTTATCGAAAAGGCTACAATAGATCCCCTACACTTGTGGGTCATCAAGACTCTTTTCTGGCGCTGTTGCTGGGGAGTGAAGCGCCTTTGGTAGGTGGAATTTGGTAAGGAAAAATTTATATAGTGTGCTGAAATTTACCGTCACTTGTTACTATGGAACATAATCCTTTGAGGGGCTTGTTCGGGGTATATTCACCCCGACCAGTAGAGCAAAGAGTTAATCCTCAACCTACTAAACCTACTGAAAATGTTTACTTTGAAATTCCTTCGGGTATGTTAGAGAAACTGCTAGCTAATCCTTTCACACGTGATGGAACATTACATCCCGATTTGCACCTAATCTATGTGGAGTTTGTGGATTATTTAAGCTTGTAGGTATGCCCGAGGATGTTATCAAGAAGAAATTCATCCCTTTATATTTGAAGGGAGAGGCATTGACATGGTTTAGGCTATGTGATGATATGGAATCATGAACTACAACCTATTGAAATTGGAATTTCATCAGAAGTTTTATCCTATGCATCTTGTTCATCGTGATCATAATTATATATACAATTTTTGGCCTCGCGAAGGAGAAAGCATCGCTCAAGCTTGGGGGGGGGGGCTTAATTCAATGTTATATTCATGCCCCAACCATGAGCTCTCAAAATAAATGATTATTCAAAATTTTATGCTCGGCTTTCTCTTAGTAATCGCTCCATGCTCGATACTTCTTGTACTAGTTCTTTTATGATGAAGACTATTGAATTCAAATGGGATTTATTGGAAAGAATTAGATGCAACTTTGAAGATTGGGACCTCGATGAAGGTAAGGAGTCAGGTATAACACCTAAGTTTGATTGTGTTAAATCTTTTATGGATATCAATGTTTTCCGTGAATTTAGCACTAAATATGGACTTGACTCTGAGATAGTAGCTTCTTTCTGTGAATCTTTTGCTACTCATGTTGATCTCCCTAAGGAGAAGTGGTTTAAATATAATCCCCCCATTGAAGTAAAAGTAGTTGCACCTATTAAAGTTGAAGAAAAGACTGGCACTTATAATGATCATGTTATTCCTACTGCTTATATTGAGAAACCACCTTTCCCTGTTAGAATAAAGGATCATGCTAAAGCTTCAACTGTGATTCGTAAGAGTAATACTAGAACACCTACTCCCTCTGAGCAAATTAAAGTTGAATCTAGTGTTGCTATGGTTAAAGATCTCTTGGCTGATAATATTGATGGCCATGTTATTTACTTCTGTGATGAAGCTGCTAGAATTGCTAGACCTGTTGTAGGCATGCCTGTTATTTCTGTTAAAATAGGAGATCATTGCTATCGTGGCTTATGTGATATGGATGCTAGTGCTAGTGCAATACCTTAATAATAACATGTTGAAATCCTAGGGGATCCTCCTCCACCTAAGGATGATCCCATGTTTGAGCTTAAACCTTTACCTGATACTCTTAAATATGCTTATCTTGATGAGAAAGAGATATATCCTGTTATTATTAGTGCTAACCTTTCAGAGCATGAAGAAAAGAAATTATTGAAAACCCTGAAGAAGCACCGTGCTGCTATTGGATATACTCTTGATGATCTTAAGGGCATTAGTCCCACTCTATGCCAGCATAAAATAAAATTGGAGAAAGACGCGAAACCGGTTGTTGATCACCAATGACGGTTAAATCCTAAGATGAAAGAAGTGGTAATAAAAGAAATACTAAAGCTTCTGGAGGCAGGTATAATTTATCCCGTTGCTGATAGTCAGTGGGTAAGTCCTGTCCATTGTGTCCCTAAGAAGGGAGGTATTACTGTTGTTACTAATGATAAAGATGAATTGACCCCACAAAGAATTGTTATAGGTTATAGAATGGTAATTGATTTCCGCAAATTAAATGAAGCTACTAAAAAGGATCATTAGCCTTTACCTTTTATTGATCAAATGCTAGAAAGATTATCCAAACATACACATTTTTGCTTCCTAGATGGTTATTCTGGTTTCTCTCAAATACCTACGTCAAAAGAGGATCAAGAAAATACAACTTTTACTTGCCCTTTCGGTACCTTTGCTTATAGACACATGCCTTTTGGTTTATGCAATGCACCTGCTACTTTCCAAAGATGTATGACTGCTATATTCTCTGACTTTTGTGAAAAGATTGTTGAGGTTTTCATGGATGATTTCTCCATTTACGGATCTCTTTTGATGATTGCTTAAGCAACCTTGATCGAGTTTTGCAGAGATGTGAAGAAACTAATCTTGTCTTGAATTGGGAGAAGTGCCACTTTATGGTTAATGAAGGTATTGTCTTGGGGCATAAAATTTCTAAAAGAGGTATTGAAGTTGATAAAGCTAAAGTTGATGCTATTGAAAAGATGTCGTGTCCTAAGGACATTAAAGGTATAAGAAGCTTCCTTGGTCATGCCGGTTTTTATAGGAGGTTCATTAAGGACTTCTCTAAAATTTCTAGGCCTCTGACTAATCTCTTACAAAAATATGTTCCTTTTGTCTTTGATGATGATTGTGAAGAAGCATTTGAAATACTTAAGAAAGCTTTGATTTCTGCACCTATTGTTTAGCCTCCTGGTTGGAATTTACCATTTGAAATCATGTGTGATGCCAGTGATTATGCTGTAGGGGCTGTTCTAGGACAAAGAGTTGATAAGAAATTAAATGTTATCCAATATGCTAGTACTGAAAAGGAGTTCTTAGCAGTTGTATTTGCTTGTGATAAGTTCATACCTTATATTGTTGATTCTGAAGTAACTGTTCACACTGATCATGCTGCTATTAAATATCTTATGGAAAAGAAAGATGCTAAACCTAGACTTATTAGATGGGTTCTCTTGTTACAAGAATTTGATTTGCATATTATAGATAGAAAGGGAGCTGAGAACCCCGTTGCAGACAACTTGTCTAGGTTAGAGAATGTTCTTGATGACCCACTACCAATTGATGATAGCTTTCCTGATGAACAATTAGTTGCGATAAATGCTTCTCGTACTACTCCATGGTATGCTGATTATGCTAATTATACTGTTGCTAAGTTTATACCACCTAGTTTCACATACCAGCAAAAGAAAAAGTTCTTCTATGATTTAATATATTACTTCAGGGATGACCCACATCTTTATAAAGAAGGAGTAGATGGTGTTATTAGACGTTGTGTACTTGAGAATGAACAGGAACAGATCCTACACAAGTGTCACTCCGAGGCTTATGGAGGACACCATGCTGGATATAGAACTGCACATAAGGTACTGCAATCCGGCTTTTACTGGCCTACTCTCTTCAAGGATGCCCGTAAGTTTGTTTTGTCTTGTGATGAATGTCAAAGAATTGGTAATATTAGTAGACGTCAAGAAATGCCTATGAATCATTCACTTGTTATTGAACCATTTAATGTCTGGGGCTTTGATTATATGGGACCGTTTCCTTCCTCTAATGGGTATACACATATTTTAGTTGTTGTTGATTATGTTACTAAGTGGGTAGAGTCTATTCCAACTAGTAGTGCTGATTATAACACCTCTATTAAGATGCTTAAAGAAGTTGTTTTTCCGAGGTTTGGAGTCCTTGGATATTTAATGACTGATGGTGGTTCACATTTTATTCATGGTGCTTTTCGTAAAATGCTTGCTAAGTATGATGTTAATCATAGGATTGCATCTCCATATCATCCATAGTCTAGTGGTGAAGTAGAACTGAGTAAAAGTGAGCTTAAATTAATTTTGAAAAAGACTATTAATAGATCTAGAAAGAATTGGTCCAAGAAACTTGATGATGCATTGTGGGCTTATAGAACTACATATAAAAATCCTATGGGTTTGTCTCCGTATAAAATGGTTTATGGAAAAGCATGTCACTTACCTCTTGAACTAGAACAAAAGGCAGATTGGGCCATTAAAGAGCTCAATTATGATTTCAAACTTGTCGGTGAGAAGAGGCTTTTTGACATTAGCTCACTTGATGAATGGAGAACCCAGGCTTATGAAAATGCCAAACTATTTAAAGAAAAAGTTAAAAGATGGCATGATAAAAGGATACAAAAGCATGAGTTTAACGTAGGTGATTATGTATTGCTATACAACTCTCGTTTAAGATTTTTTGCAGGCAAACTCCTCTCTAAATGGGAAGGTCCTTACGTCATCGAGGAGTTCTATAGTTCCGGTGCCATAAAAATGAGCAACTTCGAAGGCACAAATCCGAGGGTGGTGAACGGTAAAGAATCAAGTATCATATCTCAGGTAATCCCATAAATGTTGAAACTAATGTTATTGAAACCGTAACCCCGGAGGAATACATAAGGGACACTTTCCAGAATGTTTCAGACTCTTAAAAGGAATAGGTACGTGGTAAGGTAAGTAAACCGACTCCAAAACAGTTCTAATGGCAATTTTCTCTGTTTTGGCATATTTAAGAAAATCGGAATATAAGAAGCGGTCCAGAAAGGACACGAGGCTTCCACGAGGGTGGAGGGCGCGCCCCCTGCCTCGTGGGTACCTCGTGTGCCCTACGGACTCCGTTTTCTTGCACTATACTTCTTTTGGTCGGTAAAAATTCATTATATAATTTCCCAAAGGTTTTGACCACCGTATCATGCAAATATCTTCTGTCTTTGTTTCAAGCTGTTTTTCTAACAGATCTAGATTGCCATGGCATCTTCAAGTGCCCCCAAGGACAAGTTCTTCGAGAAGGTCATCAACCCCTACCTCGCGGAGGTGCCGCAACACCCTCAAACCATTGAGATGCGTGAGGGGTTGCTGCATATCCGCGATGTTGAGGGACCAAGGAGGACCGGAAGCGTGGAGACAAGGCTCGAGGCAATGGAGCAACAAGTTTTCAAGTGCCAGGAGATTGTGGAACGTGGACTCAACTCCAACCATATAATGATCATGGAGTTCACCAACAACCACAAGCTGGATGACAAGAACATTGGGGAGGCCATCTTCAAGCTTCACGAGAAAATCGAGCGCCTCCAAGCCCAAATCTATGACCTGCAAAACCAAAACTATGAGTATGAATATAGATTCAAGAGGATGAGTTTGGCTGCAGATTTGAGGATCCTGGAGACTCGGTCATCCTTCTATGATGGTGAGCCTATGCCTTGGAATAAGGACGACAAGCCCACATCATCAACAACTCCATCATCGCCACCTCCGTGGAAGGAGACATAAACACATGGGTATGGGCACTCCCCTTAGCAACTGCCAAGCTTGGGGGAGTGCCCCGATATTGTATCACCATCACTTTTACCTTTACTGTTTTTCTTAGTTCGATCCTTTTGGTAATATCTTGATCTAGTAGAATAAAGTTTTAGTATGATCTAGTTTTGAGTTTTGCTTTATGATCCTTCTATGTAATCGCGTCTGTGAGCTATATATAATAAAGATTAGTGTTGAGTCAAGGGCTTGATTATCTTGCTATGATCTTGAGGGAATAAAAATAAAATAAAAGAGAAAGAATAAAAAGAAATATAGAGATCATATGGATCTTATGGAGAGTAATGACTTCACATATAAAGAGTATGATGAATAAAAGTTGTTGAGAGTTGACAAACATAGTTTTGGTCATCGTTGCAATTAATAGGAAGTAATAAAGAAAGAGAGGTTTTCACATATAAATATACCATCTTGGACATCTTTTATGATTGTGAGCACGCATTAAAATATGACATGCTAAAGAGTTGAGGTTGGACAAGGAAGACAACGTAATGGCTTATGTTTTCTTACATCTGAGATAAATTATATTGTCATGGACCATGCAACATGTTGAGTTTGCCTTTCCCTCTCATGCTAGCCAATTTCTTTGCACCAAGTAGAGATACTACTTGTGCTTCCAAATATCCTTAAACCCAATTTTGCCATGAGAGTCCACCATATCCACCTATGGATTGAGTAAGATCCTTCAAGTAAGTTGTGATCGTTGCAATCAATAAAAATTTCTCTCTAAATATGTATGATTTATTAGTGTGGAGAAAACAAGCTTTATACGATCTTGTGATGTGGAAGAAATAAAAGCGACGAACTGCATAATAAAGGTCCATATCACAAGTGGCAATATAAATTGACGTTCTTTTGCATTAAGATTTTGTGCATCCAACCATAAAAGCACAAGACAACCTCTGCTTCCCTCTGTGAAGGGCCTATCTTTTTATTCTTGTCCTATACTTTATGCAAGAGTCACGGTGATCTTCACCTTTCCTTTTTACATTTTATCCTTTGTCAAGCACAATGTGTTGGAAAGATACTGATATATATAGCTAATTGGATGTGAGTTTTCATGAACTATTATTGTTGACATTACCCTTGAGGTAAAAGGTTGGGAGGCAAAACTATAAGCCCCTATCTTTCTCTGTGTCCGATTAAAACTTCATAACCATAAATATCACGTGAGTGTTAGCAATTATGAAAGACTAAATGATGGTTCAGTATGTGGACTTGCTGAAAAGCTCTTATTGACTCTTTCTGATGTTATGATAAATTGCAATTGCCTCAATGACTGAGATTAGAGTTTGTTGGTTCTCAATGAAGTTTCTGATTCATACTTGAAATTGTGATTGAATTGTTACTTTAGCATAAGAGATCATATGACAATATATATATATATATATATTGCTGTTCTAAGAATGATCGTGATGCCCTCTGATACGTCTCCGTCGTATCTACTTTTCCAAACACTTTTGCCCTTGTTTTGGACTCTAACTTGTATGATTTGAATGGAACTAACCTGGACTGGCGCTATTTTCAGCAGAATTACATTGGTGTTGTTTTATGTGCAGAAAGCAAATATTCACGGAAAGTCCTGAAACTCCACGGAATACCTTAGAAAAAATAATAAAAAATCCTCGCCAAATATGAAGACCAGGGGGCCCACACCCTTTCCACGAGGGTGGGGGGCGCCCCCCCTAGGGTGCGCCCCCTACCTCGTGGGCCCCTTGGAAACCCTCCGACGCCAACTCCAACTCTATATATTTGCTTTCGGAGAGAAAAAAATTAGAGAGAAGAAATCATCGCGTTTTACGATACGGAGCCGCGGCCAAGCCCTAAAACCTCTCGGGAGGGCTGATCTGGAGTCCGTTCGGGGCTCCGAAGAGGGGGATTCGTCGCCGTCGTCATCATCAACCATCCTCCATCACCAATTTCATGATGCTCACCGCCGTGCGTGAGTAATTCCATCGTAGGCTTGCTGGACGGTGATGGGTTGGATGAGATTTATCATGTAATCAAGTTAGTTTTGTTAGGGTTTGATCCCTAGTATCCACTATGTTCTGAGATTGATGTTGCTATGACTTTGCTATGCTTAATGCTTGTCACTAGGGCCCGAGTGCCATGATTTCAGATTTGAACCTATTAAGTTTTCATGAATATATGTGAGTTCTTGATCCTATCTTGCAAGTCTATAGTCACCTACTATGTGTTATGATCCGGCAACCCCGAAGTGACAATAATCGGGACCACTCCCGGTGATGATCATAGTTTGAGGAGTTCATGTATTCACTATGTGCTAATGCTTTGTTCCGGTTCTGTATTAAAAGGAGGCCTTAATATCCCTTAGTTTCCAATAGGACCCCGCTGCCATGGGAGGGTAGGACAAAAGATGCCATGCAAGTTCTTTTCCATAAGCACGTGTGACTATATACGGAATACATGCCTACATTACATTGACGAACTGGAGCTAGTTCTGTGTCACCCTATGTTATGACTGTTACATGATGAACCGCATCCGGCACAATTATCCATCATTGATCCGGTGCCTACGAGTTTTCCATATACTGGTTTACGCTTATTTACTTTCCCGCTTTTACTGTTACAATCACTACAACATACCAAAAACATTACTTTTGCTGTCTTTACTTTTGTTGTCGCTACCACCACTATCATATTACTATGCTACTAAACACTTTGCTGCAGATACTAAGTTTCCAGGTGTGGCTGAATTGATAACTCAGCTGCTAATACTTGAGAATATTCTTTGGCTCCCCTTGTGTCGAATCAATAAATTTGGGTTAAATACTGTACCCTCGAAAACTGTTGTGATCCCCTATACTTGTGGGTTATCAAGACCTTTTTCTGGCGCCGTTGCCGGGGAGCATAGCTCTATTCTTTGAGTCACTTGGGATTTATATCTGCTGGACACTATGAAGAACTTGAGTGATCCAAAAACCAAGATCTATCCCTCAACTACGAGGGGAGGTAAGGAACTGCCATCTAGCTCTGCACTTGATTCACCTTCTGTTATGAGTAAGTTAGCGACACCTACACCTGCTTCTGCTATTCGTTCCGATATGTCGCATGTTATTGATGATGCCACTTCTACTATGCACGATACTTATGATGAAACTGCTTCTATGCCTGATACTGAATACGATGATGATAGTGATGATGAAAATATACCTGTTATTCCTGAAGGTTATCTTTTTGATAAAGATTCTTCTTTAGCTATTTTAGCCTGCAAAGATAGATATGAGCTTAAAAGGTTATTAATTAAATGGAACAAGGAATCACCTAGAGATAAAATGAAACCCGATCCTGCTTTTGCTACTTCACCTATATGTGTTCCTGATAAAGATTATGAATTCTATGTTGATCCTGATATAATTACTTTGGTTGAATCTGATCCGCTTTATGGCTATGAATCTGAAACTGTTGTGGCACATCTTACTAAGTTAAATGATGTAGCTGCCCTATTCACTAATAATGAGAGATCACGTTACCTCTATTTACTCAAAATATTTCTGTTCTCATTAAAGGGCGATGCTAAGATGTGGTTTAATTCTCTTGATCCTGGTTGTGTGCGTAGTCCCCAGGATATGATTTATTACTTCTCTGCTAAATATTTCCCTGCTCATAAGAAACAAGCTGCTTTGAGGGAAATATACAATTTCGTGCAAATTAAAGAAGAGAGTCTCCCACGAGCTTGGGGAAGGCTTCTCAAGTTACTTAATGCTTTTCCTGATCATCCTCTTAAGAAACCTGAAATACTTGATATCTTTTATAATGGACTAACCGATGCTTCCAGAGATTACCTGGATAGTTGTGCTGGTTCTCTTTTCATGGAAAGAACACCGGATGAAGCTGAAATTCTATTGAATAATATGTTGACAAATGAAAATAATTGGGCACCTCCTGAGCCAGCTCCTGTTCCAATTAATGATCCTATTCCTTAACCAACTCTGAAGAAGAGAGGTGTTCTATTTCTCAGTCCCGAAGATATGCAAGAGGCAAAGAAATCTATGAAAGAAAAATGTATTGAAGCTGAAGATGTTACGAATTTACCTCCTATTGAAGAAATGCATGGTCTTAATATACCGCCTGTTGACGAAGTATATGATCTTAATCCTTTATTTACTGAAGAACCTCCTAATATCCCAACACAGGTAGTAAAGGTAAATTCTCTCTATAGATTTGATGAAGGTGATATCCCTCACTATAAGTCTGCTAGGGAATGCTTTGATGAGTTTGATAATTTTATTGTCAAACAAGAAAATTTCAATGCTTATTTTGGTAGACAATTGAAATATGATTCCGATATAATTAAATACTTGGGTGATTATATGGCTAATATTAGAGGTGAACTTAAACTTGTTAGCAAACATGCTTCTATGGTTACCACTCAAGTAGAACAAGTACTTAAGGCTCAAAACGAATTGCTGAATGAAATGAATAGTAAGAAAAATGATTATGCTGTTAGAGTGGCTACTAGAACTGGTAGAATGACTCAGGAACCTTTGTATCCTGAAGGACACCCTAAGAGAATCGAGCAAGATTCTCAGAGAAATAATATTGATGCACCTAGTTCTTCTAAAAAGAAGAAAAAGAAAAATGATAGAACTGTGCAAACTGCTAGTGAACCTATGGCTAAACCACCTGATAATCCAAATGATATTTCTATGTCTGATGCTGAAACACAATCTGGTAATGAACATGAACCTAGTAAAAATATTAATGATGATGTTCATGATGATGCTCAACCTAGTAATGATAATGATGTAGAAATTGAACCTGCTGTTGATCTTGATAACCCACAATCAAAGAATCAACGTTATGATAAAAGAGAATTTGTTGCTAGGAAACATGGGAAAGGAAGAGAACCTTGGGTTCAGAAACCCATGCCTTTTCCTCCTAAACCATCCAAGAAAAAGGATAATCAGGATTTTGAGCGCTTTGCTGAAATGATTAGGCCTATCTTTTTACGTATGAGATTTACTGATGTGCTCAAAACTAATCCATATGCAAAATATATGAAAGATATCATTACTAATAAAAGAAAGATACTGGAAGCTGAGATTTCCACCATGCTTCATAATTATAATTTTAAGGGTGGAATACCAAAGAAACTTGGAGATCCCGGAGTACCTACTATACCTTGCTCCATTAAAACAAATTATATTAAAACTGCTTTATGTGATCTTGGAGTCGGTGTTAGTGTTATGCCTCTCACTTTATATCGTAGACTTGACTTGAATAAGTTGACACCTACTGAAATATCTTTGCAAATGGCTGATAAATCAACTGCTATACCTGTCGGTATTTGTGAGGACGTGCCCGTTGTGGTTGCAAACGTTACTATTTTAACGGACTTTGTTATTCTTGATATTCCCGAGGATGATAGTATGTCTATTATTCTTGGAAGACCTTTTCTTAATACTGTAGGGGCTGTTATTGATTGCAACAAAGGCAATGTCACTTTTCATGTAATGGTAATGAGCATACGGTACACTTTCCGAGGAAACAACCTCAAGTTCATAGTATCAATTCTATTGGAAAAATTCCATCGATTATATTTGGAGGTTTTGAATTCCCTCTTCCTACTGTCAAGAAGAAATATGATATTCTTATTATTGGGGATGTGCATATCCCCGTTGAGGTAACTTAGTGTTATTCGAAATTTCTCCGATTTCATGATTATCAGAATGAGTTTGTTAACAAGACTTGATCAAACTTGTTAGTGGATTCTTTTTGATGGGCATGAGATGGATGAAACTAGAAGCACAAACTTCTGCACATTCTTTATACTTTCTGTTATTTATATTAAATAAAGTAAAAATAGTATTTTTCTGTCTGTTTTCTGACTTATCCGTGCAATATAAAAATATCCCGAAAATAAAAGTCCTCAGAATGCCATGCCAATTTAGTATGATTGTTTCAGGAATATTTGAGGATTTACTGTGCAAAAATTACCGCGGGAGGAGCTGCCACCTGGCCACGAGGGTGGTGGGCGCGCCCCCCTCCTTAGGGCGCGCCCCTGCCTCGTGGGCCCACGGTGGCCCTCCTCCACTTATCCCAGCACCCATCTTCTTCCTCTGCCTCACACAAACCCGAAAAACCAACTCAAGCACGAGTTCCAGCCACTTTTTCTGTGATTTTCGATCTCGTTGCTCAAAGCACCTCTCGCAAAACTGCTTGGGGAGATTGTTCCTTGGTATGTGACTCCTCCATTGGTCCAATTAGTTTTTGTTCTGGTGCTCTATTCTTTGCAAATTTGTGCTGCATAGGTGACCATGTTCTTGAGCTTGCATGTCAAATTTATATGGTTCCAAGTAGTTCTAATGCTTGATATAGGCTCTAGGCACTTGTAGGAGTAGTTGCTATCAGTTTTTTTGAAGTTGGTTCATTTTTGTTTGAAGTTACTAAAAATTTCAGATTGTTTTAGAAAAATGATGAGGAGATTATTGAGGGGCTCATCAAGCCAAATCTCAAAGGAAAAGGCACGTAAGCCTAAGTATAATTTGCCACGCACTGCGGAGATTCGGGCGTGTGAATGGCCTTCTAAAGATTTCTTGAGAGCAGCCGGTATCTATGAAGATTTTCATGAATTGGCTCACAATGCAGGACTCACCGCCTTCCTCCACGACCAATGCGATCAGTATCTCTTACTCACAAATACCTTTGTGCAAAACTTTTATTTTCATCCTAGGAACTCACCACCTACGGTGGAATTTCATTTATATGATGATCCTAAGGAGACGTCACTTTATGATTTCTGTCGGATTTGTTTAGTCCCTTTTGAGGGCAAGACAGAAGAACCACATCATGATGATGTGGCTGGGTTTATTGATAATATCACTGTAGGAGAAACAAGGAAGGTTTCTGATGCACGAATCACTAGCATACATTTTCCTGTTTTGCGTTACTTTGCATTATTTGCTAGTCGTTGTTTAATTGGACGCGGAAATTCTGGAAACCTTAGTATCCCTGATTTAATTATTTTGCTCCAAGGATTATATAGTGATAACACTTTTAGTATGGGCGGTATTATTTCTAGACGGTTAAATATGAACCGTACTAAGGGCCCCATCTTTGGAGACATCTATGCCACACGCCTAGCCGCACATTTTAACATACCTATTAGGCATGCTGAGAAGGAAGAAAAGGCGCTGCCCCGTGTTTATCTAGATCATAAAAGTATGGTAGCACATGATTTTATTGTTAAGAATAGGGCAGGGGAGCTTAGATATCAATTGTTTTTTAATAAACATCATCCTGAGACTATCACCCTGCCTGCTCCTTCTTTGTTTGATTTGACAGCAGGCACATACCTTGTCCCGTTGATGGCTATTCATGCCTACCGGAACCCTGCACCCACTGAGGAGCCAGAACAGGAACCACAAAATGAGCCCCCACGACAATCTGTTTAGTCTTGGGATCCAGAGATGACTGTCAGCCAGTGGCATTCAGAGTCTTCTTCTTCATCATAGTATGATCCCAACTATTCCTCCTCATCATAGTACGACTGCAACAACTATTATTATGGATATCCGCCAGGCCAGCCATGGCCATAGACCAACTTAGGCCAAAATCCTAAGCTTGGGGGAGTACATATTTCTCACCGACATTACATTTATGTTCACACACTCATTGCTAGATGTCGGTGCTCATACTTTTTCACTATAATATCCAAGCTAGTTTATTTTCCTTTTCCTGCTTTCTTCTTGTGTGTTTGTTAAACCTTAAGAAAAACTAAAAATTAGTAGTAGTTTATTTTTCTGATGTAGTAGTAATAATTAAAAAGAAAACCCAAAAATATTTCCCGCTCTTCTTTTGCTTGTTGGGAGCTTTCCTGTGTAAATAGTTTTATTTTCTTTTCTTTTCTTTGGGGGTCAGTAGGAGAAGACCATAATTAAATTATTGAAGTGGCTCTTATATGCACTATTGTTGATTTAACCCAGAGCCCATATTGCCTTGTCTTCTCCTGTTTCTTGAATGCTTGCAGATTCCAGCTTAGTCCAATGCACGTGCACTCTTATTATTATTCACACCGTTCAGTCGTGCAAGTGAAAGGCAATTATGATGATATATGATGGACTGACTGAGATGAGAAAAGCTGGTATGAACTCGACCTCTTTTGTTTTTGTAAATATGATGAGCCTGTCGTTCTTGATTCAGCTTATTATGAATAAACATGTTTGCAATGACAATTAGAGATCATAGTTGCTTGTGCCATGCTTGATTAGCTATGAGTTATAATGATTTACCTTGTGTGCCAACATGCTATTGAGATGACTATGATGTGGTATGATGAGGTGGTATCCTCCTTTGAATGATTTAAGTGACTTGACTTGGCACATGTTCACGCATGTAGTTGAAACAAAATCAACATAGCCTTCATGATATTTATGTTCATGGTGGATTATATCCTACTCATGCTTGCATCCAATGTTTATTAATTTTAATGCATGTACATGGCTGTTGTCGCTCTCTAGTTGGTCGCTTCCCAGTCTTTTTCTAGCCTTCACCTGTACTAAGTGGGAATACTACTTGTGCATCCAATCCCTTAAACCCCAACGTTATTCCAGATGAGTCCACTATACTTTCCTATATGCGGTATTTACCTGCCGTTCCAAGTAAATTTGTATGTGCCAAACTCTAAACCTTCAAATAAACATTCTGTTTTGTATGCTCGAATAGCTCATGTATCAACAAAGGCTGTCCTTATCTTCCGTGTTAGGCGGGTTATTCTCAAGAGGAGTGGACTCCGCTCCTCACTCACGAGAAAATGGCTGGTCACCGGGATGCCCAGTCCCATGCTTTATGCAAACTAAATCAAAATTAATTGCAAACAAAACTCCCCTGGGACCTGATGTATGTTGGAGGCACTCGTTGTTTCGAGCAAGCCATGGATTGATGCTTGTTGGTGGAGGGGGAGTATAAACTTTACCATTCTGTTTGGGAACCGCCTATAATGTGTTTAGCATGGAAGATATCGCCATCTCTTAGTTGTTATGTTGACAATGAAAGTATACCGCTCAAAATACAATTTATCTCTATTTCAAAACCGAGCTCTGGCACCTCTACAAATCCCTGCTTCCCTCCGCGAAGGGCCTATCCATATACTTTTATGTTGAGTCATCACCCTCTTATTAAAGAGCACTAGCTGGAGAGCACAGCTGTCATTTGCATTCATCACTATTAATCTATGTTGGGTATGACTATGATTGGATCTCTTTTACCATGAATTACAATGTCTAGTCAGTCCTTGATCTTTAAAGGTGCTCTGCATTTATGTTTTGCGGTCTCAGAAAGGGCAAGCGAGATACCATCTTGTTATATCATATTATGATTGTTTTGAGAAAGTGTTGTCATCCGAGATTTATCATTATGACTTGCTAGTTGATTATGCTATTGATACGAGTAATTGTGAGACCTGAGAATTATTCCAAATGTGGTTAGTTATGACCTATGCTGAAAACTTGAATGCTGGCTTGACATAGTTACAACAACAAGAGCAAATAGAGTTTGTAAAAGTTTTTCTTTCTTTCTTTCTTTTAGTTTGTCAAGTGAATTGCTTGAGGACAAGCAAGGGTTTAAGCTTGGGGGAGTTGACACGTCTCCGTCGTATCTACTTTTCCAAACACTTTTGCCCTTGTTTTGGACTCTAACTTGTATGATTTGAATGGAACTAACCTGGACTGATGCTGTTTTCAGCAGAATTACCTTGGTGTAGTTTTATGTGCAGAAAGCAAATATTCTGGGAAAGTCCTGAAACTCCACGGAATACCTAAGAAAAATAATAAAAATCCTCGCCAAATATGAAGACCAGGGGGCCCCCACCCTAGGGCGCGCCCCTACCTCATGGGCCCCCTGGAAACCCTCCGACGCCAACTCCAACTCTATATATTTTTTTCGGAGAGAGAAAATCAGAGAGAAGAAATCATCGCGTTTTACGATACGGAGCCGCCGCAAGCCCTAAAACCTCTCGGGAGGGCTGATCTGGAGTCCGTTCGGGGCTCCGGAGAGGGGGATTCGTCGCCGTCGTCATCATCAACCATCCTCCATCACCAATTTCATGATGCTCACTACCGTGCGTGAGTAATTCCATCATAGGCTTGCTGGACGGTGATGGGTTGGATGAGATTTATCATGTAATCAAGTTAGTTTTGTTAGGGTTTGATCCCTAGTATCCACTATGTTCTGAGATTGATGTTGCTATGACTTTTCTATGCTTAATGCTTGTCACTAGGGCCCGAGTGCCATGATTTCAGATCTGAACCTATTATGTTTTCATGAATATATGTGAGTTCTTGATCCTATCTTGCAAGTCTATAGTCACCTACTATGTGTTATGATCCGGCAACCCTGAAGTGACAATAATCGGGACCACTCCCGGTGATGATCATAGTTTGAGGAGTTCATGTATTCACTATGTGCTAATGCTTTGTTCCGGTTCTCTATTAAAAGGAGGCCATAATATCCCTTAGTTTCCAATAGGACCCCGCTACCACGGGAGGGTAGGACAAAAGATGTCATGCAAGTTCTTTTCCATAAGCACATATGACTATATACGGAATACATGCCTACATTACATTGACGAACTGGAGCTAGTTCTGTGTCACCCTATGTTATGACTGTTACATGATGAACCGCATCCGACATAATTATCCATCACTGATCCGGTGCCTACGAGTTTTCCATATACTGGTTTACGCTTATTTACTTTCCTGCTTTTACTATTACAATCACTACAACATACCAAAAACATTACTTTTGCTCTCTTTACTTTTGTTGCTGCTACCACCACTATCATATTACTGTGCTACTAAACACTTTGCTGAAGATACTAAGTTTCCAGGTGTGGTCGAATTGACAACTCAGCTGCTAATACTTGAGAATATTCTTTGGCTACCCTTGTGTCGAATCAATAAATTTGGGTTAAATACTCTACCCTCAAAAACTGTTGCGATCCCCTATACTTGTGGGTTAGCACCCTCATGTCCGTATTTTATTTTTATCGGCACCTCTATCTCTAAACATGTGGACATATTTATCGATATTGGCTTTCGCTTGAGGACAAGCGAGGTCTAAGCTTGGGGGAGTTGATACGTCCATTTTGCATCATGCTTTTATATCGATATTTATTGCATTATGGGCTGTTATTACACATTATGTCACAATACTTATGCATATTCTCTCTTATTTTACAAGGTTTACATGAAGAGGGGGAGTGCCGGCAGCTGGAATTTTGGGCTGGAAAAGGAGCAAATATTAGAGACCTATTCTGCACAACTCCAAAAGTCCTGAAACTTCACGAGAGCATGTTTCAAAATATATAAAAAATATTGGGCGAAAGAAGTACCAGAGGGGGGCCACCCACTGTCCACGAGGGTGGGGGCGTGCCCCCCGTGCCTCGTGGGCCCCCTGTCAGCCCTCTGATGCCCATCTTCTGCTATATGAGGTCTTTCGTGGAGAAAAAAAATCATAAGCAAGCTTACAGGACGAAACTCTGCCGCCACGAGGCGGTACCAATCTAGGGCTCCAGCGGAGCTGTTTTGCTGGGGAAACTTCCCTCCGGGAGGGGGAAATCATCACCAACGATCCTCTCAATGGGAGGGGTCAATCTCCATCAACATCTTCACCATCACCATCTCATCTCAAACCGTAGTTCATGTCTTGGATGCAATCTTTGTCCCAAAGCCTCAGATTGGTACCTGTGGGTTACTAGTAGTGTTGATTACTCCTTGTAGTTGATGCTAGTTGGTTTACTTGGTGGAAGATCATATGTTTAGATACATTATGCATATTAATACCCCTCTGATTATGAACATGAATATAGTTTGTGAGTAGTTACGTTTGTTCTTGAGGACATGGGAGAAGTCTTGCTGTAAGTAGTCACGTGAATTTGGTATTCGTTCGATATTTTGATGAGATGTATGTTGTCTTTCCTCTAGTGGTGTCATGTGAACATCGACTACATGACACTTCACCATTGTTTGGGCCTAGAGGAAGGCATTGGGAAGTAATAAGTAGATGATGGGTTGCTAGAGTGACAGAAGCTTAAACCCTAGTTTATGCGTTGCTTCGTAAGGGGCTTATTTGGATCCATATGTTTCATGCTATGGTTAGGTTTACCTTAATACTTCTGTTGTAGTTGAGGTTGATTGCAATAGGGGTTAATCATAAGTGGCATGCTTATCCAAGGAAGGGCAGTACCCGAGCACCGGTCCTCCCACATATCAAATTATCAAAGTACAGAACGCGAATCAGATGAACGTGATGAAAACTAGCTTGACGATAATTCCCATGTGTCCTCGGGAGCGCTTTCCTTTATATAAGAGTTTGTCCAGGCTTGTCCTTTGCTACAAAAAGGATTGGGCCATATTGCTGCACCTTATTTACTTTTACTACTTGTTACCCGTTACCAATTACCTTATCACAAAACTATCTGTTACCGGGGAAATGTGACTTGTGGTCGGGGAGAAAAGGGGGCGGGCAAGGGGGAAGGGGGGCGGGGGTAGATATTTTGGCGGTAGGCCAAAATTTTGGAAATGTGGAGGTAAAGTTTGCACGCGGTGCCGCTGGACCTTTCACTTTGAACGATTGTCTGCATCGCAAACGATTCTTGTGCTTTACGCGCATGAGATGAGTTTGATAATTCAAATTTTGGTGGAAATTTCCCCAGGTACATCATCGCACAATTTAACATCCCTTGCTAATTTGGGCACACAAAAGAGCGTACAGCAGACAGACCACACTAACTTAATCGAGCAATTTTAGTAATTAAACAGAGCCAATTGACCTAAACATTGCTCTAACAAAAGACCAACATTAAAAACAAAGCCTAAGTACACATAATTTTAACAAATCGGCCGCCGCACCAACTTATGCATCACCGGTGTGAGATGAGACGGCGATGACTTGTCCTGGCGACATGCCGCTGTTGATGGACTCCGCGTCCCCCCTCACTACAAAAAAAAGACACATCCGTGACATTTTGGGCCGAACAAATTTTTTCCTGTCATGTTTATGACACTTCTATGACGACAATTGTGCCAAACCCGATATCATCATAGATGTGGTGGGGTCCTACTTCTATGACAAAAAATAATGACAGAAAATGGGCTTTTTGTCCTGGGCGGGCCGGAGACGCAGCTGCATGACATTCTTTGCGTCGTCCATGACGGAGAAAACCGTGGTAGAAGCGAGGGCGAGGAAAATATCGGGTAGTTCCTGGTTACGATGGGTGGTCGGGGGCCGAGCGATGCGTGTTTCTCTCGTACGTATGCGCGTGTGTGCGAGGCATTGCGCTCTAACTGAACCCGAGCGAGGCGTTGGGCTCTAACTGAACCCGAGCGATTGCAGTGCAGGCTACGTGTTACTGAACCCGAGCGATCGATCGATCCCTTGCTGTTAACAGAACTCGAGTGATTCCTTCGCTACTACTGCTAACTAAAGCCAAACGATGTTGCCTCTGGATGAACAGTGAGCATTGTTGGGGGGGTGGATGAAAAGTTCCCGGAGGGAGGTTGGATGAACAGGAACCCATGGTAGTAGAGGCCGTTGCCGCTGGATGAACAGGACCCCGATCGATCGAGCTAGTGGATGAACAGGACCCCGTGGAGGGCTAGTTGAACAGTAGCCGGTGGAGGGATGGATGAACAGTAGCCCGTGGAGGAGTGGTTGAATAGGACCCCGTGGAGAGGGTTGGTTGAATAGTAGCTGATGGAGGAGCGCGCGGTGGAGGCTGGATGAACAGGAGCCCGTGGATGAACAGTCGCAGGTGGAGGCTGGAGGAGGTTGACGGTGGATGAACAGTAGCCCGTGGAGGCAGTCGATGGTGGTGATGAACAGTATCCCATGGAGTCCCGTTTTGCGGCACGCCACACCCCTCCCAATGAACAGGACCCCCGTTTCGATCGTAGCGCTCCAACACAAGTCTATTTCCTCCATTCTGCGGTACGCCACACCCCTCCCGATCAACAGGACCTCGTTTCCACCGTAGGAGGTTCGTTTCCTCTGTTTTGCGGTACGCCAGACCCTTCCCGATGAACATGATCCCGTTTTGACCGTGGCCGGTCGAACACAAGGCCGTTTCCTCCGTTCTGCGATATGCTAGGCCTCGTTTCCATCGGCTATTCTGTCCAAGCCGGTTGGCTCCCGATGAACACGACGACGAATTCCATTCCGACTCAGCCGGTTGCCTCCCCATGAACATGACGACAGCAAAGCTTCTCTGTTCTGACCCAGCCATGTACACGAGCCCTGGCCGTGTGTATGCGCGAGTATGCATCCGGGACCCCGCCCGTATGTACGTACGTGACCATATTTACTTTCTTGCACCCTGGCCGCTGTACGTATGTGTACACGATATGTGCGCGCCTCTACTACGACACGCGTCCTTCCTTACACGGCCACGGTTCATCATTGTGCCCTGCAGATAGACCGATCGTATGTACAACGCTACGTACGCTTCGACCAGGTGCGTCCCGACTGTCAAGCACTTTCTTGCGTGTGAAGAAGTAGCTGGTGTGTCCCAGCAGTCAGCGGGGCGAATCATTTTTTTGCCCGTAATATGGACGCACTTCCTTGCGTGCAAAGATGTAGCTGGTGGGTCCCAGCAATTAGGGAGGGAAACGTTTTTTTCACAAAATACGGTGGCCCGTCCGGTGGGTCCTTGCTGTCAGGTGGAGGAATAATTATTTTGCGCGTAATAAGGAGGCACTTCCTTGATGCGGCCATGGACCCAGCTTTCAGCCTCTCCACGTATAGTGCTCTTCCAATGGAAGTCGTTCATTGACCACATTGACCACGCCGTGCCGAGGGCACCAAGGCGATGGACGACGGCGATGCCTAGGAAGGAGACGATGCAGAGCCAGGGAAGATGCGACAGTGGATGCCCACGCGGAGAGCAGTACGAGGGTTCCTGGTTCGGCTGCTGTGTGAGGTTGCCGTCGCTGCAGGGCCTAGCCAGCGGTGGGAGTAGTAGGGGGAGGTGAGGCCTTCGTGGCAGCATAGCCGACCACGGGAGGCAGGACTAGGCGGCACGACCGACGCTGCTTTGGGCGGCTGGGGCAAGAAGACCAGAGGTTGAAGAAGCACTACGGCCGTTGGATGGACATCGTACGGTCACTGGAGCTAGAATCATTCATATTTACTAAGTTGACAAAGCCCTCCCTCCGCGTCAACTTAGTAGGCCCACATGTCATCCTCCCACTATGTTGGTTCCCAGCTAGCAGGGGGAGTATTCATTTTGTTCTACGTGATAAGGAGGCACTTCCTTGCGTCCGAAGATATAGCTGGTAGGTCCGACCTGTCAGTGGGGGAACGTTTTTTTCGTGAAATACAAAGTCCGTTCCGGTGAGTCCCAGATGTCAGGTGGAGGAATCATTATTTTGCGCGTAATAAGGAGGCATTTCCTTGTTTGCGTCCATGGACCCAGCTGTCAGCCTCTCCATGTACAGTCCACTTCTGATGGAAGTCGTTCATTGACCACTTGACCACGGCACACCGAGAGCACCAGGGCAGTGGACGATGGCGAGGCCTAGGAAGGGGAACGACACGGAGCCAGGGAAGACATGGCACTGGCTTCCCACGCGGTGGGGAGTATGAGGGTTGACTGGTTCGGCTCCCGTCGCCGGAAAATAACAAGAGGTGTGGGCGAGTAGAGGGATAGCCAGGCCAGGGATGCGAGTATGGTGGGGCCGTGAGGCCTGCCCGGTAGCACAGCCGGCTACGGGAGACGGGAGCAGGCGGGAGCAGGCGGTTCCGCCGGCGCTGGTTTGGGCAGCTGGAGCAGGAAGGTCAGAGACTAAAGAAGCACGATTGTCGTTAGATTGACATCTAACAGTGTGACGGTGGTAGAGTTGATTATTGACTAAGTTTCTTTTTTTGAGAAACCTTGTGTATGCATGAACTTAGTAGGCCCACAAGTCAGCCTCCAAATCTGTGGCAGATAACATAGAGCCAATTTGCTATTTTTTTTAATAATTTGCAGCCATTTGCTAATTCTTAAGTAATTTATTACATCCCTTTTTCTGCCTAGGACCACGATCAAAAAGTTCAACCTTATTTTGCATATTTTGGTGGAGTCCTAACTGTTGTAATCCTGAAATGATAAACATTTTTTAAGAACTTATTGATTTGCCAAAAAATCATTTTGTTTTTGTAAGCAAACAAGACGTGGGACAATTGAGTTGGTTTAAGGGAAAACTGTGGTAAAAAAATCAGCGCTGGGAGGGAAAACAACAACAAAAATAAGGATGTAAATATGAAAAGGTAACTTTATGTATTTTCAATATAATGATACGTGTATATGAACTAGTAAAACTATAGATAGAGATTAGAAAATGGAATTAGGACATGGCGTTTCAAGAGGAAAATAGAGCTGGGGTGTGTGTTTGATTCAGTAAAAAACTACCTACGGATGTTGTAAGACAAAATATAACTAACGCTTGCGGGCCAGAGGCCAGTAGATACGTGCTGGATCTTTGTGCCCCATTGTCGTCATGGGCTAGGACTGTTAAAAACAAAACCAAGCCTGGGCAGTCTACATCCTAGTTGAAACTTGCTCGACCTGAAAAAACAATATACCTTCTCAATAAACGAGAGAATTCTGCAAGTACAGACTGATAAATGGGATGCAGCAGGTATATTGTTTTTTCATCGTGATAATAAGTGCATGCACTTGTTTCTAAAAATTTGGAGCACTGGGAATTCGAACGGCAGGTGCTTATGCTACCCATCAAATGAAAATCAGGTGCCTGAAAATTCATTTCGAAACAAATGATTCAGCTTTATATCCACGTCGACCCTCAGCATGATGGTTGGAAGAAAATGCCGATTTCATAACAAAAGATCGTTAACAGCAATACCAACTTGCGGACGACAAGGTAATACAAGTACCAATACCAAACTAACTTATAATCTTTTTAGTCCTGGCCCTAGTGTTCGTCTGGTAGAAAATCTTGCAGAGGACCAGCTCCCGATCCTCCTCTTGCTCTAGGTCCCCAAGGTGGTACTGGTGCGTCACCCAGTTGGTCCTCTGCTGGTCAAAGTTCTTTTTTTTGCGGGAATGGTCGAAGTTCTTGTTGGTGTATACCACCAGAACCTTTTTGATGCTCGTCTGCTGGCCATTGACCATCACCGGCAGGGTATTGCCGGTCTTGTGCCACATCGCGTGCATGCCGCACTCCGACTGTATCTTCCGACGCGTCCACGTGCCCCTTCTGAACGCACTGGAATTGCGCTGGAAGAAATGCTTGCTTAGGCCACTCTGTGTGATACCTGCAGTATTGTCGAATACAGGTTTTAGTGTACGTAGTTGGCATTTTCATAACATCTTTGGCATGTTGGAGTCACTTGTTTCACTTTTTGTTAACTGTCAAATTGTAATTGCTTCACTAGGTCTGCGTCTAAAAATAAAAATAGAGTTATAAACAAATGAATATGTTTGTGCAAGTAGACGGCCGATCAGTGTCTTACCTAGAAGTTTCTCAGGATGGGTGTAGCATATGCCGTGCTCGCTGTCGATGGTTGGTATGAACAAATCGATCAGAGGGTGAGATCTCGTGCTGTCAGCACTCACTTTGGCCTCAAGGTGCTCGATCAACTCCTGATCCGTGGGTTCGAACTTGACGCCAGCCTGCAGCACCGACCAATACTTCTTGGAGTTGCATCGGTTAATTCAGGTTATATGGTACTCAATGTATGATCAATTGACTATTTTAAGTGAATCATGAATGATTTCGACAGATAAGTGGTAGTAATCCAAATCTAAAGTCCACAAAACCCGAACACGTGGCCGGGATTCTTGTGTCACCTCATGCGCAACGTGTTGTCACGTTAATTCAATGTGAGGACATGATGAATAATTTGACCGACGTATACTAGTACTGCTACTGTACTACTTACTAGTCGTATTTAGTGTCACATTTTAACCATAGGTTTAACTAACAAAATGTCAATGCATGTCACCCAAAGTTATTCCATTGGAAACTATGTTCAAATACGAATAAAACGATATAATTTTTTGTGACAGGCATTAACATTTAGTTAGTGAAATTTATGATCAAAACTTGACACAAATTACGAAGGGGACCAATAAACCAGGAGGGAGGTAGTAGTACGAGTTGCGCAATATACGGTATAGAGGACTTGTACAAATTTAGTAATGGGGTAAGAAGTTACAAGGTTGTGTGACAGACTTTGTAGGCTACATGAGTAATACAAAATATAATTCCCATTGGACAAAACTTTCACCAATAGTACACACTTGAAGCCTAATTGATATATATGGCTTCTGCACAACATCTCCATCATCATTATCAGTACATCCTATGCATGTGAGTTAGGATGCACTTGATTCCAGAAAGGTATCTATCCTTCAAACAAGAGGAGTGCTTCAAACTAACAACAGTACATAATATCCAACAAAAGAGGGTCAGGCTATAGCAGCAGGATACATGGCTCACTCTAGATATCAGTATGAATCAAGTTGTGCATATTTTGCCACATCGCTGCATGTCGGGTTTGCAAAAGCCATCCATCGCATGGAAGCTTGATGCCTTTCACACACTGAATATTATCTGGCAACAAGCTGTGTCGACGAATCTCTGGGTATGGTGATTCATGAAACCCATGGAATGATATGTAAACATAGTTCCCCCTGGCGAATGGAATTTGCATAGCACGGTAATCGTCGCCGGTGATATGATCGATGATTAGTTGGATGATCGGATAATTGAGCCCGAGGAACATGGAGTGGTTGCCGAGGCTGTAAACCCGCCTGGAGTTGAATATTCCTGGCCCAACGGAGTTGGGATCTTTCTCGAACATGAAGCATCCATAACCATCAATGCCATGAATGCCCCAGGCATTGTACTGCATGTGGTTTGATGAAATGGTTTGGTCAATTTGGTACATGGGAATGAGCATCAAATGACTGCCGTCAGTTGAATGAGCAATAAACCACCACCCATAGGCTGGTATGATTCCAGCTCCTGGAATCATGAAGGCCAGCGCATTTGCGTCTGCTGCAACAATTCAAATTGGAGACCAAAAGGACAAAAATAAACAATCATTTTCGGAGTATGTGTGGAATTAAGATTATTATAACAATGACACATATCATAGACAGAGAATTGCAATGCCGTGGTCATAATCATGCCCCAAGTTTAAAAAATAAGCTAATAGCTTTCATACTCTAGCAATATATCATGGTTCAAACATCATGTAACAATGAGAGGAAAACAGATATGACAAGGCCTACTCGTATTCTACCATATCACTTGCTACAGTTATCATATCAACTCTAAGCAATAACATGCGTTGTTATAAAAATCCTGGAAATGAGAGTAACATATAGCAATCATGAGGTTATACTCATAATATCTATTCTAACAATCATTAGATGCCAATTTTTCTCATATCAACTCTAACAATAACATGTGTGGTCATAAAATCTAGGAAATGAGAGGAAAATATAGCAATGATGTGGTTATAGACATACTATAGGCCTGTTAGGATTCCCTCCTCCTCCACAACTCCGCTCCGGGTGCTCGAGGAGCCGCAGTTTAAAATCACGGAGTGGGTAAGGAGGCGCTCTACAGATTCTCAGATTTCATGTAGCGGGAGAATTACCGAAGATGCCTATATATTCTAAATTTCTAACAATGAACAAGCAGTCATATTCATAAGGTAAAGATGAGATGAGATAGAATAATTACAAGACGATAGATTCCACTAGTATAGGCAGCCAATCTATGCGTCGACCGCGTAAACGATGCCATCATGCACTATAGCATCAGACAAAAATGTTGGCTAAATAGGATTGACGATGAGCCATAACCATGTATGGGGACCGAATTCCAGATAGACTAATCCCATGTTGAACACGGCAATGATCTTGCAATCCATGTAGTCTTCTGATGATGTGGGCACTTTGCAGATTACAACCTTCAGCAAACAGAGGTCGAGCCAAAAGCTCGATGCATCTCGTGCGTAGTAGGCAGGAGTGTCCGACGGGCCGCGAGGCTCGATGGGCGGTATCCAACGATCGAAGAGTGATCTCTCGCTAGGTGTAGATATCCACGAGATGCCACAGACTACTGGATTGGTGGATGAGGACGATCCAATTGGCCTTCATGCCCGCCCAATAGTGGCCGCGCATGAAGGACAGGTGGACGGGTAGTGTTAGCCTGTCGAGGGGCACCATGGCAACCTCCGTAGAATCGTCAAGTCGGTGTCTGGGCCACCTACGAGGATCAGATATCAACAAGTAGAGTGTCTTGAGAAGAGCCGGACGGTTGTAGACAAGTAGACGGTACAAAGACACCGAGCATGCGGCCAGACAGAGGGTGCTGAGCAGGTCCATGCGATTAAAGATCTGCTCCAAGAGAACATCGGGGAGGGAATTCCAATCGCGGCTCTACGTGTCAGTCAGTTCTGCCATAGGGTTTTTTAGGGCGCTGAGTGACTGGGGTTTTTGGTGCCTGGGAGCCAGCGGGCACCGGGGAAGTGGATTCGGGCGGGCGAGCGAAGAAGATGGCATGTGTGGCCGAGCAGTGAGTGGGGGGATATGGTATGCGCGACCTACCAAGGAAGATGGCGC
This sequence comes from Triticum urartu, assembly GCF_056163025.1. Classification (NCBI taxonomy): domain Eukaryota; kingdom Viridiplantae; phylum Streptophyta; class Magnoliopsida; order Poales; family Poaceae; genus Triticum; species Triticum urartu. The sequence continues at coordinate 392,865,456 of NC_141878.1, read as the reverse complement.
GGGCGGGCGAGCAGTGAGCGGGGGGATATGGTACGCGTGAGCTACCAAGGAAGATGGCGCAGGCGAGCGAGCAGTGAGCGGGGGGGGGGATGGTGTGTGGCCGATGATGGGGAAGAGAGGAGGAAGAAGAGTGAAAGACGGGGAAGAAAGTGCTTTAAATCTCAATTCTACTAGTACTACTACTAGGATATACCATCCTTCGGAGTGTAAATAGTTACGCCGATGACATGTGGGTCTAACTCAAGAGGGCCCATATGTCAGTTAATGGAGGAGAGAGGTGCGTAGTCGTATTTGTGGAAGCGTGGTCCACTGGCAAACATGAAGGAAATACTGGGTAAGGCTGATTTAGTAACACCAACACACTGGTTCAGCTTATTAATTAAGTGTCCCATCTGCTGCAGTGTGTATTTTCACTTCACTGTGAAGACTAGTTGAATAATTCTCTCTGACCGAGATGGGGAATAATGGATCGCGAAGACTTCCTATCTACGGCTGCTTGTAATTCCCTATGCAGATAGGGGAATAATTCCCTATGCATGTACGCTTAGGCCCCTCCCAATGCTCCGCCTTGTACATGTGCTAAGGCTGCTTGTAATGGGAGTATCATAGGTAGTATCATCCGTGCCAACTAAGCAATTTTGATGAGGTGGCATATAATTAAATTGAAAAAGAGATGCTTGAGTATCATATATCATGATACCGTATCATATTAAATGATGTGCTATTTTGTGTCATGCATGGTAATAAATGTAGTCATCTATGATACCAACATATGATACTATGCATTGCGGATGAAGTATCATAAACTAGTATCAGTACATGATACTAGTATATGATACTCCCCATTACAACCAGCCTAAGGCTGCCATGTAGGCAAAAAGTCTGATGTGGCAAGGTAATTAAGAGGAGAGAGATAAGTGTGGTGACCCTAGTACTAAGCGCGAGAACCTAGACAAAAGACTTAAATGGAATAATCCCACCAATGCATGAAGAACTTTAGTTACAAAATCATTAAATAAAGGATGATTAGCACCAACAAGTTAAGCACCTACGCATTGGGAGCTTTAAGTTGCTAAAGTTTATAATGTGCTTACCACCCCATGTAAGCACCGATGCATTGGAAGTAGCCTCATCCTATCCAACAAGATGAAACATTGGCCAAGGCACTCGGAGCCAATAATGTAGGAGTACTAGTAGTTGTAAGTGCATCTAGTGCCCCTTAGTGATTTTGGTGTATTGAAGACTTATAGGTTAAGGGACTAATGTGTTTATGAGTGTACATAGGTCTATAAGTCTACGAGGAGTTTGATATTTACATAGAAAGTCGACCCCTAAAATGAAGTTCTTTGATTGAAGACTTTGACTTTCCGAAGACTTTCTAAAGACTTTGAAAGTGAAGAAATTGGTACAATCCTGAAGATTTGGTATTCATTCGAGGAGCATGAAGCATGAAGACTTTTGTTTTCGTAGTTTCATTTTCTCTTTCTTGTCATAGGAAACACCGTACTGTTAAAGGGGGTCGAGGAAATACTAAGGAAAAATTTCCATGTGATGCTCAACTCAAATCCTACCTACCATCCTTTGAGTGAAGCCATTGGAAATCTCATACAGTTCAGTCAAATTTCTTCAGTAACAGAGATGAAGTTCTTCTGGTCTCTGAGGAATTTGTTCCGACTGAGGAGTTATGAATTCGCCATTGCGGATTACCTACACAGTGAGGAACATGATAGCCCTGAGGATTTTGCTACCCAAAATTCTGACCGTTGCTGTGCTATGCGCCAGCTGTCCCAAAATATCTACCCACCTAACGGTCATATCATTGAAGGGCATTTATGTCTTATCATGTCGGGATGCACCCTAAGCTATAAATAGCTGCCCCCTACAACCACTAGCTGGTTGGATGCTCCGAGAGAAACTGACACTTGTCATTTGAGAGCATCCCATCCTCCGAGGACTTTGAGTGAAAATCATCAAGTGAGGAAAACCCAAACCCAAACACCTACAAACCCAAAGTGATTGAGCATCACTGAAGAGATTGATCCTGCGTGGATTCGACGCTTGTTACCTTTGAATACTGTGCATCTTCCAGATGGTTAGCCGTCATGGTCTAGAGCATCCAAGAGGAAATTGTGGATTGCCGAGTGACCAAGTCTGTGAAGGTTTGGAAGTCACCTGAAGACTTACCACGAGTGATTGGGTGAGTGAAAGCACAAGTGCTCCCTAGGTGGTTTTGGTAATTAATGTCAACATATCTCTTGTTGGACTAACACTATTACCTAGTATGTTTCAGATAAGTTCAACAATGAAATGGCATGGACTAGAGGATGTGGAACCCCTTCAAGATGCTAAGGGCAAAAGGATTTGCTCAAGCTCCAAGCTCAAGACTCTACATTTTCTATTTTAATGATCCAAGATCACATTGAGTCTATAGGAAAAGCCAATACTATCAAGGAGGGATGAGGTGTTGCTTAATGAGGCTCTTGCTCAAAGTGCTTAGTAATATGCTCGAAAGCCCTCAACTACTTTCTCACATCCACATATGACCTAAACCAAAAGTCAAACTCGGCCCCCACCGATTCTTTCTATCTGGCGCCACTGAGTTCAGATGTCATAGCCACTGCCACAAACCCTAGGCAAATCGGTCTCACCAATAGGGATCTCGGTCTCACCGAGATGGGATTGTAATCTCTCTGTTTCCCTTCGTAACATTTCGGTCCCACTGAGATGAGCGATCGGTCCTACCAAGATTGCAATGTAAACTCTCTGTTTCCTTTTCGTAACATTTCGGTCTCACCGAAATGAGCGAATCGGTCCAACCGAGTTTACCTGAACAACTCTCTGGTTAGCTTATTACCAAAATCGGTCTCACCGAGTTTGTGTAATCGGTCTCACCGAGATTATGTTATGCCCTAACCCTAACCATATCGGTCCTACCGAGTTGCATGTCGGTCCCACCGAAAATCCTAACGGTCACTAGATTTGCTAAATCGGTCCGACCGAGTTTATCAATTCGGTCCCACCGAGATTGGCAAGTTGTGTGTAATGGTTAGATTTTGTGTGGAGGCTATATATACCCCTCCACCTCCTCTTCATTCGAAGAGAGAGCCATCAGAACGAACCTACACTTCCAACTTACTTTTTCTGAGAGAGAACCACCTACACTTGTGTTGAGGCCAAGATATTCCATTCTTACCATATGAATCTTGATCTCTAGCCTTCCCAAGTTGCTTTCCACTTAAATCTTCTTTCTACCAAATCCAATCCTATGAGAGAGAGTTGAGTGTTGGGGAGACTATCATTTGAAGCACAAGAGCAAGGAGTTCATCATCAACACACCATTTGTTACTTCTTGGAGAGTGGTGTCTCCTAGATTGGCTAGGTGTCACTTGGGAGCCTCCGACAAGATTGTGGAGTTGAACCAAGGAGTTTGTAAGGGCAAGGAGATCGCCTACTTCGTGAAGATCTACCGCTAGTGAGGCAAGTCCTTCGTGGGGGACGACCATGGTGGGATAGACAAGGTTGCTTCTTCGTGGACCCTTCGTGGGTGGAGCCCTCCGTGGACTCGCGCAGTCGTTACCCTTCGTGGGTTGAAATCTCCATCAACGTGGATGTACAATAGCACCACCTATCGGAACCAAGACAAAAACATCTGTGTCTCATATTGCGTATGAATCCTCCAAACCCTTCCCCTTACATTCTTGCAAGTTGCATGCTTTACTTATGTAACACCCCAAATTTTCAATTTGGAATGTTATACATTAGATCATAAATGCATATCATATTTTATTTTGCATTTTGGTTGATCCTAGAAATTTCTACGAAACTCAAGGACCCACGGAGAGAGTTGGGGAATTCATTATTTTCATATTTGAGTTTTCTCAAATTTTGAGAATAGGATCATTTGATTTTTATTATTTTATCGTCAACTATTTCTATTACAAAAATATGAGAGAGGGAATAAAAGACTTTCCCAAAATAAAGAAATATTGAGGATTTAATAATAAAATCAAATAAGATTTATTTTTGGAGTTTTTCGTTATTTTATTTGAATTTAGGAAAAATGTGCGTTTTTCAAAATTGCAATTAGGCCACAAATAAATGTTCACCTTGTGCGGCTTGATTTTAGAAGCCCGGGAAAATTTATTTTGAGATTTTGGAGTCCGTTTAGTATTTCTTTTTATTTTTCTTCGGCGCGTAATTATTAAAAAAACGAACCGACCTAACGGGCCGTGACCGACCCGGACTCCTAGCCCGCTAGGCTTTATAAGCCGGGGGAGGCCCAGCCGAAGCCAAACCCTAGCCCCAGCCCCGAGCCGCCCCAGCCCAGCGCCGCCGCACGCCACCCGAGGTCGCCTCGAAATCCGTGCCGTTTTTTTTTTAATTTTTTCGAAAAACCGTTCGGTTTTTTAGTTTCGGTTTTTTTAATAGATCGGTTTTTCTGATTTATTTAAATAGCGAGCGTTCGTCCGTTCGTTCGTTCTAGCGAACGTTTGTCGTTTTTCTTTTTTCTCGGATTAAATCCGCGATTTTTCTGATCGTGATTTCTGATCCGATTTTCTTTTTAGTATATCTTTTCGCTCGTTTATTGGAACCAGGCGATTCAAGCGCCTGGAGTTTCGTCTCGAAACCCTCTATCCGTTTAACCAACTTAAACAAGTTTTTGCTACTATAAAAATTGCCTTAGATCCAGATTAGTAGAATGAAGTTGATTTCTTTCGCCGTTTGACTTTCGTTGCTTCGTTCGTTTTGATTCTTTTTGCAAACCGGAGTTATTAAGTTGAACCTTCTGGTTCGATCTCTTATTTGACTTTTACCTGTGCATTAGATGAGTACTTGTTGTATGCTTGTTTGTTTGTTTGCGATAGTGTACCCGGAGTGCGCCGCCTGTTACTTCGAATCTCTAGGTTTCGCGGATCATCAGCAAGGCAAGTAACACTTTGATCATACCTTTTCTACTACCCAGTTTTATTGCATTAGATCAATCCTCAAACATTGCATGATTAGGATCTAATTAAATTGTGGGATGGGAAGTAGTTGAGGTAGTACCTATCACCTGTTATATATCAAACCTTTGGGAGTTACTTCTACGTTTGCTTATTGTGCCATGCTATGCTAGTAGACGTGGATTGAGTGAGTGATATCCATGACAGATGTGAGTATTGTTAATTAATGGTTTATCTAAGGTGGCAACTTAAACACACATCTGGGTGGATTGAGGCACCTGGGTAATCCAGGACTTGCCTGTTTTCTTTTGGACCGCCACCCAGGCTCAAAGGGATCATGAGATTTTTCATGCTAGAAACTTCCGTGTGGAGCCACAAGCTATTATGGGCTCTAGCATAGTTGACTAAGTCGTGCGAACTCTTACAGTGGTGTACTAGCAGATGTAGGGGATGTAGGTGGTACGGTCTACCCGATCGTAAGGTGCTAGAGCTTCTGAAAGACTATGTCTTGGTCATCCGTTTCTCAAACACTTTGTAGTGCGAGAAACCAAACGGACGCGATCGAGTCTTGTGGGGAAAAGTGCGCAAACCTCTGCAGAGTGTATTAAACTAATCATGGTTAGCCGTGTCCCCGGTTATGGACATCTTGATTATCTAGTACCTGGATTATCATGTGAATCTCAACATGTTACCCTAAATTAATTTTGTTGGGCTTTGATAATGATGATGCTTAATTGGGATTGAGAATGCTGTCAACCATTCTCAATGTTTAACAACTACCATGATAGTTAAATAAATTTATTCCTTTGCAGTAGGGAAAAATTAGCTTTACGCAAAACTGTAACAATAGAGCTTTCCACCAGCCAAATATGCATATAGTATAGCTGTTCCATTCCATTACTCTCTATGTGTTACATTGCCAGCATATTCCATGTGCTGACCCGTTTCGGGCTGCAACATTAATGTTGCAGACTTTTCAGATGACGATTAAGGAGTTGTTAGGTCGTGGTTCTATACTCAATGATGCCGTTGGAGTTGATGAACTCACTTATCTTCCAAGCCTTCCGCTGTTATCGTTATTAGATGGCCTTAAGCCATATTTATTGTAATAAGTTCTCTATGGAGACACTCGATCTAATAAGTGTGTGATTGCTACTCTGTTATAAATCCTCCGAGTACTGTGTGGTGTCAGCATTACTGATCCAGGGATGACACCGGAGCACAGAGATCAGACTGTTTGAGGTCTGGTCGCTACAGAGATGGTATCAGAGCACACGCTGACTGTAGGACACGACCACTAAGCTAAAGACCTAGATCACTATTCACTCTCTTCTCTTCTGACTCCTCATCTTTTCTACTCTTTAGGATGGCGGATGCAAGGAACAAGTTCACACAACCGGATGAAGATACACCCTTTGGACGTCACTTGAAGGAAGTCACTAGATATCTGAACATAGGAGTACCAAGCTTCACCGGAACCTACAACACCACATTACCTGAAGAAGAGCACTGGATGATTCAAGTTCAAGTTCCAGGAAGGACGTTCATGCCAGTCACTGAGCCCATAGAGTTTTCTTTTGATGCACCAACTTGGAATCTAGGGAAGAGCATGGCAGCTCACATCGCCATGGGACGCATTGGAGAAGTCTACCGCAATGATCTCAAGGATACTATCTACTAGATTTGTGGGCGCCGCAGCTTTTATCCAGGAGTTAAACCAGCACATTCGACGATAGGAGAACCAGATGTGCGCCGACATAATAGACCTGAAGAAGGCAAGGACAAGAATCAAGGAACTGGAGGAAGAACTCAAGGCTACACGTGAAGATTATGAAGAAGAAATTGAAGTATTAGTGGATAAGAATGCTGACCTAACAATGAAGATCGGGATATTTATGGGAGGCCCTAGACCAGCAGATGAAGACAAAGAACCCAAGGAGAGTAGCCCGGAAGACTACATCATCATCGACGACACAGACTCGGATCCAGATGATAGCGATGATGACTATATTGATGAAGCTGGAGCAGATATCATGGAGTCTGCAACCAAAGAATATTTTTAGTAGACCACCTCATCAGTAGTAATAGTCCACCATGTAAATATTATAGTCCGAGCACTTTTGCGATAGTTAGATTGATTGTATGCCCTTGTTTGTTTGATTGAATGAAGTGAATTGTTTGATTTTGTCTCATGTGCATATGGGTAGTGTTTTCTATTTAGACCCCCTCTATTCTTAAATCTCATCTTTTCTAAACCCTCAGATGCCTCCGAGACGTGACCCCGGCTTTACCTTTCCACCAGAGCTCACCTAGTTGATCTAGCAGCAGAACACATTGATGCAGTTGCTAGTCCAGAATCAGAATCAGGGGAACAACAACAACAACCCACCACCACCACCACCTATTGATCACCTAGCCCGTTTTCTTAGGCTGAATCCATCGGTGTTTTCCAGTAGCACCGAGCCGATAGTAGCAGATGATTGGCTCCGCAAGACAGCTAGAGAGTTGACCACAGCAGGATGCACAGATGCGGAGAAGGTGAAGTTTGCCGAACATTAGCTTGAAGGACCCGCAGCATCATGGTGGGAAAATTTCACAGCCACTTTCCCTGTCGACACTGTCACATGGGACTAGTTTCAACAGGATTTTCGTACTGCCCATGTTTCAGCAGGAGCTATGGCCATGAAGAAGCGTGAGTTTCGCAACTTGCGCCAGGGAGGAAGGACAGTTGGCCAGTATGTGGAAGACTTTAGTAAGTTAGCACGTTATGCCCCAGATGACGTTGCTACGGATGCAGCTAAGCAGGAGAAATTTCTGGAAGGATTGAATGATGAGTTGAGCATGCAGTTGATGGTAGCAACCTTCAACAACTACCAGGAGTTGGTAGACCGTGCTCTTATGATTGAAGGCAAGCAGCAGCAAATTGAGAACTGCAAGAGGAAGTATGGACAAGGAAAGTACAATTCAGGAGCTCTGCAGAAGCCATGTTTTACCCCTAGACCGGGAGGACATTTTTAGTATACCCATGGAGGAGGTAGCTCGCACAATCACAATGGCACCAGGAATGGTAATGGTAATGGAGGAAGCAACGGCCAGAATCGCACCAACCCATCAACCCCAGCCAAGAAAGACCTGAGCCAAGTCACCTGCTTTAAGGGTTCGAAGACCGGACATTATGCCAATGAATGTCCTGAATTAAAAAATGGAAATAGCAATGGAAGCTCTGGGAAGAAGCCGAACCCTTTCAACAGGGGACAGGTGAACCACGTTAGTGTGGAGGAGGTTGAAGCTCAGCCTGATGCAGTAATAGGTAAGTTTTTGGTTAAGTCATTTACTGCACTCATTCTTTTCGATACTGGTGCATTGCATTCATACATATCAAGGGGATTTGTGGATAAGTATAAACTGTCAACCCAAGCCCTTAGGTCACCCATGTTAGTAACCTCTCCTGGAGCAGAATATATGGCTAGTCGATGGTTTGATCGGTTACCATTAAGGATTGGTAACTATGTTTTTCCCTCAGACCTAATAGTATTGGAATCCCAAGGATTGGATGTGATATTAGGCATGGATTGGTTATCAAAGTATGAAGGGAATATTGAATGTGCTAGTAAGTCAATTTTTCTTACCACACCAGAAGGGAGAAGGATCAAGTATGTATCCCGACATGTGCCCAAGAGGACTCAAGTAAATTGCTTAACAGGAGTTGTGCAGGAGGAAGTACTAGTAGTGAAGGATTTCCCTGATGTATTTCCAGAGGAGTTGCCAGGCATGCCACCATATAGAGACATTGAGTTTTTGATTGAGCTATTTCCAGGCACAGGGCCAATATCGAAGAGACCTTACAGGATGCCTGCAAAGGATTTGGTGGAAATTAAGAAGCAGATTAAGGAGTTACTGGATAAAGGATATATTCGCCCAAGTTCTTCGCCTTGGGGGTCGCCAGTACTTCTAGTGGAGAGGAAGGATGGATCGTTAAGGACGGTTGTTGATTATCGAGGATTGAATGAAGTAACGATCAAGAACAAGTACCCACTACCAATGATCAATGATCTGTTTGATCGATTGCAAGGAGCTAAGGTATTTTCCAAGATCGATCTACGATCAGGATACCACCAGTTGAAGATTTGAGAACAGGATATACCCAAGACGGCTTTTACCACCAGGTATGGGCTGTACGAATATACCGTTATGTCATTTGGCCTGACTAACGCGCCCGCATATTTTATGAACATGATGAACAAAGTATTTATGGAGTTTTTGGATAAGTTCATAGTAGTGTTCATTGATGATATCCTGGTTTACTCAAAGAATGAAGAGGAACATAAGGAACATTTGCGTTTGGTTCTCGGAAAGCTCAGAGAACATCAATTATATGCCAAGTTTAGCAAATGTGAATTTTGGTTGAAGGAAGTAGGATTCCTCGGACACGTTATATCTGGAGAAGGTATAGAAGTTGATCCCACTAAAGTTGATACCTTGACCAATTGGGAAGCACCAACAACAGTTGGAGAGATCCAGAGTTTTCTTGGACTTGCAGGATACTACCGGAGATTTATTGAGAATTTCTCAAAGATTGCGAAGCCTATGACGGAGTTGTTGAAGAAGGATACCAAGTTCATATGGACAGAGGAATGTGAGGCTAGTTTCCAGGAGTTGAAGAAACGTTTGGTTACTTCACCAGTGTTGATTTTGCTAGACCAGACCAAGGATTATGAGGTGTATTGCGACGCTTCACGTCGACGACTTGGAGTAGTGCTTATGCAGGAAGGGAGAGTTGTTTCATATGCCTCACGACAAATGAAACCTCATGAGTTGAATTATGCTATGCATGATTTGGAATTAGCAGCCGTGGTGCATGCACTGAAAACTTGGAGACATTTCCTGATTGGAAACCATTGCGAGGTGTATACGGATCATAAGAGTTTGAAGTATATTTTCACACAGAAGGAGTTAAACCTCAGACAAAGGAGATGGTTGGAGCTCATCAAGGATTATGATATGAAATTGCATTATCATCCCGGAAAGGCTAATGTAGTAGCTGACGCATTAAGCCGTAAGAGCCATGTCAATACGTTAATGACGGGAGAAATACCAAGGGAGTTAGCTGAAAATCTTCTAGAGTTATGTTTGGAAATAGTTCCGAGAGGCTATGTAGCAGCATTGGAGATTCAGTCAACCTTGATGGATAGAATCAGAGAAGCTCAGAGGACTGACAAGGAGATTGCCTCTATAAAGGAGAAACTTAGCAAAGGAAAGGCTAAGGGATTTCGTGAGGATGAGCACGACACCCTATGGTTTGAAGACCGTGTTTACGTGCCCAATGACCCGGAGATCAGGAAGTTGATACTGCAAGAGGCACACGATTCACCATATTCGATTCACCCAGGAAATACAAAGATGTATTCGGATTTGAAGGATATTTTCTGGTGGACCGGAATGAAGAAGGATATTGCGGAGTACGTAGCAGTTTGTGATGTATGTTAGAGAGTAAAGGCAGAGCATCAGAAGCCGGCAGGATTGCTACAACCATTGCCGATACCCGAATGGAAGTGGGATAAGTTAGGCATGGATTTTATCACAGGATTACCCAGGACTCGTTCAGGCTATGACTCGATTTGGGTTGTAGTTGATCGATTGACGAAGATAGGTCATTTCAACCCGGTAAAGACCACTTACACCAGTGCTAAGTTAGCAAAGATATACATGACCAGGATCGTATGTCTGCATGGAGTTCCGAGGAGTATCGTATCAGATAGAGGAACCCAGTTTACCTCAAAGTTCTGGAAGCAGTTACACGAAACTTTGGGAACCAGGTTAGAATTCAGTACAGCTTTTCATCCACAGACAGATGGACAAACCGAGAGAGTCAATCAGATTTTGGAGGACATGCTGAGAGCTTGTGCGCTAGATTATGGATCTAGTTGGGACGATAATTTGCCATATGCAGAGTTCTCTTACAACAACAGTTACCAAACTAGTTTAAAGATGGCCCCTTTCGAAGCCTTGTACGGAAGGAGGTGCAGGACACTGTTTTCATGGGACGAAGTTGGAGACCGCCAGTTGTTTGGACCTGACTTGATTAAAGAGTCTGAACAGAAGGTGAAGTTGATTCGCGATAGGCTCAAGATAGCCCAGTCCAGACAGAAGAGTTATGCAGATTCTAAACACAAGGAGACAGCTTACGAAGTTGGAGATAGAGCTTATCTTCGAGTATCACCACTTCGAGGAACAAAGCGTTTTGGAGTTAAGGGAAAGTTAGCACCACGATTTGTAGGACCATATCGAGTTTTGGAGCGTATGGGAGAAGTGGCCTACAAGTTGAATTGCCCGAAGGATTGTCAGGAGTTCATGATGTGTTCCACGTTTCTCAGTTGAAGAAGTGCCACGCGGAGATGGCTGACATACCCTTGAGAGACACAGTGCCATTGGAAATAATTCAGTTGGATAACGATTTGACCTATGAGGAGAAACCAGTTAAGATTCTCGAGTTTGCCAGTCGAGTCACTCACAGCAAGGTTATCAAGTTTTGCAAAGTTCAGTGGAGCCACCACACGGAGGACGAAGCCACCTGGGAACGAGAGGAAGATTTGCTCAAGGACCACCCTCACCTATTTTCTAGCCAACCTGAATCTCGAGGGCGAGATTCATCTTAAGGGGGGTAGGTTTGTAACACCCCAAATTTTCAATTTGGAATGTTATACATTAGATCATAAATGCATATCATATTTTATTTTGCATTTTGGTTGATCCTAGAAATTTCTACGCAACTCAAGGACCCACAGAGAGAGTTGGGGAATTCATTATTTTCATATTTGAGTTTTCTCAAATTTTGAGAATAGGATCATTTGATTTTTATTATTTTATCGTCAACTATTTCTATTACAAAAATATGAGAGAGGGAATAAAATGACTTTCCCAAAATAAAGAAATATTGAGGATTTAATAATAAAATCAAATAAGATTTATTTTCAGAGTTTTTCGTTATTTTATTTGAATTTAGGGAAAATGTGCGTTTTTCAAAATAGCATTTAGGCCCCAAATAAATGTTCACCTTGTGCGGCTTGATTTTAGAAGTCCGGGAAAATTTATTTAGGGATTTTTGGAGTCCGTTTAGTATTTCGTTATATTTTTCTTCCGCGCGTAATTATTTAAAAAAAACGAACCGACCTAACGGGTCATGTCCGACCCGGACTCCTAGCCCGCTAGGCTTTATAAGCCGGGGGGAGGCCCAGCCGAAGCCAAACCCTAGCCCCAGCCCCCAGCCACCCCAGCCCAGCGCCGCCGCACGCCGCCCGAGGTCGCCTCGAAATCCGCGCCGTTTTTTTCTTCGAAAAACCGTTCGGTTTTTCGTCGGTTCTTTTAGTTTTGGTTTTTTTAATAGATCAGTTTTTCCGATTTATTTAAATAGCGAGCGTTCATCCGTTCGTTCGTTCTAGCGAACATTCGTCGTTTTTCTTTTTTCTCGGATTAAATCCGCGATTTTTCTGATCGTGATTTCTGATCCGGATTTCTTTTTAGTATAACTTTTCGCTCGTTTATCGGAATCAGGCGATTCAAGCGCCTGGAGTTTCGTCTCGAAACCCTCTATCCGTTTAACCAACTTAAACAAGTTTTTGCTACTATAAAAATTGCCTTAGATCCAGATTAGTAGAACGAAGTTGATTTCTTTCGCCGTTTGACTTTCATTGCTTCGTTCGATTTGATTCTTTTTGAAAACCGGAGTTCTTAAGTTGAACCTTCTGGTTCGATCTCTTATTTCACTTTTACCTGTGCATTAGATGAGTACTTATTGTATGCTTGTTTGTTTGTTTGCGATAGAGTACCCGGAGTGCGCCGCCTGTTACTTCGAATCTCTAGGTTTCGCGGATCATCAGCAAGGCAAGTAACACTTTGATCATACCTTTTCTACTACCCAGTTTTATTGCATTAGATCAATCCTCAAACATTGCATGATGAGGATCTAATTAAATTGTGGGATGGGAAGTAGTTGAGGTAGTACCTATCACCTGTTATATATCAAACCTTTGGGAGTTACTTCTACGTTTGCTTATTGTGCCATGCTATGCTAGTAGACGTTGATTGGGTGAGTGATATCCATGATAGATGTGAGTATTGTTAATTAATGGTTTATCTAAGGTGGCAACTTAAACACACATCTGGGTGTATTGAGGCACCTGGGTAATCCAGGACTTGCCTGTTTTCTTCTGGACCGCCACCCAGGCTCAAAGGGATCATGAGATTTTTCATGCTAGAAACTTCCGTGTGCAGCCACAAGCTATTATGGGCTCTAGCATAGTTGACTAAGTCGTGCGAACTCTTAAAGTGGTGGACTAGCAGATGTAGGGGATGTAGGTGGTACGGTCTACCCGATCGTAAGGTGCTAGCGCTTCTGAAAGACTATGTCTCGGTCATCCGTTTCTCAAACACCTTGTAGTGCGAGAAACCAAACGGAGGCGATCGAGTCTTGTGGGGAAAAGTGTGCAAACCTCCGCAGAGTGTATTAAACTAATCATGATTAGCCGTGTCCCCGGTTATGGACATCTTGAGTATCTAGTACCTAGATTATCATGTGAATCTCAACATGTTACCCTAAATTAATTTTGTTGGGCTTTGATAATGATGATGCTTAATTGGGATTGAGAATGCTGTCAACCATTCTCAATGTTTAACAACTACCATGATAGTTAAATAAATTTATTCCTTTGTAGTAGGGAAAAATTGGCTTTACGCAAAACTGTAACCATAGAGCTTTCCACCAGCCAAATATGCATATAGTATAGATGTTCCATTCCATTACTCTCTATGTGTTACATTGCCAGCATATTTCATGTGCTGAACCGTTTTGGGCTGCAACGTTAATGTTGCAGACTTTTCAGACGATGATTAAGGAGTTTTTAGGTCATGGTTCTATACTCAGTGATGCCGTTGGAGTTGATGGACTCACTTATCTTCCAAGCCTTCTGTTGTTATCGTTATTAGATGTCCATAAGCCATATTTATTGTAATAAGTTCTCTATGGAGACACTCGATGTAATAAGTGTGTGATTGCTACTCTGTTATAAATCCTCCGAGTACTGTGTGGTGTCAGCATTACTGATCCAGGGATGACACCGGAGCACAGAGATCAGACTGTTTGAGGTCTGGTCGCTACAACTTTCCGCAGCTCATATACTCTTTGCATGCTTGCTTGATATGTATCGTGTTTGTTAAACTTTTGCCAAAACTCCACTTCAACTTAAAGAAAATAAAAACTGCAACTTTTGGTACTTAGTGTCTAATCACCCCCCTCTAGACACCTCTTCTCGATCCTTTCAGTGAGGTCTGTGTGACCTTATCTCAAGGGGAATACGGTGAGGACTAAGTGTCCTGAGCTGCGTGTTTAGGACTGGGTGTCCGGGACTGTGTGTCCTCAGTTTTAAATACCTAGCCGCCCTAACCAGACGTACAACTGTCACGGCAGTTGGAACTGGTCTACCAAATCATTGTGTTCACCAAGCTACCTGGTTCCATTTCCTAAACCCTTCCATTTCCTCATTTATGTGTTGAGTGCTTGTTCATATCTGTTTGAAGACTTTGACTGAAGAGTTTCTCTATTTCCTCAGTTCAATTTCTTCAGTCTGTTTGTCCTATCCTGTGTTTACGCTTTTTGTACTCCGTGCTTGTTTTCATTTCATCATGAAGACCATGCTCATGCACTATTATGTTTACTTCTGAGTACTTATTCCGCTGCAAGTAGTTCTTCACTCAGGAATTTCCTCACCCTGAAATTCCTCAGTGAAGAATTCATAAAAATCGCCTATTCACCCCCCTCTAGTCGTTATAACGCACTTTCAATTGGTATCAGAGCAAGGTACTCCCTTGTTCTGTGTGATTTTGGTTTAACTGCCTGGAGTTTTAGTTATGTCGACCACAGGTATGATCAAGGTTTCTGCTGGGTGTCCTACCTTCGATGGGACGGACTACCCCTACTAGAAGAATAAGATGCGCATGCATCTTGAGGCAATTGATAACGATCTCTAATACGTTGTGGAGAATGGTGTTCCCTCTGTCACTCCCACCATCAATGCAGCTGATGTGAAGAGATTCAAGCAACTCGACTCTCAAGTGAAGAATATCATATGTGGCCATCTAAGCAAAGGGCAGTAGTGCAAAGTGAGTGCTCTAGAGAGAGCTAAGCTTATCTGGGACATGCTGTCCAAGGTCAATGAGGGAGTCTCAACACAGCGTGACTCTCGAGTTGATGTTCTTCGAGATCTCTTCAACCGCTTCAAAAGACTCGACAATGAAAATGTTCAGCAAACCTTCGACCGCCTCACTAACATCTCGAATGAGCTTCAAGCACTTGGTGCCGCTGACATCACCGACCATGAGGTGGTGAAGAAATTGCTGAGATCTCTTGATTCCTCATTTGATATGTTGGCATTGATGATACAAGAACGTGGAGACTATAAGTCACTTAATCCCGCTGATATCCTCAAGAGACAAAACACTCATGAGTTCCACCTAGCTGAGAAGAGAGATCTCTATGGAACAAGTTATGGTAGATCACGATCTGTGAAGGCCAAGGCAGTATTCGAATCTGATGGTGAAGATTCTGACAGCAGCCTTGGTGACCCTGAAGAACTGAGCCAGGAGCTAGCAATGCTCGTGAGGAAGTTTCAAAAGTTCTCAAGACGTGGTCGTTTTGGTAAATCCTCAAGAGGTGGTGACTTGAGATCAGATTCCTCATCCCATGATTACAAGAAGAGACTCTGCCATAAATGCAAAAAACCTGGACACTACATTCAAGATTGTCCTTTGTGGGAAAAGGAATCGAAGAATAAGAAGTACAAGGATTACAGTTCTGATGATTCAAAGAAGAAGAAGAAATCTTCAAAGTCCTCGTCATCAAGACCCTCAAGGTCCTCATCTCACAAGAAGAGCAGCTCCAAGAAGGCTCGAGCATTCATTGGCAAGGAAATGGATTCTGAGGCTGAATCTGAGGAAAATGAGGAAGAGGAGGAATCTGAGAAGTCAGACTCTGGTGTGGCGATCCTAGCCCTCGGTACCGCGTTCGTCAACAAGTCCATCTTCAACTCTGAAGAAAAGGACCTCCCCAACACTACTGATGACGGCGATGAGGACTACGCTCCCACCTATTGCTTCATGGCAAAAGGCTCAAAGGTACTCAAATATCCCTCCTCTGAATCTAGTGAGGATGAATCTGATGAAAACCTCAAACCCAGCTATTCTAAACTTGCTAAGATTGCTGTGAAGCTGCAAAAGGCTCTTGAAAAGGTTCAAATATGCTAGATAAAAGCGATGATATGTTGGACGAGGAAATGGATCACAGTAAAATCTTGACTGAAAATCTTTAGAGACTTCAGTCCAAGTTTGACAATCTTCAAGCTCATCATAACACTCTCCTAACTGATCATGAGAAGCTTTCTTATGAATTTCTTCAAAGAAAGCAAGATCTTGAGAAGCTAAGAGTGAGTTATGAAGATCTTCAGAAGGGGCGTGATTCATTACTTGCTCAACAGATCAGCGCTACTCAGGATGAATTTGTTCCTCCATGTTTGAAGTGTATTGAACGTGAAACTGCTAATTCTTCACATGAATGCTCA
This sequence comes from Triticum urartu, assembly GCF_056163025.1. Classification (NCBI taxonomy): domain Eukaryota; kingdom Viridiplantae; phylum Streptophyta; class Magnoliopsida; order Poales; family Poaceae; genus Triticum; species Triticum urartu. The sequence goes on along the minus strand of NC_141878.1, from coordinate 392,848,904 downwards.
AATACTTCCATTGCTACAAATTCTTCAACTGCCTCTGCTATCACTAATTCCTCATCTGAGGACATTGCTAGTATCACTGATGATGCAGGGCTGAAGAAATTGTATATGACAGGCATGTACAAAAGCCTCAAAGGGCATCAGGCTCTTTGTGATGTGCTTAAAAAGCAGATCCTCAACAGGAACCCTAGGAAAGAGGGTATTGCCTTTGAGAGGAAACTCAATGCTGATGGGACCTACTGGAAACCTGAGTAGTATCCCAAAACCTCACGGGTTTCTGCAAAGGGACCTTCAGTGGATCCATCTACTTTATCTGGCTTTACATGTGAATCTTCATATTCTTCTGATGAGTCTATTGACTCTAACTATAAACTATTCAAAAATCAGAATGGTGAAGTATTTGGTAGATATGTTGGCACTAACTGCAGGAACGGTCCTCCTATGAAGAAAATCTGGGTTCCCAAAAGGTGCCTTGAAAATCTTCAGGTGAATGTCATCATGACACCACCTGTGAAGAATAGGAACCCCTGATCAAATTCTTCATATGGACCAAATTCTTCATATGGATCCAAGTCCTCATTCGGACCAAAATCCTCTCATGGTTTCAAAAGGATCAAAGTCCTCATATGAACATCGTGCATTATTCTTCAAATCATTATGTCTATAAGTCCTCGTAGAATTTCTCTGCTTACTCTTATGCTTATCCTAACCCCTCTTATGTGAAACAAAGTGGATTGACGTCTATGCCACCTTTCTCTTATGGAGTTCGCAAAATGATGAACTCTTTGCCACCCCTTCAGATGTGGGTGGTGAAGAAAAAGAACTAACCTCTTATGCAGGGTCAGGTCTCAAGACGAACTTAATCGTCTGAAGAATTTGCTGGAGACCTGAATATGCTTGAAAGGATGCAAGCTATTCATGAAGAAATGAACTTTCAGTTCTCACGTCCTCATATTGTTTTCTCTGTTCTATTATCTGATGAAATTGATACCATATTCTTCATAGATGAAGTATATGAGTTCATAAGTTGCACTAATTCATCTGCAGGATGATCAACCCAAAGCCACTGAGTGGGTCCTCGATAGTGGATGTACAAATCACATGACTTGTGACAGGAGCTTACTGATGGACTCTGCTTTATCTCCATCACATCTGAAGCATATCACCTACGCTGACAAAGGCAAAAACAAGGTATTGGGTCTAGGTAAGGTTGCAATCTCAAAGGATCGACACATGGACAAAGTCATGCTTGTCGAGTCCTTAGGGTTCAACCTCATGTCTGTCTAAATGCTTTGTGATCTTGATATGGTGGTTGTCATTGGCAAATATCATTGTGTTGTGATCATGGAAACTGACAATTCCAAAGTCTTCGAAGGCTTTAGGAGAGGAGATTTGTATACTGTTGATTTCTCTACAGGACCACAACCTGCTACATGTCTTCTTGCAAAAGCTTCAGAAGGCTGGCTATGGCATCGATGACTTGGCCATGCTAGCATGAGGAATCTGCACACGCTCGCGAAGAAGAATCATGTCATTGGCATTGAAAATGTCAAATTCCTCAAGGATCACTTATGCGGAGCCTGTGAAGCTGGAAAGATGACCAAGGCCAAGTATCCAGCAAAGACTATCATGACTACTACTCGACCATTTGAATTGCTTCACATGGATCTCTTTGGCCCTACTCACTATGCCACATTTACCAATGCTGCATCTCTATATGGCTTTGTCATTGTTGATGATTACTCTCGATATACATGGGTCCATATTATCACTTACAAAACTGAAGTGCAGGAAGTCTTCAAATGATTTTCCTCGAGGGCTTCAACTAACTTTGGTGTGAAGATCAAGAACATCGGGAGTGATAATGGAACTGAGTTGAAGAACACTGGCCTTGATGACTATCTTGATGAACTTGGTATTACTTATGAGTTATCTGCTCCTTATACTCCTCGGCAAAATGGTGTCGTGGAGCGCAAGAATAGGACTCTTGTTGAGATGGCCCGCACTATGCTTGATGAGTACAAGACGCCTCCTCGCTTCTGGCCTGAGGCAATTGATACCGCATGCCACATCGTCAACAGGGTATATCTTCACAAATTATTCAAAAAGACATCATATGAACTTCTCACTGACAAAAAAACCCAATGTGAGTTATTTCAAAGTCTTCGGTGCTAAATGTTGGATTAGAGATCCTCATCACAGTTCTAAATTTGCACCGAAAGCACATGAAGGTTTTATGCTCGGTTATGGTAAGGACTCGCACACCTACAGAGTCTTCAACACCTGTCATCAAAAGGTTGTTGAAACTGTAGATGTGCGGTTCGATGAGACTAATGGCTCGCAAAGAGAGCACCTACCTCCTGTGACAGATGAAATACCTCCTGAGGAATCTATTAAGCTCAAGGCTACAGAGGATGTCATTCCTACTGAAGAATCAGCTGAAGAAGTTATTCCAAAGCATGAAGAACGTCATGCTAAGGCACCTGAGGAAAATTGTGCTGAAGAAAATGCTGATCAAATTCCTCATCGTCAACCCGCTCATCCCCGCGTCGCAAATGAAGTGCAAATTGAGAAAATCATCAGCGACATCAACATTCTAGGTCCTCTCACACGCTCAAGAGCTTCACATTTATCTAACTTTTGTGGGCACTTTGCTTTCGTCTCTATCACAGAGCCCACTAAGGTAGATGAAGCATTTCTGGAGCCTAAGTGGATTCAAGCTGTGCAAGAGGAATTACATCAATTCGAGCTCAACAACGTCTAGGAATTGGTCAAACGTCCAGATCCTCGCAAGCACAATATCATCAGCACAAAGTGGATCTACCGCAACAAGCAAGATGAAAACGGCCTTGTGGTGAGGAATAAGGCATGGCTTGTAGCTCAAGGCTACACACAGGTAGAAGGAATTGATTTCGATGAAACTTTTGCATATGTTGCTAGACTTGAAGCTATTCGCATATTACATGCTTATGCTAACCATCATGATATCACTTTATATCAAATGGATGTGAAAAGTACATTCCTCAATGGTAAGCTTGAGGAAGATCCAAAGCATCCTAACAAAGTCTTCAGATTCAATAAGGCCCTCTATGGCCTCAAGCAAGCCCCACGGGCATGGTATGATACTTTGAAGGAATTCCTCATGAAGAAAGGCTTCAAACCCGGTTCACTTGATCCATATCTTTTCACTAAATCTTATGATGGTGTTTGCGTGCCAAATATACATTGATGATATTATCTTTGGCTGTACTGACCAACGTTATACTAATGAATTTGCCTATATGATGAGTGAAGAATATCAAATGTCTATGATGGGAGAATTGAAATTCTTCTTAGGTCTTCAGATTCGTCAATAGTGCAATGGCATATTCATATCTCAGGAGAAATATCTCAAGGATGTACTGAGGAAATTCGACATGCAAGATTGCAAAGAAGTCAAAATCCCTATGCCCACAAATGGCCATCTATGCACTGATGAAAATGGTATTGACTTCGATCAAAAGGTATACCGCTCCATGATTGGTTCTTTATTGTACCTATGTGCATCTAGGCCAGATATTATGCTTAGTGTTTGCATGTGTGCCCGATTTCAAGCTACGCGAAAGGAATCACACCATAAGGCTGTGAAGCATATTCTTCGATATCTAGCTCACACACCAACACTTGGATTATGGTACCCCAAGGGCTCGGATTTTGATCTCATTGGATTTTCAGACTCTGACTATGCTGGCGATCATGTGGATCGCAAGTCTACATCTGGCACCTGCCATTTCCTCGGACGATCTTTGGTCTGTTGGTCCTCGAAGAAACAGAACTGCGTATCACTGTCTACTACTGAAGCTGAGAACATTGCTGCTAGTTCTTGCTGTGCTCAACTGCTATGGAAGAAGCAAACTCTCAAGGACTACGGCGTCAACGTGAAGAATGTGCCACTCTACTGCGACAATGAGAGTGCCATCAAGATTGCTCATAACCCAGTTCAGCACTCGAAGACAAAGCACATTCAGATTCGTCATCATTTTCTTCATGATCATGTGTTGAAGGGCAACATCTCTATTGAGCATGTGAAGACTGAAGAACAGCTAGCCGATATCTTCACTAAGCCCTTGGATGAGAAGAGATTTAGCAAGTTGCAGTTTGAGCTAAATATCCTAAAATCTTCGAATGTTCTTTGAAAAGGACACCCATCCTAACACTTCTGCAAAATTGATGACTTAGATGTCCAACACATGAAGAAACATTTTTCTTCAATCAATGAAGACTAACACTCTAAGTGTGAAGAAATTAGTGAAGAATTTGATTCTCAGAACCCTACGACAATTGTACGCGGTGTCTGAAATCATCATTCTTATACGGTGGGTCACGCCACCACAAAATGTTGAAAATCTTCAATTGAGTTTTTTCCCCGGTTCTTTAAAATTCCTTAGTTGTTTTTCAATTTGCATTGTCTTCACCATTTCCGTCATTTTTCTTCATTGGCTATATATATATCACGCTATTCGTCACCCTGGGTGAGGAATAGTTATTCTTCACCCCCCTCTATTTTACCATCAATGCACCGTAATTTTACGTTCCGTAAGTTTTGTCTTATTTCCGACGCAAAAAGAGACCGTAAGAAAATATATAATCGCCGTACAAAATATTTTATGTTATGTAAAATTACAAACGTAAAAACATAGTCTAAAATACACATAAACTGTAAATTTTCTTGTCTTATGACCTATATTTTTATTTTCTTATGTCAAATTTTATGTAGTGAATCAATAGAAATGTAACTATTTGAATTCCAATCGTAATTTAATTATGAAACGATCGTAAGATTACCTCGGGTGAATAATAACTTATTCTACAACCTGGGTGATGAATAGTAACACTATATATATATATATGAGTTTATGTCCTCTACAGCATTCACTTATTGCTATTTCTTCAAGTTGCTTGTTCCGCTAAGTGAATGTGATCGGACCCTTCCCCCTCTATGCTAAACTCTACCCAGTCTATTCAAAAATTCTTCATGTGCGTTCTATTTGAAACTCGTTCAAAATCTTCACTGTGTCCTTGTCAGCTGAAGAAATTGCGAACGGAACTTTAAAACCTGTCTTATCTAAATTTTCGGCTTTGCCGCTCAAACTGTTCCACATCCCACGACAACACTTATCCATTCGCCCACGATCTCACATGATCTCCACTTCTCAGTACGTGGGTGACACATGTCAGGCGAATAAGAAGGGTCAGGGGCACGTTCGTCCAATTTCTTCGGGCGAACAATTTTTTCACCGTGGCTATAAATACCCCTTCCCTTCCTCACTTCACTTTTACTCAGCTCGTTCTCACTCCAGCTCGAGCCTCTCAAACCCTAGCGCCGCCACTACTTCATCGTCGCCGGTGAGGAAGAGCTTCACTGCCTCAACCTCATCGCCGTCGTACTCGCATCGGCTACGGATTTATTCACTCCGCCGCCGCCGTAGCTGTCTTCCTCTGCCAAGTTAGGGCGTGGAAGATCTGAACTGACGAACTTCACATGTGCACCTCTCAATTCATCGTGTTCTTCGTCCAGGGTAATTAAAAGTTACTTTTACTGCCCTCCTTGATTCAAATGATAACTACAAAATCTTCAAAGGTGTTTATACCTCAAATTGATCACACACTGAACACCTCACATGTCATCTGTTCTTGAGTCATTTCTCTAAAGCTATATTTTTCTTTGAGATTCCTCAAATGTGTGGATTTTCGATCTATACATCTCTGGAACCTAAGACAAAGAACGCTTAGTGAAATTCTTCAAGACTCATCTGGTCAAATTCCTCAAACTTGCTCCTTTTTGAAAAACCTCTGAGAACGCATATGACCTCTCCATATTCCTCGCAACTATACTCTGTTCACGGGTACTCATGTCAGCTGCTGAATCACTAGGTTCTCATCAACTTAACTCATTTGTAGCGTTCCTCGAAGAAAAGTTGCATACATCTTCAGAGAATTCCATTGTTCAAATTCCTCATCTGAAGAAAATGGATGATGGAAAGAAGCCACAGAAGGGAGGAAAGATGCATGAGGTGAATACTACTTTTGAGATCCCTGATGACATATACAAGGACTATTGCACTCCTGATGAGGCCACTCATGGAAAGGAAACCAAGAATGAGCGCAAAGTGCGCATTCAAAGAATAGAGAGGAGATGGGCAAGAGAGTGGAGGGAGTACAGGTATGTTACTCCCAAGTACATGAAGAAATTCGCTCTCAATCCTCCATGCCCAAGACCTCCGTTGGCACCTGGCCAAGAAGCAGATCCCACCAGCCTCAAGCACGGTGAGGATTATCCTAATGAATGGGCCAAGCGCCAGGCCAAGTTGGCCAGACAAGCAAAAGAAGCAGTGATGAAATTCAAAGAAGACTCTGTTGCTGCTCAGGCCTCTGCAAGCAAGCCAAAGAAGGCCATGCCAAAGAAGCCTGCTCACAAGCCAAGTGCTTCACCAGTAATGCCCTCACGGCCAAGTTCCTCAGGAATGCCCTCACGGCCAACTCCTCAAGCTGCTCCCACTTCAAAATCCTCAGCTCCTCCGCCAAAGTCCTCAGCTGCTCCGACCAAATCCTCAGCACCTGGGCATCTAGCCATGTGCCAAAGGATGGCGGGCATCTATTGCCTCAGGAGCATCTGCTAGTTCCTAGGCACCACTGCATTCTTCAACTGTTCCCACTCTGTTGAAGACCAAGGCAACTCCTGGAGGAGGCTCTCGACCAAGTCCTTAAAAGAAGCAGGTCGCTTTTCAAGTGCCTCCAGATGAAGACGAAGCTGATGATGATGAACTTGCAGAAATCATTAGAGGCAGGCAGGTCAAGGCCACTAGAGCCAAGGGCACAAGTGTTCCTTTGCTTTTGGATCCAAAGTTGATCCTTGAGTACATTGACCTATGGCACAATGACCCAAATACTCCTATGCTCATTTCAAACTGACTCGTGGCCAAAGTCATATGTTGACTCACTTCATACAATAAGAAAAATGGAAGTTTTAGAAGGCCAGCTAGATCAAGAAAGCGTAGTACAAAAGGGAGCGCTACCTGAATAAAAACGTTGTCTCTATGACAACTGAAGAACTCGTCAATATACAGTCTGAGATCAAGAAACGCAGTGATGAATGTTGGGGAACGTAGCATAAATTTAAAATTTTCCTACGTGTCACCAAGATCTATCTATGGAGTCATCTAGCAACGTGGGAGGAGTGGATCTACATACCCTTGTAGATCGCGCGCGGAAGCGTTCAAGATGCAAGCAGGAGTTGGTCATATTGCTTGAGTTTATCCTACGTGTCACCATGATCATATTGCTTGAGTTTATCCCTCTACATCATGTCATCTTACCTAATGCGTTACTCTGTTCTTATGAACTTAATACTCTAGATGCATGCTGGATAGCGGTCGATGTGTGGAGTAATAGTAGTAGATGCAAGCAGGAGTTGGTCTACTTGTCACGGACGTGATGCCTATACACATGATCATGCCTAGATATTCTCATAATTATTCGCTTTTCTATCAATTGCTCGATAGTAATTTGTTCACCCACCGTAATACTTATGCTATCTTGAGAGAAGCCACTAGTGAAACCTATGGCCCCCAGGTCTATTCTCCATTATATTAATCTTCCGTCAACAAGCTATTTATATTATCTTTTATTTTGCAATCTTTACTTTTAATCTTTATCATAAAAATACCAAAAATATTATCTTATCATCTCTATCAGATCACTCTCGTAAGTGACCGTGAAGGGATTGACAACCCCTTTATCGCGTTGGTTGTGAGGTTCTTATTTGTTTGTGTAGGTACGAGGGACTTGCGTGTGGCCTCCTACTGGATTGATACCTTGGTTCTCAAAAACTGAGGGAAATACTTACGCTACTTTGCTGCATCACCCTTTCCTCTTCAAGGAAAAACCAACGCAGCGCTCAAGAGGTAGCAAGAAGGATTTCTGGCGCCGTTGTCGGGGAGTCTACGCACAAGTCAAGACATACCAAGTACCCATCACAAACTCTTATCCCTCGCATTACACTATTTTCCATTTGCCTCTCGTTTTCCTCTCCCCCACTTCACCCTTGCCGTTTTATTCACCCACTCTTTCTGTTCCCCTTCTCTTTTCTAGTTCATCTCTTTTTGCTTGTTTCTTGTTTTCTTGTGTGTTGGATTGCTTGCTTGTCACGATGGCTCAAGACAATACTAAATTGTGTAATTTTTCCAATACCAACAATAATGCTTTTATTAGCACTCTGATTGCTCCTCTTACCAATGCTAAATCTTGTGAAATTAATGCTGCTTTGCTGAATCTTGTCATGAAAGATCCGTTTTCCGGCCTTCCTAGTGAAGATGCCGCTACCCACCTAAACAACTTTGTTGATTTGTGTGATATGCAAAAGAAGAAATATGTGGATAATGGTATTATTAAAATGAAGCTATTCCCGTTTTCTCTTAGAGATCGTGCTAAAACTTGGTTTTCGTCTTTGCCTAAAAATAGTATCGATTCATGGAATAAGTGCAAAGATTCTTTTATCTCTAAGTATTTTCCTCCCGCTAGGATCATCACTCTTAGAAACAATATTATGAACTTTAAGCAACTTGATCATGAACATGTTACACAAGCTTGGGAGAGGATGAAACTAATGCTACGTAATTGCCCTACACATGTTTTGAATCTTTGGATGATTATACAAAATTTTTATGCCGGATAGAATTTTGCTTCTAGAAATCTTTTAGATTCGGCTGTGGGAGGCACTTTTATGGAAATCACTTTAGGAGAAGCTACTAAACTCCTAGATAATATTATGGTTAATTATTCTCAATGGCATACTGAAAGATCTACTAATAAAAAGGTGCATGCTATAGAAGAATTTAATGTTTTGAGTGGAAAGATGGATAAGCTTATGAAATTGTTTGCTAGTAAGAGTGTTTCTTCTAATCCTAATGATATGCCTTTGTCTACCTTGATTGAGAATAATAATGAATCTATGGATATGAATTTTGTTGGTAGGAACAATTTTGGTAATAACGCGTATAGAGGTAATTTTAATCCTAGGCCGTTTCCTAGTAATTCCTCTAATAATTATGGTAATTCCTACAACAATTCTTATGGAAATTATAATAAGATGCCCTCTGATTTTGAATCTAATATTAAAGAATTTATTAGTGCGCAAAAGAGTTTCAATGCTTTGATTGAAGAAAAATTGTCTAAGATTGATGAGTTGGCTAGGAACATGGATAGAATTTCTCTTGATGTTGATTCTATAAAACTTAGATCTATTCCTCCTAAAAATGATATCAATGAGTCTCTCAAAGCTATGAGAATTTCCATGGATGAGTGCAAAGAAAGAACCGCTAGGATGCGTGCTAAAAAGATTGCTTTGTGAAAGCGTGTTCTTCTAGTTTCCATGATAATAATTATGAAGATCTAAAAGTTATTGATGTGTCCCCTATTAAATCTTTGTTTTGAAATATGAATCTTGATAATGATGGGACTGGAGATGAGTCAACTTTAGTTAGAAGGCATCCCAATGATTCGGAGTTTTTAGATCTTGATGCAAAAATTGATAAAAGTGGGATGGGAGAGGTGAAAACTTTAAATAGCAATGTACCCACTATCTTGGATTTCAAGGAATTTAATTATGATAATTTTTCTTTAATAGATTTTAATTCCTTGTTGCAATCCGTGCTAAATTCTCCCCATGCTTATAGTCAAAACAAAGCTTTTACTAAGCATATCGTTGATGCTTTAATGCAATCTTATGAAGAAAAGCTTGAATTGGAAGTTTCTATCCCTAGAAAACTTCATGATGAGTCGGAACCTACTATTAAAATTAAGATTAAAGATCATGAATGTATTCTTTATTTGATTTGGGTGCTAGTGTTTCCACGATTCCTAAAACTTTGTGTGATTTGCTAGGTTTTCGTGAATTTGATGATTGTTCTTTAAACTCGCATCTTGCGGATTACACCATTAAGAAACCTATGGGAATAATAAATGATGTTCTTATTGTTGCAAATATGAATTATGTGCCCGTAGATTTCATTGTCCTTGATATATATTGCAATCCTTCATGTCCTATTATTCTTGGTAGACCTTTCCTTAGAACGATTGGTGCAATTATTGATATGAAAGAAGGGAATATTAGATTCCAATTTCCATTAAGGAAAGACATGGAACACTTTCCTATAATTAAAATTAAATTACCTTATGAATCTATTATGATAGCTACATACGGATTGCATACTAAAGATGGCAATACCTAGATCTATCCTTGCCTTTATGCCTAGCTAGGGGTGTTAAACGATAGCGCTTGTTGAGAGGCAACCCAATTTTATTTTTGTTTCTTGCTTTTTGATTCTGTTTAGTAATAAATAATTCATCTAGCCTCTGTTTATATGTGGTTTTATGCTTTTAATTAGTGTTTGTGCCAAGTAGAAACTTTGGGAAGACTTGGGGAAAGTCTTTACGATCTTGCTGTAAAAAACAGAAACTTTAGCGCTCACGAGATTTGCTGCCAGTTTTTACTGGAGAGTGCTATTTAGTTAATTCTTTTTGAAGATGATTAATAGATAAATTCCTCACGTACAGAAATTTATTTTATAATTTTTGGGGTTACATAAGTATTCGAAACCTACAGATTACTATAGACTGTTCTGTTTTTGACAGAATATGTTTTTCGTGTGTTGTTTGCTTATTTTGATGAATCTATGGCTAGTAATAGAGTTTACGAACCATAGAAAAGTTGGAATACAGTAGGTTTAACACCAATATAAATAAATATGAGTTTGTACCTTGAAGTGGTGGTTTGTTTTCTTTTACTAACAGAGATCACGAGATTTTCTTTTAAGTTTTGTGTTGTGAAGTTTTCATGTTTTGGGTAAAGATTTGATGGATTATGGAACAAGGAGAGGCAAGAGCCTAAGCTTGGGGATGCCCAAGGCAACCCAAGGTAAAATCCAAGGACAACCAAAAGCCTAAGCTCGGTGATTCCCCGGAAGGCACCCCCTCTTTCGTCTTCATCTATCAGTAACTTTACTTGGAGCTATATTTTTATTCACCACATGATATGTGTTTTTCTTGGAGCGTCTTGTATGATTTGAGTCTTTGCTTTTTAGTTTACCACCATCATCCTTGCTGTATACACCTTTTGGGAGAGACACGCATAAATTGGAATTTATTAGAATACTCTATGTGCTTCACTTATATCTTTTGAGTTGGATAATTTTGCTCTAGTGCTTCGCTTATATCTTTTAGAGCACGGCGGTGGTTCTATTTTATAGAAATAATTGATCTCTCATGCTTCACTTATATTATTTTGAGAGTCCTTTAGAACAGCATGGTAATTTGCTTTGGTTCAATTTTAAATACTAAGAGAAGTTGGATGCTTGATAGTTGTTTTGAGATATAAAGGTGGGTAATATTAGAGGTGTGCTAGTTGAGTAATTGTGAAATTGAGAAATACTTGTGTTGAAGTTTGCAAGTCCCGTAGCATGCACGTATGGTAAACTTTATGTGACAAATTTGAAGCATGAGGTGTTCTTTTATTGCTTTCCTTATGAGTGGTGGTCGGGGACGAGCGATGGTCTTTTCCTACCAATCTATCCCCCTAGGAGCATGCGCGTAGTGCTTGGTTTTGATGACTTGTAGATTTTTGCAATAAGTATGTGAGTTCTTTATGACTAATGTTGAGTCCATGGATTATACGCATTCTCACCCTTCCATCATTGCTAGCCTCTTCGGTACCGTGCATTGCCCTTTCTCACCTTGAGAGTTGGTGCAAACTTCGCCGGTGCATCCAAACCCCGTGATATGATATTCTCTAACATACATAAGCCTCCTTATATCTTCCTCAAAACAACCACCATACCTTCCTATTATGGCATTTCCATAGCCATTCCGAAATATATTTCCATTCAACTTTCCACCGTTCCATTTATTATGACACGCATCATCATTGTCATATTGCTTTGCATGATCATGTAGTCGACATCGTATTTGTGGCAAAGCCACCATGCTTAATTTTTCATACATGTCACTGTTGATTCATCGCAATCCTGGTACACTGCCGGAGGCATTCACATAGAGTCATATTTTTTTCTAAGTATCGAGTTGTAATTCTATAGTTGTAAATAAACAAAAGTGTGATGATCATCATTAGAGCATTGTCCCATGTGAGGAAAGGATGATGGAGACTATGATTCCCCCACAAGTCGGGATGAGACTCAGGCGAAAAAAAGAGGCCATAAAAAAGAGAGAAAAGAAGGGCCAAATAAAAAAATGAGAGAAAAAGAGAGAAGGGACAATGTTGCTATCCTTTTTCCACACTTGTGGTTCAAAGTAGCACCATGATCTTCATGATAGAGAATCTCTTATTTTGTCACTTTCATATACTAGTGGGAATTTTTCATTATAGAACTTGGCTTGTATATTCCAATGATGGGCTTCCTCAAATGCCCTAGGTCTTCATGAGCAAGCAAGTTGGATGCACACCCACTTAGTTTTCTTTGATGAGCATTCATATATTTATAGCTCTAGTGCATCCGTTGCATGGCAATCCCTACTCCTTGCATTGACATCAATCGGTGGGCATCTCCATAGCCCATTGATTAGCCGCGTCAATGTGAGACTTTCTCCCTTTTGTCTTCTCACACAACCTCAATCATTATGTTCTATTCCACCCATAGTGCTATGTCCATGGCTCGCTCTCATATATTGCGTAAAAGTTGAAAGCGTTTGAAAGGCTATGTATGAAACAATTGCTTGGCTTTTCATCGAGGTTGTGCATGATGAGAGCATTTTGTGTGACGAAAATGAAGCATGGCCAAACTATATGATTTTGTAGGGATAAGCTTTCTTTGGCTATGTTATTTTGATAAGACATAATTGCTTGGTTAGCATACTTGGAGTACTATTATTTTTATGTCTACATTAAACTTTTATCTTGAATCTTTCGAATATGAACATTCATGCCACAATAGAGAGAATTACATTGAAGAATATGCTAGAACGCATTCCACAACAAAAATTCTGTTTTTATCATTTACCTACTCGAGGACGAGCAGGAATTAAGTTTGGGGATGCTTGATATGTCTCCAACGTATCTATAATTTTTTATTGTTCCATGCTATTATATATTCTGTTTTGGATGTTTAATGGGCTTTATTTTACACTTTTATATTATTTTTGGGACTAACCTATTAACCCAAGGCCCAGTGCAAATTGTTGTTTTTTTTGCCTATTTCGGTGTTTCACAGAAAACGAATATCAAATGGAGTCCAAACAGAATGAAACCTTCAGGAATGTGATTTTTGGAACAAACGTGATCCAGAGGACTTGGAGTGGACGTCAAGAAACAAACGAGGAGTCCACGAGGCAAGGGGGCGCGCCTACCCCCCTGGGCGTGCCCTCCCCCCTCGTGGGCCCCTCGTGGCTCAACTGACCTACTTCTTCCTCCTATATATACTCATATACCCCGAAAACAACCAGGAGCACCACGAAACCCTATTTCCACCGCCGCAACCTTCTGCACCCAACAGATCCCATGTTGGGGCCTTTTCCGGAGCTTCGCCGGAGGGGGCATCGATCACGGAGGGCCTCTACATCAAATCCATGGCCCCTCCGATGATGTGTGAGTAGTTTACTTCAGACCTTCGGGTCCATAGTTATTAGGTAGATGGCTTCTTCTCTCTCTTTGAATCTCAATACAACGTTCTCCTCGATCTTCTTGGAGATCTGTTCGATGTAACTCTTTTTGCAGTGTGTTTGTCGAGATTCGATGAATTGTGGGTTTATGATCAAGTCTATCTATGAAAAATATTTGATTCTTCTCTGAAATCTTTTATGTATGATTGGTTTTGTTTGGAAGTCTCTTCGAATTATCAGTTTGGTTTGCCTACTAGATTGATCTTTCTTGCAATGGGAGAAGTGCTTAGCTTTGGGTTCAATCTTGCGGTGCTCGATCCCAGTACCAGAAAGGGAAACGACACGTATTGTATTGTTTCCATCGAGTATAAAAAGATGGGGTTTATATCAAATTGCTTGAGTGTATCCCTCTACATCATGTCATCTTACCTAATGCATTACTCTGTTCTTATGAACTTAATACTCTAGATGCATGTAACACCCCGTATGTAACATGCCATATCTGTAGTCCAACTCTTGCCTTTTCCGCCACTAAGTTATGAGATTCCTCGTTGTTGGGTTTTTGTCTTCGTGTTGTTTTGCCTTTGTCATGCATCTCATATCATGTCATCATGTGCATTGCATTTGCATACGTGTTCGCCTCATGCATCCAAGCATTTTCCCCGTTGTCCATTTTGCATTCCGGTGCTCCTATGTCCTCCGGTGTCCCTTTCTACCTCTTTTCGTGTTATGTGTTGAAGGATGGATACAACTGGATGTAGGATTTGCTAGCTTTGGGTGAGATATTATGCTTCCCCTATATCCCCAACACCTGATTGCATAACCGGAAATGTTCGGGAGTTTCATAGGTGGGAATTCTTGTAGCTCTAGTATTTCTTCCGTGGATATTTGGTTTGTGATTGGGTAATCCTCACCAATTATTTGTTCATGTCCATACCTTATTGTTTTATTTCTTCTACCTCTATCTAAGTGTCTTCTCAATTTATGGAAGTGTGACCATTTCAATTGGAATGCATTCGTTCATTTTTTTCGGATGTTAAGACTATATGTTGCAATTTCGATCCATTTGATTCAGCTTGAATATATGTATGTCAAGATGCTAACGGATGTCACCCTCTTCAGGATGGCTCCTCCAACGTGTCAGAATCCTGAACCGCCACCACCACCTCCACCTCAGGAGGCATGGCAAGCTGTGATGGCCGCTACCAATGCAAACACGCAGCTGATCATGCAACTCTTGCAAGTGCGCAACCAAGGGAATCAAGGCCATGGCAACAATAAGAATCAGTTTGCTACACTCAACCAGTTCCTCGCTAACCAGCCAAAGACCTTCAGTAACTGTGTTGAGGCTACAGACACTGATGATTGGCTCGTGGATATCTACAAGCATTTCGAGTGCAACAACGTCAGGCCTGAGGATTTTGTCAAGTTTGCCTCGTTCCAACTCAAAGACCAAGCTGCAGAGTGGTATCAGCAATACAAAGATTCCAGAGGAGGTTGTGTGATTACCTGGGATGAATTCCGTCAAGACTGCAAAGCTCACCATATTCCTCAGAGTGTTGTTGAGAGCAAGCGTGAGGAGTTCCGCAATCTGAAGCAAGGCAGCTTGTCTGTTTACCAGTATAACATCATGTTCCAGAAGCTCGCTCGTTTCGCTAAGCAAGATGTCCCCGACGAGAAGAGCATGATTTATCAGTTTAGAGGTGGCATCAGAGAAGATCTCCAACTAGCTCTCGTGCTTTTTGAGTGGCAGAAGTACGATGAGTTTTACAACATGGCACTGAAACAAGAGACTGCTCAGCTCAAGTGCGATGCTTCCAAGAAGCGAGTCAGAGATGCAACTCCTTCCTCAACTCAAGTGGTGACTAAGCAGCAAAAGTATTGGTTGCCTCCTCCTCCTCCATTCCGTCAGCCTTATCAGCAGAAGAGCAAAGGTGGCAATGGATTTTCCCACCCATCCGACCCAGGTTTTCAGAACAAGAGTTTGTCTCATGCTCCAAGATCAAGTGCTCCATATCACCGTCCGCTTTTAGAGGTCACGTGCAACAAGTGTCAGCAGAAGGGTCACTATGCCAACAAATGCTTCAATCAGAGGCATCTTCCTCCTCATCCTGTGAGATCTGCCAGCACCGCAGTGGTCAAGCATAATCCCAAGCATGCCAAGGTCAACTTGATGAACACAGCTCAGGCAGAGGACTCGTCAGATGTGATCATGGGTAACCTTCCTGTTAACGATATCCCTGCAAAAGTTCTTTTTGACTCTGGTGCATCGCATTCTTTCATGTCATTCCCATTTGCATCGGAGCACAACTTTGGTACTAAGGCATTACCTAAAGCATTGCAAGTTGTTTCTCCGGCTAAGCGTTTGAGTTCTAGCATGATGGTCCCGAATATTTCTATCATGATGGGCGACTTCAAGTTTCTGGCTTCTCCAATGGTCCTTGGTAACTCGGATATTGATCTTATTCTCGGAATGGACTGGCTTTCTAAGCACAAGGCTCATCTTGATTGTGCTGCCAGGCAGATTCAATTGACACATTCGTCTGAGGATGTAATCGTCTTTGCCGCTCGTGATGATACCATTCGACTGTTTTCTCTCAATGAGAAGGGCGAGCTGGATGCCATCTTTCAGATTCCAGTCGTTTACGAATATCAAGACGTCTTTCGAGAAGAGCTTCCAAGAATGCCTCCGCACCGGCCAGTTGAATTCGTCATCGATCTTGAGCCAAGCACGGAACCTGTTTGCAAACGTCCTTACAAGCTGGGACCTGAAGAGTTGAAGGAGCTGAAGAAGCAACTCGATATTCAAGAGCGTATGGGTCTCATCCGACCAAGTTCTTCTCCATGGGGTTGTGGAGTTCTTTTTGTCAAGAAGAAGGATGGAATAGACCGACTTTGTGTCAACTACCATCCATCAAACAAGAAGACCAGAAAGAACAAGTACCCACTTCCCAACATCAATGAGCTTTTTGAACAACTCAAAGGTGCTCAAGAATTCTCCAAGCTTGACCTCCATGTGGGCTATCATCAGATTCGCATTCGTGAAGAAGATATACCCAAGACAGCATTCAGAACAAGCTATGGTTCATATGAATACACTGTCATGTCTTTCGGCCTTGTCAATGCTCCTCCAACATTCTCTCGCGTGATGAACTTCATCTTCAACGCCTACACAAATGACTTCGCCTTGGTCTACCTCGATGACATTTTGGTATTTTCCAAGAAAAAGGAGGATCATGCCAAGCACTTGAGATTGGTGCTGGATAAACTCAGAGAACATCAGTTCTATGCGAAGTTTTCAAAGTGTGAGTTTTGGCTCAATGAGGTTCTCTACCTTGGACATATCATCTCTGCCAAGGGCATAGCTGTTAATCCTGAGAAGGTGTCTGCAATTGTGAATTGAGAACCGCCTCAGAATGTGAAGCAACTCTGCAGCTTCCTTGGTCTCGCAAGCTATTGTTGAAGGTTCGTTGAGAACTTCTCAAAGATCGCGAAGCCTCTTTCCAACCTTCTCCAGAAGCATGTGAAGTATGTCTGGTCGCCTGAATGTGACATCGCTTTCAACACCCTGAAAGAGAAGTTAGTCACTGCTCCAGTTCTGACTCCTCCTGATGAATCCAAACCGTTCGAGGTCTTCTGTGATGCTTCCCTTCAAGGTCTTGGTGAAGTGTTGATGCAAGAGAAGAAAGTTGTGGCCTATACCTCTCGCCAGTTGAAGCCCAGCGAAAAGAACTAACCCACTCATGACCTCGAGTTGGCGGCAGTTGTCCATACTCTTTTAACTTGGAGACATCTCTTATTGGGAAGATGTAACATCCCAAATTTTCAATTTGGAATGTTATACATAGTCATCCACGCATATCATATTTTATTCGCATTTCATCTCGCGATCCTCAAAATCCTAAGCAACTCAAGGACCTTCGGAGAGAGTTGGGGATTTCCCGGTTTTCAAATTTGATCTTTATCAAATTTTGAAACGAGGATTTTTGGTTTTAATTATTTTCTATCCAAAAATATTTCATACTAAAATATATGAGAGGAGATAATATGAATTCTCCAAGATAATTGAAATATTGGTGGAAAAATATTAAAATCAAATATTTGTTTTATTTGGATTTTATTGCAATTTTGTTTGCATTAGAAAAATTGCATGTTTTTCAAAATTGCATTTTAGGGCCAAGAAAATGTTCATCTCGTTCTAAATATTTTATTTAGACGGTGAAAATTTATTTTGGCATTTTTAGAGTTTTATTTATTTATTTCTAGGATTTTATTTCGGTCGGCAAAATTATTTTAAAAAAAGAGGTTCCCGCGCCCGACTAGGCCTAAGGCCCAGCCGAGCCAGGCCGCCGCCGCCGCCTTCCTCGCGCGCGCCGCCGCCGCCGCCGACTCGGACTAGGAGTCCGAGCCGGACTCCTCTCGGCCGCCGCGCCTTGCCCCCTCCTCCAAGTCGCCCCGCACCGCCCTTTATATACCGCCGCCCCGCCGCCCCAACACCCCTCCGCACCACCGCCGCCCGCGCCGCCTAGCCTCCGCCGCTGCTTGCTGCCGCCACCGCCGCAGCCCGCGCCGCCGCCGACCCACAAGCCGCCGCCCCGCCGCTGCCTCGCCTCGCCGGAGGTAGCCGCCGCGCCTCGCTGCCAGTTTTTTTATATAAAGACCGTTCAGTTTTTTTAGAAACCCTAGATCCGTTTTTTTGGATTCGCCGGTTTTTCTAGGTTCTTCTATTTAGCGGACGTTCGTCCGAACATTCGTTTTAACGAACGGTTCTTCGCCCGTTAGATACAGCTAACGAACGCTCGTTCGTTAGTCTGTTTGACAGTTTTCTTTTATCGGATTTATTCCGCGATTTTCTCTGATCGCGATTTCTGATCCGATCTTAGTTTCTGTTTATCTTTTCGCTTGTTAGTCGGAATCAGGCGAGTTTAAAACCCTCTTTCCGTTTAACCAACTCAAACAAGTTTTTGCTACTGTAAAATTTGACCTATTTTCATATTAGTAAACGAAGCTTCTTTCTTTTGCCGTTTGAGTTTTGTTGCTCCATTTGTTTTGATTCTTTTTGCGAACCGGAGTTCTTAATTTGAACTTTCTGGTCAACCCTGTTTTATTTGAGTTTTGCTTGTGCATCGTTGCTTGTTACTTATGTATGCTATTGTTTGCTTGCGATAGAACACCCGGAGTGCGAAGCGTGCTACTACGAGTCCCTAGGTTTCGCAGATCGTCAGCAAGGCAAGTAACACTTTGATCATACCCCTTTATCACCCAGTTTTTATGCATTAGTTCCAATCCTCAAACATTGCATGATTAGGATGTCATTAACTTGTGGGTTGGGAAGTAGTAGATGAGGTAGAACCTATTGCCCTGTTACATTCAAACCCTTGGGAGTTACTCTACGCGTTGCTTATATACTATGCTATGCTATGCTCATAGACGTGGTTTGGGTTTGAGTGAAATACATGACAGTTGTGAGCTTGTTAATTAATGGTTCAACTTAAGGTGGAAACTTAATCAAAAAACTGGGTGGATTGAGGCACCTGGAGTACCCAGTGTTGCCTGTATTTTTTTGGAAATCCCGGAGTACCCGTGTGATCTTCCTATGGACCACCACCCAGGCTCAAAGGGAACTGAGATGATTCATGCTAGAAACTTCCGTGTGCAGCCACAAGCTATTATGGGCTCTAGCATAGTTGAGTAAGTTACGTGAAGCTCTTGAAGAGGCAGATCAGTAGGTAGTGGGATGTAGGTTTGGTATGGTCTGTCCGGAGTAGAGAGTTAATGTTTCTAAAAGAGTGTGTCCGGAGTAGAGAGTTAATGTTTCCAACGGAGGAGATCGAGTCTTGTGGGGAAAAGTGCGCAAACCTCTGCAGAGTGTACAATCTAATCATGGTTAGCCATGTCCCTGATTATGGACAATTCTTGAGTATCTAGTACTTGGGTTATCAAAAGTATCTCATCATGTTTAACTAATATTGGTGGGTTGTTAATCACTTTAATTGGGATTGAGTTGGAGGAACCTTCTCAATGATGTTTCAACTACCATGACAGTTAAATTAAAATCTATTCCTTTGTTGTAGGAAAAAATTGGCTTTTCGCCAAACTGTAACCATAGAGCTTTCCACCAGCCAAATATGCATGTAGTGATAGCATTATTCTGTTCTTGCTCTACTGTGTTACTTTGCCAGCATATTCCATGTGCTGACCCGTTTTCGGGCTGCAACGTATTATGTTGCAGACTTTTGAGACGAGGAGTAAGGTTCGTTAGGTCGTTGCCGTGCAGCTCAGCTATGCCGTTGGAGTTGATGGACTCACTTTATCTTCCAAGCCTTCCGCTGTTATCGTATTAGATGGCCTTAAGCCATATTATTGTAATAAGTTCTCTCTTGAGACATTCGATGTAATGAGTGTGTGATTTCTACTCTGTTATAAATCCTTCGAGTATTGTGTGTGTCAGCATTACCGATCCAGGGATGACACTGAAGCACAGAGACCTGACCATCTGAGGTCGGGTCGCTACAAGATGGTATCAGAGCACACGCTGAGTGTAGGACATGACCACTAAGATAAACCCTAGGTCACACTTCTCTTCTCATTTCTGACTCCTCTCCATTTTCTACTCTTTGGGATGACGGAGATGAAGAACAAGTTTGCACAACCGGATGAAGACACACCTTTTGGACGCCACTTGAAGGAAGTCACTAGGTACTTGAACATTGGAATACCAAGCTTCACCGGGACGTACAGCGCCATTTTACCTGAAGAGGAGCACTGGATGATTCAAGTACAAGTTCCAGGAAGGATGTTCTCACCAAGTTCTAAACCCATAGAGTTTTCTTTCGAAGCACCCACCTGTAGTCTAGGCAAGAGCATGGCAGCCCACATTACCATTGGACGCATTGGAGAAGTTTACAACAGGGAGCTTAAGGACACTATTTAACAAATATGTGGGCGCCGAGACGAGCAATGGGAAGTAATCAGCACCAGGAAGGATAGATCCATTGCAGCTTTCATCCAGGAGTTAAACCAACACATTCGACGCCAGGAGAACCAGATGTGCGCGGACATGATGGACTTGAAGAAGGTGAAGACTAGGATCATCGAGCTGGAGGAAGAACTCAAGTTTACACGCGATGGATATGAGGAGGAAATTAAGAAACTACTGGAGAAGAATGACGACCTGGTTAAGAAGATCAGAGTATTCATGGGAGGACCAGCACCAATAGAAGAAGAAGAAGAACCCAAGGAGATACGACCCGAAGACTACATCATCATCGACAACACTGATTCTGATCCTAGTGATGATGACTATGAAGACGAAGCTAGAGAAGACATCATGGAGTCTTCCACCGATCAAAACTTCTAGATGACTACCATATGTCACTAGTATTCCCCCATGTATTTAGTAGTAGTTGAGCACTTGTGTGATAGTTCTAGATCGTTTGTATGCCCTTGCTTGATTGATTGAGTGAAATGTTTGTGTTTGTCTCATGTGCATATGGGTAGTGTTTCCTCATTAGACCCCTTCTCTATTCTAATCTCTTCCATCTAAACCCTCAGATGCCTCCGAGACGTGACACCGGTTTTGCCTTCCCACCGGAGCTCACCCAGTTGATCCAACAGCAGAATACCTTGATGCAATTGCTAGTTCAGAATCAGGGTAACAACAACAATAACAACAACAACAACCCGCTGCCCGTGGACAACCTAGCCCGTTTTCTAAGGTTACAGCCACCGGTGTTTTCCAGTAGCACCGAGCCCATAGTTGCGGACGATTGGCTACGCCGTATTGGAAGGGAGTTGACCACCGGAGGTTGCACAGATGCTGAGAGAGTGCGCTTTGCCGCACATCAATTGGATGGACCAGCAGCCTCATGGTGGGAGAATTACACAGTCACTTTTCCTATAGCCAATGTCACTTGGGACCAGTTTCAGCAAGCTTTCCGCACAACCCATGTCTCCACTGGAGCTATGCAAATGAAGAAGCGGGAGTTCCACAACCTACGCCAGGGGAACCATATTGTGGCTCAGTACGTGGATGAGTTTAGCAAGTTATCTCGCTACGCCCCTGATGATGTGGCCACAGATGCCGCTAAGCAGGAGAAGTTTATGGAAGGGCTGAATGATGAGATGAGTATGCAGTTGATGGTAGCAACCTTCGACAACTACCAGGAGTTGGTAGATAAGGCCCTTATGATTGAAGGGAAGCAACAGCAGATTGAGAGCCGCAAGAGGAAGTATGGACAAGGAAAGTATACCTCAGGAGCTCAGCAGAAACCTCGCCTAACCCCGAACTTGGGAGGACTTGTTCATAACCATGGGGGTCACAACCACACTGGAGGAGGATCGCATAACCATAATGGATCTAAGAATGGGAATGGGAATGGAACCAACAATAATCATAACCGCCCCAACCCAGCCACACCCGCCAAAAGGGACTTAAGTCATGTTACTTGTTTCAAGTGCGGGAAGACTGGACACTACACCATGGAGTGCCCTGAAGGAAAGAATGGAAATGGAAATGGGAGCGTTGGGAACAAGCCAAATCCATTCAACAAAGGATAAGTGAACCACGTTAACGTCGAGGAGGTTGAAGAGCAGCCGGACACGGTAATAGGTAAGTTTTTGGTTAAGTCATTTACCGCTCTTGTTCTTTTCGATACTGGTGCATCGCATTCATACATATCAAGGGGATTCGTCGATAAGTTTAAACTACCAACCCAAACCCTTAGGACCCCTCTTTTAGTGAGTTCACCCGGAGCAGAGTATACGGCTAGCCGATGGTGTGACCAGATACCCTTAACCATTGGTACACATGTTTTTCCGTCCGACCTAATTATCTTGGAGTCACAAGGATTGGATGTGATATTGGGTATGGACTGGATGTCAAAATTTGGAGGAAGCATTGACTGTGCTAGTAAGTCGATTTATCTCACCACCCCGGAAGGGAAAAGGATTAAGTATGTATCTAGGCATGTGCCTAGGAGGAGTCAAGTGAATGCCCTTACGGGAGTTGTTCAGGAGGAAGTGCCTGTACTGAAGGATTACCCGGATGTTTTTCCAGAGGAGTTACCAGGCATGCCACCGGATAGAGACATTGAGTTTTTGATAGAGCTTTTGCCAGGTACATGACCAATATCCAAGAGACCCTATCGGATGCCCGCAAATGATCTGGAAGAAATTAAGAAACAGATCAAGGAGTTATTGGAGAAAGGATACATCCGAAGAAGTTCATCACCTTGGGGAGCCCCAATACTTTTGGTTGAGAAGAAGGATAAATCCCTGAGGATGGTTGTTGATTATTGAGTCAATGCTCCTCCAACATTCTCTCGCATGATAAACTTCATCTTCAACGCCTACACAAATGACTTCGTCTTGGTCTACCTCGATGACATTTTGGTCTTTTCCAAGAACAAGGAGGATCATGCCAAGAACTTGAGATTGGTGCTGGATAAACTCAGAGAACATCAGTTCTATGCGAAGTTTCCAAAGTGTGAGTTTTGGCTCGATGAGGTTCTCTACCTTGGACATATCATCTCTACCAAGGGCATAGCTATTAATCCTGAGAAGGTGTCTGCAATTGTGAATTGGGAACCGCCTCAGAATGTGAAGCAACTCCGCAGCTTCCTTGATCTCGCAAGCTATTGTCGAAGGTTCGTTGAGAACTTCTCAAAGATCGCGAAGCCTCTTTGCAACCTTCTCTAGAAGCATGTGAAGTATGTCTGGTCTCCTGAATGTGACATCGCTTTCAGCACCCTGAAAGAGAAGTTAGTCACTGCTCCAGTTCTGACTCCTCCCGATGAATCCAAACCGTTCGAGGTCTTCTGTGATGCTTCCCTTCAAGGTCTTGGTGCAGTGTTGATGCAAGAGAAGAAAGTTGTGGCCTATAACTCTCGCTAGTTGAAGCCCAACGAAAAGAACTAACCCACTCATGACCTCGAGTTGGCGGCAGTTGTCCATGCTCTTTTAACTTGGAGACATCTCTTATTGGGAAGAAAAGTGGACATCTTCACTGATCATGCCTAGATATTCTCACAATTATTCGCTTTTCTATCAATTGCTCGACAGTAATTTGTTCACCCACTGTAATACTTATGCTATCTTGAGAGAAGCCACTAGTGAAACCTATGGCCCCCGGGTCCATTCTCCGTGTACCGCATTAGATACACAATTACTATGGCTACTATGACTTTACACTGAACCATGTTACTAAAGACGGGTCAGCCCTGAGGGGTACCCGCGCGAGCTTAATTGCGAGTGATGTGGAGTCAGGTTGACCTAGAAGGTGCCCGCGACATACTTACGAGGCGTGGCCGGGCATTCTTAGCTCTTGCCACAAGTCCTCGAGAGGGGGCCAGGGGGTCACATCGATCATGTGCCTTTGCTCATTACCGCATGCTCCTAATCCACTACGGTTTGGATATTTGATCTGAGGGGCCTCTGGCTTGATAGCACTAACCATCACGTGGGCATAGAATGGGCGTTCTGCATCTTATGCATCAGCCGAAGCTTAATAAACGTCATGCGACTGAGAGGCGCGCACCAGGTTGGACTGTGTAAGCACCTGCCTTTTTAAGGAGGTAGCTAGGTATGCTCACCGGCTGCCCACGCAACATGCAGGAGTTCCCGGGGCGATGGCCCAAGACCCCTGGGAGCCTAGGTTTAGTCCGGTGTGCTGACCTCTCTATTTAGCCAAGGTCGGGTTGCGGCGTATCATTTGACCGAGGCTGGGCATGACCTAGGAAAGTGCATCCGACCAGAGTTAATCGAGCATGGTGGGTAAGTTGGTGCACCCTGCAGGGAAGAAAACATCTATCGATAGCCTGTCCTATGGTAACAAACACTTGGAGATGTATCCCGATCGATACAACTAGAACTGGATACTTGTGATGAGAAATGGATAGTATGGCTCTGGGATTGCTTTCTCGCAGGGAGACGAGAAGGGATCTCTGGCTGAGGTTGATAACACTACTATTACTTTATTTTATGCTACTCTACTCCCTCCTGTTGCTGCAAGATGGTGGTTTCCAGAAGATGCTAGTCTTCCATAGGACTAGCTTTCCCCCTCTTATTCTGGCATTCTACAGTTAGTCCACATATACTACCACTTTCATTGATATCGGTGCATAAGTAGTGTAGATCCTTGCTTGCGAGTACTTTGGATGAGTACTCACGGTTGCTTTGCTACCCCTTTCCCCACTTCTTTCTTCTTTCTGGTTGTTACAACCAAATGGTGGAGTCCAGGAGCCAGATGCCACCTTTGATGACTGCTACTACCCCGAGGGTGCCTACTACTACGTGAAGACCGCCGACGACCAGGAGTAGTTAGGAGGCTCCAAGGCAGGAGGCATTGCCTTTCGATCGTTGTTGCTTTTGTGCTAGCCTTCTTAAGGAAAACTTGTTTAACTTATGTCTGTACTCAGATATTGTTGCTTCCGCTGACTCTTTTGTATTCGAGCTTATGTATTCGAGCCCTCGAGGCCCATGGCTTGTAATATAAAGCTTGTATTATTTTATTTGTGTCTAGAGTTGTGTTGTGATATCTTCCCATGAGTCCTTGATCTTGATCGTACACATTTGCGTGTATGATTAGTGTACGATTGAGTCGAGGGTGTTGTCGGTGTCAAAACCGGCGGATCTTGGGTAGGGGGTCCCGAACTGTGCGTCTAAGGCTGATGGTAACAGGAGGCGGGGGACACAATGTTTACCCAGGTTCGGGCCCTCTCGATGGAGGTAATACCCTACTTCCTACTTGATTGATCTTGATGATATGAGTATTACAAGAGTTGATCTACCACGAGGTCGTAGAAGCTAAACCCTAGAAGCTAGCCTATGATTATGATTGTTGTTGTCCTACGGACTAAACCCTCCGGTTTATATAGACACCGGAGGGGGCTAGGGTTACACAGAGTTGGTTACAGAGAAGGAGATCTATATATCTGAATTGCCAAGCTTTCCTTCCATGCAAAGGACAGTCCCGCCCGGACACGGGACGAAGCCTTCAATCTTGTATCTTCATAGTCCAACAGTCCGGCTGTCCGAGCACCCCTTAATCCAGGACTCCCTCAGTAGCCCCTGAACCAGGCTTCAATGACGATGAGTCCGGCGCGCAGATTGTCTTCGGCATTGCAAGGCGGGTTCCTTCTCCGAATACTCCATAGAAGATTCTGAACACAAGGATTGTGTCCGGCTCTGTAAAAAAAAATCCACATACCACCGTAGAGAGTATATTATTCCACAAATCTAATCTGCTGACAACTTTTCATAACATGACGTCCTACCGTGGCCCGATCATTACGAAAAGTTTTTCCCTGCCTGCCACTGCACGTGTTGCTAGGCGGTTTTATTGGCATGTCTTGTCGAAGCAGAGATCGTGTTCCCCTTATCACGGGATTCTCATCAATACGGATATGGGTAACCCAACCGTGCCATCAATCACGACGCTTGGGGAATAAGCGATTTTATGGGGCAAGTAGGGAGGCGCACAGTTTCTACCACCTTTATAAAGGGGCAATGATTCCTCTTCTTCTTCACAAAGCCATTCTGAACATGTCCGGAGCGGGAGGAAAGTGGATGGTCTCCTCCGTAACGAGGAGAACATTACGAAGCTCTGGGAAGCTGGATACCTGGCCGCAGACATCGCGCACCGGCTCCCAGACGCGGGGCAGATCGTCCCTACTCCCGAACTCCATGAGAGGGTTGTATTCCTCACCCACTTCGTCCGCGGACTTGGATTTCCCTTCCACCCATTTGTCCGTGGGCTAATGTTCTACTACGGGCTGGAATTCCATGATCTGGCCCCCAATTTCATCCTCAACACCTCGGTGTTTATCGTCGTGTGTGAGGCCTTCCTCCACATCAAGCCCCACTTCGGCATGTGGCTGAAGACCTTCAACGTGAAACCGAAGGTGGTGGTAGGCCAGCAAGCGGAGTGCGGAGGCGCCATGGTGGGAAAAAGACCCAATGTCACCTGGCTCGAAGGCTCCTATGTGGAGACTGTGAAGGGGTGGCAATCGGGGTGGTTCTACATCACCGAGCCGCGCGACACCAATTGGGCGGCGGCCCCTGAATTTCGATCTGGCATCCCCACGCGGCACACCTCCTGGAAAGAGAGGGGCCTATCCAGGGGTTCATCGGTGGAGCTGACTGGACTCCCGAGCTGTGTTAAAAATATGATAAGCAAGAAAATCAAGCTTGTCAACGTGGTCCAAGTCATGCTATTCTGCTGGATCCTTCTGTGTCAAAGACGGGCATTCAATATGTGGGAGTTCGACCCAGCCGAGCACCGAACGCTACGAGATCTTTTCGACACGACGCACAAAGATGTCTCGAAGGTGCTGTTCAATGTCGCCGAGGTTCCTCCTCCCCTTACCGAGGATCGCGGACTCAGCGCAAAGCGCCCTGCCAATCCAGTAAGCTCTTTATATCTCACAAGATGTTCCTTTCCCCAGTATAATCATGTGAGACATCTGAGTCTCCATGCCATTTTAACAGGACTGGGTAGCGACAGCGGAGCGGATCGATTGTCCGGCCGCACTGCCTGAAGATCCAACAAAGGCTCTCTTAACGGAGATGCTGGTTCTAGTGGCCTATCAGGCGCGGGAGAAGAAGGCCGCGGGGACCAGGAAAGGTCTCCGGCGCAAGGTTGTATCGGACTCATCATCCAAAAACACCGAGGCGCACTCCTCCCATGAAAACGAGGAGGCAGAAGAGGAAAGTTCTCCCCTCCCCCAACCGGGGGGGGGACAAGAAAAGGAAGGCCGCCCCATCTGGGGAGGCCGAAGGGTCCAAGAAGGAAGGACCCTCCTTCCAGACGACTCCACAACAGCCGCTTATAGCGACGAGGAGTGGTTGCCTAGGGACAAGCCCCTGGAGAAGTCGTAAGTATCCGGATACTATAATAGTTCTAGTATGTTTTGTTTTATTGCTTCTTATCATGTCAAACATGATCATGCAGTCCATCCAAAGACCATATCGACGTATCCTCTTCGGATGTGTCTTTGGGCTGGTCGGCAATGAACAGCGATTCACTCCCGATAGCCACCTCCCCCCGGCCCATGGACGACATCGAGGTGTTGTCTCAAAGGGCACCGGACCAAGGAGAGATAATTCTGGAGGCGCCCCAAGGTGACATCCTAGATGCCGGACGCATGGGGTGTAAGACTCCCATGGGTTCTAATGACGGGGGCCGCAGCAAGTTCGGCCCCCAGCCGGATACTGCGCCCGAATCTCCAGTGGTTCCAGATTCTGTCAGGCGACCCTCACTAAGGGGGGCGAGCCGTCTGTGTTGATGGCCTTTGTCCATCCAGAGGCATCGGACAACTTGCTGGAAGCGCTTCACGGCGCTTCCATCAACGAAGAGCACCGCACCATCATGAGTGTGGTGGTCGAGAAGGTTCGATCCGCCAAAAGCGGATTGACCAAAGCCTGTGCCAGCCTCCTAACCGGCTTTGAGGTAAGTAATCAAATTATGAGAAAATATCATAGCATAAACAGTAGCCCCTGATGCTCTGTTTGGTGTTCGCAAAGAAAGGCCGAACAGAGGATCAAATAACAATCATAGGAGTCTAATCAGAATATGTCTATGTGAATAAGCAGGCTTCGCTGCTGGCCGCTGCTGCTCGTATTGCAGAGGTCTCTGGACTAAAGCGGGACCTTGAGCAGTCTGTTGAAGATCTCGGCCTTGCCAAGAGGCAGCTCGAAGAGAACAAAGGTAAGTGATACCCCATATGTATATTGATAAAGAAAAAAGTGGTTATTAGATCATAGGATCATCATGAATTTTGCTAGGGGCCACGACCGAAGTGGCGGCCCTGAAGAAGGCGCTGTCCGAGGCCGAAGACAGAGCGGCGAAGGAGCGCATCGAGCGCGATAAGCAAGAGGCCCGAGTCGGTGAGGTTCAGCAGGAGCTCCAGGATTTTGTCAAGAAATACGAGTCCTTGGAGCGTGACTCTAAGACGCAGGGGTACGAGCTTGCGAAGGCCCTCGACAATGCACAAAATGCCAAGGCCAAAGCCCAAAAGGCCCTCCAGGAGATTCAGGCAGTCAAGAAGATAGCGACGGGTAAGGCATTCATTATGCAAAGCAAGCATGTGAAGGAGACTTTCCTTTTACTTACCCGAATTCGGAGCTCTCCAGGAGCGTTCGTAGATCTACCAAGCAGCGCATCGGATGCCGCGGAGTTCTGCCGGGCCAAGGAAGGGAGCTCGACGGAAAAGTTGTTCTGGTCTCAATATACTGGGACCGAACATCCGATGCCCTTGAGCGACCAGCTGAAGCAACTGGTCGAGCTTCACAAGGCGGCCAAACTGGCCATGAAGGGTCTCATAGTCCGGATGTGGCCTGGCGAGCCCCTGCCTGGCAGCTACTTCGGCCTGGTAAAGCGGCTTGTGAATGCCTGCCCACGGTTTGAAGTCATAAAGCGGTCCGTCTGCACTGAAGGTGTGCGCAGGGCCTTTGCCCGTGCGAAAGTGCACTGGGCGAAGATGGACGCCAAAAAGCTAGTGAAGGAGGGGCCACCGAAGTGCAAGGAGCATCGCCACCCCGAAAAGTATTATGACAGTGTCCTGAAGGGTGCCCGCCTTGTGGCGGAGGAATGTGCTAAGGATGTAATATTTGAATGAATGCACTCATGTGATCCTGTAATATGAAAACGAGTTCATGTGCTCTATATAACTCTTGTCGATTTAAAATATTACCTTCTGTGCAGCCATTTATAATATCTAAGAGTTGGCTAATCGTCGGCTTCTGCCCCCATGTAACTAGTACTGGGGTGTTCAGGATAAATCTTAAACACTCTTTATCCAAAAAAAATTGGTCCTTTAAGGAGGTGTTTAGCGCAACGAACAAGGCAATCAGACTATACAGCTTTATCACTCTCACTTATCCAAAGAAGTCTACGATTTTAAATTTTGGCGAAGCCCCTAGTATTCGGAAGGCCGAACTTGGGGCGCTATATACGCCTAAATCGGACAAGGTCGATTCCTCGCCCGAACCGGAAAAAATCTTTAAGGATTTGAGACCTATCAAACAGCGACCAGATCTCACCGCATCATGACAGTCAGTTTTCGGCTTTCTCTACTGAGGTGCTCGTCCGGAAGAACCGGGACACAATCGCAGTAGTTCTCCCAGTGCTACCTTAGCCGATATAGCGGAACGTAAGGTACCAAAACATGGGAGCCGGGCAAACCCAACTATTGACCCAAGGCATGATCCGGAGCTGATGCATATAATGCTATAAGTTCGAGGTGCCGCATTGTTAAAAGTTTTCGGACTTCTCTTGCCGTGTTATGGGGTACACTGAAGCCCCTGGCGCACTGGACGTACCAGAATGTACGGGTGCAATTTGTCGTAAATAAGCAGACAGGGAAAAAAGATGAAGAAATGCGATAATAAGCTAACGATGTACATTGTTATTTAAATGATATGTCAAAGCGTATGTATACAAGTAGTGCAATAAGAAAAAATAGGACTATTTAACATGTCCTATCCAAGGGCAGGCTGCGTGTGGGTATGTAAAATAGGTATAGCGATTGTTATCAGAGACCACCTGGGGATTCCCTTGTACGTTAAAGCTTCTTGCTTCCTTGGTGTTTCCTTCCCGTGATGGGTCCGATAATCAGGGTATGAGAGAGGGCCTTCAGAGAATGGGGTCCTAAAAGGAAGAAAATGGTAAAGATATACGTGTCCTGAGGTGGTTGAGCCGCATTGTGGGCCATGCCATAGCCGTGCCTCCGCCTATGCCCATGGTATCTTGAGTGCGTAATTATGTATGCGCGACGCAAATTTCGCCACTTGACTGTGACTAGTACGGAGGCCGAATTGCTAGGCGAGCTTTGAACGTGCTGGGCGATACTGTTGCAGGGTACTCCAGACTCGCTTGGAGGTGTTCGGGGGCTTTATCGCTGAATTGGCGGTTTGCCTCAGAAGGCTGCTTTGTACTTCTGCTGCGAGGGCCGTAGTGTGCTCCTCCATACGGAGCGAGCGTTCTGTGTTTCCATTAAATGTTATAACCCCGCGAGGTCCTGGCATTTTGAGCTTGAGGTATGCATAATGCAGTACCGCATTGAATCTCGCTTCGGAAGTTGTCCGGAGATCGGAAGACCACTTCCAGTGTGAATGAGCCCGTGCAACATGCCTCTACACCTAGTATGACACCTTTAAAGGTGGTTTTTGTGGTTTTGATCCTCGAGGGGTTGATACCCATTTTGCGCACTGTATCCTGATAGAGCAGGTTCAGGCTGCTGCCACCGTCCATAAGGACTCGAGTGAGGTGAAATCCGTCAATGATGGGGTCAAGGACAATTGCGGCAAAACCACCATGACGGATACTGGTAGGGTGGTCCCTGCGATCGAAAGTGATCGGACAAGAAGACTATCGGATGTGGGGTTCCGGCAAACCCTTAAGGTTCAAACACTGGGGTGCACGCAAAGTCTTTCCTTCCTACCGATCTACGCCCTAGATCACTAAGATCTCGCGGACGAACTCGACGAACTCGCAACACAGAAAGACACGGGGTTTATACTGGTTCGGGCCACCGTTGTGGTGTAATACCCTACTCCAATGTGGTGGTGGTGGATTGCCTCCACGGTAGATGATGAGCAGTACAAGGGAAGAACATCCTCCTGAGGTTGAGGTGTTCTTGTGAGTAGGCTCTCGATCGGATTGGATCAAGCTAAGATGAGATGAGATGAGATGCGATCAGCTCAGTTCCTCCTGCCATACTATGGTGGCTAGCTCTACTTATATAGGCCCTAGTCCTCTTCCCAAATATCGAGCAGGGAGGGAGCCAACAATGGCAGGCCAATTTGAAGGGGGACATCTAGTACAAGATATCCTGACAAAAGTGGTCTTCGCCTGCGAAAAGCTCTAGCGGTGACGCCGTCTTGGGCTCCAAGACGACCTCCGTCTTTCCATCCTCCTGGTCTTGGTCTCGTTGCACCAATATAGCAACCTTTGCCTAATGCCTCGGTACTCTTCGTCTGCGCTGGTCTCCTTAGCACCAAAGAGGAAATAAGGACACTGTGCGCGCTGGCACCCGCCTGGTGTCGTGCGTCATGGCTCACGTCACGAGGGCCTCATGAGGTTTGCCCCGCCTTGATATCTCCGCTCCTCGTGAGCCTGCCTGGCTAGGCTACTCCAGAGGAGGTCTTGCGTCTCCGCCTCATGAGGCTTGGACCCTCATGAGGGTCTTGGAAGCTTTGTTGGTGAAGATGGGCCGTACGGCCTGCTGGCTTGACCATGCCGTGGGCCGCAGGCAGGCAAGTCTAGGGACCCCCGTTCCCAGAATGCCGACAGTAGCCCCCGGGCTTGGTGTCGCAGCAAAGCCAAGGGCCAAGTACTGAGCACCGCAGGCCCCCAAAAGCCTGCGGCCTCGGTTGACGCATGGCGGTTGATTGGACGTGGGCGTCTCCGCTTCCCCATGCTGCCCTTGAATCTGCCTGGCTATGCGGCCCCGCCTCTTACACAGTTATTCTTCCTTCGCCATGCCTGGCTCTTCCAATCTCCCCACTGCCTCGACGCCCTGCTCCGCCTTCTCAATCCAACTTGTGCTCCGCCCGCTTCACTACCATGGCGCCGAAACAAGCCAAAAGGGTAAGAAACCTCTGTCCTCGCCAACTGCGCCTCCATCCTTCGAGCCGACGCTCGGGCGGCCTCTGGTGCTCAACGACGAGGCCATGGACAAGGTGCACCCCATGCTTGCCTCCAGCTTCAACGAATGGGGAGAGACACCGGCTTGGCCTACATCTCGCACCTGCATGGACCGGGCAGTTACCGAGGTTCCGATCTTCATTGATGCCCTCTGGGCTGGCCTGATTCCTCCCTTCTCCGCTTTCTTCAACGCGGTGCTCGAGCACTATCAGATCCACATGCTCCATCTAGATCCTCAGGTTGTGACCCTTCTCGCTGTCTTCGCCTTCGTGTGCGAGGCCATGGTGGGCATCGCCCCCTCCGTGGCACTGCTCCGCCACTTCTTCACGTTGCTTCTCACCGGTCCCGGCAGAGCTCAGGGTGCGTGGGTTTCCAGGCTGTGGCTGCGACAACAGGAGCGGGGATCGACTTCGAGCTCCCTTCATCCATGAGCAAGTTCCATACGCGATGGGTGTTTGTTGACACATGCGTGCTCAACCCTCTGCTCCAAGCTCCGGTGGGGCCTACTATTCCAAACTCCGTCTGGGGTCATCAGAAGCTCACGAGCCCCTGCCTTGCCCCCGTCTGGGCCAGGCTGAGGTGGTTGAAGGACCTTAGCGTGACTGCGCCCATGGTGGTGAGGGAGTTCGTCAGGCGTCGAGTTGCCCCACTCCAGTGCCACTCTCGCCCGATGTGGGACTTGCTCAGCAGACAGGACAACATGAGGTTTCAGGAGGAGGGGCTTCCTCTTGCTGCACAGCAGACAGTGCTCATGGTCCTATCAGGTGTCCCTCTGCCAGACGAGATGCCCAGGAACAGCTGCATGTTGTACCGCTGCGAGAACAAAGCCACCTTTGCCGCGAACATGCCTTCCTTTGATGAGTGGGGGCTGCGCCCAGTCGACTTGGTGGGGCCCCGCGAGAACCCCGTCATCGTGGTCCCCTTCTTCGCCGCTGGCGCCGAGCTCGCCCCAGGTGATGGTGCGGGGGAGCGAGCTGTGATGGGGGCCGGCAGCTCAGGTGCTGAGGACCACATGTCGGGTGGTGATCCGGGGGCGTCGTCCTCGTGGGCCTGCGACTCCCCTCCTGATGTGTCAGTTTCCGAGGATATGCGTGATACGTCTCCAACGTATCAATAATTTTTGATTGCTCCAAGCTATATTATCTATTGTTTTGGACATTATTGGGCTTTATTATCCACTTTTATATTATTTTTTGGGACTAACCTATTAACCGGAGGCCCAACCCGGAATTGCTGTTTTTTGCCTGTTTTAGTGTTTCAAAGAAAAGGAATATCAAACGGAGTCCAAACGGAATGAAACCTTCGGGAACGTGATTTTCTCAACAAACAAGACCCGGGAGACTTGGACCCTACGTCAAGACACAAAAGAGGAGGCCACGAGGTAGGGGGGGTGCGCCTACCCCCCAGGCGCGCCCTCCACCCTCGTGGGCCCCCTGTTGCTCCACCGACGTACTCCTTCCTCCTATATATACCTACATACCCCCAAACGATCAATACGGAGACAAAAACCTAATTCCACCGCCACAACTTTCTGTATCCACGAGATCCCATCTTTGGGCCTGTTCCGGAGCTCCGCCGGAGGGGGCATCGATCACGGAGGGCTTCTACATCAACACCATAGCCTCTCCGATGAAGTGTGAGTAGTTCACCTCAGACCTACGGGTCCATAGTTATTAGCAAGATGGCTTCTTCTCTCTTTTTCGATCTCAACACAATGTTCTCCTCCTCTCTCGTGGAGAACTATTCGATGTAATCTTCTTTTTGCGGTGTGTTTGTTGAGACCGATGAATTGTGGGTTTATGATCAAGTCTATCTATGAATAATATTTGAATCTTCTCTGAAATCTTTTATGTATGATTGGTTATCTTTGCAAGTCTCTTTGAATTATCAGTTTGGTTTGGCTACTAGATTGATCTTTCTTGCAATGGGAGAAGTGCTTAGCTTTGGGTTCAATCTTGCGGTGTCCTTTCCCAGTGACAGTAGGGGCAGCAAGGCACGTATTGTATTGTTGCCATCGAGGATAACAAGATGGGGTTTTCATCATACTGCATGAGTGTATCCCTCTAAATCATGTCATCTTGCTTAAGCCGTTACTCTGTTTTTAACTTAGTACTCTAGATGCATGCTGGATAGCGCTCGATGAGTGGAGTAATAGTAGTAGATGCAGGCAGGAGTCGGTCTACTTGTCTCGGACGTGATGCCTATATACATGATCATACCTAGATATTCTCATAACTATGCTCAATTCTGTCAATTGCTCAACAGTAATTTGTTCACCCACCGTAGAATACTTATGCTCTCGAGAGAAGCCACCAGTGAAACCTATGGCCCCCGGGTCTATATTTATCATATCGATCTCCTACTACTTAGTTATTTCCTTTGCGTTTTACTTTGCCTTTATTTTACTTTGCATCTTTATCACAAAAATACCAAAAAATATTATCATATCATATCTATCAGATCTCACTCTCGTAAGTGGCCGTGCAGGGATTGACAACCCCTATTCGCGTTGGTTGCAAGGATTTGTTTGTTTTGTGCAGGTACGAGGGACTCGCACGTAGCCTCCTACTGGATTGATACCTTGGTTCTCAAAAACTGAGGGAAATACTTACGCTACTTTGCTGCATCATCCCTTCCTCTTTGGGGAAAACCAACGCAGTGCTCAAGAGGTAGCAAGAAGGATTTCTGGCGCTGTTGCCAGGGAGGTCTACGCAAAAGTCAACATACCAAGTACCCATCGCATACCCTTATCTCCCGCATTACATTATTTGCTATTTGCCTCTCATTTTCCTCTCCCCCACTTCACCCTTGCCATTTTATTCGCCCCCTCTCTCTCTATCCTCCATCTCTTTCTCCATTTGCCTCTTTTTACCCGCTTGCTTTGTTGTTTGCTTGCGTGTTAGTTTGTTTGCTTGTCGTTATGGCTAGTCCCTTATCTTCTCTGTTATCTCCTGAGTGTGAAATTCTAAATTTTAAGCAAAGGGAATGAGAATATCTAAAAGACGCCTGGTATAGAATTTGCAATGCTCAAAATAGATCTACTAGGAAGCAATCTACTTCCGTTCTTCTTCGTAATTTTTATGTAGGCATTACTCCTTGGCACAGATATGTTCCTGATACTATTACCGGAGGGAACTTCTTGGGTAGCCATACTTTTGATTCTTATAATGCTATGATAGATTTATTTGGCTCACCCCCTCTTTTGGTTAATGGAACTGTATTAACTTTAGAGCATGTAATGCAAAGGCTTGAAATTATTAAAAATAAGGTTGCTACAATAGAGTTAATTGAAAATTTGGATAAAAAAGTCC
The DNA here is from genome assembly GCF_056163025.1 of Triticum urartu. NCBI lineage: Eukaryota > Viridiplantae > Streptophyta > Magnoliopsida > Poales > Poaceae > Triticum > Triticum urartu. The sequence continues at coordinate 392,813,303 of NC_141878.1, read as the reverse complement.
ACAGCCGAATCTCTCAATATGGATCTAAAGTAGGAGTTATTTAAAAATATTAAAGAAAAGGAACCCATACTTAATGAGAAAATAAATCACGATTCCACTAGGATCGATAAACTTGAAGATATTATTACCAACTTGGGTACCGCTTTTTCTTCCATAAATAATACTCCAAGTCCTCCCACTAAAATTTCCAAGCTTATGTATGTTCCTAAAAACAAGGGTGAATCCTCTAGTAAGGAAAATGTGGATCTCAAATCTATAAGTATTCATCCCAATCTTTTTGCTATCATTAAGGAACCATTTGTTACAAATGAAATTTTCGATCTTGTGCCTAAAAGTTTGATAATTAATAAAAATAAAGAAATTCCTAAAGATGGTAGATGCCTCATTGAATAATTACCTACCAAAGATGGCAAAACCTAGATCTATCCTTGCTTGTTATGCCTAGCTAGGGGCATTAAACGATAGAGCTTGTTGGGAGGCAACCCAATTTAATTTTTATTACTTGCTTTTTGCTCCTGTTTAGTAATAAATAATTTATCTAGCCTATGTTTTGGTTGTGTTTTTTGTGTTTGATTAGTGTTTATGCCAAGTAGAACCGTTGGGAAGACTTGGGGAAAGTCTTGTTACACTTGCTGTAAAAAACAGAAACTTTAGCGCTCACGAGAACTGCTGTAATTTTTAATTGGAAAGTGATATTTAGTTAATTCTTTTTTAAGATGATTAATAGATAAATTCCTCACGTCCAGAAATTTATTTTAGAATTTTTGGGGTTCCAGATCTTGCGCTAGCTACATATTACTACAGACTGTTCTGTTTTTGACAGATTCTGTTTTTCATGTGTTATTTGCTTATTTTGATGAATCTATGGCTAGTAAAATAGTTTATAAACATAGAGAAGTTGGAATAAAGTAGGTATAGCACCAATATAAATAAAGAATGAGTTCATTACAATACCTTTAAGTGGTCTTTTGTTTTCTTTCGCTAATGGAGCTCACGAGATTTGCTACTTTAAGTTTTGTGTTGTGAAGTTTTCAAGTTTTGGGTAAAGATTTGATGGATTATGGAACAAGGAGTGGCAAGAGCCTAAGCTTTGGGCATCCCATGGAACCCCCAAGATAATCTAAGGACACATAAAAGCCAAAGCTTGGGATGCTCCGGAAGGCATCCCCTCTTTCGTCTACTTCTATCGGTAACTTTACTTGGAGCTATATTTTTATTCACCACATGATATATGTTTTGCTTGGAGCGTCTTGTATGATTTGAGTCTTTATTTGTTAGTTTACCACAATCATCCTTGCTTTACACACCTTTTGAGAGAGCCATACTCGATTTGAAATTTGTTAGAATACTCTATGTGCTTTGCTTATATCTTTTGAGTTATATAGTTTTGCTCTAGCGCTTCACTTATATCTTTTAGAGCACGGTGGTGGATTTGTTTTATAGAAACTATTGATCTCTCATGCTTCAGTTAGATTATTTTGAGAGTTTTAAATAGCATGGTATTTTGCTTAAAATCCTAATATGCTTTGTATACAAGATTAATAATAAAACTTTCTTATGAGTGTGTTGAATACTATGAGAAGTTTGATGCTTGATAATTGTTTTGAGATATGAAGATGGTGATATTAAAGTTGTTCTAGTTGAGTAGTTGTGGATTTGAGAAATACTTGTGTTAAAGTTTGTGATTCCCGTAGCATGCACGTATGGTGAACCGTTATGTGATGAAGTCGGAGCATGATTTATTTTTTGATTGTCTTCCCTATGAGTGGCGGTCGGGGACGAGCGATGGTCTTTTCCTACCAATCTATCCCCATAGGAGCATGCGTGTAATACTTTGCTTTGATAACTTGTAGATTTTTGCAATAAGTATATGAGTTCTTTATGCCTAATGTTGAGTCCATGGATTATACGCACTCTCACCCTTCCACCTTTGCTAGCCTCTCTAATACCACGCACCTTTCGCTGGTATCATACACCCACCGTATACCTTCCTCAAAATAGACACCATACCTACCTATTATGGCATTTCCATAGCCATTCCGAGATATATTGCCATGCAACTTTCCACTGTTCCGTTTATTATGACACACTCCATCATTGTCATATTGCTTAGCATGATCATGTAGTTGACATCGTATTTGTGGCAAAGCCACCATTCATAATTCTCTCATACATGTCACTCTTGATTCATTGAATATCCTAGTACACCGCCGGAGGCATTCATATAGAGTCATATTTTGTTCTAAGAATCGAGTTGTAATTCTTGAGTTGTCAGAAAAATAAAAGTGTGATGATCATCATTATTAGAGCATTGTCCTAGTGACGAAAGGATGATGGAGACTATGATTCACCCACAAGTCGGGATGAGACTCTGGATGAAAAATAAAAAGAAGAGAAAGAAAAGAGGCCATAAAAAAGAGAAAAGGCCCAAATAAAAAAACGAGAGAAAAAGATAGAAGGGACAATGTTACTATCCTTTTACCACACTTGTGCTTCAAAGTAGCACCATGATATTCATAGTAGAGTCTCTCATGTTATCACTTTCATATACTAGTGGGAATTTTTCATTATAGAACTTAGCTTGTATATTCCAATGATGGGCTTCCTCAAATCGCCCTAGGTCTTCATGAGCAAGCAAGTTGGATGCACACCCACTTAGTTTCTTTTTGAGCTTTCATATACTTATAGCTCTAGTGCATCCGTTGCATGGCAATCCCTACTCACTCACATTGATATCTATTGATGGGCATCTCCATAGCCCGTTGATACGCCTAGTTCATGTGAGACTATCTTCCCCTTTTTTTGTCTTCTCCACTACCACCGTTCTATTCCACCTATAGTGCTATGTCCATGGCTCACGCTCATGTACTGCGTGAAAATTGAAAAAGTTCTGAGAATGTCAAAAGTATGAAACAATTTCTTGGCTTGTCATCGGGGTTGTGCATGATATAAATATTTTGTGTGGTGAAGATGGAGCATAGCCAGACTATATGATTTTGTAGGGATAACTTTCTTTGGCCATGTTATTTTGAGAAGACATAATTGCTTTGTTAGTATGCTTGATGTATTATTACTTTTATATCAATATTAAACTTTTGTCTTGAATCTTTTGGATCTGAATATTCATACCACAATTAAGAAAAATTACATTAAAAACTATGCCAAGTAGCACTCCGCATCAAAAATTCTGTTTTTATCATTTACCTACTCGAGGACAAGCAGGAATTAAGCTTGGGGATGCTTGATACATCTCCAACGTTTCTATAATTTTTGATTGCTCCATGCTATATTATCTACTGTTTTGGACATTATTGGGCTTTATTATCCACTTTTATATTATTTTTTGGGACTAACCTATTAACCGGAGGCCCAACCCAGAATTGCTGTTTTTTTTGCATGTTTTAGGGTTTAGAAGAAAATGAATATCAAACGGAGTCCAAACGGAATGAAACCTTCGGGAACGTGATTTTCTCAACAAACAAGAACCGGGAGACTTAGACCCTACATTAAGACACAAAAGAGGAGGCCACGAGGTAGGGGCGCGCCTACCCCCCCAGGCGCGCCCTCCACCCTCATGGGCCCCCTGTTGCTCCACCGATGTACCCCTTCCTCCTATATATACCTACGTACCCCCAAACGATCAGATATGGAGCCAAAAACCTAATTCCACCGCCACAACTTTTTGTATCCACGAGATCCCATCTTGGGGCCTGTTCCGGAGCTCCACCGGAGGGGGCATCGATCACGAAGGGCTTCTACATCAACACCATAGCCTCTCCGATGAAGTGTGAGTAGTTCACCTCAGACCTACGGGTCCATAGTTATTAGCTTGATGGCTTCTTCTCTCTTTTTGGATCTCAATACAATGTTCTCCCCCTCTCTTGTGGAGAACTATTCGATGTAATCTTCTTTTTGCGGTGTGTTTGTTGAGACCGATGAATCGTGGGTTTATGATCAGTGTTCTGGGACCGGGGGTGCCCAGACTTGCCTGCCTGCGGCCCAGAGTGTGGCTCTACCAACGGCCTGGTGCGGCCCATCTTCAGCAGCAACAGCTCAAGACCCTCGCGAGGGGCCAAGCCTCGTGAGGCGGACGATGCCAAGACCTCCCTGAGGACAACCTCACTAGGCTGGCTCCTGAGGAAAGGAGATATCCATGCAGGGAGCACCTTGCGAGGTTCGCATGACGTGTGTTAGGACGACCAAGGCCAGGCGAGCGCCAGCGGGCGCAGTGTACTAGTTTCCTCTTTGGTGCTAAGGAGGCAAGTACTGGCACGGGGTCCCGAGGAATCAGGAAAAGGTTTCCAAATCGGTGCAACAAGACCAAGACCGGCAGGACGGAGGTCATCGCGGAGCCCACAGCAGCATCACCACCAGAGCCTTTGGCAGGCGAAGACCACCTTTTGTCAGGATAGCTTGTACTAGTTGTCCCCCTTCAAACTTGGCCATTGTGGGATCCCTTCCCACCTAACATTTGGGAAGAGGACCAAGGCCACTATTAATAGGACTTAGCCACCACCATAGAGAAGGGTCTGGGATCGGATTCCTTCCACCCTAACGAAGTCACTAGTTCATCGAACCCAAGAACACCTCACCTCCTAAGGTTGTTCATCCATTGTATTAGTTCATCCTCAGCCCCCCGAGGCAATGCACCCACAAATTGGAGTAGGGTATTACACCGCAAGGTGGCCCGAACCATTATAAACCCTCATGTCTCTTGTTCTTTGGGTCCATCGTGCTAGGCCGTGAAATCGTTGAGTCAGCGAGCGAGGAAAGAGAGTGTTCTTCGTGCGCACCCCAGATTTCAAACCTCACAAGGGTTTGCCAGAACCTGTAATTTGACATTTGGCGCGCCAGGTAGGGGTGCGATGAAGCCTTTCTTCCATCGATCGATGCACCGCTGCTCCACCGTATCCATGGCTGACGCTCGCCAGTCCTGCTTTGAGCGTCGGGCCGCCCTTGCCGCTCACATCGCCCAGACGGCGCCCGTTGGCGGACCTCCCCGTCGCTCTCCATCACCCGCTGCCAACGCCGCCACCGGCCCGGCAGGAAGCGAGCCGCAAGCCTCGTCGCTGCACTCCTCTATGAGGGATGTACACACTGTCACCCTGTCGTTGACTCCAATCAGCTCGTCGTCCCACGCTCGCCGCATCCGCGGGCCGCGCTACTTATAGCACACGAGCTCCTGCGTTACCGCCCTGTCGATGACCTCTACGAGGATTGTCTGGACCGCATCGCCGAGCTCGTCAGCGCCATTGGGGGGCTCTCCCGCACCGTCCCTTTTGCTGCCTCGTCTGCCCCCTGTTGCGGATGACGTAGCCCATGTAGCACCTCCACCACCTCCACATCAAGACGTCGCCCTCACAACAAGACGCGTGGCCCCGCGGCATGACCACCTTGCAGGGCGCCGCACGTGAGGAAGGAAGCTGCCGGGAAATCCCGCAGCCGCAAGAAGATGCTCTGGCACACCCAGCACCACCATGTCAAGACCGGGCGCCGCTTGCGGTAGAGGAGCATGGGTACCAAGGACAGGATCAACCTCCACGACGGGCTCCGGTGATCATGGCGGGTTGCCGCGCCTTCACCCCCGAGCTGTGCAGCGTTGTCTGCCTGCAAGTTCTAGCCCGACCTGCCTCCGCGCTACGATGGCACCCCCGACCCTACTGAGTTCTCGCAGCTCTATGAGCTGAGCATCAAGGCGGCCAACAGCGACGAGAAAGTTATGGCGAACAGGTTTCCCATGGCTCTCAAAGACGGCGCGCGCTCGTGGATCTTGAACCTGCCTGTGGTATCGATCTCCTCTGGGGAGAGATGTGCGAGCGCTTCGTCGCCAACTTCCAAGGCACCCGCGACCGCCCGCCTGCGCCGGTGACCTGTGGCGCATCAAGCAGCAGACAGGGTAGACCCTACAGAAGTACATCTAGTGTTTCAACAGCGTGCGCCTCAAGATCCCCAAGGTGATGGACGAGGCCATCATCTCAGCATTCTCTGATGGCGTCCGTGATGTAAAGATGAAGGAGTAGCTCGCCATATACGAGGACCTGTGCACAGCTCTGGAGATGTTCAACATGGCGACCAAGTGCGTTAGAGCAAAGGAGGGACGCCTCTCCCTCCTCAAGCTTCCAGCCGCTAACCCGGAAGACGAGAAGGCCAAGACCAAGGACGTGAAGCACAAGGGGCTGCCGTGCTCCCGTCGGAGCCGGAGATAAAGCGCGGCTGCGTCCACCCCGAGTCGTCCAAGGCCAACCGCCCATTCTGTGCCTTCCACAACATGCACATCCACAACGCCAACGACTGTCAGGAGCTCAGGGCCATCCACGACGGGCACTTCGGTCGATGTCCCGGGTGCAACGACCGTGGAGGAAGCCGAAGTGGAGGACGCTGGGACGACCATGGTCCCTGCCAGGAGTGGCGCGACCAGCCTCGCAAGGATCGCTGGCAAGACCAACCTCATGAGGGCGCCTGGAGGGACCAGCTTCACGAGGACCACCCTCGGGGTAACGCTGGCCTCCCTCCATTGCCACCACCACCAAGGAGGAACGACGACCATCACCAAGACGAGGGGCTGGGGGCTTCCAGGATAATCGCGCCGTCGCCTACATCATGGGTGGCGCTCAGGCCCCAGCCTCCCAGCGCATCTTCAAGCAGTTTGCTCATGAGGAGAATGCGGCCCTCCCGAGGCTCAAGGCCACGTGCCCTCTCAGATGGTTCCAAGTACACCATCACCTTCAACTCATCCGACCAGCTCAAGTGTGCGGCAACTGCCGGCGCCCTCCCGATGCATTGCTCGCCCATCATCAGCAATGTCCTAGTCACCAAGACCCTCGTTGATGGCAGCGCAGGGCTCAATGTCCTTTCCATCGAAACGTTCGACCGCCTTAAAGTGCCATATGATTAGCTGCAGCCAACCAAGCCCTTCTCAGCAGTGACTGATGGCTCCACCACCCCGATAGGGCATGTCCGCCTCCCTGTCACCTTCGGCAAGTGCGACAACTACCACACTGAGCTCATCGACTTCAACGTCGCCCACATCCGTCTGCCATGCAACGCCATCCTTGGGTATCAAGCCCTAGCCAAGTTTATGGTAGTGACTCATCACAGCTACAATGTCCTCAAGATGCCATGAAGTTGCGGCATCATCACAGTTGCCTGCGAGAAAAAGGACGCGGTGTCCTCTCTCGAGCACGCTTACCAGGCTGCAGCGGCCGATGACCCAGATAATGAAGGCGCTGTCTACCCTCCTGAGGCTGTCCCCAAGAAGAAGAAGCAGTAGTGCAGCCAGGAGCTTCAGGAGAGTGGTGTCTCCAGCGGCACCACCTCAGGACCCGTGCCCGCGGACGGGGCGCCTCCCTCTCTTGCATAGGAAGGCGCGCCCGACACCCTCCTTAGGCTAGGTTCGGGGCTCTTTTCTAGAGGGCCTCTAACCTAGCCAATGTCACAAGGGAGGCGCTCGGGCACCACATGGAGGCATGCTTCAACACACGCTTCCTTCATGAGGGCACAAGGCATGGAGTTCCTGGTGCTCAGGAGTTCATCACCAAGGTGATCGAGGAGCTTCAAGAGGCGAGAATCATGCGCGGCAACCTCCACCCACCACCTGGCACGGCTCCTTGTCCTGGCGAGGACGACAAGCTGCGTGTCTGCGTCGATATCCCAGGGCTCTATAGGGCAGCATCCCAGGAGCGTTTCTGGCCTTCGCGTGTTGGCCGGTGTGAGGGTCCACCTCATAGCTATGTCCGCATGCCATTCGATCTGCCGAATGCGGCTATCACCTTCTAGCGCCACCTGCGGAGCATTCTGGTGGTCAGGAGGACAGGAACCACGCAGTCCTGGCGGAGATGGCCACGGTTCTTCATGAGCCATCCGGGCCCCCGTTGCCTCCTGAGGCTCAGGACCCGAGCAACTCGTGAGGAGCCACTCCTTCAGCATGTGTCCCCAGCCACTTCAACATCCCTTCGGCAACGGTACCAGGTGACTCTTTCTGATTCATTCAGTTGGGGGTGCCCCTCGGGCAGTATTATCCCTAAGTCACACGGGCATGTCCCTGTGACGCGTATCTCTTTTGCGTCTCTATCTTACTCTATTGGGGGCGCCCCTCGAGCAGCATCATCCCCAGGCCACGTGGGTCCATCCCTGCGGCATATATCGTTCTTGCATTTATCCAAGCTACCTTACCTCCTTCCATGAGTTACCTTTAAGATTATGCCTGTCCGGTAATTCAATACCATGAACCCACCCAGGACCGCCTCATGATCAAGGACTGGCACGGTGTCTGTGCTCGGGTCCGTCCCTACAGCGTCGCTAAACCCAAGAGGTTGAGCTCTGGCTCGCGGGCCAGCTCCCATGTACGTCACCTCCCATGGCCCTTAGTGCCTTGTTCTTGCATGAGCTAATCGCGGGTGAACGAGCCAGGGCGCGTGACCCGGTGCCTCGTCACCACAGGAGCCGCAAGCTGGTTGTTTTTCTTTATGATTTTTCATATAAGAAGACTGGGCACGGTGTCTGTGCTCAGGTCCGTCCCTACAGTGTCGATGAACCCAATGACTGAGCTCTGTCTGGCGGGCCGGCCATGTTCACGTCACCTCTTGGTGTTGTGGGTGTTGATCCTTCTCATGCGATCGCCTCAGTAGATTCATTCAGTGCAGGTTGTCTAACCATCTCACAGGTCCACCATAGCTGACAAGAAGCAAGTTAGGCGCAACCCGCCTTGAGGTAGGGCCTCGTGAGTCCCGCGCTGGCTCACGAGTGCCCAGACACACCTCGTCTGGCCCTACCATGCAAGCCACGTCTCAGGGCGGGGCTATACACGCCCCGGGGGCTCCACTCAGAGGGAGGCCTCACCCACGTACCAGTGGAAGCACCATGCTCCACGCTGGCAGTCGACACGGTCTAGGAGCGGCTATTCACATGCCGACGCAAAACACTAAGACCTACCCTCCATCTCGTCCTGGTGATCCGGACGACCCAACAGCGGCTGAGGTATGTGTGGGGTCGGGCCCTGCCGATGCAAAACACTAAGACCTACCCTCCATCTCCTTCCCGTAGGCCGTTTGCGCGTCAAGGGGGACTACTGAGCATCATGGCTCAGGAGACTAACTGGCCCCTCACCCCTCACCCCTTGGTCTCATCCTAGTGATCCGGACGACCCAACGACAATCGAGGTATGCGTGGGGCCGGGCCCTGCCGATGTATAACATCAATCAAACGGGAAGGAAATCACGGAATGCTAACAAATTATTACTAGACATATTGTCCTTCAGATACCAAACACAAGTTTTAACGCCTCCACGAGGCACGATGCATGTTGCAGGAAATAAAAGCGGAGGGAAGTATCGCTAGCAAGCCTTCTCCTCAGCCTTGGGCGCTACCGTCGCCTGCAAGGTGTGCCCCCTCGTCGACAATGTTGCCATCGCCAGTGCTGACAGTCGGGGCCGAAGGGTTGGCAACACCGTCAGCCGGAGGTGCGGGGTCGATGGCGAGGAATTTCTCCAGCAGGACCTCCACCCGGTCCTTCACGGCTTCGGCGACAGCCTCATAGTGCTCCTCGTCCACGGGCTTGAGCAGGGCGTCAAGGTCAACGCTGGGGTCATGAAGATGGAGGTGGCTGAAGATGCGCGTCATAGCCGAGGAGGAGAGCGTGTGGGCTTCCCCATCCACGACGGGGCCGATCCCATTAATGACTTCCTCGAGCGCCGGGACGAGTTGGGGGAGTAGCTCAGCGGGGCCTTCCTCGTCAGTCACCAACGGCTTCTTCAAGCCCTTCCCATAGAGCTCCTGCAGTGCTTCGCGGGACTTCAGCTCAAGGGATTTGAAGGCCTCATGATCTTTAACAAGAACCTTCGCCTTGGTTTCCAGTTGGGCCTTCCACTACAAAAAAAGACACATCCATGACATTTTGGGCCAAACAATTTTTTTTTCTTTCATACATATGACACTTCTATGACGATAATTGTAACAAAACCCGGTATCATCATAGATGTGGTGGGATCCTACTTCTATGACAAAAAATCATGACAGAAAATGGGCTTTTTGTCCTGGGTGGGCCGGAGACGCAGCTGCATGACATTCTTTGGGCCGTCCATGACAGAAAAAACCATGGTAGAAGCGAGGGGGAGGAAAATTTCGGGGAGTTCCCGGTTACGGTGGGAGGTCGGGGGCCGAGCGATGCGTGTTTCTCTCGTACACGTACACGCGTGTGTGCGAGGCGTTGGCTCTAACTGAACCCGAGCGAGGAGTTGGGCTCTAACTGAACCCGAGCGATTGCACTGCAGGCTACGCGTTACTGAACCCGAGCGATCGATCAATGGCTGTTAACTGAACCCGATCGAGTGATTCCTTCGCTACTGCTGCTGACTGAAGCCGATCGATGCTGCCTCTGGATGAACAGTGAGCGTTGCGGGGGGGGGGGGGGGTTGATGAACAGTTCCCAGTGGGGGTGGATGAACAGGACCCTGTGGTGTTGCCTCTGGATGAACAGGACCCCGATCGATCGAGCCGGTTGGGGCTGGATGAACAGGACCCCGTGGAGGGCAGGATGAACAGTAGACGGTGGAGGGTAGGATGAATAGTAGCCCGTGGAGGGGTGGTTGAACAGGAGCCCGTGGAGAGGGTTGGTTGAACAGTAGCCGGTGGAGTAGCGCGCGGTGGAGGCTAGATGAACAGGAGCCCGTGGATGAACAGTCGCAGGTGGAGGCTGGAGGAGGTCGACGGTGGATGAACAGTAGCTCGTGGAGCCTGGAGGGGGTCGACGGTGGAGATGAATAGTATCCCGTGGAGTCCCGTTTTGCGGTACGCCAAACCCCTCCCGTTGAACAGGACCCCCATTTCGACCGTAGCGCTCCAACACAAGTCCGTTTCGTCCGTTTTGCGGTACGCCACACCCCTCCCGATCAACAGGACCCCCGTTTCGACCGTAGGAGGTCTGTTTCCTCCGTTTTGCGGTACGCCAGACCCCTCCCGATGAACAGGATCCCGTTTCGAACGTGGCCGGTCGAACACAAGGCCCTTTCCTCCATTCTGCGGTACGCTAGGCCTCGTTTCCATCGCCTGTTCCGTCCAAGCCCTCCCGATGAACACGACACATTCCGTTGCCTCCCCATGAACACGACGACGACACTATTTCTCCGTTCCGACCCAGCAATGTACACGAGCCCTGGTCGTACGTATGCGCGAGTAGGCGTTCGAGACCCTGCCCGTATGTACACATACGTGGCCGTATTTTCTTTCTTGCACCCTGGCCGATGTACGTACTTGTACATGCTACGTGCGCGCCTCTACTACGACACATGCGCGCCTCTACATCGACCAGTATGTACGTACACGTTTGCGACCAGAATGACAAGGCTACGCACGCTTCGACCAGGTGGGTGATACGTCTCCAACGTATCTATAATTTTTGATTGCTCCATGCTATATTATCTACTGTTTTGGACTATATTGGGCTTTATTTTCTAGTTTTATATTATTTTTGGGACTAACCTATTAACCGGAGGCCCAGCCCAGAATTGCTGTTTTTTGCCTATTTCAGTGTTTTGAAGAAACTGAATATCAAACGGAGTCCAAACGGAATGAAACATTCAGGAACGTGATTTTCTCACCGAACGTGATCTAGGAGACTTGGACCCTACACCAAGGCATCAGAGCCCTGCCTCGTGGGCCCCTCGGAGCTCCACCGACGTACTCCTTCCTCCTATATATACCTACGTACCCCCAAACGATTAGAACAGCAGCCAAAAACCTAATTCGACCGCCGCAACTTTCTGTATCCACGAGATCCCATCTTGGGGCCTGTTCCGAAGCTCCGCCGGAGAGGGCCGTCATCACGGAGGGCTTCTACATCATCATAGCCTCTCCGATAAAGTGTGAGTAGTTTACCTCAGACCTTCGGGTCCATAGTTAGTAGCTAGATGGCTTCTTCTCTCTTTTTGGATCTCAATATAAAGTTCTCCCCCTCTCTTGTGGAGATCTATTCCATGTAATCTTCTTTTTGCGGTGTGTTTGTTGAGACCGATGAATTGTGGGTTTATTGTCTAGTCTATCTATGCATAATATTTGAATCTTCTCTGAATTCTTTTATGTATGATTGGTTATCTTTGCAAGTCTCTTCGAATTATCCGTTTGGTTTGGCCAACTAGATTGGTAGTTCTTGCCATGGGAGAAGTGCTTAGCTTTGGGTTCGATCTTGCGGTGTCCTTTCCCAGTGACAGAAGGGGCAGCAAGGCACGTATTGCATCGTTGCCATCGAGGATAACAAGATGGGGTTTATTTCATATTGCATGAATTTATCTCTCTACATCATGTCATCTTGCTTAAGGCGTTACTCTATTTTTAACTTAATACTCTAGATGCATGCTGGATAGCGGTCATTGAGTGGAGTAATAGTAGTAGATGCAGAATTGTTTCGGTCTACTTGTCACGGACGTGATACCTATATACATGATCATACCTAGATATTCTCATAACTGTGCTCAATTCTATCAATTTCTCAACAGTAATTTGTTCACCCACCATAGAATACTTATGCTCTTGAGAGAAGCCACTAGTGAAACCTATGGCCCCGGGGTCTATTCTCATCATATTAATCTCCATCACTTTAATCTTGCTTTTCTTTTTTACTTTGCCTTTACTTTTCACTTTGCATCTTTATACCAAAAATACCAAAAATATTATATCTATCAGATCTCACTCTCGTAAGTGACCGTGAAGGGATTGACAACCCCTAATCGCGTTGGTTGCGAGTAGCTATCGTTTTGTGCAGGTACAAGGGACTTCAGCGTGGCCTCCTACTAGATTGATACCTTGGTTCTCAAAAACCGAGGGAAATACTTACGCTACTCTGCTGCATCATCCCTTCTTCTTCGGGGAAAACCAACGCAAGCTCAAGAGGTAGCAACAAGGATTTCTGGCGCCGTTGCCGGGGAGTCTATGCAAAAAGTCAACATACCAAGTACCCATCACAATCCCTATCTCTCGCATTACATTATTTGCCATTTGCCTCTCGTTTTCCTCTCCCCCACTTCACCCTTGCCGTTTTATTCGCCCTCTCTCTCTCTATCCTCCCTCTTTTTTCTCGCTTGCCTTTTTGTTTGCTCGTGTGTTAGATCGCTTGTTTGTCACGATGGCTCAAGATACTACCAAATTGTGTGACTTCACTGAGGGAGTCCTTGATTAGGGGGTGTCCGGATGGCTGACTATACCTTCAGCCGGACTCCTGGACTATGAAGATACAAGATTGAAGACTTCGTCCCGTGTCCGGAAGGGACTTTCCTTGGCGTGGAAGGCAAGCTTGGCGATACGGATATGCAGATCTCCTACCATTGAAACCGACTTTGTGTAACCCTAACCCTCTCCGGTGTCTATATAAACCGGAGGATTTTAGTCCGTAGGACAACATACCCAACAACAATCATACCATAGGCTAGCTTCTAGGGTTTAGCCTCTCCGATCTCGTGGTACATCTACTCTTGTACTACCCATATCATCAATATTAATCAAGCAGGACGTAGGGTTTTACCTCCATCGAGAGGGCCCGAACCTGGGTAAAACTTCGTGTCCCTTGCCTCCTGTTACCATCCGGCCTAGACGCACAGTTCGGGACCCCCTACCCGAGATCCGCCGGTTTTGACACCGACATTGGTGCTTTAATTGAGAGTTCCTCTGTGTCGTCGCCCTCAGGCTTGATGGCTCCGATGATCATCAACAGCGATGCAGTCCAGGGTGAGACCTTCCTCCCCGGACAAATCTTCGTCTTTGGCGGCTTCGCACTGCGGGCCAATTCACTTGGCCATCTGGAGCAGATCGAAAGCTATGCCCCTGGCCGTTAGGTCAGATTTGGAAGCTTAAACTACACGGCTGACATCCGCGGGGACTTGATCTTTGACAGATTCGAGCTACTGCCGAGCGCGCCGCACTGTGACGACGAGCATGATCTAGCTCTGCCACCGAACAGTGCCCTGGAGGCCGCACCCGCATCGGCTTCGACCCTTAATTCGGAGCCGACCGCGCCGATCGAGGATGGGTGGTGGGATGCCGCCTCGGGGGCTGCAATCCCAATGGCGAGCGAGCCGAACACCAGCCCCGCACTCTTCGAGACTCGTGACTCCAAGGAGCCGGACTCCTCTCCGGACTCCGAACCCTCCACGCCCCTGCCGATCGAATCCGATTGGGCGCCGATCATGGAGTTTACTGCCGCGGACATCCTTCAGCACTCGCCTTTCGACGATATTCCGAAGACACTAAAGTCTCTCTCTTTATCAGGAGAGCCCTGGCCGAACTATGGTCAGCAAGGTTGGGATACGGACGATGAAGAAATTCAAGGCCCACCCACCACCCACTTTGTAGCCACTGTCGACGATTTAACCGACATGCTCGACTTCGACTCCGAAGACATCGACGGTATGGACGCTGATGAAGGAGACGATAAAGAACCAGCGCCTATTGGGCCCTGGAACGCCACCTCGTCATATGACGTATACATGGTGGTAGCACCAAAAGATGACGACGAGGAGCGGAAGGACGCACCGAAGGCTTGTTCCCTCGAAAGGCAGTCAAAGCGGCAACGCAAGCGCCGCCCCAAATCCCGCCTCGACAGAAATAGCGATCACACAGACCCAGCGCTGGAGCAGGGCGAACCGCTGCCGGACAATGGCAATCCGGATAATCAAACCGAACAAACAAATTCTATCAAGGATAATGGTCCGGACGACATAACGCCGGACAGGCACCCGGAGCAGCAGAATGCCCGTAAAAGGCTTGTTGCCACCGTGAGGAGTCTTAAAAAGAAGAAGCAAAGGCTCAAGGCCACGCAAGACACACTCCACATCAGATGGAGTAAAATACTCAACACTGCACCAAGGTACGGCGACAATCGCCCCTCCAAGAGCTACCAAAAGCGGAAGCTGCTACCCGAATTCGATGAGGAGGCCTCAGACCCCCCACAACCAAATATCAAAGCAGCCACCTGGTCGGATAGACGACCCCTCTACCAACACAGAGCGGCATACAACGCCGCTCACAATACAATACGCGACCCATGAGAGGGCTCGCACCGAAAGGACGGCGCAACAAGATCCATCTATGGACCACGCAAGCGCGCCCCAGCATACAATGCACACACAACAAACATCCGAACAACGCGGTACACCCAGCTACAGGGGTGCCGCACACCCCCTATGTTTCACCGATGAGGTGATGGACCATGAATTTCAAGAGGGATTCAAGCCCGTAAACATAGAGGCATACGATGAAACAACAGACCCTGGGGTCTGGATTGAGGACTACATCCTTCATATCCATATGGCTCGAGGAGATGATCTCCACGCCATCAAGTACTTACCCCTCAAGCTCAAATGGCCAGCTCGTCACTGGCTCAAAGGCCTCCCCGAAAGCTCCATTGGAAGTTGGGAAGAGCTCGAAGACGCCTTTCGGGCAAATTTTCAAGGGACTTATGTCCGACCTCCGGATGCGGACGATTTGAGTCATATAACTCAACAGCCCGGAGAGTCAGCCCGAAAGCTTTGGAACAGGTTTCTTACTAAAAAGAACCAGATTGTCGACTGTCCGGACGCCGAAGCCTTGGCAGCTCTCAAGCATAGCGTCCGTGACGAATGGCTCGCCAGACACCTCGGCCAAAATAAGCCGAGAACGATGGCTGCATTAACAAACCTCATGACCCGCTTTTGCGCGGGTGAGGACAGTTGGCTAGCCAGATGCAGCACCAGCGACCCCAGTACATCTAAAGTTAGAGATGGAAACGGGAAATCACGGCGCAACAGCAATAACAAACGCCGGAATAAAGAAGACAGCACGAAGGGCACAGCAGTAAATGCCGGATAGAAAACCTCTCGGCCAGGTCAAAAGCCGCCCCTAAAGGGACCAGGGATGAACTGTCCAGCCTCAACAAAATTCTGGACCAAGTATGTAAGATCCATAGTACCCCTGGTAAACCTGCTAATCATACCCACAGAGAATGTTGGGTCTTCAAGCAGTCTGGCAAGCTCAACGCCGTACACAAGGGGGAGGATACACCAAGTGAAGACGAGGACGAGCCCCCCAAGCAAGACACGGGGGAACAAAAGAAATTTCCACCAGAAGTCAAAACAGTAAACGTGTTACACGTGATCAAGAGAAAAAACAACGCGGCACTCCCAGGAATATATACCCAAGTGCCTGTCACCGCGAAGTCCTGCCACTGGTCGTCTCAACCGATCACTTTTGACCATCGCGATTACTCAGCAAGTATCCGACACGCAGGATGGGCTGCCCTGGTATTAGACCCAGTAATTGGCGGATATCACTTCGCACGAGTCTTGATGGACGGCGGCAGTAGCCTAAACCAAATATATCAGGATACAATCCGCGGGATGGGGTTAGACCCAACACAAATTCACCATAGCAATACTACCTTTAAAGGAGTAACGCTAGGCCCAGGGGCTCGTTGTACGGGCTCCCTCCTACTACAAGTTATATTCGGCTCCCCCGATAACTTCCGTCACGAGCATTTAACTTTCCACATCGCTCCGTTTCAAAGTGGCTATCAAGCACTGCTCGGACGCGAAGCTTTCCCTCGCTTTAATGCAATACCACACGACGCCTCCCTCACACTCAAGATGCCCAGTCCATGTGGCATCATTACAGTGCACAGAAATATCAAGCGATCTCTGCGCGCCGAAGAGAGTGAGGCTGCCTTGGCAGCCGCACACTAAGGGCGCCCGGACCAGCGAAAGCATCCAATAGGTCATCAAGACCTCAAACACAACTAATCGAGTCCGGCGCCGCTACTTATACCGAATAAATGGTCACACCCCTATTTGTCAATACAAGGGGCTCAACACACACAAACAAGTGGCAATTTCTTCTCATCTTGAATTATACATGGTTTCTTTAACAAACTATCTTTTTGCACGACAACTTTTTCACCTAAATTCCTCTCTTTTACAGACGATCATCGTGCTACACCCGTCTAGGATACGGCACAACGGAGACACAGGCGCAGACGTGCAGCAGGGACCCGCTCCAAGGATTCTTTTTAGATTAAGACCCTACATAAACCTTTTTTACTGTCTCTTGTTGATACATATCCACCGTTGAGAAGGATGCTGACGTCTTGGCATGTGGCCACGCTAGAACAATGCACGTACCTGGACACAAGGGGCTTCTTACAAAGGCCATTATTTAGGCCCAGTTTATACCACAAAGACCGAATACCTTAGGGAGTGTTCGGCGTCGCGAGTTTGGCCCTATATGCATCAGCTCCGAATCATTGTCTTTGGTCAAATGTTGGGTTTGCCCGGCTCCTGTGTTTTGGTGCCTTACGTTCCGCTTTACTGGCTAAGGTAGCACTAGGAGAACTACTGCGATTGTGCCCTGGTTCATCTGGACGAGCACCTCAGTAGAGAAAGCCGAAAACTGACTGTCATGATATAGCGTGAGACTGGTCAACCACTCGATGACTTGTGGGAATGTTAGAATTCCTCTGCCTTAACGAAGGGCCGTTTTCCGGCTAGGCATGTACGCACTCCGAGATCAGGAGAGTGCGGAGTCACCAGGGGCTATCTAGTAGCCCCACTGTCAAACTCCTATGGCTAAGTGAAAGTGCTAAAGCATTATAGTCCGGTTGCCTCGCTCGCTCCGCTATCACCTCCTTAATAGGACCAAGACGTTGGGTTAAGTGTGAACGCGTGTTTTTGCAAGCACCTCCGCATTATATGTGTGGGGGTTGAAGCCGACGACTGCAATCTTTCAGGTTATAGACATGTATACATAAACGGCCGCCCAGGAGGCATCATATTACTTTCAGGCAAAAGTATAAAAATAGCCTTATGAAAATTTATAAAAGCATTTCGCTTACAATGAAATTACATACCACTCAAACATAATATTTTTTGAGCACTGGGTCTCTATCAAACGAGCACCCTCAAGAACTTCTTCAAAGTAGTGCTCAGCACCCCTTCGACCTATGGCCGAATCCCACGCTGCAACAGTGTTAGCATCCATCTCCACCCAGTATGCTTTAACACGGGCAAAGGCCATCCGTGCGTCCTCTACGCACGCCGACCTCTTCATCGCATTAATGTGCGGCACCACGTCAAGGAACTGCGGCACCAAGCTGAAATAGCTATTCGGTTTTGACCTTTCCAGCCATAGCTGATCCACAACAGACCTCATGGAGAGTCCGGACAATCTATTTAGTTCGACCCATTCGGCTAATTGGTCAGTCAATGAAAGCGGATGCTCGGGAGAATGGAATTGTCTCCAAAACAGCTGGTCTACTTCACGGTCCGTATGACCCTGGAAGTACTTGGCCACATCGGCAGCGCTCTCCGCCAAATCCATATACACATCCTCCGAACTCCACAGCTGATCCAGAGGGGCATACCGTGGATCTCCTAACTTCCTCCGCAACATAAAGGATTTTCCAGCCATAATATCCCCGGCTTCCCGCAGCTCCTCCTTCTTTGCCCTCATAGCAGAGCGGAGGTCTTTTCTCGTCGCAGCAGCCTTCTCAAGGTCCGATGCCTTCGCTTGGTTTTCCTTTTCAAGAACCCGGCAACGGTCGGAGGCGGCTTTTAATTCCCTGGCCATCTTGTCCATCTTGTCTCGGCTCTCGCCATGCGCGGCCTCCTCGGCTTGCAACTCTTCGGCCGCCTTCAAAGCAGCCGCATTACCCAACCTCACTTGTTCCTTGGCTCGGGCAAGTTCTGCCCGCAAGGCCTCAACAGTGGCAGCTCCATCTGCAGTCACAACATATTAAAGATACTGGCATCATGCTGCTCTTCCTATGTGGCGTTTACCAGATAATAACACTAACCCTGTGCCTCGTCAAGCCTTTTGTTAAAAAGCTCCATGTTGGCGTCTGCCGCATCCAACTGCCGTTCTAAATGGGCAAACTCGCTAGTCCGGCTAGCCACCGGAGCTTCCATCACCTGCACATAGAGGCAGTATGGTTATTACCTGGGAATATGATCCTCTATTCGTCGTCGTTTCCGACGACAACCAGAGTCTCAGGGGCTAATATCTACACAGGGCACACCTAGCATGTGCAGGACTATCATACATTCTTTTACGTACCTCAAAGCATGTAAGTAGACTCATAAAAGCTTCATGCAATCCGCCTTCGACGGACGAGATTCTCTCCATCACCGTATTTATCAGCACACGGTGTTCATCTGAGATGGCCGCTCGCCCCACCAACTCCCTCAGAATATCCGATCGCACACTAGACGGTGCCGGATTCTTTTGTCTGCTCGGTTCGGGAGCCGGACACTGGGAGCTTCGGTGGTCAATGGGATTATCTTCTGGCCTCACCGGACTCGGAGAGGCCCTCTGCGAAGACACTCCAGGGTCGCCCGCTTCCGGAGCGGAGGAGTCTGGAGGAGGCATTTCGCTCTCCATCATCTCTGGAAGAAGATCCCCCCAAGACGAGCTCATTTGAGAGGGGCTAAGGCCCGAACTGCAAAAATATATGCGGTGGTTATTCTCTCAGAAGAAAAAGATGGCATATCTGTACTATTAAAGTATTTCGGGTCACTTACGACTCGCGGGAGAATTGATCCCCCCGTGGACTTTGTGCGGCAACAGCGCCCCCCAAGGTAGGACCCTCTGTGGGAGACTTCTTCTCCCGTTTGGAAGCTTCGGCTTCCGAATCCCCAGGCGTAGTCCTTTTCCTCTTCTGGTCATCTTCCTTGATGGAGATGCTCGCTCCCTCGGTTAGAATGGGCAGCGTTGGGGGCCGCGTCCGCCCGTATTATCCTCCACAGTATCTTCCTTTAAGGGCTCCGGGCAAGGTGCGGTCTGGAGCATCTTTTCCAATACCGGATTTTCCAAACCCTCAAGGAGGGGGGCCGAACACCGAATCAACTTCGCCTTTGTTAGCCAGTCCTGGTCAAAAAGCGAACTCTCAGAAATAACTTCGTAACAAAGGAGAGATAATATATTCGGCCGGAAGATGCCTTACCTGTTCGGCGGCGCGGTTACTACTCAGGCCCACATCCTCGGTGATTTCCAGACACTCCACCTGAGGTCCAAAGAATGACTTGTACATCTCCTCGTGCGTCAGGCCGAGAAAATTTTGAATGACACGCGGTCCCTCGGGATTGAACTCCCACAAGCGAAGAGGCCGACGTTTGCAAGGCTGGACTTGACGAACCAGCATAACTTGTATTACCGCAACCAAACTGAAATCTCTATTGAAGAGATCTCGAATGCGGCTTTGCAGTATAGGCACGTCCTTGGCTGGACCCCAGCTCAGACCTCTGCTGATCCATGACATCAGTTGTGGAGGAGGGCCCGAGCGGAAAACAGGGGCGGCCGCCCACTTGGCACTTCTAGGAGCCATGATGTAGAACCACTCCTGTTGCCACAATTCAGACACCTCTGGGATGGAAACTTTGGGCCACAGAGCTCCCGTCATCTTGCGTATTGAGGCACCTCCAGACGCTGCATGTTTCCCCTCTATCATCTTCGGCTTTACTTCAAAGGTCTTCAGCCATAGGCCAAAGTGAGGGGAAACCCGGAGGAAGGCCTCGCACACGACAATAAATGTCGTGATATGAAGAAAGGAGTCCCGAGCTAGATCTTGGAAGTCTAGCCCGTAATAAAACATCAAACCCCTGACGAAAGGATCCAGAGCAAGGCTTAGACCTCGGAGGAAGTGGGAGACGAACACGACATTCTCGTTGCGTTCGGGGGTGGGGACGGCCTGTCCTCGGGGAGGCAGCTGATGCAAAATCTCGATGGTCAGATATCTGGCCTCCCTCAACTTTTCGATGTCTTCTTCCATGACAGAGGAAGGCACCCATCGGCCTTGAAGGCTAGATCCGAACATGATTGAAGGTTCGGAGCACCTGACCTGAACTTCGGGCGTTTGAGCTTGAGGTGGGGGATGGATTCGATTGAGCACGGGAGGGAAAAATAAAAGCCTTGTCCCCTTTATAAAGAGGGTGAATATCAACCGTCCTCTCCATGTCCGTTTGGACTTGCCTATAATCTAGGAGTCCTAGAAGCGGTTGGGTTACCCACGCCCGTATTGATGAGAATCCCGGAATAAGGGGACACGATCTCTGCTTTAACAAGACGTGCCAAGGAAACCGCCTCGCATGACGCGCTGAGGTGGGATAATAAAACGACTCGGATAAAGGCTTGGCCGTGGTGTGTCACACTACGGAATACGTCAGCAGATTAGATTTGTGTAAATATTATTCTCTCTATGGCAATATGTGGAAACTTATTTCGCAGAGCCGGACACTATCTTTGTGTTCAAAATCTTCTATGAAGTACGTGGAGGAGGAACCCGCCTTGCAATGCCGAAGACAATCTGCGCGTCGGACTCGTCGTCATTGAAGCCTGGTTCAGGGGCTACTGAGGGAGTCCTGGATTAGGGGGTGTCCGGATGGCCGGACTATACCTTCAGCCGGACTCCTGGACTATGAAGATACAAGATTGAAGACTTCGTCCCGTGTCCGGAAGGGACTTTCCTTGGCGTGGAAGGCAAGCTTGGCGATGCGGATATGCAGATCTCCTACCATTGTAACCGACTTGGTGTAACCCTAACCCTCTCCGGTGTCTATGTAAACCGGAGGATTTTAGTCCATAGGACAACATACCCAACAACAATCATACCATAGGCTAGCTTCTAGGGTTTAGCCTCTCCGATCTCGTGGTAGATCTAATCTTTTACTACCCATATCATCAATATTAATCAAGCAGGACGTAGGGTTTTACCTCCATCGAGAGGGCCCGAACCTGGGTAAAACTTCTTGTCCCTTGCCTCCTGTTACCATCTAGCCTAGACGCACAGTTCGGGACCCCCTACTCGAGATCCGCCGGTTTTGACACCGACATTCACCAATACCAATAATAATGATTTCCTTCGCACTCCGATTGCTCCTCTTGCCAATAATGAATCTTGTAAAATCAATACTGCTTTGTTGAATCTTGTTATGAAAGATCAATTCGCTGGCCTTCCTAAGCAAGATGCCGCTACTCATCTGAATAGCTTCGTTGATTTATGTGATATGCAAAAGAAAAAAGATGTCGATAATGATGTTGTTAAATTGAAACTATTTCCTTCTTCGCTTAGAGATCGTGCTAAAGCTTGGTTTTCGTCTTTGCCTAAAAATAGTATTGATTCTTGGAACAAGTGCAAAGATGCTTTTATCTCTAAGTATTTTCCTCCTGCTAAGATCATCTCTCTTAGAAACGATATTATGAATTTTAAGCAACTTGATCATGAACATGTGGATGATTATACAAAATTTATGGATGATTATACAAAAAATTTATGCCAGATTGAATTTTGCTTCTAGACATCTTTTAGATTCGGCCGCGGGAGGCACTTTTATGGAAATAACTTTAGGAGATGCTACTAAACTCCTAGATAATATTATGGTTAATTATTCTCAATGGCATACTGAAAGATCTTCTAATAAAAAAGCGCATGCGATAGAAGAAATCAATGTTTTGAGTGGAAAGATGGATGAACTTATGAAATTATTTGCTACTAAGAGTGTTTCTTCTGATCCTAATGATATGCCTTTGTCTACTTTGATTGAGAATAACAATGAATCTATGGATGTGAATTTTGTTGGTAGGAATAATTTTGGTAACAACACTTATAGAGTGAGTTTTAATCCTAGGCCATATCCTAGTAATCCTTCTAATAATTATGGGAATTCTTACAACAACTCTTATGGAAATTATAATAAGATGCCCTCTGAATTTGAGAATAGTGTTAAAGAGTTTATGAATTCACAAAAGAATTTTAATGCTTTGCTTGAAGAGAAATTGCTTAAAGTTGATGATTTGGCTAGGAATGTTTATAGAATTTCTCTTGAGATTGATTCTTTAAAGCTTAGATCTATTCCTCCTAAGCATGATATCAATGAGTCTCTCAAAGCCATGAGAATTTCCATTGATGAGTGCAAGGAAAGAACCGCTAGGATGCGTGCTTCCAAAGATGCCTTTATTAAAGCGTCTTCTTCCAATTCCTATGAAAATCTAGATGAAGATGTAAAAGTTATTGATGCGTCACCTATTAAATATTTGTTTTGCAATATGAATCTTGATGAAACTGAATATGATCTTCCTTTACCTAGAAGGCGTTCTAAAAATTCGGAGTATTTAGATCTTTATGATGAAATTGATGAAAGTGGGATTGAAAGAAATAAAAATCTAGATGTTTCTAAACTCACTATATTGGATTTCAAGGAATTTAATTATGAAAGTTTCTCTTTAATTGATTGTATTTCCTTGTTGCAATCCGTGCTAAATTCTCCGCATGCTTATAGTCAACATAAAGCCTTCACCGAACATATTGTTGATGCCTTGATGCAATCTTATGAAGAAAAACATGAGTTGAAAGTTTCTATCCCTAGAAAACTCTATGATGAGTGGGAACCAACTATTAGAATTAAAATTAAAGATCATGAGTTTTATGATTTGTGTGATTTGGGTGCTAGTGTCTCTACTATTCCCAAGACTTTGTGTGATTTGCTAGATTTCCGTAATTTTGATGTTGCTAGATTTCCGTAATTTTGATGATTGCTCTCTAAACTTGCATCTTGCGGATTCTACTATTAAGAAACCTATGGGAAGGATTAATAATGTTCTTATTGTTGCAAATAGGAATTATGTGCCCATAGATTTCATTGTTCTTGATATAGATTGCAACCCTTCTTGCCCTATTATTCTTGGTAGACCTTTCCTTAGAACGGTTGGTGCGATTATTGATATGAAGGAAGGGACTATTAGATTTAAATTTCCATTAAAAAAGGGCATGGAACACTTTCCAAGAAAGAAAATAAAATTTCCATATGAAACTATCATGAGAGCCACTTATGGATTGCTACCAAAGATGGCAATACCTAGATCCATCCTCGCTTTTATGCCTAGCTAGGGGCGGTAAACGATAGCGCTTGTTGGGAGGCAACCCAATTTTATTTTTATTCCTTTCTTTTTGCTCCTGTTTAGTAGTAAATAAATTATTTAGCCTCTGTTTAGGTTGTGTTTTTTGTGTTTAATTAGTGTTTGTGCCAAGTAGAACCGTTGGGAAGACTTGGGGAAAGTCTTGTTGAACTTGCTGTAAAAAACAGAAACTTTAGCGCTCACGAGAACTGCTGTCATTTTTATTTGAATAGTGCTATTTAGTTAATTCTTTTTTAATCTGATTAATAGATATATTCCTCACGTCAAGAAATTTATTTTAGAATTTTTGGGCTTGCAGATATTGCGCTAGCTACATATTACTACAGACTGTTCTGTTTTTGACAGATTCTGTTTTTCGTGTGTTGTTTGCTTATTTTAATGAATCTATGGCTAGTAAAATAGTTTCTAATCCATAGAGAAGTTGGAATACAGTAGGTTTAACACCAATATAAATAAATAATGAGTTCATTACAGTATCTTGAAGTGGTCTTTTGTTTTCTTTCGCTAACGGAGCTCACAAGTTTTCTACTTTAAGTTTTGTGTTGTGAAGTTTTCAAGTTTTGGGTGAATTCTTTTGATGGACTATGGAACAAGGAGTGGCAAGAGCCTAAGCTTGAGTATGACCATGGCACCCCCAAGATAATCCAATGACACCAAAAAGTCAAATCTTGGGGATGCCCTAGAAGGCATCTCCTCTTTCGTCCACTTCCATCGGTAATTTACTTGGAGCTATATTTTTATTCACCAACATGATATGTGTTTTGCTTGGAGCGTCTTGTATTATTTGTGTCTTTGTGTTTTAGTATGCCACAATCATCTTGCTGTACACACCTTTTGAGAGATCCATACATGAATTAAAATCTGATAGAATACTCTATGTGCTTCACTTATATCTTTTGAGCATTATAATTTTGCTCTATGTGCTTCACTTATATCTTTTTGAGCTAAAGTAGTTTTGCTCTATGTGCTTCACTTATATCTTTTGAGTGTTATAATTTTTCTCTATGTGCTTCACTTAGATCTTTTAGAGCACGGTGGTGGATTTGTTTTAAAGAAACTATTGATCTCTCATGCTTCACTTAAATTATTTTGAGAGTCTCTTAATAGCATGGTAATTTTCTTAATAATAACATGCTTGGTATTCAAGATTTGTGAAACTTTCTTTTGAGTGTGTTGAATACTAAGAAAAGATTGAAGAATGATAATTGTTTTGAGATATGGAGGTGATAATATTAGAGTCATGCTAGTTGAGTAGTTGTGAATTTAAAGAATACTTGTGTTAAAGTTTGTGATTCCCGTAGCATGCACGTATGGTGAACCGTTATGTGATGAAGTCGGAGCATGATTTATTTATTGATTGTCCTCCTTATGAGTGGCGGTCGGGGATGAGCGATGGTCTTTTCCTACCAATCTATCCCCCTAGGAGCATGCGCGTAATACTTTGCTTTGATAACTTCTAGATTTTTGCAATAAGTATATGAGTTCTTTATGACTAATGTTGAGTCCATGGATTATAAGCACTCTCACCCTTCCACCTTTGCTAGCCTCTCTAATACCGTGCACTTTTCGCTGGTATCATACACCTACCATATACCTTCCTCAAAATAGCCACCATACCTACCTCTTATGGCATTTCCATAGCCATTCCGAGATATATTGCCATGCAAATTTCCACCGTTCCGTTTATCATGACACATTCATCATTTTCATATTGCATATCCCGGTACACCGCTGGAGGCATTCATATAGGGTCATATTTTGTTCTATGTATCGAGTTGTAATTGTTGAGTTGTAAGAAAAATAAAAGTGTGATGATCATCATTTTTAGAGCATTGTCCCAAGTGAGGAAAGAATGATGGAGACTATGATTCCCCCATAAGTCGGGATGAGACTCCGGACAAAAAATAACTAAAAGAGGCCAAAGAAGCCCAAATAAAAAAGAGGCCATAAAAAAGAGAAAAGGCCCAAATAATAAATAAAAAAATGAGATAAAAAGAGAGAAGGGACAATGTTACTATCCTTTTACCACACTTGTGCTTCAAAGTAGCACCATCATCTTCATAGTAGAGAGTCTCTCATGTTAGCACTTTCATATACTAGTGGGAATTTTACATTATAGAACTTGGCTTGTATATTCCAATGATGGGCTTCCTCAAATTGCCCTAGGTCTTCATGAGCAAGCAAGTTGGATGCACACCCACTTAGTTTCTTTTTGAGCTTTCATATACTTATAGCTCTAGTGCATCCGTTGCATGACAATCCCTACTCACTCAAATTGATATCTATTGATGGGCATCTCCATAACCCGTTGATACGCCTAGTTGATGTGAGACTATCTTATCCTTTTTATCTTCTACACAACCACCATTCTCTTCCACCTATAGTGCTATATCCATGGCTCACGCTCATGTATTGCGTGAAGATTGAAAAAGTTTTGAAGAAGTTAGAGTATGAAACAATTGCTTGGCTTGTCATCGGGGTTGTGCATGATTTAAATACTTTGTATGGTGAAGATAGAGCATAGCCAGACTATATGATTTTGTAGGGATAACTTTCTTTGGCCATGATATTTTGAGAAGAGATAATTGCTTTGTTAGTATGCTTGAAGTATTATCATTTTTTATGTCAATATAAACTTTTGTCTTGAATCTTTCGAATCTGGATATTCATACCACAATTAAGAAGATTTGCATTGAAATTATGCCAAGTAGCACTCCGCATCAAAAATTTCTCACCGAACGGAATGAAACCTTCGGGAACGTGATTTTCTCACCGAACGTGATCCAAGAGACTTGGACCCTACGCCAAGGCATTAGAGAGGCGGTCACGAGTGTGGGGGGCGCCCCCCCGCCCTAGGGCGCGCCCCCTGCCTCGTGGGCCCCTCGGAGCTCCACCGACGTACTCCTTCCTCCTATATATACCTACGTACCCCCAAACAATCAGAACAGGAGCCAAAAACCTAATTCCACCGCCGCAACTTTCTGTATCCACGAGATCCCATCTTGGGGCCTGTTCCGGAGCTCCGCCGGAGAGGGCCGTCATCACAGAGGGCTTCTACATCATCATAGCCTCTCCGATGAAGTGTGAGTAGTTTACCTCAGACCTTCGGGTCCATAGTTAGTAGCTAGATGGCTTCTTCTCTCTTTTTGGATCTCAATACAAAGTTCTCCCCCTCTCTTGTGGAGATCTATTCGATGTAATCTTCTTTTTGCGGTGTGTTTGTTGAGACCGATGAATTGTGGGTTTATGATCAAGTCTATCTATGAATAATATTTGAATCTTCTCTGAATTCTTTTATGTATGATTGGTTATCTTTGCAAGTCTCTTCAAATTATCCGTTTGGTTTGGCCAACTAGATTGGTAGTTCTTGCCATTGGAGAAGTGCTTAGCTTTGGGTTCGATCTTGCGGTGTCCTTTCCCAGTGACAGAAGGGGCAGCAAGGCACGTATTGAATCGTTGCCATCGAGGATAACAAGATGGGGTTTATTTCATATTGCATGAATTTATCTCTCTACATCGTGTCATCTTGCTTAAGGCGTTACTCTGTTTTTAACTTAATACTCTAGATGCATGCTGGATAGCGGTCGATGAGTGGAGTAATAGTAGTAGATGCAGAATCGTTTCGGTCTACTTGTCACGGACATGATGCCTATATACATGATCATGCCTAGATATTCTCATAACTATGCTCAATTCTGTCAATTTCTCGATAGTAATTTTTTCACCCACCGTAGAATATACTTATGCTCTTGAGAGAAGCCACTAGTGAAACCTATGGCCCCCGGGTCTATTCTCATCATATTAATCTCCATCACTTTAATCTTGCTTTGCTTTTTTACTTTTCCTTTACTTTTCACTTTGCATCTTTATACCAAAAATACCAAAAATATTATATGTATCAGATCTCACTCTCATAAGTGACCGTGAAGGGATTGACAACCCCTAATCGCGTTGGTTGCGAGTAGCTATCGTTTTTTTGCAGGTACGAGGGACTTGAGCGTGGCCTCCTACTGGATTGATACCTTGGTTCTCAAAAACTGAGGGAAATATTTAAGCTACTCTGCTGCATCATCCCTTCCTCTTCGGGGAAAACCAACGCAAGCTCAAGAGGTAGCAGTGGGTCCCAACTGTCAAGCACTTCCTTGCCTGCGAAGATGTAGCTGGTGGGTCCCAGCAGTCAGGGGGCGAATCTTTTTTTTGCCCGGACACACTTCCTTGCGTGCGAAGATGTAGTTGGTGGATCCCAGCAGTCAGGGGGAAACGTTTTTTTTGCGAAATACAGTGGCCCGTCCGGTGGGTCCCAGCTGTCAGGTGGAGGAATCATTATTTTCCACGTAATAAGGAGGCACTTCCTTGCTGCGGCCGTGGACCCAGCTGTCAGCCTCTCCACGTACAGTCCATGTCTGATCGAAGTCGTTCCTTGACCATGTTGACCACGCCGCGCTGAGAGCACCAGGGCGGTGGACGACGGCGAGGCCCAGGAAGGGGACGACATGGAGGCAGGGAAGACTCGGCAGTTGTTTCCCACGCGGAGGGGAGTACGACTGTAGGAGGGTTTACTGGTTCGTCTGCCGTCGCCGGAGAATAACAATAGGTGTGGGTGAGTAGAGGGATGGCTAGGCCAGCGATGGGAGTACGGTCGGGCGATGAGGCCTGTGCGGCAGCACAGCCAGCCGCGAGGAGGAGGGAGCAGGCAGTCCCGCCGGCCCTTGTTTGAGTGGCTGGAGCAGTAAGAGCAGAGATTGAAGAAGCACGACGGCCGTTGGATGGACATCCAACATTCAGTGCTTGTGCGTCAACTTTTTTAGGAAAGCCTCAAATCTGTGGAAAACAACATACATCCCATCTGCCATTATTTCTAATAATTTACAGCCCATTTGCTAATACTTAAGGTTTTTTTGGAGCCCATATTCTTCTTGTTAGCATTACAGCCCATATTGTGGCAACGGTTAAAAGATTATACGAAATTTTGCATATTTCGGTGCGTCAGAACTATTTTTAATCCCGAAATTTCGACTCACATTCAAACTGATTTTAAAAATAAATGTATATCAATATAAAATCCAAAAAATTCTCCACGCATAAAAATTAATGTAATTTAAAATCTTGAAATGAAAAAAAAGATATTTGAAACTAATTGCCGGTTTGATGTGTTTTAAAAATGTACAACCCATTTCTCATTACCGATGGGCCATTTTCTCAGCTAGCCGAATGAAAGCTCTCCTCGTCTTGAAAGATTTGCAGCCCAACAGGCCTAACAATGCGACTTACTTGGCAAATCACAAAAAAATTGTGCTGTGGCCGTGGACCCGGCTGTCAGCCTCTCCCCGTACAGTACTCTTTCGATGGAAGTCGTTCCTTGACCACGTTGACCACGCCGCGCGGAGAGCACCACGGCGGTGGACGACGGCGAGGCCTAGGAAGGGGACGAGGCGGCAGTGGAAGCCCGCGCGGAGAGGACTACGAGGGTTCACTTGTTCGGCTACGGTGTGACGCTGCCGGCGCCGCAGGGCCTGGCCAGCGGTGGGAATAGTAGGGGGCGGTGAGGCCTCTGCGGCAGCACAGCCGGCCACGGGAGGCAGGAGCATGCGACACGACCAGCGCTGCTTTGGGTGGCTGGAGAAAGAAGACGAGTGGTTGAAGAAGCACTACGGCCGTTGGATGGACATCGTACGGTCACTGGAGCTAGAATCGTTCATATTGACTAAGTTGACAAAGCCCTTCATCCCCGTCAACTTAGTAGGCCCACAAGTCAGCCTCCCAGCAAGGTGGGTCCCAGCTAGCCGGGGGAGTATTCATTTTTTTGTGCGTATAAGGAGGCACTTCCGGTGGGTCCGAGCTGACAGCGGGGGGAACGTTTTTTTCGCGAAATATAGTGGCCCGTCCAGTGGGTCCCAGAAGTCAGGGGGAAACGTTTTTTTTCGCAAAATACTGGTGGCCCGTCCGGTGGGTCCCTGCTGTCAGGTGGAGGAATCATTATTTTCCGCGTAATAAGGAGGCACTTCCTTGCTGCCGCTGTGGACCCAGCTGTCAGCCTCTCCATGTACAGTCCACGTCCGATGGAAGTCGTTCCTTCCATGTTGACCACGCCGCGCCGAGAGCACCAGGGCGGTGGACGACGGCGAGGCCTAGGAAGGGGACGACGTGGAGCCGGTGAAGATGTGGCAGTGGATGCCCACACGGAGAGGAGTATGAGGGTTCACTCGTTTGGCTGCGGTGTGAGGCTGCCGTCGCCGCAGGGCCTGGGCAGCGGTGGGAATACTAGGGGACGGTGAGGCCTCCACGGCAACACAGCCGGCCACGGGAGGCAGGAGCAGGCGGCACGACCGGCGCTGCTTTGGGTGGCTGGAGCAAGAAGACCAGAGGTTGAAGAAGCACTACGGCCGTTGGATGGACATCGTATGGTCACTGCAGCTAGAATTGTTTATATTGACTAAGTTGACAAAGCCCTTGGTACGTCAACTTAGTAGGCCCATAGGTCAGCTTCTGAAACGGTGCACCCCAGAAGTCAGGGGGAGGAATCATTTTTTGGGCGGGTGAAGCTAGAATATCCAAGATTGAAGAAGAAGCACGGCATCCGTTGGATGGACATCCAACGGCCACTGCTGCTAGAACCGTGTGTTGACTATAAGTTGACAAAGCCTTGCATACGCGTCAACTCTGTTTTTTTAGGGGACGCGTTAACTTAGTAAGGCCAGAAGTGTGTGGCAGAGAACTTATAGCCCATTTCAGATTTGTAAGAATGTGTAGCCAATTTCTGAATTCTAATGGAATTTACCAGAGCCCATTTACAGTTTGTTAAAAGTACAGCCCATTTCTACCAACCGTTCAAAACAGAATTCAATAAAATTTCCCACATTTTGATGGGATCTGAAATATTTTTATAAATTTATATTACGTAAAAATCCAACAAAACATTGCGCTCGCAACAATTAATGAAATTAAAATTTTCAATATCCAAAAATAATATTTTATAAAGTAATCACGTGTTTGGTGCATTTTTTATAGTTACTGCCCAGTTTTTATAATTACATCCCATTTATTATTTCTTAAAGCCCATTTTCTTGTTAAGCCTAATGCATCCCTCCTAGGAAAGATTTGCAGCCCAGCGGGGTGGAGAATAACAACTTGACCTTGGCTGGGTATTCCTAAAAAAAGTATAGCTGGGCTAGCCATTTTCAGCTTGAAAAAAATAAATATGTGGGCTGGATTTTTGGCCTGGGCTAGACGGGCCACAGCCCGCCCAGTTAATACCTGCAGCGATGTTTTCGTTGTTGTTCAGAGGAGAAAAATTAATATCTGGGCTAAACATCGAAAAACTCTGGAGTGCTCACACCTCAAAAACACAAATACTGCTCGAGCTGCTTGGTCCCAGCTGTCGGCCGCTTCTTGTGCAATTCTCTCATTTATTGACTAGTACTACATAGGTTTACAATGGTGTGGGACCATGATGTCAGGAAACCAGGGGGAAGCAAAATAAATAACTCCAGCGAGCGCTTCCACCTCTGCCTCATTGTCTCCCGTGGAAACCCCTTTCCTCCCTTTTTTTTGCTCGGGCAAGGACCAATGCATGCAGCACGTCCATGCGGTTATTAGGCAAGAAATAAAAGCGCTTTGCATGCCATGAATTACGATAGCCTACATTAGTAGCTAATAAGGCATCCTCTAAACTGCTGTGATTAAATGTTGTGTTTAGAAGAGAGAAATATTCTTCTTTTCCACCAATCTGCTTGCACCTAGGTCGTGATGCACCTTCTAATACGACTTATTCACCTAGACGGAGGGAGTATAATTTTATACATATATATATATAATAAGGAGGCACTTGCGTACGTAGGCTATGGACCTGGTGGGTCCCCATTGTCATCCTCTCCAAGTAAAGTCATCTCCTCGCCCGCGCGCGCTTTCCGCCCGAAACAGTCAACGCCGCCCGCCCTGCTTCCCGGCGCAGGCGATTACTCCGCCTTCAAACGACACAAGTGCCGTTCGTCCGTCCATCTGCCGCCCACATTAATGATACGCGGTTGCCAAGGCGGCTACTCCGACGCCACACGTCCGTCCCTCCCTCCGCCCGCCCACCATTGCTATATAAGCTGCTGCGCCGGCCATACCCATAGTCATCCGCATCCGTTCCCTTTCTCCTGTCCACACCACTACTGCCCACCATGGCTTCCTCGCGCTCCAACGCTCTTCGAAACAGGCGGACAACGGACCACAAGGAGATGGCAGCCATTGCTGCGGACCGGCTGGCCGGCAGGCAGCCGGAGGACGACGACGTCCCAATGGAGAACATGGTAGTCGACGATCTGGCGCCAACCCCCTCCTCCGCGCCATCCTTGCCGGTGCATTGCACCATGACCATCGGTGAGGCCCATGCCCAATATATGGACAGTGTGAGGCAGATGCGTCACGAGCAGTTCCGGGAGGCGCAGGCCGACGCCACCTACAACCACCATCTCCTCCAGGAGCATCTGGAGGCGGAGGAGCAGATAGCCGCGGAGCGGGCCGAGCAGGAGGCGCTGCTCGACTCATACCGCTCCGCCCGCAAGGGCCACCTCGAGCGCTGGCGGGAGCGCATGCGGGTGGCGGAGGATGCAGCCGCCTACAAAGAGGCTAGCAAAGAGGGCGATGAAGAGGGCGAGGCGCTGTTTGGTGAGACCGAGGACGAGGCAGAGGACACTGCCGGCTCCGACAAGTCCCGCTCCGCTGGCATTGATGAGGCCCTGCTCCGCCGACGCCCCGCGGAGCCAACAACAAGGCAGAGGACACCGCCGGCTCCGCCGAGGCCCCGCCCCGCCAACAACGAGGCAGAGGACATCGCTGGCTCAGCCAAGGCCCCACCCTGCCGGCAACGCAGGGGAGGATTTCCACCGCTCCACTGAGGCACCGCCCGCCGGCAATGAGACAAAGGACATCGCCGGCTCCGCCGAGGCCCCGCCCCGCTGCCAACGAGGCCGCGCCACACAGAAAACAAGGAAGAGAAGAACACGGTAGGTCGCCGCTACTCGGATCCAAGTAAGGCCACCGCTGCTACCCTCCTGTTGAAGCCAAGCTAGGCGGGTTGACCATTGACGGCCGGTTAGCTTCTTGGCGGCGACGTGGAGTCGGGGAGTTCTGCTGGAGAATAACGCTGCTTCTACTTAACTGCTGGTGCAGTTGGCTAACTGACACGTGGGCCCAACAGGCCACATGTCAGTTACATAACTGCACCTGCAGTTAAGTCACTCAAGCTTATGTTCGGCTCAGCGGGACACAGGTGGGTAGCTTCGGTTAATTAATTATACCTCCAGCGCACCCCTTTTTAGTTGAAGAATGTATGAAATGTAATGAAATCTGGCATGTTTATATGAAATCCGACCGTGTGTGAATGAATTTATTTCGATTAGTTTGAATTCCTGTATCACTGGCATTGGATGAACATGCAAAACAATATGTACTAGCATTATTCCCAGGGTGATCACCTCATTTGCAGCAGTTTCACATGTACTCCCTCCGGTCCTTTCTAGTCTGGATACAAGTTTTGTCTGCAGTCAAAGTATCTCTACTTTGACCAATCTTATACAAAAAGTATGCACTTTCACAATGTGCGAAGTAAAAAGGAACAGAAGGAGTACAAAGAGTTTGAGCAGGTTTTTAGCATTTCTGTACATTGCAATCAAACACACAGGCCTGGCAATTCATAGAGAACATTCAAAACAATCGATGATTATGCATCTCAGCGACTCACATGTCAGAGGCAATATTTACTTCACAACTAAAGAATAAAGAAAAAATTGATCGACGCTGCTGACAGCAAGGGCGTCCCATTCGAAAATATCAAACGCCTGTCTTGCTAAAATCAATGAGCAAAATTTGACAAGGTTGTCCCATTCCAAAATATCAAATGCCTACGATTGTGGAATGGGCAGTGTTTGCCATCAGTTCGGACATTGACATGGCACCTCGTGCTAAATAAACCAGCTGTTCTTTTTGTGCAGTTCCACCAAAATCAACCAAATTCGCGCGTAGCTTGTATGATTTCTCCCTTATATGTTGCAACGCCTTGAACTTATCGGCACCTCCTTTCTTGTGGTGGAAATGAATGATTCAATGTATTCATGAACATTTTGTGCAGTTCCCATTGAAATCAAGCTGAGCACCCCTGTTTGCACAAATACAAAAAAGTGATTAGTATAGAGCAAACTGTACTATGAATTGACAGTTTCAATAGGCACATACATGGTCCATGTAGAGCACACTTTTAGAAAAATGGAACTCACCAGAAAGAATCCTAGAACAACATTGTACTCCCGCGTCATAGCAAAAATGGAGATTTCGTCAGTCCTTCTGAGATGAAGTTAGTTTGGTCTTGTGGGGAGTAATGTAACCATCCTTCAACTGCTCCTTCTGATGATAAGATAGACAGGGCTTCTTCATCCTGGCATAATCGGAACTAGTCACTTCACGTACTCCATATTCTTCTTCAGAGGAAGATGATCCTATTGTGCAAAGACAAGAGGACTACTAAATGCTAGCATCACTGTTTGTTCGAAAAAAAGGAAAGGAAATATTTAAAACAACACGGATGAAGCACTTCTCAAGGACAATACCACTTTTTCATGACAGCACCGAGAGTTGATTTTTGTTTTTCTTCCCCTTGTTCTTCCCCTTCATCACTTGGTTCAATAACAAACAAGATTTTCCTTTAATGTAAGATTTGGCATGTCAATTAGGGAGCACAAGTATAGTACTAAACTTAATTTTATGATGAAAGTGACAAAATATAGGCCAGCAGTTGTGAAATATCCTTATCTTACCTCAATGGGATATTATGGTGCACATACAGATTGGAATTCTGGTCTCCATTTGTGCAGTTCACTAAAATCAAGCAACATTATCGTACAAGTAGCACAACATATGAATTCACACTGCAGAATCATGTGAAAGAAGGCTAGTACTGACCTCTCATGATGCAGAATTCAAACAAGTCACAAGAAGAAGATCTGAACAAAATTCGCCTTAACGGATAGGAAGTAAGATCTCCTCTTGTGCAGTTCCACTAAGATCAAGCAATCAAGCAATGTTGTCGGTGTGACATTTTGGTTGAACTACACAAAACACTCTTAAAACAAAAGTGTTTTGTGCAGTGCAACAAAAGGTCACAATGGCAACGAGGTGAAGCAGATAACCCTGTTTACACAGAGGTGCAAAGGAAACAATTAGTGGTCAATAACGGTGGATGACACAGAAGCCAACAAAAAGAAGCATCTACCTTATCTAAATGGGAAAGAAAGCAAGACAGTAGCATTTCTCAAACGTTGGCATTGATTAATATTAACATAGAGATTATATTAACAATAAAATTTGTTAAACATGTAATTTGCTTTTAACTGTGGCATTGCATCAATTTTCCAGCGGCATTATTAGAGGGTGTTTGTTTATAGGGACATTTTGGTGTAGGGACTAAAAAAACTCCGTGCCATTCCCATCTAAACCAAAGAGGAGGGACTTTTAGGGGATAAAAGTGGGCATTTGAGACTAACGAAAGAAGACCCCGAGGGAGTCTTTTTGGGACTTTTTCCAATAGTTGCCCCTGCCACGCATCGCACCTTGTCTCTATTAGTTCATTACTAGGGGTAACATGGTCTTTTAGCATGTCATTTAATAACCTCTAATCCATGTTTAGTCCCTAGAACCCAGCAGGTAGGGACTATGGAGTTTTTAACCAAACAGGGCCTTAGATTAACAACAGCTAATGAGTTGCATGGGACAGTGGACGCACCAGCACCATGTGCATCTACCGATGTACTGTTGTCATGCACAGTCTGTTGCAACAAAGAACAAGCAACCAAGGAGCATATTTGTGTTGGTCCTAGTTTTGTTATCTTTAGACGCCTTTCCCTATGTGGGCGCAGCAAATCTAGTCCTGCTCAAACTCTACAGCCTTGTCCCTTCCTTTCCTTTTTGAACTAGTACTTTCGCCCCTTCCTTTCCTCTTTGAACCACGTCCTAGATTTATGCGATACAACTTTCCCCACTACTTTCCCCCATTCCTTTCCTCTTTGAACCACGTCCTAGATTAATGCTATACAACTTTCCCCCTTCATTTCCTCTTTGAACCACGTCCTAGATTCATGCTATATACAACTTTTCCCACTACTTTCCCCCACTCCTTTCCTCTTTGAACCACATCCTAGATTCATGGTATACATGCAGCTAGACCAGTGCATGTGGAGTAAGTAAATTATACCTTAAGGTTCTTGGGGCGTGGTTCGGTGGGCGACGGGACGGCGGCGAAGAAGAAGGGGTCGGAGGCCCTCCCGCGCCGCCGCTGGGTGGAAAGTGAACAGCTGCGCCGGTAGTCTCTCGCCGATGGCGACAGCGTTAAGCCTCCTTCCCTTCCCGGTGGACGGATCCTGCTGGCTCGTTGAGAAGCAGTGAGGGGAGAGAGAGGCCAATGAAGTATTGTTTAGATCTGGAGAGGGCGAGAGAGTGTGAAGAGAGCAACTACAAGCGCTGAGGCTCCAGCGGGAGAGGGCGAGAGAGTGAGCGAACAGGCTAACCAGCTACACAACCCTCCCGTTATGTTCAACGAGAGGGAAATAACCTTTTATATATTTCTGCATTCATATGACAAGCTTGCCGTGTGTTTTTTTGTGTGTGTGGGAGTCATTGGGATTTCAATCATAATCGTGTCATGTGGCTTTGGTGGTAAGACTATCCACAGTGGTGCAGAAATAATGCAGCCTTAGTCACCTTACCTCTCTCCAAGTAGTACGTTGGGTCCCACCAGTCAGAGGATGAAACCAACAAATTAATAAGAAAAATTAAAAGCGCCAGCGGTGTATCTTACCTCACACATCTCGCTAGTGCTCGGGAACACTGTCCAATTGATCCCTCTGTTTGCTCACGTACTATTTTAAGTGAATCCTTATTATAACATGCACACAAATTTTGGCCACTTGTATTCGACTTAAGTCAGTGTGCCACCGTATCTCGTATACTTACTACTCCCTCCGTCTAGGTGTAATAAGTCATGTTAGAAGGTGCAACGGGACCAAGGTGTGTGTGTGTGTGTGTGTGTTTAACACCATGTGTGTGTTAGAGAGCGCGACAGATCGACCTACTCCTACAAAGAGATGTTGTGTAGTGTACGATTTTAGCCGCGATAGTCAGTGCATCCTCTCATTTCCGGGCGTGTCCGGTAGGGACATGCGGACAGCTGCCACGCCCGCTCCTGACCAACCTGGCCCACCCAAAGCCCCTCCATCACCCGCGCGCGCTTCCTGCCCGAAATGGTCAGTGCCTCTCCAAAGAATCGGTGCCGCATTCATGCCCGGGCAGAGCGGACGCGACCTCTCACTGGCGCAAGAGAGATGGTTGCTTCGTCCGTCCAGCTTACTGCTGGGTCTATGTGATTTGATGGCTCATTGTTCTTTATTACTGAGGTAGTAGGACTGCTAGATGTCCCATGCTTTCGGCGAAAGGAGGTATACTACTACTACTAGATTACAATTTTCTCCATTCTTACAGTGGAGGCGTGCAAGAGCAGTGAAAACACACAGGCTTAGTGATTACATGGCCCACCTCACACTACTATCACCGTGCGACACCTAACTCTTTACATAGTACTCCCTCCATTCCTAAATATTACTAGATGAGTCCCCGCGCGTTGGCACGGAACAGCGGTATATCTCTCTGCGCAAAATTATCGATTTCATAGAACAAAAAAAACTATAACCGCATGACAAATGTGGTAGCCAAACTAAATAAACCCCCATCATCATTTAGATCATCCCACGTAAGGAAAAAAGATCAGCCAACTCCTGAACTCCTACTGCATAATGGGATTATAGTTTTCTTTTTGACATGTTAATGGGACTTAAAAGCTCACTTACATGCATGCTACCGGTGGATGCTTGCATGCAGACATGTTGATGTGATTTAAAAGCCACTCACATGCATGTGGCACGGTATTTCTGCATGCTTGCATGTGGCTTAGTGCGGAGCCTCTCAACATCAAGATCAGACGGCTATTATGGACTGATTTACTTCATCTAATGGCTACATCAATTTTGATGATGTGGCTCAAGGAGAGAATAGAGAATTCCTAGTAGTGGGGGCTAGCTATTACTAGTACATATAAGTCTTTGTAGAGATTCCACTACATACGGAACAAAATGAATGAATCTACACCTAAAATGCATTTATATACATCCGCATGTGGTTCATGGTGAAATCTCTACAAAGACTTATATTTAGGAACGGAGGAAGTACTAGTATAGTACGTACTGTAATTTATCAGCGAGATAAATTTGTACAATGCTATGAAGCTTCCAGCTTCTGTTACATGTATCTTGCGTCCAAGGTTGCCCGTTGCAACATTTCATCAAATACAAAGGATACTAACATGCATGCTATTGCATCTCAATGATTGACAGATCATAGCAAATATGTACTCCCTCCGTTCCAAAATAAGTTTCTCAACTTTGTCCAAACTTTAGTACAAAGTTGTACTACTACTACTAAAGTTGACACTTATTTTGGAACAGAGGCAGCTAAATAAAAAAATGATCCATGCAGTCCCTTGCCCTTGAACAGTGAACCCTGACTAGGCTTCAATTTGCTGGCAACGTTCGAGCTTCCTAGTAAATGAAGTTTGCAACCTTTTGACCATCAGATCATTTTGTGCAGTTTCACCAAAATCAAGATGAGCATCCATGTGGCAAAGAAATTGAACAAGCGTGATTAGAATAAGATTACTGGGACTAGTTGATGAGACATAAACTCATCACAGATACAGTACGTAGAAGCCAGTAGAGGTATGTGTGGGGCAAAGAAGTAGAGAAATATCCACAGGGAGTGATGTGGGTAGCTGGAGCAGTGGTGCAAGCCGGCTGTAAAGGGAGTTGTACCTGAGGGACGTAGCTCAACCTTGAGGAGGGCGGCGGGAGGCTGCAACTGCCCACGTTGCGGCAGTGAGCAAGGGACGAAGGCAACCTCACCGGCTTTGTGAGAGAGAATGGCGGGGACCCCTGATCGGGACGTGCCGACAGTGGGTTTTCGCCGTCGGCGACGGCCACCGCATCTACACTAAGCATCCACCCCTTCCCCAAGAGGACGTGATCCGCCGGGATGTTAGAGATGTGGCCATAGTCGTTTTGTGCGAGAGAGTGTGAAGAGAGCAACCCCAGCAAGCAACCGTGTAGGCTGGCCCGTCCGGACTATGCACTCCTTTTCTCTCCATATGAACCTATCATATTGCGTACGTGCCACTGAAGAAAAAAAACTTTATTTATAAATGACGCGGCACCTGCTACTCGTTCTCCTATAACCTTGCACTTGGCATCTCCAAAATATTGACCTTGTGATTGGCTCTTCGCCTCTTCGGGAAGTCGAGCAATAATGGTAGTGCAGTATATATCGTTCTGGCTATATGAGACCGAATGAATTGCTGCACGTCCACCACGTGGGCGAGGGAGAGTGCTACATACGGAGCAAAATGAGTGAATCTACACTCTAAAATACGTCTATATACATTGGTGTTTGGAGTATGTACTAGTAGTTCATATTGAAATATACTAAAGGACATATATATTCCAAACAATATGATATAATCTCTATAACCAAGGTAGTAGGGACGAGGAGTAAGCGGAGGGAGTAGTAAATTTTTCTCCTCGTCCTGCGAGCCACCGCGCGCATGGGCGAGGGAGCGGGCATAAGGCGTAGTAAGCAAGCTTCACCTCATCCTGAGAGCCACCGCGCCCGTGGGCGGGGGAGACGGCGTACTAAGCAAGCTTCTCCTCGCTCTGCGAGTTGACGGGACACATCAAAAGTACTCTAGTGTATAGAGCCTTCCCTCTAAGGTAGGCCCCACATGGTTTGCCTCTTTTTTTTAACAAAAAACGTCAAGTCGCAATTTGTTTGTTCACCCGTGGTATACGATCCTCCCTCCACCAAGTGGACAACCAGTACACATGCCAAATTACCATGTGGGCTGCCTTTTTCGTACAAAAATGAGCTTCACCGTGTACTCGTGCGGGTGTGGTTGGGAAAGAGACAGGAGTACGTGCGCCGTGCATGCACCTCTGCTCTTCGTGCACGTTCCCCACCTACGTGGGTGTGTGTGAGAGATACAAACCGCGTTCGTGAGTGTTTTTTGTTTTGGGGTGGGAGGTGGGGTGGGGGGTTGATTTCGTGAATTATTTGTGGGAATATGTGTCGATGACATCTCAAACAAATTTTTGCATGCAATGTGTGTGAAATGGAGGCCTATCCATATCATACATAGAGGGTCGGGCAATCCACAAGAAGAGAGGGAGGGGTCATAGCTATCGATAGAGTCGAAGAGAGGATCAAGTGGGTGGGTGCGAAATCGATGAAGAGAGCCATCAAAATTGTGTATGTGTGTGTACAAGTCAAAGATATAGGGCACCTGGCCTACCGGAACGTTAGAGGGCACACGTCAAGTTTGTGTGTGGCAGGGAGACATGACTAGAGCGCTCGATGTATCGGTGTGTGTGTGGGGGAGGGGGTGGTGGGAGGGGTAGGCAGAGGCCTAACTATAGAGGTAGAATGACTCGTATATGTGTTGAGAAGGAGAGACCAAGCTATGTCTTGAGGGAGATCGGTCGACATCCATACATAACTGAAGGACAGGAAATATGATGGGAGAGAGATAGAGGAGAGAGAGAGGGAGGGAGAGGGAGGGAGAGGGGTAGAGTGCTGGATGGGTGATGGAGTTGCTTCTCGAAGATGGTGGGAGAGGCCTACTAGACAAACTGAGGGTGGAACTGCAATGTTATCAATAAGAGTGGGGATGTGTTTCTGTGTGTGCCTGTGCGTGATAGATCTATCGGGACGCATCCATGGATGATGAAGGGGAACCATGTGTTTGGTAAGCAAACCTAACTAGATCGGTAGATCAATTGTTGTTTGTCGGAGGAAGGGAGAGACACAACTAATGAGGTAGATCGATTGACGTGTGGGTAAAAATGAGTTATAAGGACCTAGCTAGCTATATGTATAGCGAGAGATCGGTCGGTGTACGTCCATTTGTTAGAGGCTAATAAGGCCCAGCGAGATGGATAGATAGAGAGAATGGAGCTAGGACATGGTGCGAGAGGCCCAACTACAAGCTAGATAGGGGGAGGAGTGTGCGGTTGTGAGAGAGCGACGAAAAGAGGGGCAAGAGTTTACACGCGTGTCTGACCGTATGAGAGACACGAGGCAAGGACACATAAAGGAGGAGATTGAAGGTGTGTTTGTATGTTGTAGGCAGGCATCGCTGGAGAGGTTTATCGAGCGGTGTGTGTCAGAAAGGAGTTATGGAGACTCTGGGAGAACGACCTAAAGAAAAAAAATGAATGTGCCCGGTGGATAGAATGCCGAGGGATGGGGAGGGCGAGGAGGGCGTGTGCATGCACGAGAGAAAGTTAGTAGTAGCTACAAAGGTTAGAGGATTGTGTGGGTGTAAGAGACTAACAAAGATCATAATTTGATATGAAAGCGGATTCATATATTTGAATAGGAGATCATAGTGTTTTAAACATTGCATGCATGAATATAGCGGTGATACACGTGTTGTGCACATGTTATACCATAATGTGATAATGCATGGTGTTTGCAACTCACAGCTAAATTCCGAACAATCTAAACCATACTATACATCAAACAATCTCACATTTTATTTGAATTTGTGATAATGTGTGGTGTTTGCAGCTCACAACTAAATGTCGAACAATCTAAACAATACTATATATCGAACATTCTCACATTTTATTTGATTTTGTGGTAATGTGTGGTGTTTGCAACTCACATCTAAATACTTGTGTATGGGGCGGGGCACCATACATAATGTGATAAACACATTATACATATGAGACATGGTTTAGATTATGAAGATCTAGCTAGAGCTAGAAATGTAATGTGATTTGAAATCAAAATAAAGTGGATTCAAAAAATCTAGTTCGAGTTCATATAGTACAGATAGTTCATATGTAACTCGAGACTAATCATGTGGTGTGCTGTGAAGATAATACACAAACGATGGTTTAATTTGACAATAATGATGATTGTAGATCTTATTAAAACAGAGAAACGAATTCATATGCTTTGACTTCACAACAATCATTACTGTAGATCTTATTCAAATAGAGGAACGAATTCAAATTTAGTTCATATTGAAGCAGTAGTATATACGTTTGGAATGCACTAAAACGTTCCTTTGAGTAGTAGGTTGCATGCATTATACACATAGCGAAATATTTTAATTGAACATAACATGAATTCAAAGTTTTGAATGACTTATGTAGGGCGCATTGATTTGGTACAGTACATGTTAGGCTTGTCCGGAAATTTCAACCCGCGCCTTGTTAGCCCGAAATATTTAAGATACATCTTTGTCTCATTGTGCTCCAACAACTCCCTCCATCTCAACCCACGCCTTGCTATTCTGAAATTACAACGCGCACGAAAACTCCCACCTCCTGTGAAATCCCGACACGCGAAATGCCCGTGGTACCCCTGAACCGAAAGACCGCCTCAAATCGGTGGGGGTACTTTCGTAACTTACCCACATTTCGGACAAGCGCGTCTCTAAGCCATAGTTCCCCACTGCCATCCCATCCGCCCACCCATTCGTACACCGAGGGCGCGAAAACCTGCGACGAAACCCCACACCCTTCTCCGTCCGCCACCCAGCCGGAGCCTCTTCCCCGACGACGTCGTCCACAACAACACCTCAATGTCCCTCATCGACCATACCGGATGAGGATCCGTCATCGGTCTCATCGTCCCGCCAGTTCAGCCACACCATCCTCCACCTCCAAGGAGCTGCCCCGATGTTCCCCTCGTCTTTCACGCCACCTCCATTCCCACACCGCCGTCTTCACCTGCACCACCGGAAGAGCATCATCATCACCGTTTCCTCGAATGAAGCTGCGGCCTAATCGGCGCCACCAAAGAGGTTGTACACTAATCGCCACATTTTCTTCTTGATTCGATCTCACGGTGCTGTCGGCGCTCGGTCCCGTGCCGACACGGCGCGGCTCCATCCACGAAGGCGTCGCTGGCCACTTCCTCCACGGCGTCGCTCCCTCGGCGGTGACGTCCACATCAGTAGGACCTGCTGCTGCTTTAGCTCTCGCTCGCGCTGCTGCTATGCTGTTGCTCTTGGTCCCCTGCCTGGTCTTCTCTTGCTATTGCTCTTGCTCGCGCATCTACTCTCGCTCTTTCTCTTACTTGTGATGGTTCTCCGATTTAGCTACACTTCACTCCGATGCCGCCGGGGTGAAGGAAGAACCAGCCGCAGTGGGGAGGGGGGCTCGCCGGAGAGGTACCCCACTATCTATCTTAGGGTTCAGGATGGGGGCAGTGGTCGCCAGCGGTGGTCGGGCGTTGGCGGGGCGGTGGGGTGGGGATCGCCAGAGAAAAAGCTCGGCACGGGGAGGGCCTAGAGGGATGGTCGGGGCGGCGGAGGACCAGCAGTGGGGAGTGTTTTCGAGGCGGGCGGGCCGGCGCACCGTGGGCGGTGGGGGGCTGCTGTTTGGCCGGCTTGGGGGGGGTGGAGGTTGAAGATGAACCGCAGGCCCTTGATTTCGTATCCAACGGCTGCAAAATCAATTAACCAGAGATGAAAAAGTTAGTCGACTGACATGTAGCCTCACCTTGCTAGTGCGTCCAGTTTCGACAGCAAAATTCAGTTTCGACAGTTAAGTTCAGTTTCGACAGTTAAATTCAGTTTTGACAGTTATGTTCAGAGATGAGCGGCTGATGTATTTTACATCTAGAACTTTGTGGTTATGTATTTTACGTCATGTATTGGAGATGCTATTAG
The DNA here is from genome assembly GCF_056163025.1 of Triticum urartu. Lineage (NCBI taxonomy): Eukaryota > Viridiplantae > Streptophyta > Magnoliopsida > Poales > Poaceae > Triticum > Triticum urartu. The sequence goes on along the minus strand of NC_141878.1, from coordinate 392,769,568 downwards.
AATTCCACTCAGGTTAACGTTGTTCGTTGTCTCTCTTGTCCTGCTTCAGCCTCGGCGTCGTACAACTCACCGGAGCTGCTCCAATGATGAAACCCTCCATCACAGCAGAGCAGTACCTCGGGCTCCATCTCTAGACGCCTAAGATCTTCTTCCCCTCCTCCGATAGCCAAGTCAGCCGGAGCATCCTCACCGGCCAACCCAATCACGCTGAGATCGACATGGCTTCGCCTAAGATCACGTCAGCCGGAGCACCCAAACACGAGCAGTTAGTAAGGGAACTGCAGTGCCCAAAGCACGAGGACCACCACTCCGAATCCCAACTCAACGCTTAAAGGAGAAGAAGATTTGTTCTCAGGTCAGGTTCTGTAGCTATGGTTCATACTCCTTTGCTCTTGCATGACTGTATTTACTCATACCAACTATTTTCAAATTTGAAGGATGGAATTGAAACTCCAATGGTGCAACAGGTATGTTTTAAACCTGTTTGTTTAACTGGTTTGCTGGTGTAACCTGCTCTATGTTGATTTCAGTTTCAATTGAATAAACAGTTATGTTCTCATGTCATGCACATTACAAGTGTTGTTATTGCTCTATAGTTACCCACACTTATATTCTATCTGTTCTGCTTTGTCTTGAACAAATATTATTTGAACTGTCTCTCTATCTTGATTTGGCAACAAAAACTAGAATGGTATAGACCATAAAGTGACCATGGTACATAGATATATGTTTGTTTCATGCTGTTATCCTGTCCACTTTACTACTGAACTCATTTACCAAATTGAGTTTCATATACAACATGGTAAACATGTGATGTGTCTGCTTGTTTCTCTTTTAGAATGCGGACAAAATATTGGAGAACAGTACCGCGTTATCCAATGGTAAAGGAAGTAATGCAGACAAGGTTCAAGATAGTGAGACATCCCTATTGGTCTCCAAGAAAGCTGATAAAAACTATCTTGACGACAGTGAGGGAACCCAAAAGTCCTATGTTGATGTAGTGTTCGAGTTACTGGCCACTACTGCTGGCACAAGCTCTTCGAACTCGCTGCCTGAATCAGTTCGTCTTCTTGAGTCTCAACTTCAAGTTGAAATACATCGATCAGATGTGCTGCGACAGAAGCTGAAGGACTGAGGAAGTCCCTGCAGAATTCAGATGCATATTTTCTGGTGCAACAGCAAGCGCTGGAGGATTTAAGCGCCAAACAAGAGAAAGTTAATAAGCTTGCTAAGCATCTTGCCGGCATTATGGGTACCCAATATATTGTTTCTTGAGATCTTCTGAAGTGGTTTCAGTTCTGGATTTGTTTTGCTGCGGCGTTTATTTGCGCTGGTCGCCAACTTTGACAACCAGTGTATATGATATGCTGCTTTGTTCCCTATATTTGCACTGGTGGCGAACTTTGATGCCCAATGGATGTAATATGTGTAATAGCTATGATAGCCTAGCGTTAGTTGCTTGCTTATTTATTTCCTTGTTGTCTTGTTTATTTGTTTGTTTGTAGTCATTGCAGTTCTTTTTCCGCGGTTAGCTAGTGGCTGCAATAACCTATTTTTTAAAACTAGGCCACAATAACCATGGGCTAATATCTACTGTAGTGACACTGGGCCTCCTACTGGCCGTAGAAACAGTGGGCCATACAGGCCGTAGAAACAATGGGCCTTCTATGGGCCGTAGAAACAATGGGCCTTCTGCGGGCCGTATTATCAATGGGCCTTATACGGGCTATATAATCGATTGGCCAAACATGGGCCAAACAGACCGTATTATGGCCGTAAACGGGCTAGAGTTGGAATCGTCCGTTCATGGGCCGACCATAACGGGCCATCGTTAATAGGCGGTATTTGATGACGCTATGAAATCGGCCCAATGTATAAACGGACCACAAACGGGCCGACTTTAACCACAGGCTGAATTTGGCCCACAAGCAGAAAATGAAAGTAACGGGCCGTAAGTAAACGAATGCTGGAAATGAGCCCAAGAATAAATGGGCTCTGAGAAGGCCGAAAGATAACATGGGCTGGAAACGGCCCAACGGAATAACGGGTCGTTAATGGGTATAAAGTGATTCACTGTTCATTACGGGCCAGTTTCACCACGGGCCATTAATGGGTGTAAAGTGATACACTGTTCATTACGTCCCAGTTTCACCACGGGCCGTTAGTAGGCCAAGAGTTACATAGGGCCTCATATGGGCCGAAAGACGTCATGGGCCATACATGGGCCAGAAGTGAAAACGGGCTGCAATCATATTGGATGGCCCAGATGACGCCACTAGGCCTAATTCGGATAGGGTGTAATGGGCCTTGGGTTAGCGGACAGAAATGGGCTATATTTGAATAGGCCATTAACAGGCTTTCCATGGGCCGGCCCGTCAGCTTTTGACCAAGTCAAACGGGCCGGCCTTTTCACAGGAATGGGCCTCTGTTGGGCCGTGCCACGTGTCGACGTATCATAGGCGCCTTCCGTCCAATGAGTGGTTGACATCTGTCCCAATGGTGAGCTGACACGTGTTTCCTCCAGCCAATGATGATTTTACACGTGGAAAATCCCCATTGGTCGGGGCTGTTAACAGGTTATCGGATCCAAAACCCAACCCGATAGCTTAACGGCGTTCCGTTACGGTGGATGCCACGTGTCGGTCACCCTTGACGAAAGCACTTCTGTGACGCGCGATTTATCATCATGGAAGTGGACACTTCCGTGATGATAATTTTGGTGATGTCATGGAACACTTCTACGACAGCACAGGTATGACTATCTTGATTTGGTCATAAATTTGTCATGGATGTACATGCATGACAAAAAGCGACCTACTGAGACAAACACGTATCATCACGGAAGTGTATTTTTTTTGTAGTGTTCTCTGCCTCCATCTTCTTCTCCAGCTCCTCCAGGCGGCGGTGCTCCACGGCATGCACCTGCACCAGCTGCTCTAGCTTCGTGTCACGACCGGTGACCGCGTCTTCTCGAGCCTTCAGCTTCTCCTCCCGTGCCTCGTGCTGACGAGCCTCGGCAGCATGTTCATCGTGCAGGGTCTCCAGTTCGGCCTCCGGCACCCGGCAGCGCTCTTTGGCGTCCTCGGCATCATTCAATGCCACCTCGCAGGCGGCTGCGGCCAGGTCGACGACCCGCATACCCTCCTCAGAAGCTGTCACAGCCTGGCCCCACGCCGTCCTCACACACGCATCAGACCGTAGCCACCCCGACATCAGCTCCAGGCGCCCTGACACCAAGCGACGATTGGCGCTCTGAAGGTCACCCCAAACTGGGTCAGTGCGGAAAAAGCCTCCTCCAGAGCTTCAAGCGAAGCAGAAGGATCACGGCCCAATGGCTTGACTGGAGGAGGAGGAGGCAGCATTAATGCCAAGGCCTGCAGGTCGGCGACAACAGAACAGGCCGGGGGCTCCTGAGCCTTCGGAGCCTCAGCAAGCAAGCTAGGGGCAGGCGCCTCCAGAGCTGGCTTGGCCATGGAGATCGCCTTCTCTTGAGATAGGGCCTCTGAATCTTGCGAGGATGACCCGGACGCTAAGGCTCGGGAGCCGTCGCTGTCCCTCTGTGCTGGAGGAGGCGCGGCAGCAGCTGGCTGCGGGGCCTCAGGGGTTGCGGTCGCCCCCTTTTTCTTCTTCACCACTGACGTTGGCCTGTCAGTACAAAGGGAGACATCAAGAAACTACGAGAATAATAGGAATGAAGGATCAGGACGAAGTGCTTACTGGTCTACGGCGACGTACCCCCTCGCCCTCTTCAGGAGCGCCAAGCCTGAAGGTTTCGTGTCTTGGGGCACTGGCAAGCGAGCCCCAAGGGCAGGCAAGGGCGCGGCGGTCGGACCAGCAGCAGCACCGGCTAGCGACGGAGCAGAAGCGTCGCCTCGGGATATCAGCACCGATCTGGCCTTCTTCAGGACCACGACAGATGGTTTCTTCGGGGGCTGGGTGGTGCCCACGGACCTTGTCGTGACCCCGGCGGGGATCGACGACTCCGTCACCGGGTGCTCGCTGGCCTCGTCGTCGTCAGTGAAGGTGCAGAGGAGATCCGCCACGCGGCAAGGAGAGGTCTCGCCCGCTCCCTCCCGGGTCGCCTCCAAGTCAGGCCTCTTCTCCTTGCCGGAGGACACCATCACCGGGGCCGCCACCACCGGGGCCCCGGTAGGCGGTAGCGGCTCGAGCCCGCACTCGTTGAATATGGGCATGGCGGCAGCGATCTTTGCCCCATTCGGGTGGCGGTACAGTGGAAGATGGGTATCGGGCGGATACCCATGATCCTTCGCAACCAGGAAGTTGAGAACCTTGTCTAGCTCCTCGTCGGAAAAGGCATCCGGGCGCTGGCGGAGGTCACTTCCTCCTTCTTCCGGGAGCCTCCACAAGAGGCGCGGGCGCTCCTGGAGCGCAGCCAGGCACTGCGACAGGAACTCCTTGACGATCATGGCCCTCGTCAGCTTCTCCGCATTCGGATCGCCCGGCTTCAGGTCGGCCGCCATCCTTCACAACATCTGCTCCACCCGTGGGTCGGTGAGCTTCTCGCTAGTCCACCCCTCATGAGGCACTGGCCTCCCCATTGGCAGCACCAGTCGAGGGCAGGGGCTCTTGGCATCCGTGATGACCCATTTGTTCTGGAAGCCCTCTGCCTTCTTCCCGGCTCTCGAGATGGCATTCCTTCCATTTGCCGCAACGAAGTTGGCTCACCCCAAGCATGGCGCACCATCCTTGTTCCGGAGGTAGGAGAAATGTCAAAGAAGCACCACGGATGGCATCACCCCCACGAATGTTTCGCAGTAGAAGGTGAAGATCGACAGGAGAAGAACAGAATTGGGATGAAGGTGGAGGGCGTGGAGGTTGTAATGGCGGAGGACGGCGTAGAAAAAATCAGAGAAAGGGGGGACCAGCCCCGTGAAGATGTTGTCCATGAAGAATGGGTAGAAGGTACTACCTAGAACCTCTGGCTTGTCGGAGCCGGCCTGAAGCGTGGTCTCTCCCCCTCATTGTTGTCGCCCGCCGCCATCAGGAGCACGGTGGCGAAGTTCTTCTCTGAGACTATGGGCGCGCTCAAGGCGGGCTCATACCAGGAAGGCGAATGCACAACTTTCGCCTTGACGGACGCCCTTGGCTACAAGCTCGGAGAGGAGCCCTGGCGGATCTGGAGTCTCTCGGGACAACAAGAAGGGGATCTGGAGCAAGACGAAGGAAGGAAATGAAGACTTTGTAGCGTGTGCTAGCCTTTGTGTGAGGTGAGAACGGTTGCCAAGGTCGCGTGGGAAAGCAGAGGCGCTCGCGTCCCACCAATCGCCATGCGTCAATCAAGGCCACAGGCTGTTGGGGCCTGCGGTGCACTGCACTTGCCCTTTGGCTTTGCCACGAAGTCAAGTCTGAGTGCGCCTTGGAACCGGGGGCTACTGTCGGCGTTCTGGGACCGGGGGTGCCCAGACTTGCCTTCCTGCGGCCCAGAGCGTGGCTCTACCAACGGCCTAGTGTGTCCCATCTTCTGTAGCAACAGCTCAAGACCCTCGCGAGGGGCCAAGCCTCGTGAGGCGGACAACGCCAAGACCTCCCTGAGGGCAGCCTCACTAGGCCGACTCCTGAGGAGCGGAGATATCTATGTAGAGAGCACCTCGCGAGGTTCGCGTGACGTGATCCATGACGACCAAGGCCAGGTGAGCGCCAGCTGGCGCGCAGTGTACCAGTTTCCTCTTTGGTGCTAAGGAGGCAAGCGCAGGCGCGCGGTCCCGAGGAATCATGCAAAGGTTTCCATATCGGTGCAACAAGACCAAGACCAGCCGGACGGCAGGACGGAGGTCATCGCGGAGCCCACAGCAGCGTCGCCACCAGAGCCTTTGGCAGGCGAAGACCAGCTTTTGTCAGGATAGCTTGTACTAGTTGTCCACCTTCAAACATGGCCGTTGTGGGATCCCTTCCCGCCTAACATTTGGGAAGAGGATCAAGGCCACTATAAATAGGACTTAGCCACCACCATAGAGAGGGATCCCAGATCGGATTCATTCCATAACGAACTCACTAGTTCATCGGGCCCAAGAACACCTCACCTCCTGAGGCTGTTCATCCATTGTATTAGTTCATCGTCAGCCCCCCGAGGCAATCCACCCACAAACTGGAGTAGGGTATTACACCGCAAGGTGGCCCGAACCAGTATAAACCCTTCTGTTTCTTGTTCTTTGGGTCCGTCGAGCTAGGCTGTGGAATCATTGAGTGAGCGAGCGAGGAAGACAGTGTTCTTCGTGCGCACCCCAGAGTTTGAACCTCACAATGGTTTACCGGAACCCGTAATCTGACAACTACTATTACACCACACATCGACCGAGTCATGCCTGCATCTAGAGTATTAATTTCATAAGAATAGAGTAATGCATTAAGTAAGATGACAGGATGTAGCGGAATTAACTCAAGCAATATGATGAAAACCCCATATTGTTATCCTCGATGGCAACAATACAATACGTGTCGGTTCCCCTTCTGTCACTAGGATCAAGCACCGCAAGATTGAACCCAAAGCTAAGCACTTCTCCCATTGCAAGAAAAACCAATCTAGTTGTCCAAACCAAACCAATAATTTGAAGAGACTTGCAAAGATATCAAATCATGCACATAAGAATTCAGAGGCGATTCAAATAATATTCATCGATAAGCTGATCATAAATCCACAATTCATCGGATCTCGGCAACACACCGCAAAAAAGTATTACATCGAATAGATCTCCGAGAACATCGAGGAGAACATGGTATCGAGAATCAAGGAGAGAGAAGAAGCCATCTAGCTACAAGCTATGGACCTGTAAGTCTGTGGTAAACTACTCACGCTTCATCGGAGAGGCAATGTTGATGATGTAGAAGCCCTCCGTGATCGAATCCCCCTCCGACAGGACGCCGGAAAAGGCCCCTAGATGGGATCTCAAGGGTACAGAAGGTTGAGGTAGTCGAAAAGTGGTTTCATGGCTCCCCTGGAAGGTTTTGGGGTAGATGAGAACATATAGGCGGAAGAAATAGGTCGGTAGAGTCACGAGGGGCCCACAAGGGTGGGGGGCGCGCCCTCCGTCCTTGTGGCTGCCTCATGGTTTTCCTGACGTGTACTCCAAGTCCTCTAGACGTCTTCTGGTCCAAGAAAAATCATCACGAAAGTTTCATTCCATTTGGTCTCCATTTGGTATTCCTTTTCTGCGAAACTCAAAAATAAGGAAAAAACAGAAACTGGCACTAGGCTCTAGGTTAATAGGTTAGTCCCAAAAATCATATAAAATAGCTTATTAATGCATATAAAACATGCAAAACAGATAATATAATAGCATGGAATAATCAAATATTATAGATACGTTGGTGATGTATCAAGCATCCCCAAGCTTAATTCCTGCTCATCCTCGAGTAGGTAAATGATAAAAATGGAATTTTTTATGTGTAATGCTATCTAACATATTTATCCATGTAATTCTCTTATTGTGGCATGAACGTTCAGATCCGTATGATCCAAAATAAAAGTTTAATATTGACATAAAAACAATAATACTTCATGCATACTAACAAAATAATTATGTCTTCTCAAAATAACATGGCCAAAGAAAGCTTATCCCTACAAAATCATATAGTCTGGCTATGCTCCATCTTCATCACACAAAATACTCAAATCATGCACAGCCCCGATGACAAGCCAACCAATTGTTTCATACTTTTGATGTTCTCAAACTTTTTCAACTTTCACGCAATACATGAGCGTGAGCCATGGACATAGCACTATAGGTGGAATAGAAGGTGGTTGTGGAGATGCCCATCAATAGATATCAATGTGAGTGGGTAGGGATTTCCATACAACGGATGCATTCTACCTCTTGAGCACTGCATTGGTTTTCCCTTGAAGAGGAAAGGGTGATGCAGCAAAGTAGCATAAGTATTTCCCTCAGTTTTTGAGAACCAAGGTATCAATCCAGTAGGAGACTACACGCAAGTCGCCTCGCACCTACACAAACAAATAAGAAACTTGCAACCAACGCGATAAAGGGGTTGTCAATCCCTTCACGACCACTTGCAAAAGTGATATCCGATAGAGATAATAAGATAAATATTTTTGGTATTTTTATGATATAGATTGAAAGTAAAGATTGCAAAGTAAAATAGATAGGAAACTTATATGATGGAAAATAGACTAGGGGCCAAAGGTTTCACTAGTGGCTTCTCTCAAGATAGCATAAGTATTACGGTGGGTAAAGAAATTACTGTCGAGCAATTGATAGAAAAGTGCATAATTATGAGAATATCTAGGCATGATCATGTATATAGGCATCATGTTCGCGAAAAGTAGACCGGAAAGATTATGCATCTACTACTATTACTCCACACATCGACAACTATCCAGCATGCATCTAGAGTATTATGTTCATAAGAATAGAGTAACGCATTAGGCCAGATGACATGATGTAGAGGGATAAACTCAAGCAATATGATATAAACCCCATCTTTTTATCCTCGATGGCAACAATACAATACGTGCCTTGATGCCCCTGTTGTCACTGGGAAAGGACACCGCAAGATTGAACTCAAAGCTAAGAACTCCTCCCATTGCAAGAAAGATCAATCTAGTAGGCCAAACCAAACTGATAATTCTAAGAGACTTGCAAAGATAACAAATCATGTATAAAAGAATTTAGGGAAGAACCAAATATTGTTCATAGATAATCTTGATCATAAACCCACAATTAATCACATCTTGACAAACACACCGCAAAATAATTACATCGAATAGATCTCCAAGAAGATCGAGGAGAACTTTGTATTGAGATCCAAAGAGAGATAAGAAGTCATCTAGCTAATAACTATGGACCCGAAGGTCTGTGGTAAACTACTCACACATCATCGGAGAGGCTATGGTGTTGATGTAGAAGCCCTCCATGATCGATTCCCCCTCCGGCGAAGCGCCAGAAAAGGCCCCAAGATGGGATCTCATGGGTACAGAAGGTTGTGGCGGTGGAAATAGGGTTTCGTGGTGCTCTCGCATGTTTTCGGGGTATATGAGTATATATAGGCGAAAGAAGTCGGTCAGAGGAGCCACGAAGGGGCCCACGAGGGTGGGGGCGCACCTCCGCGCCTCGTGGCCTCCTTGATGCTTCCTTGACATCCACTCCAAGTCTCCTGGATTGCGTTTGTCCCATAAATCACTCTCCCGAAGGTTTCATTCCGTTTGGATTCCGTTGGATATTCCTTTATTGCGAAACACTGAAATAGGAAAAAAAAACATCAATTTGCACTGGGCCTTTGGTTAGTAGGTTAGTCCCCAAAATAATATAAAAAGGTATATTAAAGCCCATTAAACATCCAAAACAAATAATATGATAGCATGTCACAATCAAAAATTATAGATACGTTGGAGACGTATCAATGCACTAGAGCTATAAGTTTATGAAAGCTCAAAAAGAAAAATAATTGGGTATGCATCCAACTTGCTTGCTCATGAAGGCCTAGGGCATTTTGAGGAAGCACATCATTGGAATATACAAGCCAAGTTCTATAATGAAAAATTCCCACTAGTATATGAAAGTGACAATATAGGAGACTCTCTATCATGAAGGTCATGGTGCTACTTAGAAGCACAAATGTGGCAGAAAGGATAGTAACATTGTCCCTTCTCTCTTTTCCCCTCATTTTTGGGCCTTTTCTCTTTTTTTTATTTGTCCTTTATCTCTTTTTTTATTTCTTCACATGGGACAATGCTCTAATAATGAAGATCATCACACTTTTATTTACTTACAACTTGAAAATTACAACTCGATACTAGAACAAAATATGACTCTATGTGAATGCCTCTGGCGGTGTACCGGGATGTGCAATGAATCAAGAGTGACATGTATAAAAACATGTTGAACGGTGGCTTTGCCACAAATACGATGTCAACTACATGATCATGCATAGCAATATGACAATGATGGAGCGTGTCATAATAAACGGAACGATGGAATGTTGCATGGCAATATACCTCGTAATGGCTATGGAAATGCCATAATAGGTAGGTATGGTGCATGTTTTGAGGAAGGTATATGGTGGGTTTATGGTACCGGCGAAAGTTGTGCGGTACTAGAGAGGCTAGCAATGGAGGAAAGGTGAGAGTGCGTATAATCCATGGACTCAACATTAGTCATAAATAACTCACATACTTATTGCAAAAATCTGTTAGTCATCTAAACAAAGTACTACACGCATGCTCCAAGGGGGATAGATTGGTAGGAAAAGACCATCGTTCGTCCCCGACCGCAACTCATAAGGAAGACAATCAAAAAATATCTCATGCTCCAACTTCGTTACATAATGCTTCACCATACGTGCATGCTACGGGACTCACAAACCTTAACACAAGTATTTCTCAAATTCACAACTACTTAATAGCATGATACTAATATTACCATCTTCATATCTCAAAACAATCACAAGGAATCAAACTTCTCATAGTATTCAATGCACGTTATATGAAAGTTTTATTATATCCCTCTTGGATGCCTATCATATTAGGACTAAATTTATAATCAAAGAAAATTACCATGCTTTTTAGAGAAACTTTCAAAATAATATAAGTGAATCATGAGAGCTCAATAATTTCTATAAAATAAAACTACCGCCGTTCTCTAAAAAGATATAAGTGAAGCACTAGAGCAAAATTGCCTAGCTCAAAAGATATAAGTGAAGCACATAGAGGATTCTAATAAATCACGATTCATGCATGTCTCTCTCAAAACGTGTGTACAACAAGGATGATTGTGGCAAACTAAAAATAAAAAACTCAAATCATACAAGACGCTCCAAGCTAAACACATATCATGTGGTGAATAAAAATATAGCCTCAAGTAAAGTTACCGATAGATGAAGACAAAAGAGGGGATGCCTTCCCATGGCATCCCCAAGCTTAGACTCTTCGCATACTTTAATATTACCTTGGGGTGCCTTGGGCATCCCAAATCTTAGGCTCTTGACGCTCCTTTTTCCATAGTCCATCAAATCCTTACCCAAAACATGAAAACTTCACAACACAAAACTTCAACAGAAAATCTCATAAGCTCCATTAGTATAAGAAAATAAATCACCACTTTTGGTACTGTTGTGAACTCATTCTATATTTATATTGGTGTAATATCGACTGTATTCCAACTTTTCCATGGTTCATACCCCACGATACTAGCCATAGATTCATCAAATCAAGTAAACAACACGCGAAAAACAGAATCTGTCAAAAACAGAACAGTCTATAGAAATCTGGAGATTCCGAATACTTCTATAACTCCAAACGTCCTGAGAAATTAGGAATTCCTGGGAAATTTCTTTATTAATCCTTTGCAAAAATAATTAGTATTTTATCATGCTTCTATTAAAAATGAAAACTAATCTCCTGGGCGCTAAAGTTTCTGTTTTTCAGCAGGATCAAATCAACTATCATCGTAAGCTATCCCAAAGGTCCTACTTGGCACAAACACTAATTAAACATAAAACCACATCTAACCAGTGGCTAGATGAATTATTTATTGCAAATCAGGACCTAAAAAGAAAAACAAAAATAAAATTGGGTTGCCTCCCAACAAACGCTATTGTTTAACGCCCCTAGCTAGGCATAAAACACGAATAGATCTAAGTATAATCGTAGTAAGGGTAGGCAAAATCTCGAAAACTCATCTCATACTCCATTCGTTCAGCAGCAAGTTTTCTTTGTGGCAAGAAAAAGTAATCAAAATGGCTAAATTTAATAGGGTAATAATCGCCAAGCTTGATCTCGGGAGGAATTGGTTCCTCCTTTGGCCCTTCATATTGTATGACCAATTCGTCATTATGAGAATGTTTTGGCAAAAAGTCATGAGCTTGTGTCCAAGAGAGAAACCAACCCGTTGTTTTGTATAGCAAAATCATCATTAAGCTCAGAAATGTTATCAATTAAAACATCGGTAGGGACCCTCTTTCTTAAATTTTCGTTATAAGCAACATGATCTATGGATTGTAGACGCATTATGTCCTCTTGATTAAAAAGAATTCTGTCTATGGGAGGACGACCACCATCTACTTTATAATGAGCGAAAATTTCACTAGCTAGTTTCATAATAAATCTAAATTCATGAGCTAGGAATATAGTGGCGACGCGCTTAATAGAAGAATGCTCAGTATTAGAAAATTTTAGAAAACCCTTTGTATGGATGGATGCAGGTGAACAAATTGTCTTTCAAGTTCAACAACAAGCAAAGATATAGCATCCGCAAGACTACTAGTATTATGGAGAATAGATCCACCCACAGTGGGGAGTGCACCATCACAAGTAAAGAAATCTTGAATAACCCCCTTCCCAATAATATTTCCGCTACCTATGCGGAATTTCTTAGTGTGCAAGATGTTAGTTTCTTCATGTGGACCAGAATTAGCAAAAGCATCAAAGTTTCTCCCAACCTTACTACTATCCTTTTCAGCGATAACCTCCCTAGTTTCAGACATGGTGGCAACTGGCAAACTAGCAAACAAAGAAAATGAATGGAAAAAGGGGCGAAGAAAAGGCGAATCTTCTCAAAAATCGTTTTAGAAGTGGGAGAGAGGAAAATGAGAGGCTAATGGCAAATAATGTAATGCAAGGGATGATAGTTTATGATGGGTACTTGGTATGTCTTGGCTTGGTGTAGATCTCCCCGGCATCGGTGCCTGGAATTCTTCCTGCTACCTCTTGAGCTTGCGTTGGTTTTCCCTTGAAGAGGAAAGGGTGATGTAGCAAAGTAGAGTAAGTATTTCCCTCAGCTTTTGAGAACCAAGGTATCAATTCAGTAGGAGACAACACAACAAGCCACTGAATACCTGCATAAATAAACACCAACTTGCACCCAACGCAACAAAGGGGTTGTCAATCCCTTCACGATTATTTGCAAAGTGAGATCTGATATAGATGGATAAACGTTTAAGTAATATTTTTGGTTTATAGATCGGAGAGTAAAAGCTTGCAAAGGAAGTAAATAGGAAACTAAAATTGTAGATCAGAAACTTGTATGATGGAAAATAGAAAATTATATGATGGAAAATAGACCCAGGGGCCATACGTTTCACTAGAGGCTTCTCTTAAGATAGAAAATATTATGGTGGGTGAACAAACTACTGCCGAGCAATTGATAGAAAAGTGCAAAGTTATGACAATATCTAAGGTAATGATCATGAATATAGGCATCACGTCCATATCAAGTAGACCGAAATGATTCTGCATCTACTACTATTAGTCCACACATCGACCGATGATACATCCATTTTGCATCATGCATTTATATCGATATTTATTGCATTATGGACTGTCATTACACATTATGTCACAATACTTATGCCTTTTCTCTCTTATTTTACAAGGTTTACATGAAGAGGGAGAATGCCGGCAGCTGGAATTCTGGGATGGAAAAGATCACTACCCTTTGCCTTTTATTGATCAAATGCTAAAAAGATTATCCAAACATACACATTTTTGCTTTCTAGATGGTTATTCTGGTTTCTCTCAAATACATGTGTCAAAAGAGGATTAGGAAAAGACCACTTTTACTTTCCCTGTCGGTACCTTTGCTTACAGACATATGCCTTTTGGTTTATGTAATGCACGTGCTACCTTTCAAAGATGTATGACTGCTATATTCTCTATCTTTTGTGAAAAGATTGTTGAGGTTTTCATGGTTCATTTTTCTGTATATGGAACTTCTTTTGATGATTGCTTAAGCAACCTTATTCGAGTTTTGCAGAGATGTGAAGAAACTAATCTTGTCTTGAATTGGGAGAAGTCCCACTTTATGGTTATGAAGGTATTGTCTTGGGGCATAAAGTTTCTGGAAGAGGTATTGAAGTTGATAAAGCTAAAGTTGATGATATTGAAAAGATGTCGTGTCCTAAGGACATTAAAGGTATAAGAAGTTTCCTTGGTCATGCTGGTTTTTAAGGAGGTTCATTAAAGACTTATAAAAAATCTCTAGGCCTCTGACTAATCTCTTACAAAAAGATGTTCCTTTTGTCTTTGATGATGATTGTGTAGAAGCATTTGAAATACTTAAGAAAGCCTTGATTTCTGCACCTATTGTTCAGCCTCCTGATTGGAATTTACCCTGTGAAATTATGTGTGATGCTAGTGATTATGATGTAGGTGCTGTTCTAGGACAAAGAGTTGATAAGAAATTAAATCTTATCCAATATGCTAGTAAAACTCTAGATAGTGCCCAGAGATATTATGCTACTACTGAAAAGGATTTTTTAGCAGTTGTATTTGCTTGTGATAAGTTCAGACCTTATATTGTTGATCCTAAAGTAACTGTTCACACTAATCATGCTGCTATTAAATATCTTATGGAAAAGAAAGATGCTAAACCTAGACTTATTAGATGGGTTCTCCTACTACAAGAATTTGATTTGCATATTATTGATAGAAAGGGAGCTGAGAACCCCGTTGCAGACAACTTGTATAGGTTAGAGAATGTTCTTGATGACCCACTACCTATAGATGATAGCTTTCCTGATGAACAATTAGTTGTCATAAATGCTTCTTGTACTGCTCCATGGTATGCTGATTATGCTAATTACATTGTTGCTAAATTTATACCACCTAGCTTCACATACCAACAAAAGAAAAAAAATTCTATGATTTAAGACATTACTTCTAGGATGACCCACACCTTTATAAAGGAGTAGATGGTATTATTACACGTTGTGTACCTGAGCATGAACAGGAACAGATCCTACGCAAGTGTCACTCCGAGGCTTATGGAGGACACCATGCTGGAGATAGAACTGCACATAAGGTATTGCAATCCGGTTTTTATTGGCCTACTATCTTCAAAGATGCCCGTAAGTTTGTCTTGTCTTGTGATGAATGTCAAAGAATTGGTAATATTAGTAGACGTCAAGAAATGTCTATGAATTATTCACTTGTTATTGAACCATTTGATGTTTGGGGCTTTGATTATATGGGACCGTTTCCTTCCTCCAATGGGTATACACATATTTTAGTTGCTGTTGATTATGTTACTAAGTGGATAGAAGATATTCCAACTAGTAGTGCTGATCATAACACCGCTATTAAGATGCTTAGAGAAGTTATTTTTCCGAGGTTTGGAGTCCCTATATATTTAATTATTGACTGTGGTTCACATTTTATTCATGGTGTGTTTCGTAAAATGCTTGCTAAGTATGACGTTAATCATAGAATTGCATCTCCATATCACCCACAGTCTAGTGGTCAAGTAGAACTGAGTAATAGAGAGCTTAATTTAATTTTTGCAAAAAACTGTTAATAGGTCTAGAAAGAATTGGTCCAAGAAACTTGATGATGCATTATGGACCTATAGAACTACATACAAAAATCCTATGCATATGTCTCTGTATAAAATGGTTTATGGAAAAGCATGTCACTTACCTCTCGAACTAGAACATAAGGCATATTGGGACATTAAAGAGCTCAACTATGACTTCAAACTTGCTGGTGAGAAGAGACTATTTGACATTAGCTCACTTGATGAGTGGAGAACCCAGGCATATGAAAATGCCAAACTGTTTAAAGAAAAAGTTAAAAGATGGCATGACAAAAGGATACAATAACGTGAGTTTAATGTAGGTGATTATGTCCTGTTATAAAACTCTCGTCTAAGATTTTTTGCAGGAAAACTCCTCTCTAAATGGGAAGGTCCTTACGTTATCGAGGAGGTTTATCATTCCGGTGCCATAAAAATCAACAACTTCGAAGGCATAAATCTGAGGGTGGTGAACAGTCCAAGAATCAAACATTATATCTCAGGTAATCCCATAAATGTTGAAACCAATGTTATTGACACCGTAACCCCGGAGGAGTACATAAGGGACACTTTTCAAAATGTTTCAGAATACGAAAAGGAAGTGGTATGTGGTACCGTAAGTAAACCGACTCCAAAACAGTTCTAATAGCAATTTTTCTCCGTTTTGGAATATTTTAGAAAATAGGAAAATAGAAGTAGTATGGAAAGGACACGAGGCATCCACGAGGGTGGAGGGCGCACCCCCTGCCTTGTGGGCACCTCGTGTGCCCTCCGGACTCCGTTTTCTTGCATGATACTTCTTTTGGTCGGTAAAAATTCATTATATAATCTCCCGAAGGTTTTGACCACTGTACCACGCAAATATCTTCTGCTTTTGTTTCGAGCTGTTTTCTGCCAGAGTTGTCAAGGCCAGGCATCATGTCGTCCCCCTCCTCCAACTATCAGGGCGACGATGCTTGGCTAATGAAGATAGAGCTGAAGAGAGAAGAACCCCGGGAGATCAACAAGGATGATAGGACCAAGAAGGACATGGAGGATCAAGCGCCGGCAGCAGAAGAAGAAGACATCCATCAACCTCATTACAATCTTCTTACCCCTACTGAAATTGAAGCTTTCAAGACGATCGAAATAGTTCAGGTTCGGAACAAGTATCTAACTCGTGAAAATATTTTGTTGCAAGAGCATATCACCGCACTCAAGGGCATTATTCGTATGTTGGAGCACCTCATACGCTCGATGTTGGACGACAAGCCTACATCATCAACAACTCCATCATGACTACCACCAAAGGAGAATTGAGCATCGGGTATGGGCACTCCCCTTGGCAACTGCCAAGCTTGGGGGAGTGCCCCGGTATCGTATCACCATCACACTTCTATATTTACCGTTTTTCTTAGTTCGATCCTTTTTGGTAATATCTTGATCTAGTAGAATAAAGTTTTAGTATGATCTAGTTTTGGGTTTTTATTTATGCTCCTTCCATGTAATCGAGTCCGTGACCTCTATATAATAAAGATTAGTTTTGGGTCGAGGGCTTTGCTATCTTGCTATGATCTCGAGGGAATAAAATAAAGAATAAAAATAAATAAAGAGATCATATTGATCTTATGGAGAGTAATGACTTCACATATAAAGAGTATGATGAATAAAAGTTGTTGAGAGTTGACAAACATAGTTTTGGTCATCGTTGAAATCAATAGGAAGTAATAAAGAAAGAGAGGTTTGCACATATAAATATACTATCTTGGACATCTTTTATGATTGTGAGCACACATTAAAATATGACCTGCTAAAAATTTGATGTTGGACAAGGTAGACAATTTAATGGGTTATGTTTTCTTACATCTGAAATAAATTATATTGTCATGGATCATCCAACATGTTGAGCTTGCCTTTCCCCCTCATTCTAGCCAAATTCTTTGCACCAAGTAGAGATACTACTTGTGCTTCCAAATATCCTTAAACCTAGTTTTGCCATGAGAGTCCATCATATCTGCCTATGGATTGAGTAAGATCCTTCAAATAAGTTGTCATTATTGCAAGCAATAAAACTTGCTCTCTAAATATGTATGATCTATTAGCGTTGAGAAAATATGCTTTATACGATCTTGTGATATGGAAGAAATAAAAGCGACGAACTGCATAATAAAGGTCCATATCACAAGTGGCAATATAAAGTGACGTTCTTTTGCATTAAGATTTCGTGCATCCAACCATAAAAACACATGACAACCTCTGCTTCCTTCTGCGGAGGGCCTATCTTTTATTTTTGTCTTATACTTTATAAAAGAGTCATGGTGATCTTCACCTTTCCTTTTTACATTTTATCCTGTGGCAAACACTTTGTTGGAAAGATCCTGATATATATAGCTAATTGTATGTGGGTTTGCATAAACTATTATTGTTGACATTACCCTTGAGGTAAAAGGTTGGGAGGCAAAACTATAAGCCCCTATCTTTCTCTGTGTCCGATTAAAACTTCATACCCATAAGTATGGCGTGAGTGTTAGCAATTGTGAAAGACTAAATGATAGTTGAGTATGTGGACTTGCTGAAAAGCTCTTATATTGACTCTTTTCGACGTTATGATAAATTGCAATTGCTTCAATGACTGAGATTATAGTTTGCTAGCTTTCAATGAAGTTTCTGATTCATACTTTACATTGTGGATGGATTGTTACTTTAACATAAGAAATCATATGACAATATATATATATGTTGCTATTCTAAGAATGATCATGATGCCCTCATGTCCGTATTTTGTTTTATCGACACCTCTTTCTCTAAACATGTGAACATATTTTTCGATATCGGCTTCCTCTTGAGGACAAGCGAGGTCTAAGATTGGGGGAGTTGATATGTCCATTTTGCATCATGCTTTTATATCGATATTTATTGCATTATGGACTGTTATTACACATTATGTCACAATACTTATGCCTTTTCTCTCTTATTTTACAAGGTTTACATGAACAGGGAGAATGCCGAAAGATGGAATTCTGGGCTGGAAAAGGAGCAAATATTAGAGACCTATTCCACACAACTCCAAAAGTCCTGAAACACCACGAAAGTAAGTTTTGGAATATATTAAAAATATTGGGAGAAGAAAGCACCAGAGGGGGGCCACCCACCGTCTACGAGGGTGGGGGTGCGCCCCCTGCCTCGTGGTCCCCCTAGCAGGCCTACGGTGCCCATCTTTTGCTATATGAAGTCTTTCGCCTTGGAAAAAATAAGGAGGAAGATTTCGGGATGATGCGCCGCCATCTCGAGGCGGAACCTTGGCAGAACCAATCTAGGGCTCCGGCGGAGTTGTTCTGCCGGGGAAACATCCCCCCGGGAGGGGGAAATTGTCACCATCGTCATCACCATCGATCCTCTCAACGGGAGGGGGTCTATATCCATCAACATCTTCACCTGCACCATCTCCTCTCAAACCCTAGTTCATCTCTTGTATCAGATCTTTGTCTCAAAACCTCAGATTGGTACTTGTGGGTTGCTAGTAGTGTTGATTACTCCTTGTAGTTGATGCTAGTTGGTTTATTCGGTGGAAGATTATATGTATAGATCCTTTATACATATTAATACCCCTCTGATTATGAACATGAATATTATTTGTGAGTAGTTACATTTGTTCCCGAGGACATGGGAGAAGTCTTGCTATAAGTAGTCATGTGAATTTGGTATTCGTTCGATATTTTGATGAGATGTATGTTGTCTCTCCTCTAGTGGTGTCATGTGAACGTCGACTACATGACACTTCACCATTGTTTGGGCCTAGGGGAAGTCATTGGGAAGTAATAAGTAGATGATGGGTTGCTAGAGTGACAGAAGCTTAAACCCTAGTTTATGCGTTGCTTCGTAAGGGGATGATTTGGATCCACATGTTTCATGCTATGGTTAGGTTTACCTTAATACTTCTTTTGTAGTTGCGAATTCTTGCAAGAGGTGTTAATCATAAGTGGGATGCTTGTCCAAGGAAGGGCATTACCCAAGCACCGGTCCACCCACATATCAAATTATCAAAGTAACAAACGCGAATCATATGAGCATGATGAAAACTAGCTTGACAATAATTCCCATATGTGTCCTCGGGAGCATTTTCCTTTATATAAGAGTTTGTCCAGGCTTGTCCTTAGCTACAAAAAGGATTGGACCACCTTCATGCACCTCATTTACTTTTATTACTTGCTACCCATTATGAATTACCTTATCACAAAACTATCTATTACCGTTAATTTCAGTGCTTGTAGAGAATACCTTACTGAAAACCGCTTGTAATTTCCTTCTGCTCCTCATTGGGTTCGACACTCTTACTTATCAAAAGGACTACAATAGATCCCCTATACTTGTGGGTCATCAACCGACTCCTGCCTACATCTAGAGTATTAAGTTCATAAGAACAGAGTGACGCATTAAGTAAGATGACATGATGTAGCGGAACTAACTCAAGCAATATGATGAAAACCGCATCTTGTTATCCTCGATGGCAACAATACAATACGAGTCGGTTCCCCTTCTGTCACTGGGATCAAGAACCGCAAGATTGAACCCAAAGCTAAGCACTTATCCAATTACAAGAAAAACCAATCTAGTTGACCAAACCAAATTGATAGTTTGAAGAGACTTGCAAAGATATCAAATCATGCATATAAGAATTCAGAGGAGATTCAAATAATATTCATCGATAAGCTGATCATAAATCCACAATTCATCGGATCTCGGCAACACACCGCAAAAAAGTATTACATTGAATAGATCTCCGAGAACATCGAGGAGAACATGGTATTGAGAATCAAGGAGAGAGAAGAAGCCATCTAGCTACAAGCTATGGACCAGTAAGTCTGTGGTTAACTACTCATGCTTCATTAGAGAGGCAATGTTGATGATGTAGAAGCCCTCCATGATCGAATCCCCCTCCGACAGGACGCCGGAAAAGGCCCCTAGATGGGATCTCAAGGGTACAGAAGGTTGAGGCAGTGGAAAAGTGGTTTCATGGCTCCCCTGGAAGGTTTTGGGGTAGATGAGAACATTTGGGAAGAGGATCAAGGACACTATAAATATGACTTAGCCACCACCATAGAGAGGGATCCGGGATCGGATTCATTCCATAATGAACTCACTAGTTCATCGGGCCCAAGAACACGTCACCTCCTGAGGCTGTTCATCCATTGTATTAGTTCATCATCATCCCCCGGAGGCAATCCACCCACAAACTGGAGTAGGGTATTACACCGCAAGGTGGCCCGAACTAGTATAAACCCTTGTGTCTCTTGTTCTTTGGGTCCGTCGAGCTAGGCTGTGGAATCATTGAGTGAGCGAGCGAGGAAGACAGTGTGCTTCGTGCGCACCCTAGAGTTTGAACCTCACAAGGGTTTACCGGAACCCATAATCTGACAACTACTATTACACCACACATCGACCGAGTCATGCCTGCATCTAGAGTATTAAGTTCATTAGAATAGAGTAACGCATTAAGTAAGATTACATGATGTAGCGGAATTAACTCAAGCAATATGATGAAAACCCCATATTGTTATCCTCGATGGCAACAATACAATACGTGTCGGTTCCCCTTCTGTCACTAGGATCGAGCACCGCAAGATTGAACCCAAAGCTAAGCACTTATCCCATTGCAAGAAAAACCAATCTAGTTGTCCAAACCAAACCAATAATGTGAAGAGACTTGCAAAGATATCAAATCATGCATATAAGAATTCAGAGGAGATTCAAATAATATTCATAGATAAGCTGATCATAAATCCACAATTCATTGGATCTCGGCAAACACACCGCCAAAAAGGTATTACATCGAATACATCTCCAAGAACATCAAGGAGAACATGGTATTGAGAATCAAAGAGAGAGAAGAAGACATCTAGCTACTAGCTATGGACCCGTAGGTCTGTGGTAAACTACTCACGCTTCATCGGAGAGGCAATGGTGTTGATGTAGAAGCCCTCCATGATTGAATCCCCCTCCGGCAGGACACCGAAAAAGGCCCCTAGATGGGATCTCATGGGTACAGAAGGTTGTGGCAGTGGAAAAGTGGCTTTGTGGCTCCCCTGGAAGGTTTTGGGGTATTTGAGAATATATAGGCAGAAGAAATAGGTCGGTGGAGTCACGAGGGGTCCAGAAGGGTGGGGGCGCACCCTACCACCCTAGGTGCTCCCTCCGTCCTTGTGGGCGCCTTGTGGCTTTCCTGACATGCACTCCAAGCCCTCTGGATGTCTTCTGGTCCAAGAAAAATTATCACGAAAGTTTAATTCCGTTTGGACACCATTTGGTATTCCTTCTCTGTGAAACTCTAAAACAAGGAAAAACATAAACTCGTGAGGCGGACGACGCAAGACCTCCTCTGGAGTGGCCTAGCTAGGCAGGCTCACGAGGAGCAGAGATATCAAGGCGGGGCGAACCTCACGAGACTCGTGACGTGAGCCATGACGATCGACACCAGGCGGGCGCCACGCAGGCGCAGCGTCCTTGTTTACCCTTTGTTGCAAAGGAGGCAAGCGCAGCTGTGGAGTACCGAGGCCTTGGGCAAAGGTTGCCATTTAGGTGCAACAAGACCAAGACCAGGCGGACGGCAAGGCGGAGGGCATCTCATCTCATCCTAGAGAGAAGTCGAATCCTCGCACCACAAGTTCATACGCACAAGAACACCTCAACCTCAGGAGGTTGTTCTTCCCTTGTATTGTTCATCATCAGCCCAAGAGGCAATCCACCACCACACTGGAGTAGGGTATTACACCACAACGGTGGCCCGAACCAGTATAAACCCCATGTATTTCTGTGTTGCGAGTTCGTCGAGTTCGTCCGCGAGATCTTAGCGAGCTAGAGTGTAGATCTGTATGAGGGAAAGACTTCGCGCCACTACTAGAAAAAGGGCTATAGATGGGTTTGACACTAATGGCGCACCAGACAAGCGGTGCGCCATTAGTATATACTAATGGCGCACCACCTTCTGATACGCCATTAGAGCTGAAACTACTAATGGCGCACCTGGCCCAGGGTGCGCCATTAGTATCAAATTTTTTTTTGAACTAGTGCGCCTGTCCAAACATACTAATGGCGCATCCAGACACAGTGCGCCATTACTAGTTGTAACTAGTAATGGCACACCTGTCGGAAAGTGCGCCACTAATGTTGTTTTTTTTATTATATTTTTTATTCCCTTTTTTGCAAAACTACTAATGGCGCAATGTTCGACCGTGCGCCATTACTAGTTTAAACTAGTAATGGCGCACTGTGGAACAGTGCGCCATTAGTATGTTTTTTTTGCAAAACTACTAATGGCGCACCACCAGAAGGTGCGCCATTAGTAACCTGGATTACTAATGGCGCATTTAGAGTTGGTGCGCCATTAGTAAGTGGGCAGCAACAAGATATTTTGGACAGCCTCTCCTACCCACACTCACTTTCTCCCCACTTCATTCTCTCCACCTCCTCCTTGTCTCGGGTGCCTCCTCTTTTTCAGCTCATTTCCACCATAGATTCATTCAATTTAAGTGGTTAAATTACCTTGTTTTGATAGGTAAGTAAGGGGGAAGCTATATTTATGTTGTTCTCCCTACAACAATGTGCACATGCACTTTTTATGGCCTAGCTAGATCTATGTATGTTCGTGGTGTTGCATATGTTTGTGGTGTTGCATATGTGTTTATGTTTGGAGGTGTACCGGTATTTGAAATGCGATAGTTGCCAATATTTTGCCGGAATGTTGATTCATTTCCGTTTCGGCGAGAATTTTGGCATTAAGCATTCTTTTTGGTCCTATTTTTAGGGAAAGTCATGCCAAATTTTTTCTTGGTTCTAAAATATCGTTTTGCTCTACCCCGCAGGCGACCATGGTCCGCACGATGACCGAAGGCATCGTGAATAGGTTTTTGAGGTCCGTGAAGGCCGAGCTGCTTCAAAAGAACGAGACGGAGATAAGATGTCTGTGTCGAAGATGCAAGCTGAAGAGCCTTATTACGGACCCGGAATCCGGGCAGGTGTGGGACCACCTGCTCTTGCGTGGTTTCATGGATGGCTATCGGTGGCAAGGTGATGAATATGACTATGAAGTCGTCCATGGGGGCCGGACAAGAAATGAGGAAGGGCAGCAAGACAACCACCGCGGCTCGGGCGGGCGAGAAGACGAAGAATCCCCAGGAGATGATCACGACGGTGATGCTGTACACAGTCATCATGTAGAAGATGCAGGACATGATGATGAGGAAGATGCCGGAGTAGACGACGGGCATGATCATGAAGATGATGATGCCGGCGGAGCAGACGATGCTGGACCATCGATGGGCTGGGTGCAGGACCCTCATATTCAAGAGCTGCTTCTCAAGCAGACGGATAACGCAAGAGCTGCCGCCCGAGAGAAAGCCAAGATGGATCAACTTGAGTTAGACGTGGTTACTCCATTGTATGAAGGATGCAGGCCCGAGGATACCCGCCTGAAAGTAACACTCATGGCTCTGGAGATGAAGGTAAAACACAAAATGACCGACGCATGCTTCGACGAGAACATGTCATTCTGGCACGAACGTCTTGCCAAGGGGAACAAGTGCCCGACCAGTTTGGAGGAGGCAAAGAAAATCGTGTGCCCTCTGGATTTACCACACGTGAAATACCATGTGTGCATGAACAATTGCATCATTTATCGGGACGAGCACGCGGAGTCTACCATATGTCCGGTGTGCGGCGTCACTCGATACAAGAAGAGGAAGAAAGCTCCTCGAAAAGTGGTGTGGTACTTTCCGATCACTCCTCATCTGCAGCGGTATTTCGCGGACCCTAAGGTAGCAAAGCTCCTGCGTTGGCACGCGGATAGGGAGGAGAAGAAGTGAGAAGTTGACGCAAATGATCCGGAGATAGATAAAAAAGACAAGATGCTGAGTCACCCTAAGGATGCGAGCCAGTGGCAAGCGTTGAACTTCGAAGACCCAGAATTTGGAACGATCCAAGGAACATCGTGCTGGGAGCGAGCACTAATGGAGTCAATCAGTTTGGCAGCCAGAGAAGCACACATAGCACCTGGCCTGTGTTTGTGTGGATGTACAACCTTCCCCCCTGGTTGTGCATGAAGAGGAAGTACATTCACATGAGTATGCTAATTGAAGGACCGAAACAACCAGGGAACGACATCAATCTGTATCTGGGGCTGCTGAAAGAGGAGCTTGACACGCTGTGGAAAACGCCAGCCAATACGTGGGACGCCGCAGAGAAAGAATATTTTCCTATGAGAGCCGCGCTGCTCACGACGATGCACGACTATCTCGGTTACGGATATGTCGCGGGGCAGGTGGTCCACGGATTTTCTGGATGCGTCAGGTGCATGGATGACACAACGTATTGCCAGCTGGATAGAGATCCCAGGTCTTCGAAAACCGTGTTCATGGGACATCGAAGGTGGCTTCGTGACGATGACCCATGGAGAAAACGCAAGGATCTGTTCGATGGTTAAACCGAACCCCGAGGACGCCCGCGTACGAGGAGCGGCGAGGAAATAGACGAGCTGTTGAAAAATTGGAAAGACTGCCCACTGCCAGGAAAGAAGCAAAAGGCGCCAGAGCCGGGAAAGAAGCGAAAGGCGCGAGAGCCGCTGCTGAAGGTATGGAAAACGAGGTCTGTTTTCTGGGACTTGCCGTACTGGAAGATCCACCGTGTGCCTCACAGCCTTGATGTCATGCATATCACGAAGAACGTGTGCGAGAGTCTGCTTGGTACCCTGCTCAACATGCAAGAGAGGACCAAAGATGGGCTGAAAGCAAGGGCAGACGTGAAATCAATGGGCATCAGGTAGGAGCTTCACGCTATATATGATGATGATGATGACGATGATGATGATGAGGCGAAGCAGGACACGGAAAGTCGTCGCAAAGGCAAAAAGGCCAAGAAGACCGGAAATGACTACCCTCCCGCGTGCTTCACTCTAAGTCAGGAGGAGATCGAGCAGTTTTTCACCTGCCTCATAGGAGTAAAACTTCCTTACGGTTACGCGGGGAAGATAAGCAGATACCTAGACCCAGCGAAGCTGAAGTTCAGCGGGATGAAGTCTCACGACTGTCACGTGCTGATGACGCAGATACTTCCAGTTGCAATCCGTTGGATCATGGATGCGCACGTCCGTGAAACCCTATTTGGCCTATGCAACTTTTTTGACGTCATCTCTCGGAAGTCTGTTGGCGTGAGGCAACTCAGAAGGCTACAGGAAGAGATCGTGGTGATACTATGCGAGCTTGAGATGTACTTCCCGCCCGCATTCTTCGACGTTATGGTGCATCTGCTGGTCCATATCATGGACGATATCATCCAACTCGGGCCGACGTTCCTGCACAGCATGATGCCGTTCGAAAGGATGAATGGTGTCATCAAAGGATACGTTCGCAACATGTCACGTCCAGAGGGAAGCATAGCCAGGGGCTTTCTGACTGAAGAGTGCATCTCCTACTGCACGAATTATTTAGGCATCGAGAAGCCCGTTGGTCTGCCCGTCAACAGGCACCTCGGCAGGCTCGCTGGATGGGGTCACCGTGAGGGTCGCCGCGAAATGCATGTCGACTTCGAGGGTCAACTCGCCGACTTTGAAAGAGCAAACCTAGTCGCGCTACAACACACGTGGTCGATCCTTGGGTGGTAGAGCACAAAACCTTTATTAAGAAGACGCACAATGACCGAGGCCAACAGAGGACGGGCGGAGATATACTCAAAGAGCACAACTCATGTTTCACGCGTTGGTTCAAGCAGAAGCTTCTGTCGTACCCTTTACATGAGGATTCTTCCGCGGAAGAACAACTCATATTCGCCTTGTCACAGGGTGCCGAGCACAACCTGATGACCTATGAGGCGTACGATATCAACGGCTACACATTCTACACCGAGGCTAAGGACATGAAGAGCGATGGTTATCAGAACTCCGAGGTAACGATGGAATCCTACACCGGTAACGACAAGGACAGATACTACGGAAGGATCGAGGAGATCTGGGAGCTGAGCTACACTGGAGAGAAGGTCCCGATGTTCTGTGTCAGATGGGCCAAGAGCGTCCTAAAAGAAGACCGGTATTTCACCACCATGGTTATACCCGAAGCCAAATCCAAGACCGCGGGCGCAAACTTCACCGTGAAAAATGAGCCATGGGTACTGGCTTCCCAAGTGGACCAATGCTTCTTCATTACCGACCCGTCAAAGCCCACTCGTGTTGTAATGAGGAGAGGCAAAAGGAAGATCATCGGAATGGATGGAGTAGCCAATGAGCAAGACTTCGACAAGTACGGCGACCCGAGGATCGAACATGACGATGATGATGAAGTAGCAGCATACACCACAAGAAGAAGCAGGACCACCCTACCTAAAGGACGTCCGTTCCACAGAAGAACTCCATTTGCGAAAAAGAAGGGCAAGAAGATTGTGAACATATAGCTAACTAAGATCGATTGTATTTAAATCGTAGCCTTCATTTCTTGATTTTATTTCATGGGCACTTTTTGAACTATCATGAATATTTTTAAATTTCATGGACACTCGATCTCGATCCCCCTCCATCTTGATCGCTATCCCACCTTGCCAGATCCGGTTCCCCTCACCGCCGAGCACCCCCCGGTCCACCGGCCGCCGCCGCCGACCCCCCGCACCCTCGATTCCCATACTCAACCGTCGCCGCCGACCCCCCGCACCCCTCCCCTACTCAACCGCCGCTGCCGACCCCCCGCACCCCGCGCACCCTCCCCCGCTCCACCGGCATTACTGTTTGATGATATTTTTTTAAAAAATATTACTGTCTTATAAAAAATATTACTGTTATGATTTAAACAAGTTTGAACATATTTAAACACAAATAAGTATCAAACAGCATTTTAAATGCATAAAAAAATTTTGTGGAGCCTGGGAATCGAACCCAGGACCTCCTGGTGTGAGAACTAGCTGCTAACCAGTCAAGCTAGTAGAGGGAACTTAGTGTGGATCAGTTCAGGTGGAAGATAACCTGTTGGCTCGAGCAGAAATCAAAAAAAAAATACTAATGGCGCACCACGGTGGGGTGCGCCATTAGTATGGATGTACTTATGGCGCACCGAGGGGTGGTGCGCCATTAGTATTGTGCCATTAGTATTGACAAAGAGATTTCACCTAACAAAAAAGGTCAACGCCCACGCCATCCTCTTTCTCTCCCCTCTGTCTCTCTCCCCTCACTGCGCCGTCCCCATGCCCGAGCCGCCCCCGTCGCCGCCGACCCCCACCGCCCTCGCCGCCGCTCCCGACCCCCACCACCCTCGCCGCTCCTGACCCCCTGCCGCCCCGCCGCGCCGGTCCACTACCCCCCACCCCGCCCGAGCCGCCGCCGCCTCGACACCCTCGGCGCCCCCGACACCCTCGCCGCCCCTGACCCCCTGCCGCCCCGCCGCGCCGGTCCACCACCCCCCACCCCGCCCGAGCCGCCGCCGGCCCGACACCCTCGGCGCCCCGCCGGCCCGGCGCCCCTCCGCCTCGACAACCAGGCGCCCCGCCATCCCGACGCCCTAGCCGCCCCGACACCCCGCCGCCCCGGTGCCC
The DNA here is from genome assembly GCF_056163025.1 of Triticum urartu. NCBI lineage: Eukaryota > Viridiplantae > Streptophyta > Magnoliopsida > Poales > Poaceae > Triticum > Triticum urartu. Next base: position 392,741,768 of record NC_141878.1, on the reverse strand, counting down.
CGGTGAGCTTCCCCCTGTTTAGGATGTTAGTTTACTCGTAGATTTTGTCTCGGTGGTCCCTTAATTGCCGGCCTCACTTCAGGAATCGAGCAACATCAACTTCGCCCCAACACAGTTACCATTTTTTAACTGTACATGGTTGTTCTCTCTGAATAACACTAGTAGGCCTTGGAAGCGGTTGTGTATAATTCAGCAGTTACATAGTTTATAGTTTCTGAATTTCTCAAATCTAGTTCTTTATGTTTGTGTTTTGACTGTTACGTATAGTTTCAGCAGTTAGCCATTGCGATTAAGGAATATACTTTGAGAAGAACAAACACTAGTTATAAAAATTGTTTCATTGCGCCGTCAATGACGGGTGAGATGGCAGCACCCATGGAGTTCATTTGGTTCAGTTTCTATAGTGCAGTTAAGAGTATTAGTGCTTACCGTTATTGAGTAAAAAAAGGAAAAGACAAGCAATGTGAAAGAATCAGATTACGTGTGGTAGAGAGAAGTTCCTTCATTTTTCTCTAAGTGCACTGCAGTACTTGTTCCTTTGTGCACCATAAGTAAAACTAGCTAATTTTATGAAAATGTATCATGTCACTGTCCGTGACTCTCTCTTTTTAAGTCCACATTCTGTTGGTGGCTCGGTTAACTCCTAGGGTTTTAGCAGTTATGTATAAAAAACATAGAAAAGCCAGGCGGAATTAACTTTGGATTTTCTGCATTTAACTAAAAAACCCATAGAGTACAGTTCATTATTGAATAAAATGAAATGGCAGTTTATTTAGAAATTTGGAGCAGTTGTTCTATGGTTTTTTTAGCACAAAAAGTCTGATTATATAAGCAAAAACAATTGTTAGCTTTTAGATGTTGTGGTGGTTCACTTGGGGGTATGTGTAGAAGTTAGCAAAAACAGAGGACTAAAGTGCTCTGTTTTGGCAAACCAGTGCATGCATGCCTTTTTTCTTCTTCATTTTTTTTCACTGACGACGAATGATGGCAACTCGACAGCAGCTAGCTAGCAGGTGTTCCTTTACAAGCATAGTAGAGCATAGTATGGATTCTAATGTTCAACTCTGACTAAACAGGTTCTGCAAACGGTCTTTTATTGCACTTGACTGAAGAAGTAGGTGTCTGCTATATCCTGCACTTGAGGTGAGATGTGTTCTCAGGTTTACATTGCAATGGGCACTCTGCTTGGGTTTAATATTACCCAGCATGATGATGTATCAATGTAGCGTTAGCATATGATCCAAGTGCTAGTACTGCTAGTAAATAGCTAATACAGTTAATGAAGAAGAAAAAAAACTGCTAGTACAGTTAATGAAGAAGAAAAAAACTGCTACTACTGCTAGTAAATAGCATCAGACTGAATGTCTTTTATATATGGCCAATACAGTCTGATGGACAATACAGTTATTGAAGAAGAAAAAAAACTGCTAGTACTGCTAGTAAATAGCATCAGACTGAATGTCTTTTATATATGGTACTTCGGAGAAGCCAAGTTGCAACAGGCGTCGTCTGCAGTTCAGCTCTCAGGAGACGCCTCCAGCTGCTGACTTCACCGAGCCTCAGATAGGCGAGGTGCGAAATATTATCACCCCCAACACACTCAAGAAGGAGGTCTGTGAGCAGAACTCGGTCCCATTACAGGAGAAGAAGAAGGCACGCAAAAGAAAGACTAACAAGGGTGCGGGCCAGCCGGCACCGAGTACGATCCATGCTCAGGACGGGCCACCTTCACCTGAGGATTTAATGAGGAGGCTGCATGTTGCGGGTAGGCCGATGCTACCGAGAAATATGCTCGATGCTGCAACCGGTGCTATGCGGAGTCTGCATGACAGTGTTCTTTCTTTGGAGAAGCGGCGTCTCAGAGAGAAGGATGTGGCATACCCGGTTTTCGCGGCCAAGGTGCCAGAGGGAAAGGGCTTTGTGGATAACTCCATCGGGGATACGATTGTCCTGCGGTTTGATGACATCCACGCTATGTTGAACCTTCATCCGCTGCACTACACCTTCGTTCGGCTATTTTCACTGAGTATGGAGATGCGGATCATTCGCGACAAGACCCCGGACATCGTGATAGTCGACCCCTTCTACATGCGTGCCAAGATCTTGGGCAGCACTGGGGACCGGCAAGTCGCGACTTCTTACCTCGAAGGCGTCATTCGGGCAAACCAAGATAAGGATAACTTCCTCGTGCCTTACTTTCCTGAGTAAGTCCTCCCCTCAACCGCCCCGTAACATATGAATTCTTAGATTTCGATCGTTTTTCTTTTAACATTCCGTGTTTTCTGCAATGACACACATTGCACGCTCATCCTCCTAAGCCCCAAATATTCCATGGCCACGTATTTCGACCCGGGCCGTCATTCGAACATAGACTACACAAATGTCAAGAAGGTTCTTGATGATGTTCTCCCCGGCTATGCCAAATCTGGAGGCACCTTCACCAGGCCTATTCGTAAGTACGGCAAGCACGTGTTCTCCCACAATACGATGTTCTGCTGCGTCAACCAGCCGCCTGGCGGTTAGAAGGGTGCCTACTACGCCATCCATCACATGCGGGCGATCGTACGGGACCATCATCAACTTCTGCTACCGAGTAAACTCAAAGATTGGGCCGCGAGCGTGTTGGCAATCCAGGACGCGGACATCAGACAAGAATTCTTTCGCATCCAGTCGGAGTTTGCGGAAATCATCTATCAAGATGTCCTTCGTACCTCGGGGCAGTTCTACCTCAGAAATCAGCCGTCCAACAGTGACATCGACACAATGCTACAAATGCAGGCTGACAACGACCGTTATTTCATGACTCCCACGATAGACGGCGACTTCATCCACGCTCCAGTCCCTTGAGTCGAGTTGAAAGCAGTGATGCTGTGTCTAGTTCTGAAACATCGATTGGCTCATGTTGTAATTAAACTTTAATGAACTTGAAGTATGTCTCTTTAGTTTCGAGAGTCGTTCAACTTAGATGTGATCTATGCTATTAATGTCTTGCTTTTCTCTTCCGATCGTTCTGTTGCATACTTATATATTGCTTATGTATTGTCTGTGAATTGGTACTAACATTTCGTTTGACTACTGCATAGCGATGCCGTCGTATGTCGTGTACAAGGGTAAGGTTCCCGGAGTCTACGACGACTGGGAGGAGTGTTGGAGACAGGTTCACCGATTCAGCGGTAACAGTTACAAAGGGTACACCACTAGGGCCGAGGCCGAATCTAGATACGCCCGCTATCTAGCGGGAGAGGGGAGGGAGCGCTGGAGGAACCGGATGAAGACGAGTTTCATCGTGATGATGCTCATCGTGATGACCGCAGCTCTCTTCTATGTGATGATAGTTTAGATGATCGATATCGACTTGTAATGTGAAGACAAACTCGCTACTCGCGGTCTCGAGACTTGTAATATAATGTTCTATCTTTCTTCGGTCTTTTCAATTCGGAGACTAATATGATGAATTGTATTCGGAGACTAATATGATGAATTGTATTCAGAGACTAATCTTCTATTGTATTCGATGAATCTGTTGTTGATGTGTGCTGTCTATATTTTGTCCAATTATACATTTTGTAACCTATGCAAAAAACAAAAAATAAAAAAATAAAAAAACCTAATATTCATACTAATGGCGCATCACATCACAGTGCGTCATTAGTATGCCAAAGGATACTAATGGCGCATCATTAAACAGTGCGCCATTAGTATGCCGAAGTTACTAATGGCGCATCTTGGTGTTGTGCGCCATTAGTATGCCAAAGCACCTGGGTATACATGGCCCCCTAGGAGGCATACTAATGGCGCACTGTTGTATATACTAACGGCGCATCTGAGGTGCGCCATTAGTATACCAGATACTAATGGCGCACCTGTGGTGTGCCATTAGTAAAATATACTAATGGCATGGCACTAATGACGCACCACTAATGCGCCATTAATGGCCAAATTAGGTGCGCCATTAGTAGGCCTTTTCCTAGTAGTGCGTGCACCCTAGTGTTTGAACCTTAAGGGTTTGCCGGAACCCCACATCTGACATAAACTACTCACACATCATTGGAGAGATTATGGTGTTGATGTACAAGCCCTCCATGATCGATTCCCCCTCCGGTGGAGCGCCGGAAAAGGCACCAAGATGGGATCTCACGAGTACAGAAGGTTGCAGTGGTGGAATTAGGGTTTCGTGGTGCTCCTAGATGTTTTCAGGGTATATGGGTATATATGGACGAAAGAAGTAGGTCGGTGGAGCTGCGAGGGGCCCACGAGGGTGGGGCGCGCTTGCCCCCCTGGGCGCGCCCTCCTACCTCGTGGCTGCCTCGCTGCTTCCTTGACGTCCACTCCAAGTCCCCTGGATCACGTTTGTTGCAAAAAAGATCCTCGCGAAGGTTTCATTTCGTTTGGATTCCGTTTGATATTCCTTTTCTGCGAAACACTAAAATAGGCAAAAAACAGCAATTTGCATTGGGCCTTCGGTTAATAGGTTAGTCCCAAAAATAATATAAAAGAGCATAATAAAGCCCATTAAACATCCAAAATAGATAATATAATAGCATGGAAAAATAAAAAATTATAGATACTTTGGAGACGTATCAAGCATCCCCAAGCTTAATTGTCGCTCGTCCTTGAGTAGGTAAATGATAAAAACAGATTTTTTGATGTGGAATGCTTCCTAACATAATTTTCAAAGTAATTATCTTTATTGTGGCATGAATGTTTAGATCTGAAAGATTCAAGATAAATGTTTAATATTGACATAAAAGTAATATGTAACGCCCTCAATGCGGCTATATCTCCTACGTGTTGAAACACGACTTAGAGGCATAACCGCATTGAAAGCAATGTCGCAAGTAAGGTAATCTTCACAACAACCCATGTAAATAGATAATAGGGGAAAAAGGTACATAGTTGGCTTACACTCGCCATGTCACACAACTACATGAATAGCATTACAATCATCCAATACACTCATGGTCCGACTACGGTACCAAAATAAAAGATCAACCCCAACAAGCGACATGGTCCCGATCGCCCCAACTGGGCACCACTACTGATCATCTGGGAAAGACACATAGTAACGACGTGAGTCTTCGTCGAACTCCCACTTGAGCTCAAGCGCATCATCTGGAACAGAATCATCGGTCCCTGCATCTGGTTTGGAAGTAATCTGTGAGTCACGGGGACTCAGCAATCTCGCACCCTCGCGATCAAGACTATTTAAGCTTATAGGTAAGGCAAAGTAATATGTGGAGCTGCAACAAGTGACTAGCGTATATGGTGGCTAACCTGTTCGCAAAAGAGAGCGAGAAGAGGAGGCAAAGCACGAACGAAGAACTATAGAATCAACCTACAGCAAACATTACTCCAACAACGTGTTCACTTCCCGGACTCCGCCGAGAAGAGACCATCACGGTTACACATAGTTGATTCATTTTAATTAAGTTAAGGTTCATGTTATCTACAACCGGACATTAACAAATTCCCATCTTCCCATAACCGCGGGCACGGCTTTCGAAAGTTCAAATCCCTGCAGGGGAGTCCCAACTTAGCCCATCACAAGCTGTCACGGTCAACGAAGGATAAACCTTCTCCCGAGAAATTCCGATCAGACTCGGCATCCCGGTTCTACAAGACAACTTCGATAATGGTAAAACAAGTCCAGAAACACCGCCCGAATATGCCGACAAATCCCGATAGGAGCTGCACATATCTCATTCTCAGGGCACACTCAGATGAGACTAGCTACGAGTAAAACCAACCCTCAAGTTTCCCCGAGGTGGCCCCGCAGGCAGCTCAGTCGGACCAACACTCAGAGGAGCACTGGCCCAGGGGGGTTTAAATAAGATGACCCTTGGGCTCTGAAAACCCAAGGGAAAAAGAGGCTAGGTGGCAAATGGTAAAACCAAGGTTGGGCATTGCTGGAGGATTTTTATTCAAGGCGAACTGTCAAGGGGTTCCCATTATCACCCAACCGCGTAAGGAACGCAAAAATCCGGGAACATAACAACGATATGACGTAAACTAGGGCGGCAAGAGTGGAACAAAACACTAGGCAAAAGGCCGAGCCTTCCACCCTTTACTAAGTATATAGATGCATTAAGATAACAAGATAATATAGTGATATCCCAACAATAAACAATGTTCCAACAAGGAACGATCTCCAATCTTCACCTGCAACTAGCAACGCTATAAGAGGGGCTGAGCAAAGCGATAACATAGCCAATCAACGGTTTGCTAGGACGTGGTGGGTTAGAGGTTTGACATGGCAATTTGGGAGGCATGATAAGCAAGTGGTAGGCATCGTAGCATAGGCATAGCAAAAGAGCGAGCATCTAGCAAGCAAAGATATAAGTGATTTCGAGGGTATGATCATCTTGCCTGCGAAGTTGTCAGAGTTGACTTGATCCTCGTAAGCACACTCAACGGGCTCCTCGTTAGCGAACTCGTCTCCCGGCTCTACCCAAACAAGACAAACAAGCAAAAGGAACACAATCAACCACGTGCAAAGCTCAAACAAATATGATGCAAACATGGTATGCTATGCGGGATTCGATATGTGATGCATATGCAAGATTTGACAAGGAATGATTGAACCTGGCCCCAACATGGAAATCCAAGAGTTCCACTGGAAAGGTGAGGTGATTTCGGTTGAAATTGATATAAAGATCACCGGAATCGGATGCACGGTTTGGAAATGGCAAGCAAAACAAATATGGCACCGGTCTGCGATAAACAGCAAGTAGCCATCTGAATGCATCAAGATAATTATGCTACAGCACTCAAACATGACAACAAAATACATGGCAGGGATCCACTCATGATGCTTGACAAAAGATGAACACTGAGCTACGGCTAATTCATCCATTAACAGGTTCAAACAAGCATGGCAAATATGCAAAAGGTAAATAGGTTTCAGACTTAGTGAAATTAACACAAGTCTGGAATTGAACATCAGGTAGCACACTTTGGAGCATGAAAACTATATGCTACAGGAACTTAACATGGCAAAAACATAATCAAATCTCAGACTTAGAGAAAAACTGGAGCATGCAAAACAGTTAGCGGGTAGGCATGTTTACGAGCTCGATGCACTCACTACAGAGCAAGGCATGACAAACTAAGCATACACCCATCAATAATACATATCATAGAAGCTAGACATGGCAAGAAAAACAACATAGCAAGCACGGATCACTAGCAACATCCTCGGCAAAATCGCTAACGAGTCAACAATCTGCCAGGATTCACGAAATAGCAAAAGTAGAGCTCGATTGACTCAAGCTAGGGTGCTCCATAATTGCAAACAAAGACATGGATGGATAGAGCACCACAATATTAACAAATCATCCTTACTGATCATCCTGAAAAGAGGCACGGATCACTAGGAAACAACATGAACATATGGCATATTGACAAAAACAGATCAAGGACTTGGAGAAATTCAAAGTCCTTGAAATCAGCATTAACGAATGCACTACTTTGCAAGCTTGTGATAGTCAGCACACATATCACAAAAATACATGGAAAACACCTATGTAAAGATGGCATGACATATAACAAAACTCATGTAGAGCTCAGGAGCATATCCTGCACACATTAATCATGGCAAAAATGACAAATAGCTATTTGATGCAGCAGATCTGACAATTATATCAAATAGCCCTCTTCCAACAGCATTTCAGGCATCAATATGAGCTCAAATGAAAATGATGCAATGAGATGAAATGATGTACTCTCTGAGACGAACATTTTGATATGCTACCCGCCCAAAACGGAGTTACAGATGCAGAGTTACGGCATGATGAAAAACGCAAATAAATTAGGGTTTCGGGGAAAGTCAACCCTAGCGGATCTCAGATCCAGATCGGCACGGACTTCGAGGCGCTCGCCGGAGTTCCTGTTCGCCGGAGTTGTGGTCGCGGTGGCCGGAGGACGTAGCCGAGGGGAGGAGAGGCCGGTGCGGTGGAGTTGGCCAGAGGAGCTCGCCGGGCACTCGCCGGCGTCGGGCGGCGAGGTGCGGCCGGCGCGGGACGGAGCGGCGTGGGAGACTGGCGATGGCGATGCGGCGGCTCCGGGCGGCTCAGGCGGCCGGGCGCAAGGAAGAAGGCGGCGGGTGCGGGCTGGGCGGCTCGGGCCCGGTCGGGCGACGGGAGGGCCCGGCCTGGGCCTCGCGGGCCGGCGGGGCTGAGGCGGCGATGTGGGCGCAGCTCGCCATGTGGCGGCGCACTATTGGCGCGGGGCGGCGGCGGCGGCTTTGTCCGGCGCGGCCCGGACGTTGTCCAGCGCGCGGAGAGGAAGGGGAGATAGGGTTAGGGTGGTTTGATACGGGATTTCGGGGGGGAGTGCCTTTTATACATAGGAGGAGCTAGGAGAGTCCAAATGAGGTGCGGTTTGCGGCCACGCGATCGTGATCGAATGCTCTAGATGATGGAGAGGGTTTTGGTGGGTTTTGGGCCAAATTGGAAGGGTGTTGGGCTGCAACACACACGAGGCCTTCTCGGTCCCTCGGTTAACCGTTGGAGTATCAAACGAAGTCCAAATGGCATGAAACTTGATAGGCGGTCTACCGGTAGTAAACCAATGCCGCTTGGCAAGTCTCGGTCCAATCCGGAAATGTTTAACCCCCACACACGAAAAGAGGTACAAAGGACCACCGGAGGAGATAGGAGCGCCGGAATGCAAAACGGACAACGGGGAAAAAGCTCGGATGCATGAGACGAACACGTATGGAAATGCAATGCACATGATGACATGATAAGAGAGGCATGACAAAGGCAACAACACACGGAGACAAAAACCCGAACCCGAGGAAGTAAAATAACTTAGCGCCGGAAACGGCAAGAGTTGGAGTACATATAAGGTAAATTACATCCGGGGTGTTACATAATAATACTTCAAGCATACTAACTAAGCAATTATGTCTTCTCAAAATAACATGGCCAAAGAAAGTTATCCCTACAAAATCATATAGTCTGTCTATGCTCTATCTTCACCACACAAAATATTTAAATCATGCACAACCCCAATGTCAGGCCAAGCAATTGTTTCATACTTTGACATTCTCAAACTTTTTCAATCTTCACGCAATACATGAGCGTGAGCCATGGATATAGCAGTATAGGTGGAATAGAATGGTGGTTGTGGAGAAGACAGAAAAGGAGAAGATAGTCTCACATCAACTAGGTGTATCAACAGGCTATGGAGATGCCCATTAATAGATATCAATGTGAGTGAGTAGGAATTGCCAGGCAACAGATGCACTAGATCTATAAGTGTATGAAAGCTCAAAAAGAAACTAAGTGGGAGTGCATCCAACTTGCTTGCTCACAAAAACATGGGGCATTTTGAGGAAGCCCATCATTGGAATATACAAGCCAAGTTCTATAATGAAAAATTCCCACTAGTATATGAAAGTGACAACATATGAGACTATCTATCATGAAGATCATGGTGCTACTTTGAAGCACAAGTGTGGTAAAAGGATAGTAGCATTGCCCCTTCTCTCTTTTTCTCTCCTTTTTTTGTTTGGGCCTTTTCTCCTCTCTTTTTTATGGCCTCTTTTTTTTCGTCCGGAGTCTCATCCCGACTTGTGGGGGAATCATAGTCTCCATCATCCTTTCCTCATTGGGACAATGCTCTAATAATGATGATCATCACACTTTTATTTACTTACAACTCAAGAATTACAACTCGATACTAGAACAAAAATATGACTCTATGTGAATGCCTCCGGCAGTGTACCGGGATATGCGATGAATCAAGAGTGACATGTATGAAAGAATTATGAATGGTGGCTTTGCCACAAATACGATGTCAACTACATGATCATGCGAAGCAATATGACAATGATGAAGCGTGTCATGATAAACGGAGCAGTGGAAAGTTGCATGGCAATATATCTCGGAATGGCTATGGAAATGCCATAATAGGTAGGTATGGTGGCTGTTTTGAGGAAGCTATATGGTGGGTTTATGGTACCGATGAATGTTGCGCGGTACTAGAGAGGCTAGCAATGGTGGAAGGGTGAGAGTGCGTATAATCCGTGGACTCAACATTAGTCATAAAGAACTCACATACTTATTGCAAAAATCTATTAGTTATCAAAACAAAGTACTACACGCATGCTCCTAGGGGGATAGATTGGTAGGAAAAGACCATCGTCGTCCCCGACCGCCACTCATAAGGAAGACAATCAATAAATAAATCATGCTCCGACTACATCACATAACAGTTCACCATACGTGCATGCTACGGAAATCACAAACTTTAACACAAGTATCTCTCAAATTCACGACTACTCAACTAGCATGACTCTAATATTACCATCTTCATATCTCAAAACAATCATCAAGTCTCAAACTTCTCATAGTATTCGACGCACTTTACATGAAAGTTTTTATTATACCCATCTTGGATGCATATCATATTAAGACTAATTTTATAGCCAAAGAAAATTACCATGCTATTCTAAAAGACTCTCAAAATGATATAAGTGAAGCATGACAGATCAATAATTTCTATAAAATAAAGCCACACCGTGCTCTGAAAAAGATATAAGTGAAGCACTAGAGCAAAATTATCTAGCTCAAAAGATGTAAGTGAAGCACATAGAGTATTCTAATAAATTTTGATTCATGTATGTCTCTCCAAAAGGTGTGTACAACAAAGATGATTGTGGTAAAATAAAAGGCAAAGACTCAAATCATACAAGACGCTCAAAGCAAAACACATATCATGTGGTGAATAAAAATATAGCCTCAAGTAAAGTTACCGCTGGACGAAGACGAAAGAGCGGATGCCTTCCGGGGAATCCCGAAGCTTAGGCTTTTGGTTGTCCTTGAATTTTACCTTGGGGTGCCATGGGCATCCCCAAGATTAGGCTCTTTCCAATCCTTATTCCAAAATCCATCAAATCTTTACCCAAAAACTTGAAAACTTCAGAACACAAAACTCAACAGAAAATCTCATGACCTCCGTTAGTATAAGAAAACAAACCACCACTTCAAGGTACTGTAATGAACTCATTATTTATTTATATTGGTGTTAAACCTACTGTATTCCAAGTTCTCTATGGTTCATACCCCCCGATTCTAGCCATAGATTCATCAAAATAAGCAAACAACACACGAAAAACAGAATCTGTCAAAAACATAACAGTCTGTAGTAATCTATAGGTTTCGAATACTTATGTAACTCCAAAAATCCTACCAAATTAGGAAGACCTAAATAATTTGTATATTGATCTACTGCAATTGGAATCAGTATTTTACACTCTCTGGTTAAAAATATAAATTATTCTCGAGAGTGCATACTTTGTGTATTTTTTCAGCAAGATCAAACAAAAATCATTAAAGAAGATCCTAAAGGCTTTACTTTGCACAAACACTAATTAAAACATAAAAAACACAATCTTAACAGAGGATAGATGATTTATTTATTAGTAAACAGAAGCAAAAAGCAAGAAACAAAAATAAAATCAGAAACACTAACGCCCACACGTGTGGGCGTTAGCCAACTCATCCACATGCCTCCATCGCTGTCCAGTAAGTTCTGCACGAATCTTGGCACGATTTGGCTGATTATGTGTGCCATGTAGGACAACTCATGTGTGTGGTGTGTGAGAGAGATCGCCTGCATGCCGGTTTCCTCTCCGCTGTCAACGGTTGCCACTCGGGGGCGTGCGGTGGAACTGTTGTGGTGCCCGCACGCCATGCCCGACTGCGGTTGCCGTCAACCACGTCTCGCCACTTCTCCCTCCCTCGCCCGTGGTTCCATTTAATCTCTCCACTTCATTACTCACCCAACCCACATAGCAGTTCAGTCGACTGGAGGAGAAGCCAAGAGGAGAAGGTGGCAGCGGAGGCGGAAGAGTCGACGGCTGTCGGTGTCAAAACCGGCGGATCTCGGGTAGGGGGTCCCGAACTGTGCGTCTAAGGCAGATGGTAACAGGAGGCAGGGGACACGATGTTTTACCCAGGTTCGGGCCCTCTTGATGGAGGTAAAACCCTACGTCCTGCTTGATTTATTCTTGATGATATGAGTATTACAGGAGTTGATCTACCACGAGATCAGAGAGGCTAAACCCTAGAAGCTAGCCTATGGTATGATTGTATGTTGTCCTACGGACTAAAACCCTCCGGTTTATATAGACACCGGAGGGGGCTAGGGTTACACAAGGTCAGTTACAAAGGAGGAGATGTCCATATCTGTACTGCCTAGCTTGCCTTCCACGCCAAGTAGAGTCCTATCCGGACACGAGACGAAATCTTCAATCTTGTATCTTCATAGTGCAACAGTCCGGCCAAAGGATATAGTCTGGCTGTCCGGAGACCCCCTAATCCAGGACTCCCTCAGTAGCCCCTGAACCAGGCTTCAATGACGAGGAGTCCGGCGCGCAGTGTTGTCTTCGGCATTGCAAGGCGGGTTCCTCCTCCGGATACACCACAAAAGAGTTTGGATAAAAGGATAGTGTCCGACCCTGCAAAATACGTTCCACATACCACCGTAGAGAGAATAATATTTCCACAAATCTAATCCGCTGACACGTTTTGGCAACATGACATCATGCCATGGCTTGGCGATTATTCGAACCTTTTTTTAACTAGCCCTGCACATAACGCGAGGCAGTTTCCTGACACATCTTGTCAAAGCAGAGATCGTGCCCCCTTATTACGGGATTCTCATCAATACGGGTGTGGGTAACCCAACCGTGCCATAAATTGTGGCGCTTGAGGGATAAGCGAGTTTTACCAGGCTAGTGGGGGCACATAGTTTCGGCCGCCCCTATAAAGGGATAAGGTTTAACCTTTTTCTACCCACGCCTTCTTCCTCCTTGCTCATCCATCCTTGCGCACTCGAGCTCCAACGCCCAAGTCCACATCCTTCTCCTCAACCTTCTCCAAACATGTCCGAAGCGGGAGGCAAGTGGATGGCTTCCTCCGTCACGGAGGGACACATCAAAAAGCTGCGCGGAGCCGGATACTTATCCGCGAATATCGCGCATCGGCTGCCCGCTGCGGGGCAGATCGTCCCCACCCCGGAACCTCACGAGAGGGCAGTCTTCCTCCACCACTTCCTCCGCGGACTGGGGTTTCCCCTCCATCCATTCGTTCGTGGTCTTATGTTCTACTACGGGCTGGACTTTCATGATCTAGCCCCGAACTTCACCCTCAACATTTCGGCGTTCATCATCATGTGTGAGGCTTTCCTCCTCATCTGGCCCCACTTCGGCCTATGGCTGAAGACCTTCAATATCAAGCCGAAGGTGGTGGGAGGCCAACATGCAGAATGCGGCGGAGCCATGGTGGGCAAGATGCCCAATGTTATATGGCTTGAAGGCTCCTTCGTGGAGACCATAAAGGGGTGGCAATCGGCGTGGTTCTACATCACCGAGCCGCGCGACACCAACTGGGTGGCTGCCCCCGAGTTTTGATCCGGAATCCCCACGTGGCTCACCTCCTGGAAAGAGAAGGGCCTATCCTGGGGTTCATCGGTGGAGCTGGACCGACTCCAGAAATGTATCCGGAATATGGCGAGCAAGAAGCTCAAGCTTGTCAACATAGTCCAGGTCATGCTCTTCCGCCGGATCCTCCCGTGTTAACAACGGGATTTCAACTTGTGGGAATTCGACCCGACCCAGCACCAAACTCTGAGCGAGCTCTTCGTCACAAAGCACAAGGACGTCTGGAGGGTGTTGTTCAAGGGTGTCGAGGTCCTTCCCTCTCTCACCGAGGACCGCGGTCCAAGTGCGAAGCGCCCTGAGAATCCGGTAAGTTTTGTACATCTGGTAGGATTTTTACTTCCCATAGCTTAACCACGCGCGGGGTCTGAGCTCCCATGCCTTTGATAGGACTAGGTGGGGGCATCGGAGAAGATCGACTCTCCGGCCCCTCTGCCCGAAGACATTGCGGATGCTCTCCTGACGGAGATGCTGACTCCGGCTCCTTATAAGGTGCCGGAGAAGACCAAGAAGGCCAAGGGAACCCGAAAGAGTTCCCGGCGCTAGGTGGTATTGGACTCATCGTCTGATAACTCCGCGACGCACTCCTCTCCCGAAGACGAGAAGGAAGATGAAGATGCTCCCCCTTTAGTCGGGGGAGAAAAGAAAAGGAAGGATGCCCCGACCGGGGGGGGGGCGAAGGGTCCAAGAAGGGGAGGACCCTCCTCCCGGACTACTCCACCACCGCCGCCGAAGGCGAAGACGAGTGGCTGCTCAGGGCCAAGCCCCTGGCGAAGTAGTAAGTATTCGGGTACCAGAGTAACTCATAGTATACCTTTCTCGCACTGTTTCTCCTAACGCCGAATATGATTGTGCAGACCGCCCCAAGCCCGTATCGACGTATCTTCGTCGGGCGGCTCCTTGGACTCGTCGAATATGGATAGCAATCCACTTTCGACCGCCACCTCCCCTTGCCCTACGGACAATGCCGAGGTATTGTCTCAAGAGGCACCGGGTCGAGGGGATACAATCCCGGAGGCGCCTCAAGGCGACCTTCTGGACTCCGGGAGCAGAGGGAGGGAGGCTCCCGAGGGCTCCGAGTTCGGTCCTAAGCCGAACACCGCGCCGGAACCTCCAGTGGTTCCGGACTCAGGCAGGCTGCCTCCTTCCAAAAGGGGCAAGACACCTGTGCCGGTGACCTCTATCCATCCAGAGGCACCGGACAATCTGCTGGGAGCGCTTCATAGCGCTTCCATCGACGAAGAGCACCGCACTATTATGAGTGCGGTGATCAAGAAGGTTCAGTCCGCTAAGAGCGGACCGACTGAAGCCTGCGCCATCCTTCTAACAAGCTTTGAGGTAAGTATTTAAAATATAGGAAAAATATTGCCGCATAGACAGTAGCCCCTGATGCTCTGTTCGGTGTTCACAAAGAAAAGCCGAATAGAGGATCAAACAATATCGCAGGAGTCTAATATAAGTATGTCTATATGCGTATGCAGGCTTCGCTGCTGACCTTTGCCGCACTGACTGCGGAGGTCGCCGTACTGAAGCAGGACCTTGAAGGGTCCAAGAAGGAGCTCGGCCTTGCAAAGAGGAAGCTCGAGGAGAACAAAGGTAAGTAATACCTTGTATATATATATATAAAGATGTGATTGCAAAGTGACAGGATCGTCATGAATTTGCTAGGGGCCACGACCAAAGTGGCGACCCTAAAGCAAGCGCTATTCGAGGCCGAAGATAAAGCGGCCAAGGAGCGCATCGAGCGGGAGAAACAAGAGGCCCGGGTGGGCGAGGTGCAGCAAGAGCTCCAGGCTCTCGTGATGAAGCACGAGGCTTTGGAGCTTGACACGAAGACGTGAGAGTCCGAGCTTGTCGCGGCCCTCGAGAGCGCAAAGAATGCCAAGGCTGAAGCCCAAAAGGCCCTCCAGGAGATTGAGGCAATGAGGAAGATAGCGGCGGGTAAGGCATTCAATATGCAAAACAAGCATGTGAAAGTAAATTACATGTTACTTACCAGAGTCCGGAGCTCTCCAGGAGCATTCACCGATTTACGCCGCAGTGTGTCGGATGCCGCCAAGTTCTACCAGGCCGAGGCGGGAAGCTCAATGGAGAAGTTGTTCTGGTCTCAGTATTCTGGGACCGAACACCCAATGCCTATGAGCGACCAGCTGAAGCAACTGGTCGAGCTACACAAGTCAGCCGAATAGGACATGAAGGGATTCATAGTCCGGATGTGGCCTGGCGACGCCCTTCCCAATAGCTACTTCGGCCTGGTGAGGCATCTTGTGGATGCCTGCCCACGGCTAGAAGTTATCAAGCGGTCCGTCTGCATCGAAGGTGCACGCCGGGCTTTCGCCCGTGTGAAGGTGCAATGGGCCAAGATGGATGCCGTGAAGCTGGTGAAGGAAGGGCCGCCGGCGGGCAAGGAGCATCGCCACCCCGAGATGTACTATGAGGGTGTCCTGAAGGGTGCCCGTCTCATAGCGGACGAGTGTACGAAAGATGTAATATTTAAGTAAACTTGCTCGTGTAATCATGTATTATGAAAACTGGTTCATATGCGCTATGCAACGCTTATTTGGCTTTAAAATATTACCTTTTGTTCAGCTGTTTATCAAATCTAAGAGATGGCTAGTTGTCGGCTTCTGCCCCCACTCCATGAGTGCTGGGGTGTTCGGGATAAACCTGAGCACGCTTGTTCCCGTTTTTGGGTCCTTCGAGGGAGGTGCTCAGCACAACGAACAAGGCAATCGGACTATAATGCATTATCAATCTCAGTTAGCCATAGAATTCTATAATTTTAAATTTTGGCGAAGCCCCTAGTATTTGGAAGGCCGAATTCGGGGCGCTATACACGCCTTAAGCCGGACAGGGCTGACTCCTCGCTCTAAGCGGCATAAGTGTTTAGGGACTTGAAACCTCTCGAACAGTGACCAGTCTCTCGCCTTATCATGACAGTCAGTTTTAGCTTACTCTATTGAGGTGCTTAGCCCAGCAGAACTGGGGCACAATCGCAGTAGTTCTCCCAGTGCTACCTTAGCCAATATAGCGGAACGTAAGGTACCAAAACATGGGAGCCGGGCAAACCCAACTATTGACCCAAGACATGATTCGGAGCTGATGCATATAATGCTATAAGTTCGGGGTGCCGCACTGTCGAAAGTGTTAGGACTTCTCACGCCGTATTATGGGGTATGCTTAAGCCCCTAGCGTATTGGCCGTACCAGAGTGTACGGGTGCTAGATGTCATGAATGAACATATATATACAAAAAGGAAGAATGCGATAATAGTCTTAATGCTATGCATTGTTTATTCAAAAAGGTGCGTTAAAGTAGAATGATACAAGTAGTGTGATAAGCAAAAAGTGGGACTATTTGACATGTCCCTTCCAAGGGCAAGCTGAGGAATACTATTAAAGCAAGTATTTCACTCGTTATCGTAATCCACCTGGGAGTTCCATGGTGGGACGTAGCTTTCTACCTCCTTGGTTGTTGCATCATGTGTTCAGCAATCATGCTGCCGGATAGGGTTTTCAGAGATTACAGTCCTGAAAGAGAAAAATAACAAATCGGGAAGCCCCTAGTGCGATTTAAGCCGCGTCTTGGAGTGTGCCGTAGTTGTGCCCCCCTCCCCACCTGTGCCCATGGTATTTTTAATGCGTAATTATGTACGCGTGGCACGTATTTTGCCATTTGGCTGGGACCGGGGTGGGGGCCGCATTGCTATGCGAGCTCGGAACGAGCCAGGCGGTCATGTTGCCGGTTACTCCGGGCATGCTTGAAGGTGTCCGGGTCCTTAACCGTCGAACTAGTGGATTGCCTTAAGAGGCTGCTTTGTGCTTCTGCTGCGAGGGCCGCAGTGTGCTCCTCCATGCAGAGAGAGCGCTCTATGTTTGCATTGACTGTGATGATCCCCTGAGGTCCTGGCATCTTGAGCTTGAGATATGCATAATGCAGTACCGCATTGAATCTCGCAAATGCGGTTCGCCCGAGCAGTGCATGGTAGCCACTGCAGAATGGGACTATATCGAAGATTAACTCTTCGCTTCGAAAGTTATCCGGAGATCCGAAGACCACTTCCAATGTGATTGAGCCTGTGCAATGGGTCTCTACACCTGGTATGACACCTTTAAAGGTCGTTTTTGTGGGTTTGATCCTTGAGGGGTCTATAACCATTTTGCGCATTGTGTCCTGATAAAGCAGGTTCAGTGCGGCGAATCCACCGTGATGGATACTAGTGGGGTGGTCCCTGCGATCGAAGGTGATCGGTCAGGAGGACCATGGGTTGAACTTTGGGGCGACTGGCTCCAATGCATATACGTCCCTGAGCGCATGCTTCCGCTCCCTTTTGGGGATGTGGGTTGTGTATATCATGTTCACCGTCCACACTTGTGGGGGGAACCTCTTCTGTCCTCCGGTGTTCGGCTGCCGGGGCTCCTCCTCGTCATCGCTATGTGGCCCTTTATCTTTATTTTTGGCATTTAACTTGCCGGCCTGCATGAACACCCAACAATCCCTGTTGGTGTGGTTGGCTGGCTTGTCGGGGGTGTCGTGTATTTGACACGAGCGATCGAGTATATGGTCCAAACTGGACGGGTCCAGAGTGCTTCTTTTGAATGGCTTTTCCCACTGACCGGGTTTAGAGCCTTTGAATCCGGCATTGACTGCCGTATCCTCGGTATTGTCGCTGTTAATGCGGCGCTTATGTTTGTTGCGATGTGACCTGCCGTTGCCGTCCTTGGTATCCGAAGTACCATGGTTCTTTGATATGTTATTGCTGCGGGCCAACCAGCTGTCCTCTCCCGCACAAAAGTGGGTCATGAGTGTCTTGAGGGCTGCCATAGACTTCGGCTTTTCCTGGCCAAGGTGCCGGGCTAGCCATTCGTCGCGGATGTTGTGCTTGAAAGCTGCTAGGGCCTCTGCATCCGGATAGTCGACGATTTGATTTTTCTTTGTTAGGAACCGTGTCCAGAATATCTTGGCCGATTCCTCTGGCTGCTGAATTATGTGGCTCAAGTCATCGGCATCTGGTGGTCGCACATAAGTTCCCTGAAAGTTGTCGAGGAATGCAGCTTCCAGATCTGCCCAACAGCCAATGGACTCTGCTGGCAAGCTGTTGAGCCAATGTCGATCTGGTCCTTTGAGTTTGAGTGGGAGGTATTTGATGGCATGAAGGTCATCGCCGCGGGCCATGTGGATGTGCAGGAGAAAATCCTTGATCCATACTGCAGGATCTGTTGTTCCATCGTATGATTCTATATTTACGGGTTTGAAACCCTCTGGGATTTGATGATTCATTACTTCGTTTGTGAAGCATAAGGGGTGTGCGGCGCCTCTGTACTGGGCTATATCGGGACGTAGCTCGAATGAGTCTTGCACGCTGTGTTCGGCCTGGCCGGACTTACTTTTACTGTATCCGGCGTGACGATTATCATCTCGCATAGTGGCACTCCCTCGTGATCCGTAGATCAATCTTGTGTGTTTTGCTTTGTCCTCCAGTACGTCTCGCAGGTCTGGCGTATTTCCCCCTGCCTTTTTATTTGAATGGCGTCGGGGTGCGAGCTGAGCTTTTGGCTGGAATGCCTCTCTGTCGTGGCCGCGAGGTGGCCGATCAGCCGCGTCATACACCGGGGATGGTGCTTCCTCCTCCAGTCGGGGTAGCAACCTGCACTTTGGGTAACTCTTGGAGGGGTGTTCGAGTTTATATTCCTCGGCCGCCAGGACCTTAGTCCATCTGTCAGCTAGCAAATCTTGATCAGCTTGAAGCTGTTGCTGCTTTTTCTTTAGGCTATTTGCCGTGGCTATAAGCCGGCGCTTGAAGCGCTCTTGTTCGACGGGATCCTCTGGCACGACGAATTCGTCATTGTCGAGGCTTGCCTCGTCTTCGGAGGGAGGCATGTAATTATCATCCTCCACCTGTCCATCTGCCACTCTCTCAGGAGGGCTGGCTTCTCCATCCTCCTGCCCTAAATCTTGTTGGAGGGGATTGTTGCCTTCTTCGGCACTGTCCGGAGTGCTATTATCTCCTGTGCTGGTATCACCAATTTTTCCTTGGCGGGACTTAGAGCGGCGCTGCTGACGCCGGCGCTTGGTTGCTTCTTGGAGGGGTCATCCTCCGTTCTCTCGTCTCCATTGCCTTCTTTGGGTGTGTCCACCATGTATATATCGTATGATGAGGTGGATGTCCAGTGCCCTGTGGGCAGTGGTTCCTCTTCGTCTCCCGCATCGTCATCCATACCGCCAATGTCTTCGGAGTCGAAGTCGAGCTTGTCGGTTAAGTCGTCGACAGTGGCTACTAAGTGGGTGGTGGGTAGGCAGCGAATTTCTTCGTCATCAGCATCCCAATCCTGCCGGACATAGTTCGGTCAGGATCCTCCTGACAAGGAGAGAGACCTTAATGAGTTCAGTATGTCACCGAAGGGCGAGTGCTGAAAATTATCCGTGGAGGTAAACTCCATGATCGGCGCCCAATCGGATTCGATAAGAACGGGCGCAGGCGGTTCAGAGTCCGTGGCTAGAGAAGGATCCGACAGTTTAGCAACACGGCTCTCGAGAGGGTAAGGTTGATATTCGGCTCGATCGCCGATGAGTATACGACCTTCGTGACGGGGTCTATCCACCCGTCCATGGACGGCGCAACTGGCTCCAAATTGAGGCTCGGAGTGGCTGCCGATGCGATCTCCTGAACACTGTCCGATGGTAGAGCTAAATCATACTCATCGTGACCACGTGGCGCACAAGGCAGGGGCTCGAATCCATTGAAGATCAAGTCTCCGCGAATATCGGCTGTGTAGTTTAAGCTTCCAAACCTGACCTGGTGGCCAGGGGCGTAACTTTTGATCTGCTCCATATAGCCAAGCGAGTTGGCCCGCAGTGCGAAGCCACCGAACACAAAGATCTGTCTGGGGAGAAAAGTCTCACCCTAGACTGCATCGCTATCGATGATCGTAGGAGCCATCAAGCCTAATGGAGACGACACAGAGGAACTCTCAATGAAAGCACCAATGTCGGTGTCAAAACCGGCGGATCTCGGTTAGGGGGTCCCGAACTCTGCGTCTAAGGTGGATGGTAACAGGAGGCAAGGGACACGATGTTTTACCCAGGTCCGGGCCCTCTTGATGGAGGTAAAACCCTACGTCCTGCTTGATTTATTCTTGATGATATGAGTATTACAAGAGTTGATCTACCACGAGATCAGAGAGGCTAAACCCTAGAAGCTAGCCTATGGTATGATTGTATGTTGTCCTACGGACTAAAACCCTCCGGTTTATATAGACATCGGAGGGGGCTAGGGGTTACACAAGGTCGGTTACAAAGGAGGAGATGTCCATATCCGTACTGCCTAGCTTGCCTTCCACGCCAAGTAGAGTCCTATCCGGACACGGGACAAAGTCTTCAATCTTCTATCTTCATATTCCAACAGTCCGGCCAAAGGATATAGTCCGGCTGTCCGGAGACCCCCTAATCCAGGACTCCCTCAACGGCATTCGCGGCCGTCGGTGGGCTTCGCAGGACCGAAGCGTCTTCGCCGGACCGAAGCGTCTTCGCCTGAGTGCCTCGCTGATTGAAGGTAATGCTCCTTCCCACGCTCACATTCCTTGTCTGCATTCCCCCTCCCATCTGTGGCCAATTTTCTGCTCGAGATTCATAGAGATGTCGGAGGATTGGCGGTGCTCCGGCGTTCCCATCGGCGGTAGAGTCCCATGCTTGCCGTTTTAGGGTGGCATTGCGCAGTTTCGTCGCCGCCGCAGTGGCAGTCATGCCGGTGTGGCTCGGCCTATCCACAGCCACATCCTGGTTTTGCCTTGTGATTGAGCCGGCATTTTTCTAGTTGTTAGTTATGTATTGCTTTGAAATGCTATTTCCATCAGTGCAAGAAGTTTTTCGTTGTTGAATTTTAGGTTATGATAGTTGCCGATGAACCCTAGATCTAGGTAGTTGTATTTCAAAGTGTAGTATAAAGGCGTCCATGGCAGTTTCAGCAACTATCTGCACTGGATGGCAATTAATTTCCTGATCAACTGTATCAGCTGCCACAGATATGCTTTCCATGTGGCAACTAATTTTGTGAACACACTATGGTTGTTGCCATGCTGTAGGCAGGATAATGTGGCAAATTCACTGTACCATAGACTCAATTTGTGTTTTGCCATGCTGACTTGTGATATCTGAACATATTTGGCAGTATTACATGGCAACCCATTTTTAATATGAGGCCAGTGTGTGAATTGCCACATTACATCTTGTTTAGTGGATGTTTTCAGCACTTTTTGAATTGTCCTGCATTTTAGCATGGCAATTTCAACCTAGTACATTTGCCTGTGAACATATGGCAACTCAGTTTTATATGAGGACAGGGTGTGAGTTGCCACATTATATGTTTGTGCAGTGGAAGATGTGTGCCTTTCTTTGTACTGTCTTGTGCTAACATGGCAACTTAAATTTTTGTTTAAGTGCCTTATGATCTGTACATTTTTCAAATGAAGCCAATGTGTTTAGTTGCCACATTTCTTGTTGGACAATCATAGGGGGTGTGAGTGTTCCTACGATATTGACTCATCTTTTGCCACTTTCAATTGAGCCCATGTGGCAAGTACATTCTGTTAGGTGGCAACTGCTTCCTTCATAAGTTCTTACACGTCCAGTTTGCTATGCTTCTGCATTTACTTTTCCATTTTTTGATTTATTTTTTCTGCCTTTTTTGTGTATGTTCATCACATGGCAATTACTGTCCTCTTTTCAGATGCTTAAAAATTGGGGCAACCATTAGAGTTTTAATTTTCTGTTTCATCGATGATATCAAGTGAATACTTACTTTGTGCAGTTCTTTGTGTATCTGTCGGCTGTGTTTTCATTTCACCTTGACATTTTGTTTTGTTCTTACCTTAGCACAATGTCCCGCGGCGACCATCAAGACGACGATGATGACTTCATGGAGTTACCGCAACAGAATCATGCAACTGGATGGACAAAAGATGCGATGAGGTAACTTTCCACCCCCCATATGTTTGAATGTCACATTGAGTTTGCAATCGTCTGTTAGGAACTAAATTCTCATGACACTGAAACATTGCAACAACTGATCATTTTGTCTGTTATGCAGAAGAAGAAACGTTATCGCAATAAGGCTTCACAAGAACGCCTGACTATATAGACCGAGGGATTTACTGACGAGCAGAAGGGAGCTGCTGGTGGGATGGGGATGCATGCTCTGATGGATGCTCGATGCAAGAACCTAGTGAACCCTGTATGCGACTGGCTTGGTGAGATTTACGATCCTGTCTCCAGGAAATTTGTGATTCCGGGACGTGGAAGACTGCCGTTGGACGAGGAATCCATGTTCTGAAGTTTGGGTGTGCCCCATGGAGAAATCAAAGTCCCGTGTGAGGTCAATAATAAGATTGAGGAAACGTTGTTTGCCCGTTTGTTTCCTGGGACGGCATCCATGCCGAACACAACTATGCTGGCAAATTCACTGGAGAGCATGAAAACCCATGGCGAGGTTTTCAAGATGAAGCTACTCATGTACTTGATCTCAGCTGTCTTTGCGCCTACCACATCTCTTCGCCCAAGCAACAAGTGCTTCCCCATCCTGGTGAATGCTCTATCTCTACTCCTTTCTTCCTTCAATCTTTTGACTCTGATGTCATCTGTAAGCTAGTCACTGCCAGTTTTTTGACGTGTTTTCATTTTCAATGCTAATGCAGCAACTTCTTGTCCAGAAATATGCATGGCAACCATGATGTTGACCTTGTGGCAACTATCATCATAACAAGATGGAAACTGCCAGCACATCATTATGGCAACTAACACAGATAGATGGCAAATCTCTTCCTTTTCATTTCCCTTCAACTTGATGACTGAAGGACTCTACAGTAGCTTCCTTTTCAACATAGCATGATGGCAACTGACATCTTTTTCGTTTTTATTGTGTACAACAGCTCATGTACGTCGATAGTCTTGATCTGTCCACCGTTGACTTTACTGGGATAGGAGGCCCGCCACCTCCACATAAGTTTGCTCTCTCTGCATGGACGTATGATGTTGTCAAGGCTATGCTTGCCGCAGACAAGATAACTGATAAGAAATATGGGAAACTGCATGTTAGTTCTGCCTCCTTTCTTTGCACGGCATTCTCCAATTTCGATGCTGCATAACATACGAAAAAATCCCCGTACGACAACCATCTGTGGCTAACAAGATATGAATACCTTGTTAGCCATGGCTGTCTGCGCATGGCACCCATGTCTGACGCCACATGGCAACTCCGCCATCTGTGTTGAAACTTCTATTCTCTCCCTCTTTTTTTGCAATACATGAGCCGTTAGTTAGTGTTCCTTATTTTCTTTCTTCCGTCCTAGGTGTTTTTTGATGATTTCCAGCTGATGGCCAAGCATGCTATAGAATACATCGTGTTTGGTGGGCCTCATGTCACAGCCCTAGAATTTGATTGCAATTAGTTTCATAAGCATACATGCATCATGTCTATATTTGATTGAAATTTGAAATAGGGATGACAAAGCCTAGCACTAAATGAAATGCAATTAGGATCAAAATAAAAATATTTCCAATGAACCCAGAATGCCCTTTAGAAAAGTTAATTTTTTTGATAAAGGTGAAAACCTCTGCCAAAAATGAAGCACATATTTTTTAGGCCATTCTGGATTTTTGAATAACCCATATTGTATTTGAATTGGGGCATTTAAATACTATTAATATTTTTAAATGCCTCAATAATTCTGAAAATAGTTAAGGGCCTCTGTAATAATTCATTTAATGCCCACAATTATTTTCAGGATTTATTAAAATGATTTGGGTTATAAACTAAATCAAAACAAAATAACAAAAATAGAAAAGCAGATCAAATTAGTAAAGAGAGAGAGAGTGGACTTACCTGACGCAGGCCATCTAGCAGCCCAGTTGCGGGCCATCGCTGTAAAGGGCCCAGCCCACCTCCTCACCACGTCGTCTACCTCCTGCCAGTAGGAGCAGGGGCGTGTGGCCGCTGCGCGCGCCAGCTCCTGCTTCCACCGCGACAACGGCTCTTCTGGACGCGCCACAGAGACGCCTAGAGGCCTCTCCCCCCTCTCCCTCACCCGTGGCCTCTCCCCTCCCCTGGACCTCTCCCTCTCACTCAACCGAACGGGTCCGTCGCTGCCGTTCGCTGCCACCATGACCACCGTGGTCTTCTCGCCCCTTCCCCGTGTCCAAAAGCTCCGTGATGACGCACAGCTTCTCCATGCGGAAGATCCCAAACCCAAGAGCACCGTGGTGACGCCTTCGAGCTCGTCTTCCACCTTGGGCGCCACCGATCACCGCCGTCGATTCAGGACATCTGGCGTGCCCCCGAGCCCGCTGACCTTCTCCTCCGACCGCCAGTGAGCCCCGCCGTCTTTCCCCTCTCTTCTCATTGCCGAATGCGTCCCCTAACCGTGTTCTCCACCGGAGCCGAAAGCTTCCGCCCGCCGGCCATGTCACCGCCATCGCCGCAGCCGCTCAGGCTCAAAACCGAGTGCGTCACCGTGCTCAGCACAGCTCCACGGGCCCAGAGCAACCACCCGTTGCTCCTGCCGTGCACCATAGCGACGTTTGCATCATCGCCCAAACTCCGTTCGCCACATTTGAGGACGCCGTCGTTCTTCTAGGTCACCTACGGCGACGCCACCTGCACCAAACGACGCGGACGGGTTCCAGCTCTGCGTAGCACCCCTCCGCGCATCAAACCGTGGTCGGAGCAGCGATTCCGCAGCACTTCGCTGCGCCTGCCGTCGCCGGCGTCAAGCCACCGACGCGTTTGACCTTTGACCGAGGGTTTGACTCCCCTGAGTCACCCATGTTTGGGCCTAGGCCCCTAATTAACCTGGGTTTAGGATTAGTTTAGTGTTAACTAACTTTGTTAATTAGCTTAGACAGTGACACGCGGGACCCACTTGTTAGATTTGACCAGGAACGGTCATGTTGACTTGCTGACGTCACACCAACGTCATGCTGACGTAGTAAATGCTTTTCTGATTTTTCTTATTGAGAAATGATTTAGAAATTCCAAAAAATAGTTAAAACTTCTAAAAATCATAGAAAATCAACCGTAACTCCAAATGAAATAATTTATATATGAAAACTTATCAGAAAAATTCAATCTATCCATTTATGCTACTTTCATGCATGTTCAACCAACTTATACCCCCTGTATAAGTGAAAACATGATAATGACATTTTAAATACCCCTTATGGAGTTTGCATATGAACCCTTGGTTCATATGGACTTCATTTAAATTGTTGCTAGATGCATTAGTGCAAATCATAACATTATTGCCATGTCACATTCATGCATCATATTATTGCATTGCATTGATTGTGTTTCCTCTCTGTTGCCGGTGTTTGTCCCCTCTCAGTAGACGACGTTCCGACGATTTGATCGATGACACCGATGAAGAACTATACTATGTTAAGAAGTGCCAGGCAAGAAAAACCCCCTTGGTCATTCCGATACAATCCCACTCTCTCGCTCCTGCTCTCTTTTACTCCATTAGGACAACAATGTTTCAAATTTTACATGCCGCGGTAGCTGAACCCCTTTCCTCTACATGACCTGTCATTGCCATAGTAAATAGATGAAACCCACTAGCATGAGTAGGAATTGTTTGAGCCCTGATGTGCCTACTCATTCATGCTTGTTGTCATGCCTGCTACTGCTTAGAGTTGAGTCAGGTATGATTCATCGGGAATGAATTGGAACGTGGTGAACTTGTCCTACCGTTGAGAGCTAAGTGTGTGAACACGATTTGGTAAAGGTAGCGGTGAGAGGCCATTTAGGAGTACATGGTGGGTTGTCTCATTGCAGCCGTTCTCAGGAACTGAGTTCTGTGTTTGTGATCCATGAACAATTACTACCACACATTGGGTTCCGGTAACTCGGCCCCTCTGGGCTTGTTAATCAACTCGACCTCTGTCCAGGAGATGCAACTAGTTTCTGGTGTTTGTAGGTAGTGTTAGTAGTCTACCAAGTGGCACCCGGTATAGGTGGGCTTGGGACAGACTAGGCATAGTGGCACGGTGTACCAAGTGGCACCCGGATGGTGGGCTTGGGAACCCTGCACACATCGTTTGGGGCCATGAGCAACACCCCGACCGGATCTCCTTGCGGATGGAACCAGAATAGGCGATAAACCTGGACTAGAGACTTGTTGGTTAGTCAGGTCGTGGCCGACTCCCTCGCCCGGCTTCCGCTTGAAGGTTGCCGAGGTACATGATGTGTACAGGGCGATAAGTGGCGAGAGCGTGTGTGAAGAAGTACACCCCTGCAGGGTTATTATTATCTATTCGAATAGCCGGATTCCTCGGATATGGAAACTTGGACCCCTTGCATAGTTCATAGACAAGTGAAAGTGGATACTCTAAAACTCGCAAGATAAGCGTGAGTGCTATGGATGGCATTCTCGTAGGGAGACGGGAGCGGATCCATAGTGGTGTATTGGTATGGTGAATTTGTGGACTCGTGTGCGCCACCTCAAAAGAGTTACTTGCGGTCGTAGTTCAGGTTAGCCACTGAGTCAAAGCTGGCTTGCTGCAGTTAAACTCCACCACCCCCTTTGTTGATACCGATGCATATGTAGTTAGTTCTGATGTAAGTCGTGCTGGGTACATTTGTACTCACGTATGCTTATTTTATGTTTTGCAGAGAGACTGCAGTCTCGCTAGTAGTTCCACGTGGACTTCGATGTTTAGCTTGTTACCTCAGCTACGATCTTGTACCCTTGGGAGGGTCTGGTAGATAGTCAGGCTCCTCAGCCTTCTTCATTTTTAGTTGTCTGTACTCAGACAAGTTAAGCTTCCGCATGTGCTTTGACTTGTATGCTCTGAATGTTGGGTCATGAGACCCATGTTTGTAATATCTCGCTCCTCGGAGCCTAATGAATAAATACTTGAGTCGTAGAGTTATGTTGTGGTGCCATGTTGTATTTACACATATCGAGCATATTGTGTGTATGATTGAAATGCTTGGTATGTGTGGGATCTGACAACCTAGTTATTTATCCTTGGTAGCCTCTCTTATGGGGAAATGTAGTCTTGTGCTTCCATGAGCCATAGTGCTCCGCTACAGCCCGGTTCACCGGAGTCTTGCTAGCCCAGCACTACTGCTCCGGAGCACTTGACTGGCCGGCGTGTGATTCACTTCGTTCCTGTGTCTGTCCCTTCGGGGAAATGTCACGCGGTGACATCCGGAGTCCTGCCTAGCATGCTACAGCCCGGTTCACCGGAGTCCTGTTAGCCCAGTGCTACAGCCCGGATTCGCACGCTGCTGACCGACATGCTCGATGTTGATTCATGTATGCCTGTCCCCGTAAGTTAGTGCCACTTTGGGTTCACGACTGGTCATGTCGGCCCGGGTTCTCTGTCATACGGATGCTAGCGACACTATCATATACGTGAGCCAAAAGGCGCAAACAGTCCCGGGCCATGGTAAGGCGACATCGTGGGAATACCGTGCGTGAGGCCGCAAAGTGATATGAGGTGTTACCGGCTAGATCCATGTGACTTAGAATCGGGGTCTTGACACCTCAAAACTTTGGCAAGTGGATGGACGTGCACTCAGCTCCGTCTTGTCCTGCTGAGGTAATTAAGGATTTTTATTTTGTTTCCCCAAATTGATTTTCTCTTCTTCTTTATTTTGATATATCTCTAAGGTTGTTTTGGTTTGTTTGATCTTGTGCACGTGACTCTAGTATGGTTGGTTACTGTTGCTTCTTGTTTCGTGCACATGCAAGGGCACCTGTTGAGCATCTAGTTGGGCAGTTTGCTTCCGGAATGACCGGCTTGCTTGGGAAGTTGGTTGAGGGTTGGACGTCCCTTAATGGATCTGATAGTGACGCGATTGCGAGGTAGTTCACTCCATTCATTGCATAACAGACACATCGGCCAACTAGTTGCCATAGCCGACACGACTACAACAGCTCCCAGGAGCTTCCTGACACGCAAGACGAACTAGATGGAGATGCTGGTCTCGACAAGGACGATGATGATGACATGGATAACGTGCAACATGAAACCGACGAGGATGAACATGTTGAAGTTCGTGCAGGTGGTAAGAAGGACAAGGCTGCACCAGATGTCCCGCCACCGGAGAAATTCAAAGAACAGATAGTTGCGAGAGACAAGGGGGTGTCACCCTCAAAGAGGGGCAGGGCTCCAGAGGATGTTGGGCAGGGCTCTGCTGGCAAGAGGTCTAGGACCGATCCCTTAGCTACTAGGAGGAGGTTCGACATGTATTTAGTGTTTTGTTTGTCTCTCCTTTTTAACAAACTGACCCTTTTTCATTTGTTTTGCTAAGCGTGGCAATGATTTTCGTGTCTGACACTCGGTACCTTTTTTGCCATTTTTTATACGTGCAGTGTGGCGACAGCTAGTGGACAAGCAGTTTTGAAGAAACAAGCACCAACGCCAACCTGTGTTTCTGCCCGATTGAACAAGGGTTCCCCCATTGTTGGTGACACCCCTTCCACTAGGTCGTCTCCACGTACGTCGACGTCCAACATCGGGGATCCCGTCGTGTTGGTAGACTTGAGGAAGACAGTCAAGAAGTAGGTTTTCCCTGTTTTTTCATTGTCATAGTGCTACATTTTTGCCTTATGCATTGTACATCATGTACAGCCTTTTTAGTTTATACATTTATGTGGAAACCACCCGTTTTGCTTTTCAATGCACAGCTGTCCAGCTTGCCACATGGGATACTACCATTAGTCCCACATGGAAACTGTTGTTTTCTCATGATCTTTTTTTACTGCATGGCAACTCCTGTTTGTTCTGCATGGAAACTGCTAGCTAGGCCACATGGCAATTCTTATTCCACTTACATGGAAACTACCAGCTTTCCACTGGCTTCCACCCCCTACATTGTCTTGTGTGCTCATCCATACCTAGTTCTGAAATGGCAGCTCTGGCACATCACACATTTTTTCATTTTATGAGATGGCTACCATGAAGAATATTTTGTTCATTTTTTAACACTGTTTATGTGCTTTTTTGTAGGGTTAAGAAGACTACCACATGCATGACTAAGCAAAACCCCAGAGACCCACTTGAACGCATTCACTCAAAGTTGTAGACAGGTGGCAACTCAGATATTCATGAGGCGCCAGTAGACAAAACTGCTGCTGCACCATCCACTGTTCCCACTAGCTCTGATGCAAGCAGCCGACCATCTCCGCCGGTTGCAGATGTGCAGGCTACAACAACAGGCATCCGTACATCTGGGAGTGATGAGTCAGTATCTGCTAGGACTGCTGAGATATTGCCCACTCTGCTGGCAATGAAGGATGCTGCTGTGAGCCATGCCACCCGATCAACAAGTGTTGAAGTGTACGCCCCTGTGATCAACCTAAGTAAGGAAGATTCCCGCTCATCTGATACGGATTCCAAGCGTGTGGGTGTCGGCACTTCTGTGACCACGAAAGAAGGGGCTGAGGCGAGAATTCAGAATGATATGCCATCCACATGTGAGAGTCTTAGCACAACAGCTCCAGCTTTTGGTGGTCCAGAGGTTGCTAAGGCGACCGTTTCGCGAGCTGGTCTTCCACCTAGGTGTCGTAGCCCCTACAAGCAAACTGCATACATACCCAATGCACCAGCTATAGCTAGGAGCAGCAGAGATGACTCTGGTTATGTGCCTGCGTCCACACTATTCCCACCACCTGCCAAAAGCAATGTTATGGAGAAAACGAAAGACCAGAGTACAACTGACCTAGGTGGCAAGCCGAGCATGACTGACGGAGGTGAACGTCCGGAGTAGACTGCGTCTTTATCCGCCGTGGAGAACCCCAACTTAAATCTGCGCACTTCTAAGCTCCCAGTCAACATTGGTGTCCCCTACAGCCCAAACAAGAAGATTGGCAAGAAAGTTGCTACTGATACCACTGACAACACGCCCCACCCTACTAATAAGGCTGATGATTCTGTAGCAGATGAGGCAGAAATGTTTGTTGATCTTTCGCCCCTGGATTCTGCCCAGCAAGTTGTTCGTGGTCCAGCTAGTAGGCAGGAGAGGCACCCAATGGCCTTCACCCCATCGAGCTTTAGCCTTGGCATCAGTCAATATGAACCAGTGGTGCACGATCCTATGCCGGTTGCCTTTGCTTTCCCAGCAGGCATGGCCCCAATGATGGTGCAGCCAATGGCTAAGGGCAGGAAGGCTATGAAGTTTGCAGAGCCGATTTGTGCAAGATACATTTTTTTCTACGTTTATCATTTTGTTGTACACATTTTTTAGTCTGAATTTTGTCGCAAGATTTTTTTGGCTTCTCACTGGTGATGGCAAATGTTATCTGATGAACATGGCAACTGGATTTGCTGCATAATGTCACCTACATTTTGTTGCCATGTTGCATTTTCCATCGGCAAGCACATGGGAACTGGAGTTGATACAACATGGCAACTGCAATTCAACCCACATGGCAACTGTAGTTGTTGCCACATGGCAACTACAGTGCATTACACGTGGCAACTGTAGTTGCCTCCACATGGAAACTACCTAATTTTTGCACCTACATTTCACATTCTACACCCTTTCTTCGCACAATTAACTTGTTTTATTTCCCAGGTATCCTAACCGACTTTTTTGATCATTGCAGCCACCCCTGAGGAGATTACGTTGTCACTTGATGAAGCTTACCGCAGGATTGAGGAGGCAGCATTGCATAGGAGGTCCTCACGAGGTCAGGGGCAATCAAGTTCTAACGTGCCTACTGAGTCGGTATCTGAGGATACCGTTAGAAGTGCCACCCCTGGTTCTGTGAGGCAGCATAGGGTAGTTCACGCACCACCCGCGGATGACTATGAGCCAGAAGTCAAGACCACAAAGGATCAGAACTAGCTGTGCGATATTGTCAAGCACTTTGGAAATGCCAGGTCCAATAGCAAGCACATGAAGGAGCTGAAAGCGTAATGACCACACCGCATAACCCCTCATTTGCTTTCCTCTTTACTCTTCTTACTTTTTGCTATTCTATAGATGCTTTGTTTATGATTTATTTCTTTTTTACTTAGTAGACATGATTCTTTCATGTTATATTATTTTCATACAGCTCATGTTTGGACAGAACCAAGATCATACAATGTGATGCGACGTGCGTTGACCTGGGTGATCTTGCCGAGTCTGTGAGGCCACTCGAAAAAATGTCGAATAATGTAGTTGCATTGGGGATTGACTTCATCAACAGGCATATGGATATGTCTTCCGACAAAAAAATCATGCAGTACAGCGTGACCTGCAAAATATGGGATGGTGACTTCCACCACAAAATCCCGAGGAAGCATTTTCCTGCGCATGGTGATTTCAAGCTCATAATGAAGAAATGTGTGCGTATTCCTTCCTTTTTTGCTCATTTTTTGTTCCATGCTATGTTTTGTCAGTAGCTATGCTTCACATGTGGGATACATACTGTTTTTGTGACAGATGTTTCATGTGGCAACAGTTGCCACGTAAAATAAGTTTGACTACTTTTTTAATGCAACTTATGTGGCAAATTCAATTAGAATAGTTGGAAACTTGTTCATACATGGATGGAAACTTCTTTTAATTAAACATGGCAAATAACCATTCTTTGCGGGCGTATTTTATGGAAACTTCATTCATGTACCTCTAATTGCATCCGGCAATATCTTTTCAAATCATTGTTCCTACTACATCATTTTGCTGTTTTTGATTTCAACTCTGCTTTTTTCCCTTTATTTTTACTTTTTCAGGTACTGTTCCCCATGTTCCAAGAGCTTGCACCACAAGACCCACATGACAAGTGTGGTCACCACTACGTGATTTGCCTTGACCTAAAAAACCAATGTTTTGAGGTGCTTGATTTAATGCGTTCAGAAGCTAAAGCAGACCTTACTACACATGCTAAATACTTCATCAACAACCTCAAAGAGACATGGAACAATCACTACGAAAACTCAAGGGCCCAGATCAGTCATTTTCCAATCGAGTATGTCGCGACTACGAAGCAAGGAAACCGGTAATTACTATCTTTTTTCATGTGTCCTCTACACCAATCCCTAAGCCCTTTTGTCACCTCTGCATTGAAGTTTATGATTTTCTGTGTTCTCTTGAGTTGAATTGATTTTTTTACAGGACTGATTGTGGCTTTCACAAGTTGGAATACCTTGCAAAGTGGGAAGGCCAACGGTTCCCTGTCATCACAGCTGCAATGGTCGTTGAGCTCCATAAAATATACACATGGAATTGGTTGATGAATGAAGATTTTCAACATGCGGTCCAACGCACGAGAATTCATAGAGGAAGCTGTCAAGAAATCCAACAAGACGTACAAGTGATCACGTGGTGCTCCATACTGCACGCCCACCTTACATTATGTTGCCGAGGAATGTAAGGTATTACCTTGTTCTTTCAAAACTATGTCTTTGTAATAAGTTATGACTACATCTCCCCGTAGCCTAGTATATAGTGGTGGTGTGTGAGTGACATTTGAATATTTTTGTAATATATGTGTGGATGTGAACCTACTTAGGTGTGACAATAGCTACGTTTATGTTTTTCAGTATTATTATGCGTTCGTGGTTGGTAGTACCAGTTTGGTGTCTTGAATGCGTCTATGATGTCTGAAAACATGGCAAATGTAGTTGATCAGACACGGTTAGTGAAAGTTATCGTTCTTTTTTGTTTGGCTTTTTGGGTTTTTTGCATTGCTAACTATATCAGTTAGCATGGTAGTTCGTACGCAGCCATAACCATGTCGTTTTTGCACATGATTGTTTTCAACTTGTTTTCCACAGTTTGCACACAATACAACATGTGTGGACTAAAACGCGTTGACTGAACACGGAAATCTACGCGATGGCAGACTCAGTATAAATAACATGGCATATTCAGTAGAACTAACATGGCAGATTCAATAGAAAAGGCATGGCAGATTTAGTGGAACAGGCATGGCAGATTTAGTAGAAAAGGAATGGCAAATTCAGTACCACACATGGGGCAACTGCAGTTATTCATTCATGGCATTTTCCTTCAAATTCTGATACCCCTCCAGAGTCATTCTCCCATTTTTTTAAAATTTGGAACATCTACCTAACCAAAAATGTCACCAACAACCAAGTCACAGTCCTCCAATGTTGCTTACGGATTGCCCGACCCTTTCTTTCTTTTCTTGTGTTTTGCTTGAATCTCCAATCCCAGTTTGTATCTTATCTCTTTTGGACGCCCCTTTGTGATGGAACGGGGCGGGTTCCTGACCTGGGTTTGTGTGCTTGCTGTTCCAGATCCTACCTTCGAGTTTTCAGATGCTGGCGCCGTGGACGAAGGCACACTTGAGGTGCGGGGGGACCTGTCTAAGGCTTCCTCAGCTTTCCTCTTCTTGATCTCATCAAGCTCTCTTTTCAGGGCCTTCCTGTGTTCTGCAACCCTCGCTGTCTCATCACTCTTGCACGCTTCATCTATTAGTTCAGCATTGTCCTTTGTCAACACAATGTGCCTCACGGCTTCCAAGGTTGACTCTGGTCTCTCATCATGCATAGCCGAAACTGCATTTGATGTTTGTGGCCCCAATGCGTCGTCAGCGTCCCAAGTCCATTGCCGCCGTATGAAATGGCGGGGCATTCGTGTCACCGCGTTCATGTCCATTACTTTTAGTCTGTGACAGCACACAATCCCATCCCGTTCAAATTTGCAGCATCGGCAGTAGTATTCGCCTTCGCTTATCGAGGCCTTCACAAAGTAGTTCCTTCCTTTGTCTGGGTCTTCACGTTCTGAATCAGACATGCCCAAGAGAGAACACACCTTGAACGTATGTTCGTCCACCTGGTAAGCCGTGTACATGCTAGCACACTGCTTTATTTCTTCGTGGAATGTGCAAGTTTTTTGTGGTTTTGTTAAACTCTTATATGATGTATTGTAGCACCTTATGTTGATGTTGGCTGTAACGTAGGAAAGGCATCTAAAATGAATGATGGCTATGGCAACTGCATGATATTTTTCACATGGCAAATGCATAACATTTTAATTGGCAAGTTGCATTCCATACCATCATGGAAAATGGAACTACAGTTCATTAAACATGGCAATTATAGTTGATTTCACATGTCAACTACAATTCATTAAACATGGCAACTACAGTTCATTAAACATGGCAACTATATTTCATTAAACATGGCAATTGTAGTTGACTTCACATGGCAATTGTAGTTCATTAAACATGGCAACTACATATCATGGTTACATTATACTCAATGGCTGCTTTCAATATATCAACATTTAAAAAAATCTGGCAACTGCATTGCATTCTATATGGCACCTACTGCCTTCATGCTTCTACAAATAAGTCCGTAAAACAACTTACTTACTTGTTAAAAATCTTGTTGGTATATGTCTTGTTCATCTACCTCTCCATTGGTAAATATGTTAGCAATTTAGGCTGCTTGAGCGTGGTGTTTGCTTCTTGCTGTAGCTCAGATCCCAGTATTTTTTGTCGCAAAGCCGTGTATTGCTTGGCAAACTGCAGCAATGAGTTGCCAGGGCTCATGTACCACGTCAGAACAGCATTGAAACCCTCGCTGCGTTGCGTACTCTGCAGAAATGGGAAGAAGCACTACATGAAGTAGGCCGGCACCCAGTACATTCGCTTCTCCCACAGGCTAGAAGCGTCTCATTTTCTTGGACTTGATATGTTTCAATCATAGCCATCCAGCTCCGTTCAAACTCCTCCACCGTCAAGCTGTGGTCCACGCACAGCTCGAATGCCTTGTGCGGCTCTGGATGGTCAGCAAAGAATGGTCCTAGCGTCTCCTCAGCCTTCTTTATAATGTGCCACCTGCAGTGCCTGTGCATTGCCAACGGGAAGACCCCCTCTATGACTGCACGCATAAAAAAATCCTGGTTTGTTATTATGTTCATCGGAGCAAGTCCACCCATGCACTCCAAGAAGGTTTTGAATAGCCAAGTGTACCCATCCCTGTCTTCGTTCCGAATGAGCCCACATCCGAACTGCAATGACTGATTATGGTTATTTATTCCTATGAATGGAGCGCATGGCATCTTGTACATATTAGTGAGATATGTCGCGTCAAACGAAATGCAATCTCGGAAATGTTTGTAGGATCTTCTTGCAGCACCATCCACCCAATACTTGTTCCTGACACGGTCCTCATCGTCCAATCTTATCCTATAGAAGAAATCTGGACCTGCTTTCGCTTTCTCATCGAAGTAGGCTATCGTTTCTTCTATGTCAGCCAACCTGCTCTCTCTATGGTACTTTTCCTTTAGGTTCGTGACATCTGCTGGTATGTAGGTCATGCTACTCAGCCTACCATCTCCACTATGGATGAGGGACAGTATTTGGACCATTATTGATGGACCGATGTTACAATCATGTAGCAGCTTTATGAGTTCGTGGGCGCTCAGAAATTTTACCAGGTCAAATTTCTTTATGAGTTCATGGTTGTGCTCGTCAAAATATTCAGTGACCACCCACTGTGCTCCATCTACGTTTAGCTTACACCGGACAGGGCATTCCGTCTTGACAATGATACCTCTCTTTCGTTCTGGAACGACAGGCGCAACACCTTTACCCTTCTTGTTCCTTTGGGCCTTGTAGCACCTCATCTCACCTCTGCTGTACTCATTTGTTTTTTAATTTTCCTATGGTATTCGGTGTTGACCGCAAACCCATGGAATATTGCATATCTCTGGTAGAATTCCTTGGCATCTTCGAACGAATCAAATCTCTGCCCAACATACGGTGGCTGAGGTAACATGATTTCTGATTTCCCACCATCTTCATCAGCTTGTGCTTCGTCATTAGTTTCATCATTCAGTTCAGTATCGGTGGCTGTTTCATCTGCTTGAGTGTTGCTTGTGCTGGTGTGCAAAGGTGTGCTTGTCGGCATTGCTGGAACGATTGCCATTTCTGACACTGACTCTGCATTGTTTGTGGCATGATTGTCGGCTGGCTGGCTGAACGATTCTTCCATGCGCTCAGAGCTTCGCGCAGTAGACGTCCCCGCGCCGCTGTTGATTGTAGTTGAAGGTCCTGCAATAAAAAATAGGTACAAGTGTAAGCATTGCTTGGATGGCATGTTTATCGTAACGGAATACAGCAACTGCATGTGATCCTGCATGACATCATTCACACAGCAAGCCGTGGAATCTACATATGGCCATGCATGGCAACTGTAGTTCTCCAGTCATGGCAGGTACAGTCCAAAAAATATGGCAACTACTATTTCCAAGACATGGCAACCAGCATTTTTTTAGCATCAAAACTTGGATTCTGTAGCCATGGCAGCTACAGTCCAACATACATGGCAACTACTATTGCCAAGACATGGCAACCAACATATTTTTTAGCATCAAAACTTGTACTCTAGGTATGAGTTCACTAGTCAAATGCGATCAATCATGAATGTTGCACACAATCATATATCAGTTGGCAAATCCTGAAGAAAATAGATGACTTTTTGCAAGCGACCACTTGGTAGCATTTTTTGTTTGTTTTTTCCACCACCACAGTGACAAATCAACTTTTTCCTCCCATGCTTTTTCCACAAAAGAAAATGCACTACTGTTTTTCTGGTTCACATTTGTTTACCTTGTTGTGCCGCATGTGTTGATCGTATCTGGTTTGTCATTCCAATTTGATGTGCTCTATCTGCAATAGCGTTGTCCTGCAACTGTGAAGCTTGCCATGAGACGTTTGCCGATGTGGTTGCACCGTAACAACCTGTGATCATGTTCGCAGTTGGTCAATGCATGGCAACTGTAGTTTGTACAACATGGCACATTTAGCGGTGCATCCGTGCCACACAGATTTGTTCACACTTGCCATCCAGAGTTGTTTAGACATTTGCAATCACATTTTATGACACATGGAAACTGCAGCTGCCCAGGCATGGCAACTTCAGTTGTCTAGACATGGCAACTATAGCTGTCTAGGAATGGCAACTGCAGCTGTACAGGCATGTCAACCCCAATGTCACCTATGTTCCTTCTCCTAATTCACTGTCCACAACTTCACTTCATGGACTCACCTTGTCAGGACCCCGATTATAAGTCACACTGATCTAGCATGTAACACATCATATCACTTTGCGGCCTCACGCACGGTATTCCCACGTGTGCCACCTTACCTGGCCCGGGACCGTTTGCGCCTTTTGGCGCACGTATATGATAGTGTCGCTAGCATCCATATGACAGAGAACCCGGGCCAGTATGACTAGTCGTGAACCCAAAGTGGCACTGGCCTAACAGGACTCCGGTGAACCGGGCTGTAGCAGGCTAGGTAGGACTCCGGATGTCATCGCGTGACATTTCCCCGAAGGGACAGAAACAGGAACGAAGTGAATCACATGCCGGCCAGTCAAGTGTTCCGGAGCAGTAGTGCTGGGCTAGTAGGACTCCGGTGAACCGGGCTGTAGCGGACTACTATGGCTCATGGAAGCACAAGACTACATTTCCCCATAAGAGAGGCTACCCAGGATAAACAACTAGGTTGTCGGATCCCACACATACCAAGGATTTAATCATACACACAATATGCTCGATATGCTTAAATACAACATGGCATCACAACATAATTCTATGACTCAAGTATTTATTCATTAGGCTCCGAGCAGCGATATATTACAAATATGGGTCTTGACGGTGTCCTGGACTAGGGGGTACTCACTATGTCATCTCCTGATCTGTTAGATTGGGCCGAGGACCCCCATGGCCGTATACTCATGGGCCAGTTCGGACAGCTGCCGCATACATTGAAGATTCCACAATACTTGGTGATCAAGACAAGGACTCCTCCCCAGCGACGTATTCGGCTAGGACTCTTGTTATCCTAGGCCTTTGGTGCATTATATAAATCAAGGCCAGGCTAGTCGATAAACAACAACCACAACATACAATCATACCATAGGCTAGCTTCTAGGGTTTAGCCTCTCTGATCTCGTGGTAGATCTACTCTTGTACTACACATATCATCAATATTAATCAAGCAGGACGTAGGGTTTTACCTCCATCAAGAGGGCCCGAACCTGGGTAAAACATTGTGTCCCCTGCCTCCTATTACCATCCAGCCTAGACGCACAGTTCGCGACCCCCTACCCGAGAACTACCAGTTTTGACACCGACATTGGTGCTTTCATTGAGAGTTCCGCTGTGTGATCGGCAAAAGGATCGATGGCTCGTCTACAGGTCAACTGCGATGCCGGCATCATTCACCAGCTCGACTGCTCACCTTGGCTCGACCGAGGACCGTGCTCCATCTCCGATCATCATGTTCGGACGAGGTCCTTCATCAACATCAACTCCGATCTCTATCAAGATCATGGAGGAATCATCCATGGAGCTCGGGGGCTCAACGTCAACATTGCCCTCGGGCGACCGTGCTGTTTTTTCGGACAGCAAACTTGTATCCGCTGCCACCACCTCTTAGAGCATCACTTTGACGATCCCTTTGGTGGAATTGTGTGGAATTGAGTCTACAATAGCCATGCAAAATTTCTTCGAGTTCCGATGGAGGAATCTCCAACAATTTACGATATACCGGAGCCCTGTCAAATCTGGACAGGAATCTGGACGAGTTTAGGGCATGGTCTCCAGAGCCTAGTTCGGAGGTCCTTTGGAAGATCCAACCGTTCATCTACTGCGTAATTCCTATATCTACCATCCCTCCCAATTTCAGCTCGATCCGACAGTTCAAACTCCGCGAACCTTCTGATGAGTGGATCAATTTTCGGATCCGTTTTCTGCGTGAATACGAATCCGACCCGAATTCATGTTGCTTTATGAGCGTGACATTGGACAACCTTTTTAGAGGAATTCTCTTCTAGGGTATTGTGCGTTGTTTTTAAACACGCGTCCGTAAATTTTTAAGCCTCCTTTGAGGTCGCCTTCATTATCATGCTGGTGTCAAACCAGTCCGGCGATATTGCTCCAAGGCTGCCGACCTGCGCTAGACATGTCTTCACTTTATTGAGCCGAGCTCAACTTCTTCGGATCATCATCTCGGCAAGCCGAACAAGAGTCTGGCATCGCGAAGGATAAATAATCACCAACATCGTCTCCCCACGGATTACACGGAGCGGGCATAGCGGCATCGCCGCACGGTCACTTCATCAAGCCGGCATCGATCACGTCACGACCTGCATCGGCAGGGCCGCACTATTGCTTCTTCAAGCTGGTGTCCATCATGCCGACCTACTTCAACTCATCGGCTGACATCGAGGCTTCGATATCTCGGCTGGACCGGGGGTTTCGCCATCTCTTCATCAACCTACTCTAGAGACTTCGGCGTCACTAGCCGACCAACTCCGTCATGATAGCTGGACCGAGGACTTTGCCTCGGCGAGCCAACCTTGGCCAGCATCGCCATACCGTCGCTTTATCGCCCATCAGGCAATGGGTGTGCGGATCGAGTCCCAATTTTGGGAATCACCTTTCTTCAGATTGCTACAACAAATAAACCAGGTGCTATTAATCCTAGTATTTTTTTTGCTTGTTTGGGTTCATTTTTCCCAAGGAATTATTATTCTGGCTTGTCCATCATATGTACACAGCTCTATTAAATGGTGGCCGCATTAACGACGGTCGCATGGTGGTTCGGTCAGTCTCCGTACATAGTCTGGCGAATGCCGCATCCGGAACTCGGACCGACCTATGAATTCGGGCTTTGCCACGCCTTTACCGCATCACGCCGATGCCCTGCCTCGACATTGACTTCGGCGCCAGGCCATATTTCTTTTATTACTCACTTTGCATAAATTATTTATTATGCAACGATTTTTTTAATTATTATTATTACTATTATCTCCGATTTTCACTATTTTTTGTGCACAGGAAAATGATCCGGAGATTTCTGCGTCACTCTGCCAGTCTGCATTGACCGTGCTATGTCACCACTTCGGCGTGTCGAGCTCTCCGCTCCGCCATCTCAGGACCGGCTTGCGGGATGGAACCTTTGAAGGAAATATTCCCTAGAGGCAATAGTAAAGTTATTATTTATTTCCTTATTTCATGATAAATGTTTATTATTCATGCTAGAATTGTATTAACCGGAAACATAATACATGTGTGAATACATAGACAAACAGAGTGTCACTAGTATGCCTCTACTTGACTAGCTCGTTAATCAAAGATGGTTATGTTTCCTAACCATAGACAAAGAGTTGTTATTTGATTAACGGAATCACATCATTAGGAGAATGATGTGATTGACTTGACCCATTCCGTTAGCTTAGCACTCGATCGTTTAGCATGTTGTTATTGCTTTCTTCATGACTTATACATGTTCCTATGACTATGAGATTATGCAACTCCCGTTTACCGAAGGAACACTTTGTGTGCTACCAAACGTCATAACGTAACTGGGTGATTATAAAGGAGCTCTACACGTGTCACCAATGGTACATGTTGGGTTGGCGTATTTCGAGATTAGGATTTGTCACTTCGATTGTCGGAGAGGTATCTCTGGGCCCTCTCGGTAATGCACATCACCTAAGCCTTGCAAGCAATGCAACTAATTGAGTTAGTTGCGAGATGATGTATTACGGAACGAGTAAAGAGACTTGCCGGTAACGAGATTGAACTAGGTATTGATATACCGACGATCGAATCTCGGGCAAGTAACATACCGATGACAAAGGGAACAACGTATGTTGTTATGCGGTCTGACCGATAAAGATCTTCGTAGAATATGTGGGAGCCATTATGAGCATCCAGGTTCCGCTATTGGTTATTGACCGGAGACATGTCTCGGTCATGTCTACATTGTTCTCGAACCCGTAGGGTCCACACGCTTAAGGTTTCAATGACAGTTATATTATGAGTTTATGAGTTTTGATGTACCGAAGTTAGTTCGGAGTCCCGGATATGATCGCGGACATAACGAGGAGTCTCGAAATGGTCGAGACATAAATATTGATATATTGACGACTATATTCGGACACCGGAAGTGTTCCAGGGAAGTTTCGGACAAAACCGGAGTACCGAGGGGTTACCGGAACCCCCCGGGGGGTTAATGGGCCTCATGGGCCTAAAGTGGAGAAGAGGAGGGGCTGCCAGGGCAGGCCGCGCGCCCCCTCTCCCCCTAGTCCGAATTGGACAAGGAGGGAGGGGCGGCGCCCCCCCTTTTCCTTCCTCTCCTCTCTCCCTTCCTTTCCCTCTCCTACTTGGACAAGGAAAGGGAGGGGAGTCCTACTCCCGGTAGGAGTAGGACTCCTCCTGCGCGCCTCCTACTAGGGCCGGCCGCACCCCCCCCCCCTGGCTCCTTTATATACAGAGGCAGGGGGCACCCCTAGACACACAAGTTGATCCGCGTGATTGTTTTCTTAGCCGTGTGCGGTGCCCCCTTCCACCATAATCCTCGATAATATTGTAGTGGTGCTTAGGCAAAGCCCTACGATAGTTGAACATCAAGATCGTCACCATGTCGTCGTGCTGACGGAACTCTTCCCCGACAATTTGCTGGATCGGAGTCCGGGGATCGTGATCGAGCTGAACGTGTGCTGAAACTCGGTGGTGCCGTAGTTTCAGTGCTTGATCGGTCGGGTCGCGAAGACGTACGACTACATCAACCGCGTTGTCATAACGCTTCCGCTTTCGGTCTACAAGGGTACATAGATCACACTCTCCCCTCATTGCTATGCATCACCATGATCTTGCGTGTGTGTAGGCAAATTTTTGAAATTACTACGTTCCCCAGCAACCTTGTCCCACATCAAGCTCGGACCGCGTCATCAATACCGAACACATTAACCAGGTAAGTCGCTTTCATGCTCAAAGCTTTAATTTTTAACCTGTGTTTGGTTCGTCCAAGCATTATACTTTTTTGAAAAAAGTTGCTTGTAAAAAATTTCCTTGTCCAAACTTTGTTTGTGACATACATATTCAAATACCCCGTTAATTTGGGGGCTTCCTTTATGAAGCTTTTCCTCTTGCATATTATTATACTTCTACGGCTTCATTCCTTGTTCGTGTATTACGCCACAATATGCAGCATATTGACTTAAACGATCTGCAAGCTGGGTTGCCTAGCTCCTATGCTTACCCCTACGTTCCTGATTGTTCGGCTAGGGAGTAAAGGGAGCACCTCTGCGATTGTCACGACCGGGTCCTCCGAGCTCTGACCTCAGACTGGGTGAAGCCGAAAGCTAGTGCTCTTATTGTTTTCAATCATGGTCGGCACACAACGGAACTCATGAGTACAAAAAATCTATTGCACAAGTCTCATAGTAATAATGAGCACCGAAGAAAGGTATCGGTGGGGGTACTATTTTCTTCGAAGATGCTTCTTACACTTCGTCTGTAATATAGCATAAGTTCCCTGAGCGCTCTTTGTCTATTATAGCCTTATGGCCCGGTTGCCTGGTTATCGGAAACACTGTCGATATTCTCGACAGGTGGAGTACATAACACTTTTCGGTCCTTGACCGAAGAGGGAGAAGCCGACGGTCGGTTAAGACGCATTTAAAGGTCGGCTGAACAAAGATATGATATAAGTACTTCGGTACATACAATCATTATACATAAAATATTTTACCCAAGTCACTTGTGGGCTCTTAAAATTTATATGAGCTATTTTATAGTAAATGTGTTTTCTTCTTGGTCGTCGCAAACTCTTTTTCTATCACTCCTTTTACGCCATGAGTGTGTGGTCAATAGCCAGATAACCCATTTTGTCTCTAGTGACCGTTCGAGTTTAGTTAGCTAAACTGGTCTAATGAGAAGCACTCCGCCTTCAGGATAGGAGGCTGCAGCCGTAGGCTGACTCGCTTGAAGTCTTGAGATTGGATGTGTAATGTTGAAGCACGACAGAAGCACTCTTTTTTTTCTAAGACCAATTTTCGGATTGGCACCGCACACTTGATCTTGTTCGGACGTCAAGTTTTCACTGACGTTTCTTGGTTTTCCAAGCCTATGGCACTTTTAAACTATTTGTGTGTTTCCAGCACAAGTCTCACAGTGCAATGCCAGACACCTTTATAGATTCGGCAAAAACATTCTCGGATCTCACTATATATGCATCGGTTTCGAATTGTGTCTTCGGTCAATAGTTGGGTTTGTCCGGCTCCTGCGCTTGCCTCCTACGTTCCTCTTTGTTCGGCTAGGTGTGCAAAGGGAGAACCACTGCGATTGTGCTTCCATCTCACATGGTTAAAGCACCTCGGTGGAGAAAGCCGAAAACTGACTGTCACAATAAGCGTAAACTGGTCAGCGATCTGATGGCGGTGTTAAATGATGGGCCATTCATAACAATGGCCGAAGTATTTACGGCTTGACCTCGACTGTCGCCGAACACTACCGGGGGCTATTAACTAGCCTCCCAAACTAAATCCTCGATATTTTTCTCTTATATTCGAGCTGAGGTTTCATGATCATGCTTAGCGTGACAACCCAAAGAAAGGAACCGATAGCATGACTATTTTCTTTGGAAGACATTTCTTCTATTAAACAGTAATATAACATATCTCTCTGTATACCTTTGTTTATAAAACCGTATGGCCAGTTTGCCTTGTTTGTCGTAAATCTTTGCCCTCATAAAGGATTTATAAAGTAGGACAAACACTCCTCGGCTACTGGCCGAGGAGGTGGAAGCCGATGGTCGGTCAACAAAGTTTTGTACAATGCGGATCCGAGCATTAATGACGTAAAGTACTTGGATACATAGAGTCATTACACATAATTTGTGATTTTACTATGGATATCGATCCTTAATTCGGCCACCCGTGCCCGCATTAAGGCTCGGGGCCTACTGGGCTTCGGGCTTATTATTTACAAATATTAAAGGGGCACATCGATCCCCTGATCTGGTGTTGCCACCCGAACAGTGTCTCGGGGACTACTGCATTGCCTGTTCAATGTAGAAAGTTTTAAGTGCAATATAGTTTCCGACGAGATTTTGATCTCAGCTTGGTCGGCCGCACCCAACCTAAGTCTCGAGGACTGAGCACACCGCTCTTTGTGTCCCGAAGTGTTCTACCGAGCTAGAACTTGATCCTCAGGCCGATTTTGCAAATCAACCTGAGTCTCAGCGGCTACAGGGATCAGCGGTCTTACGTCATCCTTCAGTTGCATCTCGTGTTTTAGACCGACACACACCTTGAGGGCTACTGACTATATATCTCGGCAGAGAATAAATTGCACCAATAAAAAATATTGACAAAAAATTGGCCCACAGTTGGGGTGGTGCACTACCTCGGAAGCAGTCCGGCATAAAGCTCGGGCGCTAGTGGCTAGCTCCATAGAGG
Source organism: Triticum urartu (assembly GCF_056163025.1). Taxonomy (NCBI): domain Eukaryota; kingdom Viridiplantae; phylum Streptophyta; class Magnoliopsida; order Poales; family Poaceae; genus Triticum; species Triticum urartu. Next base: position 392,697,100 of record NC_141878.1, on the reverse strand, counting down.
GCATTTCCGGCATTAAGCTCGGCTAAACACCTTCAACTTCTTTGAACGAAGGTGATTTATGACAGTCCGGCGTTGGAGCTTGGACATAGTCCGGCGTTAGAGCTTGGACATAGTCCGGCATTGGAGCTCGGATACAGTCCGGCGTTGGAGCTCGGATACATTTTGGCGTTGGATCTCGGAAGCAGTCCGGCATTGGTGCTCGGCTGCAAAAGATACCTTGAATGCAGTCCGGCGCTAGAGCTCGGAAGCAAGAGGACACTGCCTCTCGGGAACAACTACTAACCCGAGGTGTGGCATAAAAATAACAAGGCATTGATAAAGGCCGGAAACTTAAAGAGGGCTCCTCGGATACCCGACGTGTAAACTCGTCCAATGCATTTCGGTGACCCTCAAGATCGAAGACGAGAAGATTTGTTGAACCAATTTTCAAGACCGACAACCGAAGATGAAGAACAGTTCGGAAGAATCGAGGAGCGTCCCTAACTTGAAGACCGGTTCAGGGGGCTACTGACGGTGTCCTGGACTAGGGGGTACTCAACACGTCATCTCCTGATCTATTAGATTGGGCCGAGGACCCCCATGGCCGTATACTCATGGGCCAGTTCTGATAGCTGCCGCATACATTGAAGATTCCACAATACTTGGTGATCAAGACAAGGACTCCTCCCCACCGGCATATTCGGCTAGAACTCTTGTTATCCTAGGCCTTTGGTGCATTATATAAACCGAGGCCAGGCTAGTCGATAAACAACAAGCACAACATACAATAATACCATAGGCTAGCTTCTAGGGTTTAGCCTCTCTGATCTCATGGTAGATCTACTCTTGTACTTCCCATATCATCAATATTAATCAAGCAGGACGTAGGGTTTTACCTCCATCAAGAGGGCCCGAAGCTGGGTAAAACATTGTGTCCCCTGCCTCCTGTTACCATCAAGCCTAGACGCACAGTTCGGGACCCCCTACCCAAGATCCGCCGGTTTTGACACCGACAGGTCTCATGACCCAACATTCAGAGCATACAACTCAAAGCACATGCGGAAGCTTAACATGTCTGAGTACAGACATCTACAAATGAAAAAGGCTGAGAAGCCTGACTATCTACCTGATCCTGCCGAGGGCACAAGATCGTAGCTGAGGTATCAAGATAAACGTCTAAGTCCACACAGAACTACTAGCGAGACTGGCGTCTCTCTGCAAAACATAAAATAGGCAAACGTGAGTACAAATGTACCCAACAAGACTTATATCAGAACTAGCTACATATGCATCAGTATCAACAAAGGGGGTGGTGGAGTTTGACTGCAGCAAGCCAGCTTTGACTCAGTGGCTATCCTAAACTATGACTACAAGTAACTCTTCTGAGGTGGCGCACATGATTCGACATATTCACCATATCAATACACCACTATGGATCCGCTCCCGTCTCCTTACGAGAACGCCATCCATAGCACTCATGCTTATCTTGCGCATTTTAGAGTATCCACTTTCACTTGTCTATGAACGATGCAAGGGGTCCAAGTTTCCATATCCGATCAATCCGGCTATTCGAATAGATAATGATAACCATGCAGGGGTGTACTTCTTCACAAACGCTCTTGCCACTTACCACCATGTACACGTCGTGTACCTCGGCAACCTTCAAGCGGAAGCATGGCGAGGGACTCGTCCATGACCTGACTAACCACACAAGTCTCTCGTCCAGGTTTATCGCCTATTCGGGTTCCATCAGCAAGGAGATCCGGCCGGGGTGTCGCTCAAGGCCCCAAACGATGTGTGCAGGGTTCCCTAGGCCACCATCCGGGTGCCACTTGGTACACCGTGCCACTGTGCCTAGTCTGTCCCAAGGCCACCTGTACTGGGTGCCAGTTGGTAGACTACTAACACTACCTACAAACACCAGAAACTAGTTGCAACTCCTGGATAGAGATCGAGTTTATTAATAAGCCGAGAGGGGCCGAGTTACCAGAACCCAATGCGTGGTAGTAACTGTTCATGGATCACAAACACAGAACTCAGTTCCCGAGAACGACTGCAACGAGACAACCCACCATGTACTCCTACATGGCCTCTCACGCTTTACCAAATGGTGTTCACACACTTAGCTCTCAACGGTAGGACATGTTCACCACGTTCCAATTCATTCCCGATGAATCAGACCTGACTAAACTCTAAGCAGTAGCAGGCATGACAACAAGCATGAATGAGTAGGCACATCAGGGCTCAAACAATTCCTACTCATGCTAGTGGGTTTCATCTATTTACTGAGGCAATGACAGGTCATGCAGAGGAAAGGGGTTCAACTACCGCAGCATGTAATAGTTGAATCCTTGTTGTCCTAATGCAGTAAAAGAGAGCAGGAGCGAGAGAGTGGGATTGTATCGGAATGAACAAGGGGTTTTTGCTTGCCTGACACTTCTGAAGAGCAACACACTTCATCGGTGTCATCGCTTTCGTCGTCGATACACGTCTACCAAGAGGGGACAAACACCGGCAAACACAAAAAGAATACAATCAATGCAATGCACAATATGATGCATGATCATGACATGTCAATATGCTATGATTTGAACTAATGCAGCTAAGAACAGAAGGGTTTGAGTTGATTTGAACTCAAGGTTCAAATTCAGATTCCAGCTATGAATTCAAATAGTGCATGATCATGTTTTGAACTAAACAGTGAGGTTAAGTTGTTTAAACATGCATGAAACTGGTACAGATGGATAGATTTGTTTTTTCTGATCATTTTTCATATATAAATTATTTCATTTGGAGTTATGGTTGAATTTTTATGATTTTTAGAAGTTTATACTATTTTCTGGAATTTCTTGGTTTATTTTAATCCAGAAAATGTATTATTGCGTCAGCACTACGTCACTGCGACGTCAGCAGGTCAACTGGGTCGGTCCAGGTCAAACCTGACCAGTGGGGTCCACTGGTCAGTGACTCAGTCAACTAACAGGGTTAATTAGCACTAACTAACAGCTAATCTAGGCTAATTAGTCCCTGGACCCACACGTCAGTGAGTGTGGGTTTAAAATTAAGTTTATTTAACACTTAGCTAATTGACAGGGGCCAGGGCCCACATGTCAACGGCTAACCTAACTAACCTAAATAGGATTATCACTAACTTAGTTAGCCAGGCAGGGCCCGCATGTCAGTGAGAGAGAGGGTTCAAACTCTTGGTCAAACGGGGTCAAACCCCGCCGGTCAAAGGGGTCAACCTGCCGGCGTTTAGCCGCCGCCGGGGCCCAACGCGGCGGAGAGCGTCGGAAACGCTGCTCCGGCCACGGTTCGAAGCGCAGGTGGACGCTACAGGTAGCTGACGGTGTGGCGCGTCCAACGGTGGCCTTGGACGGAGCTGGGGTGGCCGGAAACGACGACGGTGATGAGTCAGGCAGCGGCCGGAGCTCGGGTGTTCGTGGAATCGGCGCTGCGGTGTGCAAACGAGCGTGGCGAGGCGCTGGGAGACTCTACGCGCGGCGGTGAGCATGTTGGGAGCACGCCCAGGACCAAATGGTCACCGGAGCGTCACCGGCAACGAGCGCAGGCAGCGACATGTTTTAGCCGCGGTGGGGAATGGAGCTAGGGTACAAGGGCGAACGCTAAAGAAGAGGGGAAAAAGAGAGGAGCTCACGGTGGAGTCAATGAGCAGGTAAGTAGCTCGGGGGAGGCGTCGAAGCGAGCGGGGCATCGAGAGCGATCTTCGGCGGGCGCGGTGAAGATGAGCTCGAAGACGATGTTGCAGAGCTCCCGCGGTTGAACGGGTTGGCGTAGACGATGCAGGAATGGACGACGGTTCCTCTGGACGCATTGACAATACGAGGGGTGGACGGTGGTTGTGGCTACGGCGAGCGGCGGCGATGGTGGCGTTCGGCCATGCGTGTGAGAGAGAGATAGAGGGGAGGAGGAGCACGGGGAGAGTGAGAGAGAGAGAGCCAGAGGGGTTGCGTGGCGCCCTTAGCCAGCTCCAGGTGGTCGGCGGCAAGCAGGAGTTGGCGAGCTACGGGCGCGCGTGCATCGGGCACACGCTATGCATCTGACTGGCGCGAGGTGGAAGACGCCTCTGCCCCTGGTGGGCTGGGCCGGCCTACTCGGCTGCCAGGTGGGCTGCAGGTAAGGTTTTTGTCCTTTTCGGTTCTTTTCTAATTTTGTTCAGTTTTCTATTTTGCAGGTTTGTTTTGAATTTGGTTCTGAAACCAATTCAATTTTTTTTCTTCTGAAAATATTTTTAGGAGCTAAAAGAATTAAACCAATACTCCACAAAATATTTTAGAATTATTGGACCTATGTTGAATTAATAGTAGATATAAATCCAATTCAAATAGCTATTGACTTAATTCAAATACCCAAAATAAATGTTTCTAAGACACCAAAAATATTGGTTTGGGTTTTACTTCTTGCCAATATTTCTAGAGGATAACAGGAACATTTTCTTGGACTTACTTGAAGCAATTTTATCTTGATCCTTTTTAAAAGGATTCTAAGGCTTTGAACATTCCTCAATTCAAATTTCATTTGAATTTAAACATGATGCAACAACCAAGCTAGTCCAAGGCCAAGGTAAAGCTAGGGATGTGACAACTCACCCCTACTAAACAAGAATCTCGTCCCGAGATTCAAGTCGTGAGGTAAGAAGACAGAGGGGTCACAAAGCTAACACGATCTTCATGATCTGATTTGCCCTTCTCGAAGATGTTGATTCATTTCTCCAATTGATCTTGACGTCTTTGCATTTGGAATCTTCTTCCAACATGGTGACGACAGAAGGAAACTCTACAGGAATCGATCTTCTTGAAGATCGAGCAACTAATCAACTCATGAAGTGAGACATTGGAAACATCTCTTGAGCTGAGGCACAAAACACACATCAAGACGGATGGAGAGAAATTGATAAGAAGGTTCAATTTGGTAGGCAACATTTCCACGCTTAAGAAGATGGTGGATGTGTTTCAAGTAGCGAGGAGTTAAGTTGCCCTTCATGTCAAATGGGGCACCTTAGAGGAGGTGACTCGTAGAGCTATTCCCTTAGGTGGCAAAAAGAATTACCTTTGATCCATAGATCACTGAAACTCTTCATACCAGCCTGAGGCAATTCTTAATGGATCATTTGAAGGTGTTCGAAAAAATGACATACTCAGGCTAGGGTGGATGATGTGGGCTACCTTGTTGAAGACAACGTAATGGATGATCTTGCTTATCATCGGAAATGGATGGGAACCATGGTATGTCCACTTTTGAAGATGATCTTGGACAATAGCTGCCGAGAAGGATATCCCATGGGAAATTGGCACAATGGCGGTGCAAGCTGGGAACAAAATGCAATTGCTGGGAATGTTCTAACCATCATATCTGTTTGAGATTCAGATCTGGTGGGTAACAGGATATTCCAGACCCATCAAGTCTAGAAAGAAAAATGAAAGTTTGCAACACAAATCGACGAGATGACGTTGCGAGACTCCCGGGACATGAGCTACGATAGCAAGCTTCAAAACATGAGCTGGTTCTGCTACACACCTGTGAACACACTATCCTAGACAAGCATGACCACATGGTAGTCTTACCATGAAACACTATCAAGTTCAGGTTGGGACCATCATTGCGGAAGACGAAGTCCTTGCATAAGTCATATGATTAGCTCTTACGAAGGAACTCCTTCTCCTTGAACAAATCAGTCAGTGGCTTGGTGTACTAGGAGATACATATGGAATGGAGGTAGCGAGCCTATCAAACCATAGAATACTTCGTACATCCATGACTGACTTGGGATGATACCAGGGGAAACAAAAACAATACTTCTCGAACTCACGGCGGCAACTTGCACCAAATGCACGTGAATCGGAGAAAGTCGCTTCTTTCATCCAACATATGCTTCATGAACGGAACATGAAGATAATGCTTATATAAGTTTCCAACACTAGCTGGATGTTCAACATGAATCATGGAGGAGAAAAAATGATGCTGATGGGCTCAACAACAAGTCATCGAGATTTCCATATAGATGGACTTCCACAATTATGTGAACAAAGTGATCGCATTGGTCAGAACAAAAGATATAACGGTGTATGCTTGAGGAAAAACCACGAGTAAGACAACATTACGATCATCGTTGGTTCTGATTTGATTTGAGGATAGCCCACGCTCAAATCAAAGTTTTGGCAAGACAATAGATCCAACAACTAATCAGAGGACCAATCGATGAAGAGATCACCTTTCTTCAACACACACACAAACACAAAGATATCCCTTCAGAATGAACTAAATTCGGCGAAGCTTTTATCTTCCAACTCTCCAACTTGTTGTTTAACTTAAACAACTACCTCAGGAGTATCCAAAATAGATTCTTGGAGAAATGGTGGTTTACAAGAAACCAACTTGATCACGAGCTCAACATAACAGTCAGGGAACAACCTGGTGATACTTTCGAGAAGATATTCGGAAAATCATGAACCACCGATATGTTATTGAGGTCGGGAGTAATCTTGCTTTTGAGGCAAGATGATGTGATCAAAATAAGAAAGGAATTGACACAATTCTAACTCTTTGATCAAAGAGTGCACCAAAATATGGACTAGGTAGCACGATCAATCTTAGGATGATGATTCAATAACCAACATGCTAAGAATGAAATTATTGTCCATTAACTACCAAGCAACGGAGTTGCTAGGAGTATTGATTTCACGCATCACAATTCACTTGTCGTCATTCTGGTTACAATAAAACGGAAATCAAGGAATGAACAATGATGGCAAGAAGTATCACTACATCAAGAATTCATAAGATATGGTGCAATTCTCATGACAATCCTCACATAAAGGGGGTAATACTCCAGGGTAGAACAAAACAAAAGCTTGATTGGAATTTTGATCTGCGGAGCACAACTACTTTGACCCAATACTGGATATGGATGAGGTACTGGAGTTTGTTTCTCCTAGTCATTCTTAAATAGAACGGATTGACAGACCACAAGAGTAATAAGGCATCGATGAACACGAATGAACACAAACTCTTCACTATCAATTGATAGACGAGGGACAGAAAATAACTAAAGAGGGACAACTCAAAGGAACATATGATTTTCTGAGTTGTGGGTGCATAGATTAGCATGTCGAATGAGTTCAACATATTTCTTCCGGATAACCCATGCAGAAAGGTAGAACTGGCAGATTCATAATATAATGGAGAAATCATCAAGAGCACTCTTGTTGTGATCATTGGCTCATCGAGCTTCTGCCATAATGGTTCATGGTATTGGAAGAATGATATACCATGAATCTCGAGGACTATGGCAAAGGTTACTAATATCCTAAAGGAACGAGCAAACACTATCAACATGAGGTAAGTAGAGTGAATCTTGGGTCCAAGGACCCGGAAATAAAATACCTACTAGCTAAATAACATCACGAGATGCTTTCGAGAATGGTGGCTAGAATCATCACACTGGGAACACGAAACATGGCTAGATTACTAACTCTAAGATACCCTAGTGTCATAATAACAACTCCAACGTATATGTCGAGGCAATAGAGTACCTCAACTCACCGATTAGTGTGCTTAATCTGGCCCAAAAGGACATCAGGAACGGGAGGAAGGGATTTGCAGATGTATCATATTGTTTAGAAACCTCGGAGGACTCAGACAGCATAACGGTTGTAAATGCTCAAAATGATTTGAGACATCCTGCAAAATGGTGGCATAACCACTCAACATCACAATATCAAGGTTCTGAGGCCATCTATGAACATAGTAAAGTAGTAGAACTGAACTGAGGCTTGAATCCATCAATCCTATGAGTCTACGGATTAGTAATACGTGATCCTGATAGAAGATGAGAAAGCCTAGTTCCTAATCCCCGTAGAAAAAAAGAAATTGACTCAGAGCAGAAGGGCATAAGGTAAAGGAGTAAAAAGAACCTTACGTTCCCTTCCATAATCAATTCCCTTATATAACTAAAGCATTTCTAGATTCAACTCCGACCAGCTTGTCTTGGTAATCTTACAGGCAGTCAGGCTCTGATACCAACGCTGTCAGGACCACGATTCTAAGTCACACCAATCTAGCATGTAACACATCATATCACCTTGCAGCCTCACGCACGGTATTCCCACGGGTGCCACCTTACCTGGCCCGGGACCGTTTGCGCCTTTTGGCTCACGTATATGATAGTGTCGCTAGCATCCATATGACAGAGAACCCGGGCCGACATGACTAGTCGGGAACCCAAAGTGACACTAACTTACGGGGACAAGCATACATGAATCAACATCGAGCATGTCGGTTAACAGCGTGTGAATCCGGGCAGTAGCACTAGGCTAACAGGACTCCGGTGAACCGGGCTGTAGCAGGCTAGGCAGGACTCTGGATGTCACTGCGTGACATTTCCCCGAAGGGACAGACACAGGAACGAAGTGAATCACATGCCGGCCAGTCAAGTGTTCCGGAGCAGCAGTGCTGGGCTAGCAGGACTCCGGTGAATCGGGCTATAGCGGACTACTATGGCTCATGGAAGCACAAGACTACATTTCCCCATAAGAGAGGCTACCCAGGATAAACAACTAGGTTGTCGAATCCCACACATACCAAGCATTTCAATCATACACACAATATGCTCGATATGTGTAAATACAACATGGCATCACAACATAACTCTACAACTCAATTATTTATTCATTAGGCTCCGAGGAGCGAGATATTACAAACATGGGTCTCATTACCCAACATTCAGAGCATACAAATCAAAGCACATGCGGAAGCTTAACATGTCAGAGTACAGACATCAACAAATGAAAAAGGCTGAGAAGCCTGACTACCTACCAGATCCTGCCGAAGGCACAAGATCGTAGCTGAGGTATCAAGCTAAACGTCGAAGTCCACATGGAACTAATAGCGAGACTGACGTCTCTCTGCAAAACATAAAATAGGCAAACGTGAGTACAAATGTACCCAGCAAGACTTACATCAGAACTAGCTACATAGGCATCAGTATCAACAAGGGGGGTGGTGGAGTTTGACTGCAGCAAGCCAGCTTTGACTCAGTGGCTATCCTAAACTATGACTACAAGTAACTCTTCTGAGGTGGCGCACACGAGTCCACATATTCACCATATCAATACACCACTATGGATCTGCTCCCGTCTCCCTACGAGAACGCCATCCATAGCACTCATGCTTATCTTGTGCATTTTCACACACTCCTCTCGCCACTTACCACCATGTAAACGTCGTGTACCTCGACAACCTTCAAGCGGAAGTCTGGCGAGGGAGTCGGCCACGACCTGACTAACCACACAAGTCTCTCGTCCAGGTTTATCGCCTATTCGGGTTCCATCCGCAAGGAGATCCGGCCGGGGTGTCGCTCATGGCCCCAAACGATGTTTGCAGGGTTCCCAAGCCCACCATCCGGGTGCCACTTTGTACACCGTGCCACTGTGCCTAGTCTGTCCCAAGCCCACATGTACCGGGTGCCACTTGGTAGACTACTAACACTACCTACAAACACCAGAAACTAGTTGCAACTCCTGGATAGAGATCGAGTTGATTAATAAGCCGAGAGGGGCCGAGTTACCGAAACCCAATGTGTGGTAGTAACTGTTCATGGATCACAAACACAGAACTCAGTTCCTGAGAACGGCTGCAATGAAACAACCCACCATGTACTTCTACATGGCCTCTCACCGCTACCTTACCAAATCGTGTTCACACACTTAGCTCTCAACGGTACGACATGTTCACCATGTTCCAATTCATTCCCGATGAATCAGACCTGACTCAACTCCAAGCAGTAGCAGGCATGACAACAAGCATGAATGAGTAGGCACATTAGGGCTCAAACAATTCCTACTCATGCTAGTGGGTTTCATCTATTTACTGTGGCAATGACAGGTCATGCAGAGGAAAGGGGTTCAACTACCGCAGCATGTAACAGTTGAATCGTTGTTGTCCTAATGCAGTAAAAGAGAGCAAGAGCGAGAGAGTGGGATTGTATCGGAATGAACAAGGGGGTTTTGCTTGCTTGACACTTCTGAAGAGGAACACACTTCATCGGTTTCATCGTTCTCGTCGTCGATACACGTCTACCGAGAGGGGACAAACACCAGCAAACATAGAAAGAATACAATCAATGCAATGCACAATATGATGCATGATCATGACATGTCAATATGCTGTGATTTGAGATAATGCAACTAAGAACAGAAGGGTTTGAGTTGATTTGAACTCAAGGTTCAAATTCAGATTCAAGCTATGAATTCAAATAGTGCATGATCATGTTTTGAACTAAACAGTGAGGTTAAGTTGTTTAAACATGCATGAAACTAGTATAGATGGATAGATTTGATTTTTCTGATCATTTTTCATATATAAATTATTTCATTTGGAGTTACGGTTGAATTTCTATGATTTTTAGAAGTTTATACTATTTTCTGGAATTTCCTGGTTTATTTTAATCCAGAAAATGTATTATGACATCAGCACTACGTCACTGCGACGTCAGCAGGTCAACTAGGTCGGTCCAGGTCAAACCTGACCAGTGGGGTCCACTGGTCAGTGACTCAGTCAACTAACAGGGTTAATTAGCACTAACTAAGAGTTAATCTAGGCTAATTAGTCCCTGGACCCACACGTCAGTGACTGTGGGTTGTAAATTAAGTTAATTTAACACTTAGCTAATTAACAGGGGCCAGGGCCCATGAGGGAGTCCTGGATTAGGGGGTCTCCGGACAGCCGGACTATATCCTTTGGCCGGACTGTTGGACTATGAAGATACAAGATTGAAGACATCATCCCGTGTCCGGATGGGACTCTACTTGGCGTGGAAGGCAAGCTAGGCAATACGGATATGGATATCAACTCCTTTGTAACCGACCTTGTGTAACCCTAGCCCCCTCCGGTGTCTATATAAACCGGAGGGTTTTATTCCGTAGGACAACATACAATCATACCATAGGCTAGCTTCTAGGGTTTAGCCTCTCTGATCTCGTGGTAGATCTACTCTTGTAATACTCATATCATCAAGAACAATCAAGCAGGACGTAGGGTTTTACCTCTATCAAGAGGGCTCGAACCTGGGTAAACATCGTGTCCCCTGCCTCCTGTTACCATCCGCCTTAGACGCACAGTTCGGGACCCCCTACCCAAGATCCGCCGGTTTTGACACCGACATTGGTGCTTTCATTGAGAGTTCCACTATGTCGTCACCATAAGGCTTGATGGCCCCTTTGATCATCACTAGCGATGCGGTCCAGGGTGAGGCTTTCCTCCGTGAACAGATCTTCATATTCGGCGGCTTTGCACTGCGGGCCAATTCGCTTGGCCATCTGGAGCAGATTGAGAGCTACGCCCCTGGCCATCAGGTCAGATTTGGAAACTTGAGCTACACGGCCGATATCCGCAGAAACTTGATCGTCGACGGATTCGAGCCCATGCCGGACGCGTCGCGCAGTTGCGACGAGCAAGACATAACTCTACCGTCGGACAGTGTTCGGGAGATTGCATCTGCAGCTACTCCGGCCTTTAATCCGGAGCAAGTCGCGCCATCCGAGAGCGGAGGGATGGACCCTGCCATGTTGGCCGCACTCTCAGTAGAGATAGAGCCGGATACTAACTTCACCCCGTACGAGAGCCGTGTCGCCGAACCACTGGATTTATCCCCGGCCACGGACTCCGAGTCGCCTACATCTGTGCGTGTCGAAACCGATGGGGCACCGATCATGGAGTTCACCTCCGCGGATATCTTTCAGCACTCACCTTTCGGAGATGTGCTAAATTCATTAAGGTCTCTCTCCCTGTCAGGAGAACCCTGGCAGAACTATGTCCGGCTAGAATGGGATGCGGACAGCGAAGAAATTCGCTACCCACCCACCACCCACTTAGTAGGCACTGTCGCTGACTTAACCGACATGCTCGACTTCAACTCCGAAGACATCAACGGTATGGATGACGATGAAGGAGACGAACCGGACCACCGCCCACAGGGCGCTGGACTGCTACTTCATCACATGACGTATACATGGTGAACACCCCCAACGAAGCCAATGGCGATGAGAAAGCGGAGGATGACCCCTCCAAGAAGCAACCCAAGCATCAACGTCAGCGGCGCCGCTCTAAGTCCTGCCATAGCAAAAACAGCGATAATAATAGTCCACGCGACTCTGGAAGAGACAACAACTGCACCACCTCGGTGGCAGAACGCGATCAAGATGCAAACTGCACACATAGTACGGATCCAACGTCCGAACACAATGACGCCAAAGATACGCCTCATCAATCCCCGTCTAGGGAAGAAAATAGTCCGGACGAAGATGCACCCATCATCCCGGAAACACACTTGGAGCAAGAGAACCTCTGCAGAAGGCTTATTGCCACAGCGAGAAGCCTGAAGAAACAGAAGCAAAGGCTCAAGGTCACACAAAATACGCTCAACAGCAAGTGGAACAAAGTAACAAAGTATGCCGGAAGTTACCATCCAAATAGCTATCGAAAGCGCAAGCTATTACCGGAATTCGACGATGAGGCCTTCGAGCCCATACAGCCGAAAAGTGATACGGCCAACAGGCCGGATCCACCACCCCGTGAACACGATAGAGCAACTAACAAAGTCACGCATAAGTCAACACACGATCTACATGAGAACATGCGTCAAAAATCCGGCGTGACCAGATCTATCTATGGATCTATTAAGCGCGCTACGGTACACAACCAACACCGAATACTACAACCGTCCGAAAACCATGGCGCATCCTAATACAAGGGTGCCACACACCCCTTATGTTTCACTAGTGAGGTGCTGGATCACGAATTCCCAGAGGGATTCAAACCGGTGAACATAGAGGCGTACGACGGAACCACAGACCCTGGAGTCTGGATAGAGGACTTCATCCTCCACATCCATATGGCTCGTGGAGACGATCTCCATGCCATTATATACTTTCCCCTCAAGCTTAAAGGGCCAGCTAGTCACTGGCGGAAAAGCCTCCCCGAAAACTCAATTGGAAGTTGGGAGGAGCTTGAGGACGCTTTCCGAGCCAATTTTCAAGGGGCTTATGTTCGACCTTCGGATGTAGACGATTTAAGTCATATAATCCAACAGTCCAGAGAGTCCGCCCAAAAGCTTTGGACCAGGTTTCAAACACAGCGTCCGAGACGAATGGCTCGCCAGACACCTCGGTCAAGAAAAACCGAGAACAATGGCAGCCCTAACAAGCCTCATGACCCGCTTTTGCGCGGGTGAGGACAACTGGTTGGCCCGTAGCAGCACCAGTGACCCAAGCACATCTGAAGTCAGGGATGGCAATGGTAAACCACGACGCAACAAAAACAAGCGCCGAAATAAAGAAGGTAGCCCAGATAACACGGCAATAAACGCCGGATTCAGGGGCTCTCGACAAGGTCAGTGGAAAAAGCCTTTCAAAGGCAGTAGAGAAGGATAATCTGGCCTAAATAAAATTCTTGACAAACTCTGTCAGATTCACGGCACCCCAGACAAACCTGCAAATCATACCCATAGAGAATGTTCGGTCTTCAAGCAGGCCGGTAAGCTAAACGCCGAACACAAAGGAGAAGAGACACCAAGCGAAGACGAGGATGAACCTCGCCAGCAAAGCGCCGGAGGAAAGAAAAAGTTCACACCAAAGGTTAAAACAGTAAACGTGATCCATGTGACAATGGGGAGAAGCAGTCACGCACCCCGATGCACACGCGCCATAAAGCTCGTCACCCCCAGGCTCAACCCCTGGTTGGCCTGCCCGATCATTTTTTATCGTAGGGATCACAATACAAATATCCGACGCGAACGACTGACGGCCTTCACTACTAGGAAAAGATCTACTAGTGGCGCACCAGTTTTGCCTCCTAATGTCGCACTACTGGTGCGCCACTAGTACCACGCCACTAGTATTATATACTAATGGCGCACCACGCCGTGCGCTATTAGTGTAGACCAACATGCGCCATTAGTATGCCTCCCAGGGGGCCATATTTACCCATGTGCTTTGGCATACTAATGGTGCACTATGGGGTGATGCGCCACTAGTATCCTTTGGCATACTTATGGCGCACTGTGTAGTGATGCGCCATTAGTATCCTTTGGCATACTAATGGCGCACTTTGAGGTGATGCGCCATTAGAATGAATATTAGGTTTTATTTTATTTTATTTACTTTTCTGATTTTTACAGAGGTTACAAAATATATTATTGGACAGAATATAGACAGCACCACACAACAACAGCAGATTCATCGAATACAATAGAAGATTAGTCTCCGAATACAATTCATCATATTAGTCTCCGAATTCAAAAGACCGGACAAAGATAGAACATTACAAGTCTCAAGACCGCGAGTAGCGAGTTTGTCTTCACATTACAAGTCGATATCGATCATCTAAACTACCATCACATAGAAGAGAGCTGCGGTCATCACGATGAGCATAATCGTGATGAAACTGGTCCTCATCCAGTTCCTCCAACGCTCCCTCCGCTCTCCCGCTAGATAGCGGGCATATCTAGATTCCGCCTCCGCCCTAGTGGTGTACCCTTTGTAACTGTTACCGCTGAAACGATGAACGTGTCTCCGACACTCCTCCCAGTTGTCATAGACTCCGGGAACCTTACCCTTGTACACGACATACGACGGCATCTCTATGCATAAGACAAACACAAGACAATACATAAGCAATATATAAGTATGCAACAAAAGGATCAGAAGAGAAAAGCAAGACATTAATAGCACGATTCATGGTCCTACTAATAAATATCATCGATTACATCTAAGTTGAACGACTGTCCAAATCAAAGAGACATACAATTCATTAAAGTTTAATTACAACATGAGCCAATCAATATTTCAGAACTACACATAGCATCACTACTTTCGACTCGACTCATGGGACCAGAGCATGGATGAAGCCGCCGTCTGTCGTGATGGTCATGAAATCGCGGGCGTTGTCAGCCTGCATTTGTAGCATTGTGTCTATCTCACTGTTGGATGGTTGATATCTAAGGTAGAACTGCCCCGAGGTATGAAGGACATATTGATGGATGATTTCCGCAAACTCCGACAGAATGCGAAAGAATTCTTGTCTGATGTCCGCGTCCTGGATTGCCGACAAGCTCGCGGCCCAATCTTTGAGATTATCTGGTAGCAGAAGGTGATGAAGGTCCTGTACGATCGCCCGCATGTGATGTAGGGCGTAGTAGGCATCCTTCTGACCGCCAGACGGCTGCTTGACGCAGGACAACTTAGTATTCTGGGCGAACACGTGCCTGCCGTACCTACGAACTGGCCTGCTGAAGGTGCCTCCAGATTTGGCGTAGCCGGGGAGAACATCATCAGGAACTTTCTTGATATTTGTGTAGTCTATCTTGGAGTCACGGTTCGGGTCGAAATACGTGGCCATGGAATATTTCGGGCTTAAGAGGATGAGTGTGCAATGTGTGTCACTGCACAGAACACGGAATGTTAGAAAAAAAAGAACGATCAAAATCTAAGAAATCATATGTTACGGGGCGGTTAGGGGATGACTTACTCGGGAAAGTAAGGCACGAGGAAGTTATCCTTATCTGGGTTTGCGAGAATAACGCCTTCGAGGTATGAACTAGCGACTTGGCGGTCCCCAGCGCTGCCCAAGAGCTTGGCACGCATGTAGAAGGGGTCGACTATCACGATGTCCGGGGTCTTATCTCTAATGATCCGCATCTCCATACTTAGCGAAAACAGCCGAAGGAAGGTGTAGTGCAGCGGATGAAGGTTAAACATAGCAAAGATGTCATCAAACCGCAGGACGATTGTACCCCCGATGGCGCCATCCACAAAGCCCTTGCCCTCTGGCACCTTGGCCATGAAAACCGGGTATGCCACATCATTCTCTCTGAGATGCCGCTTCTCCAAAGAAAGAACACTGTCATGTAGACTCCGCATAGCACCGGTTGCAGCATTGAGCATATTTGTCGGTAGCATCGCCCTACCCGCCACATGCACCCTCCTCGAGATATCCTTAGGTGAAGGTGGCCCGTTGAAAGTGCAACTATCCCTGGGTGGTTTTGGTAATTCCTAACAACATATAGCTCATTGAGCTAACATTATGCCAAGATTAATATTTCAAGAAAAGCTCAATGAATGGCATGGCATGGATGAGGAAAGTGGATCCCTCAAAATTCGAAGGACAAAAAGTTTGGCTCAAGCTTGAAGCTCAAGACTCTACATTTTATATTTTAGTGATCCAAGATCACATTGAGTCTATGGAAAAGCCAATACTATCAAGGAGGGATAAGGTGTTGCTTAATGGCTTGCTTGCTCAAAATGTTTAGTGATATGCTCCAAAATCCTCAACTACCTTCCCACATCCACATATGACCTAAACCAAAAGTCAAACTCGGCCCCACCGATTCTTTCTATCCGGCGCCACCGAGTTTCAAATGTCATAGCCACTGCCACAAACCCTAGGCAAATCGGTCTCACCGATAGGGATCTCGGTCTCACCGAGATGGGATTGTAATCTCTCTGTTTCCCTTCGTAACGTTTCGGTCTTACCGAGATGAGTGATCGGTCCCACCGAGATTGCAATGTAAACTCTCTGTTTCCCTTTTGTAACATTTCGGTCTCACCGAGATGAGCGAATCGGTCCCACCGAGTTTACCTGACCAACTCTCTGGTTAGCTTATTACCAAAATCGATCCCACCGAGTTTGTGTAATCGGTCACACCGAGATTACGTTATGCCCTAGCCCTAACCATATCGGTCCTACCGAGTGCATCTCAGTCCCACCGAAAATCCTAACGGTCACTAGGTTTGCTGAATCGGTCCGACTGAGTTTAACCATTCGGTCCCACCGAGTTTGGCAAATTGTGTGTAACGGTTAGATTTTGTGTGGAGGCTATATATACCCCTCCACCCACTCTTCATTCGTGGAGAGAGCCATCAGAACATACCTACACTTCCAATACACATTTTCTGAGAGAGAACCACCTACACTTGTGTTGAGGTCAAGATATTCCATTCCAACCATATGAATCTTGATCTCTAGCCTTCCCCAAGTTGCTTTCCACTCAAATCTTCTTTCCACCAAATCCAAATCCTGTGAGAGAGAGTTGAGTGTTGGGGAGACTATCATTTGAAGCACAAGAGCAAGGAGTTCATTATCAACACACCATTTGTTACTTCTTGGAGAGTGGTGTCTCCTAGATTGGCTAGGAGTCACTAGGGAGCCTCCGACAAGATTGTGGAGTTGAACCAAGGAGTTTGTAAGGGCAAGGAGATCGCCTATATCGTGAAGATCTACCGCTAGTGAGGCAAGTCCTTCGTGGGCGACGGCCGTGATGGAATAGACAAGGTTGCTTCTTCATGGACCCTTCATGGGTGGAGCCCTCCGTGGACTCGCGCAACCATTACCCTCCGTGGGTTGAAGTCTCCATCAACGTGGATGTACGATAGCACCACCTATCGGAACCACGACAAAAACATCCGTGTCTCCAATTGCGTTTGAGTCCTCCAAACCCTTCCCTTTACATTCTTGAAAGTTGCATGCTTTACTTTCCGCTGGTCATATACTATTTTGCATGCTTGCTTGAATTGTGTGGAGATTGCTTGACTTGTGCTAAGATAGCTAAAATCTGCCAAGAACTGAAACTGGAAACAGGCTTGATTTTTATTTGGTCAAGTAGTCTAATCACCCCCCTCTAGACATACTTTCAATCCTACAAGTGGTATCAGAGCTTTGGTCTCCATTTGCTTTAATTTCCATAGCTTTTGGCGGTCATAGCCTTGGTTTCACAACCTAGGAGAGTATGGCGTCTAGAGAGGGAAATTATCACCATAGAGGTCCTTACTTTGATGGCACTAATTTTGCTAGTTGGAAGCATAAAATGAAAATGCATATTCTTGGACATAACACCGCCGTTTGGGCTATTGTGTGTATTGGCTTGCAAGGTGAATTCTTTAACAGGAAAGAACCGAACCGTGAAGCCACCACGGAAGAGTTGAAAATGCTGCAATACAACGCTCAAGCTTGTGATATCTTCTTCAACAGATTGTGCCCTGAAGAATTCAACAAAATCAGCCGTCTTGAGAATGAAAAAGAAATTTGGGATACTTTGATTGATATGCACGAAGGTACCGATTCCATCAAGGAATCCAAATTGGATGTGCTTCAAAGTCAACTTGACAAGTTCAAAATGAAGGATGGTGAAGGTGTTGCTGAAATGTACTCTAGGCTTGCTCTTATCACAAATGAGATTGCCGGCTTAGGGAGTGAAGAGATGACCGATAGATTCATCATCAAGAAGATCCTAAGAGCCTTGGATGGAAAATATGATACCGTGTGCACATTGATCCAAATGATGCCAAATTACAAAGATCTCAAGCCAACGGAAGTCATCGGAAGAATTGTTGCTCATGAGATGTCACTCAAGGATAAAGAGGAACTTCACAACAAATCAAGTGGTTCTTACAAAGCCTCATGTGAAGCCCCCACATCATCGAGTGAGAAACAAACCTTCAATGAAGAATTGAGCTTAATGGTGAAGAACTTCAACAAGTTCTACAAGAGTAGAAGCAAAGAGAGAAGCTCCAAGTCAAGGTCCTACAACGACAAAAGATCTTATAGTCGAGAGAGAAATTGCTACAGTTGTGGAAGGCCCGGACACTATTCCAATGAGTGTACGACCCCCTACAAGAGAAGACAAGATTCTCCCAAGATAAGAAGTAGAAGAGAAGAATCACCATCTAGAGAAAGGAGTAGAGATGATCGTTATGAACGAAGACCCTCACGGAGAAGCAAGGATTCGGAAAGAAAGGACAAGTCATCAAGGAGCTACACAAAACGAAGACATCAAGCTCATGTTGGTGAATGGGTATCCGGCTCCGACTCCGACAACCACTCCGAGAGAAGCTATCACTCCGACTTCGAATATACTCAAGATGAAGGTGTTGCCGGTCTAGCACTTGTGACAACCAACTCCTACGACATATTTGACTCACCAAATGAAGGAGTTGGAACATGGTTCATGGCTAAAGGCCCAAAGGTATCACACCCCGAGTATGTTGATTTCAATAGTGATGAAGATGACTTGTTAGGTGATGATGATTTACTTGTTGACAACTCTAGTGATGAATACTGTGATGAAACGTCAATTAATCATGCTAATCAAGATAAAATGAATGACAATGATAAGGAGAAGATTGAGTCTCTAACTAAAGAACTAAACATTCTTATGTTAGCTCATGAAACTATCTTAGGAGATCATCGAGAACTTTTAAGGACTCATGAGAAATTACGCTTTGAAAAGCTCAACCTTGAGCAAGAGCATGAGTTCTTAAAAGCAATCAATGATGATCTTTGTAAGAAAAGTTCTTCTTATATTGCCAAGCGTTTACTCTTATCCACTTACATGCCTCAATTCAAGTCTAGTAACAAGAACAATAAAGATTCTTCCTCTAGTAGTAACAATAATCATGCTAAATCCAATATTGTTGCTTCTAGTAGTTCTCTTGATTCCACTAATGATTCTCATAGCCAAGTTACACTTGAGAAAGAAAATAGCTTATTGAAGGGAATTATAGAGAAAGGTGTTTACAAGAGCCTTGCCGGAAGTAAGCAATTCGAGGAAATTGTACGCAAGCAAGGAAGGCACTGGAAGAATCAAGGTGTTGGTTTTGAATGAAAGTTCAATGCCAATGGAGTTGAGTGGGAAGAAGATCAATACCCCAAGACGAAGTTTGTTCCTCAACAAGAGAAGTATGATCCTACTTCTTTGAAAGGGACACAAGCTCAAGATGATCTTCCACCACAAGACCACAAGCAAAAAGGCAAGGACAAGCTTCAAGAGGAAATTGATGCATTTGAAGAAGCTCCTAAGGCCTTGGTCAAGTGGGTTCCCAAGACTACTTCAAGTTCCACTTCATCAAGTACAACTACAACACCGAGGATTCCCATCAAGATGGTGTGGATCCTGAAGAAGAAGAACTAGAGAGTTCTCGAGGGTGACTCCGCCAACATACTTCACACTTATCATCTTGGCAAGAACAAGTGCAATCAACTTCCACATCTTGCACTAGTTCAAGGAGTCACAAATCCTCTTGTTGGTAAGACAAGGGACAAGGTAACCTAAAATCTTTCATAGACATCATCTTGTGTGTGCATCACTTTATGTCTATGGATATCCTTCTTTGTTCCTTATGGGACTAACCCGTGTAGGTATTGAAAGTGCAACTCACTCCAATGGATAGCTTCAAATGATCTACGTCAACATTGAGCATCCACATCTTCAACATCTACATGAAGTCATCATCGACAAAACCCAAGGTTAGTTCATCCCTCTTAGGGGGGGATCTCACATCTAGGGGGAGATTTACTCTAAGAATTGAGCTAAAGCAACTCTAATGGTGTGAACACAACAATGCTTTATGTAAAAGTGGTAACCCCACTTGTGCTTAAACGATGAGTATGACCTATGATCAAATGTTCTCATTTGACTCCTAAGTCAATATACTCATATATAGATGACCTGGTCATCGCAAATTGTTTGATAGATGCTAGAATTGGTTGTGCATGCTTTGCCACATATTTCAACTGCCATTTTATTGTGTGAGCATGTTGATTGCATATTTTACTCATTCGAGGACATCCACTTGTTGTTTTGATTGATTGGTTTTATTTTCTTTTGCCAAGTGGATGGACAAGAATGCCTAAGAACCCTCTCTAGCTATCTATGCTTTTCTCATCTCAAACTCTATTCATGCTACATCACAAAATTTGATCAAGTCAGATTCGAACCACTCTGTGTGAGGAGCACTCGGAGTCCCCGATTCGTCATAGACTTAAACTTCCAAAACTTCTCTATGCGTTTCGGTCTAACCGATTCATCCATTTCGGTCATACCGAGATCACTAAGTCGATCTAGGTTTTCAATCTCAGTGCAACCGATTTGAACCTTTCGTTCACACTGAGTTTCAGTAATTGATTGCAGTTATGAATCTCGGTGCCACCGAGTTGTTCCACTCGGTCACACCGACAGGGTCGGGCTATATATACCCACGGGTCAAATTTTGGAAAACTTTCTGAACCTCCTCGACCCGCGCTTAGCCCGCTCTGCCTCCAGGGTCTCCGTATCGTCTTCCTCGTTGCCAGCCGCATCCTGCCGCTGGTCTCCGCCGCCGTCAACGGGAATCATCCCCGCCGTTGCCGCCATAGAGAATTCATTGCCGAACTAGGGTATGAACTCGATCACTATGCTATCCCTATCTGATTCCTAGCACATTGTGTTCGCCATGTATCTTGCCACGATTGAGATCATTATTATCCAGTCAAAACACTCCGTAGTTTAGTCGTGAATTGAAAATTTAGGGTTAGGTTTCCGCTGAAACCATCTCGGACCCACCGAGTTGTGGAACTCGGTACCACCGATTCGGCTCAGGCCATTGCACATGTAATTTTCGGTCTGACCGAGAATTGCAAATCGGTGTGACTGAGTTTAGGACTTTGTGAAACCCTAGCAGTCTCGGTGCCACCAAACTGTGACTCGGTCTGACCGAGTTCCCTAGTTTAGGTTCCAATAGCTGCTTCGGTATCACCGAGTTTACAAATCGGTTGATCCAAAATGCTTTCTGTGGAAAACTAAAACTAAGTTTTTGACTCATTCTTTTGCAAAAACCTCCGCATTTTGTGATGCTCATCCACTCTATCTCATCTATATCTATTCACAGGGTCTGCTATTAGTGTTTGCAATATGTCTGATCAGAGTGACAACCAGAACATGTCAAAGGAGCAGGTTCACCTAAGTGAGGGCACTAGTCCCTCTAGCAGTTCAGATGATGGTAGCAGGAGGGGCCGCTTGCTGGCAAGGTGCCGGCCGGCGTACACCCGGGTGCATTAAGCTCCAATGCCCGTGTCAGCGTCGGAGACACGAATACCGCCTCCGCCGGCGACACCAATGGCGCCGCTTGCGCGTTGTGCGAGTTGCTGGCCGTGAAGCTGGGAATCGAGGGAGGCCCCTGTTGGCCGCCCGCAATCCACGTCGTCAGCCCATGAATCAACGTAGGCACCATGGCGTTGAGCGTCGTTCCCAGTTGTTGTTGCACTTGCTCTTGGACAATCTCCGGAATCCGCGCCACTTGTGCCTTGAGTGCTTCAACCTCGCGCGACTGGCTTTCCGAGTTGGTCTATTTCTCCTTTCGCCCACCAGCGGTATAGTATGACGACCATTTTGTGGACAAGCCTTTGCTGGCCACACGACCAGCAGACGCCGGCTTACTAAGCTTATCCTTGTATTTCATTATATAAAGTGGTGTCGAAAGGGGAGCTCTGAGACGACCCCGTGCTACTGCTTTCATTGTCCTGCGGAAGGAACATGAACCATTTAGAAATATTGGGATTAATTAGAATGCAACCATATGGAGCTAATTACGCGGGGGTGTATTCCTTACCAGAACAAGCTCAAGCGCCCTATCTTCGGATCTGTGGTAAGATCCTTTGTTATTGGGTCCTTCTTGTACCAGGCCCTGAGAAAGTTCCTGGTCTGCTTGTCACGGTATTTCTCGAAGCGGGGCGGTAGGCCTTGCTCGGCACGCTCCGCGTCCTCTTTCTCCCATACAGGCTCTGAAGGAAATATGCCCTAGAGGCAATAATAAAAGTTATTTTTTATTTCCTTATATCATGATAAATGTTTATTATTCATGCTAGAATTGTATTAACCGGAAACATAATACATGTGTGAATACATAGACAAACAGAGTGTCACTAGTATGCCTCTACTTGACTAGCTCGTTGATCAAAGATGGTTATGTTTCCTTTCCATAGACATGAGTTGTCATTTGATTAACGGGATCACATCATTAGGAGAATGATGTGATTGACTTGACCCATTCCGTTAGCATAGCACTTGATCGTTTAGTTTGTTGCTATTGCTTTCTTCATAACTTATACATGTTCCTATGACTATGAGATTATGCAACTCCCGTTTACCGGAGGAACACTTTGTGTGCTACCGAATGTCAAAACGTAACTGGGTGATTATAAAGGTGCTCTACAGGTGTCTCCAAAGGTACTTGTTGGGTTGGCGTATTTCGAGATTAGGATTTGTCACTCCGATTGTCGGAGAGGTATCTCTGGGCCCTCTCGGTAATGCACATCACTCAAGCCTTGCAAGAATTGCAACTAATAAGTTAGTTGCGGGATGATGTATTACGAAACGAGTAAAGAGACTTGCCGGTAACGAGATTGAACTAGGTATTGAGATACCGACGATCGAATCTTGGGCAAGTAACATACCGATGACAAAGGGAACAACGTATGTTGTTATGCGGTTTGACCGATAAAGATCTTCGTAGAATATGTACGACACAATATGAGCATCCAGGTTCCGCTATTGGTTATTTACCGGAGACGTGTCTCGGTCATGTCTACATAGTTCTCGAACCCGTAGGGTCCGCACGCTTAAAGTTCAATGACGATTATATTATGAGTTTATGTGTTTTGATGTACCGAAGGAGTTCAGAGTCCCGGATGAGATCGGGGACATGATGAGGAGTCAAAATGGTCGAGACGTAAAGATCGATATTTTGGACGACTATATTCGGACATCGGAAAGGTTCCGAGTGATTCGGGTATTTTCGGGAATACCGGGGAGTTACGGGAATTCGTACTGGGCCTTAATGGGCCATACGGGAAAGGAGAGATAGGCCTCAAAGGGTGGCCGCACCCCTCCCCATGGGCTGGTCCGAATTGGACTAGGGACGGGGGCGCCCCTTCCTTCCTTCTCCTTTTCCCTTCCCTTTCCTTCCCTCCTACTCCTACTACATGGAATGGCTCCTAGTTCTACTAGGAAAGGGGGAATCCTACTCCCGGTGGGAGTAGGACTCCCCTAGGGCGCGCCATAGAGAAGGCCGGCCCTCCCCCTCCTCCACTCCTTTATATACGGGGGCAGGGGGCACCCCAAAGACACAACAATTGATCTCTTAGCCGTGTGCAGTGCCCCCCTCCACCATAATCCACCTCGGTCATATCATAGCGGTGCTTAGGCGAAGCCCTGCATCGGTAGAACATCATCATCGTCACCACGCCGTCGTGCTGACGATACTCTCCCTCAACACTCGGCTGGATCGGAGTTCGACGGACGTCATCGAGTTGAACGTGTGCAGAACTCGGAGGTGTCGTGCGTTCGGTACTTGATCGGTCGGATCGTGAAGATGTACGACTACATCAACCGCGTTGTGCTAACGCTTCCGCTTTCGGTCTACGAGGGTACGTGGACAACACTCTCCCCTCTCGTTGCTATGCATCACCATGATCTTGCATGTGCGTAGGAAATTTTTGAAATTACTACGTTCCCCAACAGTGGCATCCGAGCTAGGTTTTATGAGTTGATGTAATATGCACGAGTAGAACACAAGTGAGTTGTGGGCGATGTAAGTCATACTGCTTACCAGCATGTCACACTTTGGTTCGGCGGTATTGTTGGATGAAGCGGCCCGGACCGACATTACGCGTACACTTACGCGAGATTGGTTTTACCACCCTGCTATGCACACAGGTGACTAGCGGGTGTCAGTTTCTCCAAATTTAGTTGAATCGAGTGTGGCTACGCCCGGTCCTTGAGAAGGTTAAAACAACACTAACTTGACAAACTATCGTTGTGGTTTTGATGCGTAGGTAAGTACGGTTCTTGCTCAGCCCGTAGCAGCCACGTATAACTTGCAACAACAAAGTAGAGGACGTCTAACTTATTTTTGCAGGGTATGTTGTGATGTGATATGGTCAAGACGTGATGAGATATAAGTTGTTGTATAAGATGATCATGTTTTGTTGAAGTTATCGGCAACTGGCAGAAGCCTTATGGTTGTCTCTTTATTGCATAAGATGCAAGCGCCAAATAATTGCTTTACTTTATCGCTATGCGATAGCAATAGTCGCAAGAGCAATAGTTGGCGAGACGACCATGTGATGACACATTGATATAGATCAAGATGATGGAGATCATGGTGTCATGTCGGTGACGACGGAAATCATGACGATGCTTTGGAGATGGAGATCAAAGGCACAAGATGATGATGGCCATATCATGTCACATATTTTGATTCCATGTGATGTTTATCTTTTATACATCTTATTTTGCTTAGTTCTACGGTAGCTTTATAAGATGATCTCTCACTAATTATCAAGGTACAAGTGTTCTCCCTGAGTATGCACCATTGCGAAAGTTCTTCGTGCTGAGACACCACGTGATGATCGGGTGTGATAGGCTCTACATTCAAATACAACGGGTGCAAAACAGTTGCACAAGCAGAATACTCAGGTTAAACATGACGAGCCTAGCATATAACAGATATGGCCTCGGAACACTAAGATCGAAAGGTCGAGCATCAATCATATAGTAGATATGATCAACATAGTGATGTTCACCATTGAAACTACTCCATCTCACGTGATGATCGGACATGGTTTAGTTGATATGGATCACGTGATCACTTAGAGGATTAGAGGGATGTCTATCTAAGTGGGAGTTCTTAAGTAATATGATTAATTGAACTTAAATTTATCATGAACTTAGTCTTGGTAGTATTAGCATATCTATGTTGTAGATCAATAGCTCGCGTTTAGCTCCCCTGTTTTATTTTTGATATGTTACTAGAGAAAACTAAGTTGAAAGATGTTAGTAGCAATGATGCGGATTGGATCCGTGATCTGAGGTTTATCCTCATTGCTGCACAGAAGAATTATGTCCTTGATGCACTGCTAGGTGACAAACCTATTGCAGGAGCAGATGCAGATGTTATGAATGTTTGGCTAGCTCAATATGATGACTACTTGATAGTTTAGTGCACCATGCTTAAACGTCTTAGAATCGGGACTTCAAAGATGTTTTGAACGTCATGGACCATATGATATGTTCCAGGAGTTGAAGTTAATATTTCAAGCAAATACCCGAGTTGAGAGATATGAAGTCTCCAACAAGTTCTATAGCTAAAAGATGGAGGAGAATAGCTCAAGCAGTGAGCATGTGCGCATATTGTCTGGGTACTACACTCGCTTGAATCAAGTGGGAGTTAATCTTCTAGATAAAATAGTGATTGACAGAATTCTCTAGTGACCATCACCAAGTTAGTAGAACTTCGTGATGAACTATAATATGCAAGGGATAACGGAAACGATTCCCAAGCTCTTTGTGATGCTGAAATCAACGAAGGTAGAAATCAAGAAAAGCATCAAGTGTTGATGGTAAACAAAACCACTAGTTTCAAGTAAAGGGACAAAGGGAAGAAAGGGGAACTTCAAGAAGAACGGCAAGCAAGTTGCTGCTCAAGTGAAAAAACCCAAGTCTGGACCTAAGCCTGAAACTGAGTTCTTCTACTACAAAGGGATTGGTCACTGGAAGCGGAACTACCAAAACTAATTGACGGATAAGAAGGATGGCAAAGTGAACATATGTATATTTGATATACATGTTATTGATGTGTACTTACTAGTGTTTATAGCAACCCCTCAGTATTTGATACTAGTTCAGTTGCTAAGAATAGTAACTCGAAACGGGAGTTGCAGAATGAACAGAGACTAGTTAAGGGTGAAGTGACGATGTGTATTGGAAATGGTTCCAAGATTGATATGATCATCATCGCACACTCCCTATACTTTCGGAATTAGTGTTAAACCTAAAATAAATGTTATTTAGTGTTTGCGTTGAGTATGAATATGATTGGATCATGTTTATTGCAATACGGTTATTCATGTAAATTAGAGAATAATTGTTGTTCTGTTTACATGAATAAAACCTTCTATGGTTATACACCCAATGAAAATGGTTTGTTGGATCTCGATCGTGGTGATACACATTTTTATAATATTGAAGCCAAAAGATGCAAAGTTAATAATGATAGTGCAACTTATTTGTGGGACTGCCATTTAGGTCATATTGGTGTAAAGCGCATGAAGAAACTCCATGCTGATGGACTTTTGGAATCACTTGATTATGAATCAGTTGATGCTTGCGAACCATGCTTCATGGGCAAGATGACTAAGACTCTGTTCTCTGGAACAATGCAGCAAGCAACAGATTTGTTGGAAATCATGCATACTGATGTATGTGGTCCGATGAATATTGAAGCTCATGGCAGGTATCATTATTTTCTAATCTTCATAGATGATTTGAGCAGATATGAGTATATCTACTTGATGAAACACAAGTCTAAAACATTTGAAAAGTTCAAAGAATTTCAGAGTGAAGTGGAGAATCATCGTAACAAAAAAAAGTTTCTACGATATGATCGCAGAAGTAAAATATTTGAGTTACGAGTTTGGCCTTCAGTTAAAACAATGTGAAATAGTTTCACTACTCACGCCACCTGGAACACCACAATGTAATGGTGTGTCCAAACGTCATAACCGTGCTTTATTAGATATGGTGCGATCTATGATGTCTCTTACTGATTTACCGCTATCATTTTGGGGTTATGCATTAGAGACAGCTACATTCACGTTAAATAGGGCACCATGTAAATCCGTTGAGACGACACTGTATGAACTATGGTTTGGCAAGAAACATAAGTTGTTGTTTCTTAAAGTTTGAGGTTGCAATGCTTATGTGAAAAGTTTCAACCTGATAAGCTCAAACCCAAATCGGAGAAGTGCGTCTTCACAGGATACCCAAAAGAAAATGTTGGGTACACCTTCTATCACAGATATGAAGGCAAGATATTTGTTGCTGAGAATGGATCCTTTCTAGAGAAGGAGTTTCTCTCAAAAGAAGTGAGTGGGAGGAAAGTAGAACTTGATGAGGTAACTGTACCTGCTCCCTTATTGGAAAGTAGTTCATCACAGAAATCTGTTCCTGTGACTACTACACCAATTAGTGAGGAAGCTAATGATGATGATCATGTAACTTCTGATCAAGTTACTACCGAACCTCGTAGGTAAACCAGAGTGATATCCGCATGAGAGTGGTACGGTAATCCTGTTCTGGAGGTCATGTTACTTGACCATGACGAGCCTACGAACTATGAGGAAGCGATGATGAGCCCAGATTCCGCAAAATGGATTGAGGCCATGAAATCTGAGATGAGATCCATGTATGAGAACAAAGTATGGACTTTGATTGACTTGCCCATTGATCAGCGAGCCATTGAGATTAAATGGATCTTCAAGAGGAAGACGGACGCTGATAGTAGTGTTACTATCTACAAAGCTAGAATTGTCGCAAAAAGGTTTTCAACAAGTTCAAGGTGTTGACTACGATGAGAGTTTCTTACTCGTATATATGCTTAAGTCTGTCCGAATCATGTTAGCAATTGCCGCATTTTATGAAATCTGGCAAATGGATAAATAAAACTGCATTTCTTAATGGATTTATTAAAAAAGAGTTGTATATGATGCAACCAGAAGGTTTTGTCAATCCTAAAGTTACTAACAAAATATGCAAGCTCCAGTGATCCATCTATGGACTGCTGCAAGCATCTCGGAGTTGGAATATATGCTTTGATAAGTTGATCAAAGCATATAGTTTTATACAGACTTGCGGTGAAGCCTGTATTTACAAGAAAGTGAGTGGGAGCACTACAGCATTTCTGATAAGTATATGTGAATGCCATATTGTTGATCGGAGATAATGTAGAATTATTCCGCAAAGCATAAAGGAATGTTTGAAAGGAGTTTTTCAAAGAAAGACCTCGGTGAAGCTCCTTACATATTGAGCATCAAGATCTATAGAAATAGATCAAGACACTTGATAAGTTTTTCAATGAGTACATACCTTGACAAGATTTTGAAGTAGTTCAAAATGGAACAGTCAAAGAAGGAGTTCTTGCCTGTCTTACAAGGTGTGAAGTTGAGTAAGACTCAAAACCCAACCACGGCAGAAGATAGATAGAGAATGAAAGTCATTCCCTATGCCTCAGCCATAGGTTCTATAAAGTATGACATGTTGTGTACCAGACCTATTGTATACCCTGCCCTGAGTTTGGCAAGGGAGTACAATAGTGATCTAGGAGTAGATCACTGGACATTGGTCAAAATTGTCCTTAGTAGAGTAAGGATATGTTTCTCGATTATGGAGGTGACAAAAGGTTCGTCGTAAAGGGTTACGTCGATGCATGTTTTGACACTGATCCAGATGACTCAAAGTCTCAATCTGGATACATATTGAAAGTGGGAGAAATTAGCTAGAGTAGCTCTATGCAGAGCATTGTTGACATAGAAATTTGCAAAATACATACGGATCTGAATGTGGGAGACCTGTTGACTAAACTTCTCTCACAAGAAAAACATGAACACACCTTAGTACTCTTTGGGTATTAATCACATAGTGATGTGAACTAGATTATGGACTCTAGTAAACCCTTTGGGTGTTGGTCACATGACGATGTGAACTATGGGTGTTAATAACATGGTAATGTGAACTATTGATGTTAAATCACATGGCGATTTGAACTAGATTATTGACTCTAGTGCAAGTGGGAGCCTGAAGGAAATATGCCCTAGAGGCAATAATAAAAGTTATTATTTATTTCCTTATATCATAATAAATGTTTATTATTCATGCTAGAATTGTATTAACCGGAAACATAATACCTGTGTGAATACATAGACAAACAGAGTGTCACTAGTATGCCTCTACTTGACTAGCTCGTTGATCAAAGATGGTTATGTTTCCTAGCCATAGACATGAGTTGTCATTTGATTAATGGGATCACATCATTAGGAGAATGATGTGATTGACTTGACCCATTCCGTTAGCTTAGCACTTGATTGTTTAGTTTGTTGCTATTGCTTTCTTCATAACTTATACATGTTCCTATGACTATGAGATTATGCAACTCCCGTTTACCAGAGGAACACTTTGTGTGCTACCAAACGTCACAACGTAACTGGGTGATTATAAAGGTGCTCTACAGGTGTCTTCAAAGGTACTTGTTGGGTTGGCATATTTCGAGATTAGGATTTGTCACTCCGATTGTCGGAGAGGTATCTCTGGGCCCTCTCGGTAATGCACATCACTCAAGCCTTGCAAGAATTGCAACTAATAAGTTAGTTGCGGGATGATGTATTACGGAACGAGTAAAGAGACTTGCTGGTAACGAGATTGAACTAGGTATTGAGATACCGACGATCGAATCTCGGGCAAGTAACATACCGATGACAAAGGGAACAATGTATGTTGTTATGCGGTTTGATCGATAAAGATCTTCGTAGAATATGTACGACACAATATGAGCATCCAGGTTCCGCTATTGGTTATTGACCGGAGACGTGTCTCGGTCATGTCTACATAGTTCTCGAACCCATAGGGTCCACACGCTTAAAGTTCGAGGACGGTTATATTATGAGTTTATGTGTTTTGATGTACCGAAGGAGTTCGGAGTCCCGGATGAGATCTGGGATATGACGAGGAGTCTCGAAATGGTCGAGACGTAAAGATCGATATATTGGACGACTATATTCGGACATCGGAAAGGTTCAGAGTGATTCGGGTATTTTCGGGAGTACCAGGGAGTTACGGGAATTAGTACTGGGCCTTAATGGGCCATACGGGAAAGGAGAGAAAGGCCTCAAAGGGTGGTCGCACCCCTCCCCATGGGCTGGTCCGAATTGGACTAGGGATGGGGGGCGCCCCTTCCTTCCTTCTCCTTTTCCCTTCCCTTTCCTTCCCTCCTACTCCTACTACATGGAAGGGCTCCTAGTTCTACTAGGAAAGGGGGAATCCTACTCCCGGTGGGAGTAGGACTCCCCTAGGGCACACCATAGAGAGGGCCGGCCCTCCCCCTCCTCCACTCCTTTATATACGGGGGCAGGGGGCACCCCAAAGACACAACAATTGATCTCTTGATCTCTTAGCCGTGTGCGGTGCCCCCCTCCACCACAATCCACCTCGGTCATATCGTAGCGGTGCTTAGGCGAAGCCCTGCGTCGGTAGAACATCATCATCGTCACCACGCCGTCGTGCTGACGATACTCTCCCTCAACACTCGGCTGGATCGGAGTTCGAGGGACGTCATCGAGTTGAACGTGTGCAGAACTCGGAGGTGTCATGCGTTCGGTACTTGATCGGTCGGATCGTGAAGACGTACGACTACATCAACCGCGTTGTGCTAACGCTTCCGCTTTCGGTCTACGAGGGTACGTGGACAACACTCTCCCCTCTCGTTGCTATGCATCACCATGATCTTGCGTGTGCGTAGGAAATTTTTGAAATTACTATGTTCTCCAACAGGCTCCGCCACTCTGTAACCGCCGGGACCGAGTTGGTGGACCCCTAAGTTCAACTGCCGCATTTCTTTCCCCCACTGACTTGATTCGGAGGTTGTGCTGCTCTCGCACTTGATCTTTAACTCCTTGTAGTCATCTTCGCTCATCAAAGAATATTTCGCCTTGATCTTCTCATAACTATCACCTTTTTCAATCATTGCCTTCACCGTGCTTCTCCAAGTAGACAGGGCCGTGCTCATCCTCGTGAGGGCGGCATTGTTCACTTTATTCCCTGAGAGGCATGTGTTTGCAAAGTCAGTGGGGAACTTGCATCGTTCGTGCAGCTTCGTGAAGAGGAGGCTGCGCAAATTCCCTCGATCCTTATGCCTTAGGTTCTCGGTGTTGATCGAGACGGTGCTCCGGAGAATGCACCCGAGCTGAACCGAGTACCCCTTGACTACTTCTTTGGGCGCCGTCGGATGCCCGTCGGAGTTCACTTCAGTAAATTCCTCCTTGACGGTGTCGAGCATGCTCGGGCGCCGGTCCTTCCGTTGCCTATTCGGTTGGCTGCCATCTGTGCGTTCGCCGCCATCATCATTGGTGGCATCCACGGCGGCACCATCAGTGGTGTCATCCCCGGCGCCACTAGGGCTTGTGTAGTCAGGATCGGTGTCTTCTGCGGCGTCCTCATAGCGGTGAGGTTCTTCCTCCAACTCCTGGGATAGCTCCCAGAATTGCTTGCCGCCCGAACCGCCGGCCTCATCGTTGTGGGCCATGTTTCGCTCTAAATAGGAAAGAAGTTTGGTCAAAAAGTTGGTTATTGTCAAGGAACAAGATCATGGTCTCATCATTTAGGGTTTGTCGACACCGAGGCATCCTAAAAGCTAAGCTTTTATCATTTAGGGTTTGTCTATGCCGAGGCACCCTAAAAGCCTAAGCGTACATCATTTAGGTTCTCATCGCGACACCGAGGCACCCTAAAAGCCAAGGTTTCATCATTTAGGGTTTGTCGACGCCGAGGCACCCTAAATGCTAAGTTAAGTTTTCATCATTTAGGGTTTATCGTTGCCGAGGCACCCTAGGTTGGGCCTAATCACTTGACACTAATCACTTGGCTCTATTGCCACCTATGTTGGGTTTATCATCTAGGGTTTATCGATGCTAAGGAGAATTCTAAGTTGGGCCTAATCACTTGGCTCTATTGCCACCTATGGTTTAATGCAGCAAGAATGGCAGGGTAGTTGATCCTACTTAACTAAGTACTAAGATACCCCGGCCCATGCATTAGTCGCAAGTACCCCATATGTCCTATTTTTAGCAAAGTCATGCTAAAATTCACGGAAAATTTCAGCACGACCTTTGCTGAAAATAGGACATATGGAGTACATGAATTTGCCGGAACGGAAGTTAATCGACATTCCAGCAAACTCAAGGGCCTCTCGGGGTACCTGCAAAATCATTATCCCCGAGTAATGAAGTCGCCAATGGGTCATTTCAGAAGATCACAAGTAGCATCATCACAAGTACAACATCATTACAAGTACAGCAGCAGCAACAGTGAATACAGGCATAACAGCAGCAGCAGCAAGTTAATTCTTATTTTTCATAAACATTAATTCTAGATGCCATAATCAGATCGAAATTTCAAACCACACACTTACTTTCAACTATAAACAAAACTGACTTGCTGTTAATGAACAATGGCTATATATATATATATATATATATATATATATAACTCCATTGCAAATGTGCCATGTCAATAAAACAACTCATGGAAGTAAACAACTCATTATCATGGCAGTCCACTATATATTTTTATGACAAAATACATCATTATCAGGGCACATTAACAGCAAGGTGAGACTAGGCACTGATGCAGCAGTCTAAGTAGACTATGAAATATGCAATGTTAGAAGTAAAATGAGTCAATCATCACATCATCCTAATGTGACTACTGAAATAACACAACCATCAACCGGAAAAATCTGGTAACATGAAAACATACTTGCAACAATCAGTGCATGCTTTTAGTTTGGTCACTGAATGTAGTCTGTTTTGTTCACTAAACACAACTACCCCAAAATAAACAAATACACTACAAGCCTATTGTTGAAGATTCTTCAGATCAAACAACCCCATTATTTGGTTTTGATGGCTTGGACAACGGGAAGTTGCTAAAACATGACTATAAACTGGTAATGTTGTGCCTTGGATATATTATACTAAACTGGTAATGGAATAAAGATGCTTAAAACAAAACTTTTGCCTAACTATTTGGTCTGAAAGTGTTTCCTTCTGGTAGCCACTTCACAACTGCACATTACAAACAATGACCAATACCATATTAAATTCTCACTGTTGACAATTTGGATTCAATCACCTTCATTTGATCAAAGATGTTCAGCAACACTACAGTTGTCATAACTAAACAAGAAAAAGAACAGAAGCCTCACACTATCCTCAAATTAGCAAGCATATTGTTAAGACAATTTTTCAAACCAAACAACCTCAAAAAATTTGATCTAGAAAGAACAGCGGAGGCTGTTCCGAATGAATTATTATATGTAAAAAAACTAGGCACAATGATTCAGAAGCAAGAAAAGCTCAGCTGATAATTTGCAGAGTGACAGTATTAATGTTCTGTGTTGTGAGGACCAGCAGGAATCAAGAGGAATTTGTTCGGTTAATCCACACTAATTATGCATCAGTCAATAATACTAAAATGTATGGAGAGAAGTAATTAGACTTGTAAGCCATTGCTAGCGAGTACAAGCATGCAGGAGAAAAATTATAACATGCCGCCATGGCCCTAGGGTTTGCAGGGGAGGGGTGGAGGAGAAGGGAAGAATCGCCAGGGAGGGGATGGAGGAATGGAGGAAGACGCCGGCGTTGAAGCTCCGGCAGCGGCTGGGCGTTGAAGCTCCAGTGACACGTGGCGGGCTCCTCCACTCGCCTGTCTCTGCATCTCGGCTTGGGCGGGAGGATGTCGAGGGCGCAGGCGCGGGCGGAGGGGGGACGGCGAGGGAGGCGGCGCTCGGCTCGGCGTCGCGTGGCCTTGCTGAGCTGAGGTAGAGGCGGTCATCGTCTCCTCCTCCTCGTCGTCCTCCTCCTAGTCCTCCTCCACCGGCTTGGGGCACGGTGGAGCTGCAGTGCTGGGGGCGCGGGGGCGGGGGAGCTGCGGTGGTGGGGGCGCGGGGGCGGCGGGGGTGGAGTCCGGCGGGGGTCGGGGCGGCGGCGGCGGGGCAACACGCGGGTGGATCTGGCGAGGGAGAGGGACGAAGGGGATCTGGCGAGAGGGAGAGGGAGGAATTAGCTAGGGGGGAAGCTTACTAATGGCGCACCCCGCAGCGGTGCGCCATTAGTATGTTTTTTGGATATCAATGGCGCACCCGTGGTCGGTGCGCCATTAGTAATCCTTTTTATATATTAATGGCGCACCAGCCAGAGGTGCGCCATTAGTAATATTTTATATATATATATATATATAGCAATGGCGCACCAGCCAGAGTTGCGCCATAAGTAATTTTTTTATTATTTTTTGTTGCATCTAATTTTTTTTAGAAAATGAATATGAATATGAAACAGTAATAATTTTTAATAAAAACAGTAATAAGTTTTTAAAAAATATCATCAAATTTGTTATTTGAAAATATTTATGAATATGAAAAAATATCATCAAATTTATTATTTGAAAATATAATCAAATTTGTTATTTGAAAATATAATCAAATTTGTTTTTTCTTGCAATTTTAGTTGCATTCATTTGTGACGGTGGAGCGGGTCGGGGAGGGTGCGGGGGGTCATCGGCGGCAGTGGAGCGGGGGAGGGGTGCGGTGGGTCGGCGGCGGCGGTGGAGCGAGGGAGGGTGCGGGGGGTCGGCAGCGGCGGCCGGTGGAGCGGGGGAGAGGGTGCGGGGGGTCGGCGGCGGCGGCCGGTGGAGCGGGGGAGAGAGTGCGGGGGGTGCTCGGCGGCGAGGGGGGCTGGATCTGGCGAGGTGGGATAGCGATTGAGATGGAGGGGGATCGAGATCGAGTCTCCATGAAATTTAAAAACATTCATGAGTTCAAAAAGTGCCCATGAAATACAATCGAGAAATGAGGGCTACAATTTAAATACAATCGATCTTAGCTAGCTATCTGTTCACAATCTTGTTGCCCTTATTTTTCGTAAATGGAGTTCTTCTCTAGAACGGACGTCCTTTAGGTAGGGTGGTCCTGCTTCTTCTTGTGGTGTATGCTGATACTTCATCGTCGTCGTCATGTTCCATCTTCGGGTCGCCGCACTTGTCGAAGTCTTGCTCATTGGCGACTCCATCCATTCCGATGATCTTCCTTTTGCCTCTCCTCACGACAACACGACTGGGTTTGGCAGGTCGGTAATGAGGAAGCATTGGTCCACTTGGGAAGCCAGTACCCATGGCTCATTTTTCGCGGTGACGTTTGCGCCCGCGGTCTTGGATTTGGCTTCGGGTATAACCATGGTGGTGAAATACCAGTCTTCTTTTATGACATTGTTGGCCCATCTAACACGGAACATCGGAACCTTCTCTCCAGCGTAGCTCAGCTCCCAGATCTCCTCGACCCTTCCGTAGTATCTGTCCTTGTCATTACCGGTGTAGGATTCCATCGTTACCCCAGAATTCTGATAACCATCGCTCTTCATGTCTTTTCCCTCGGTGTAGAATGTGTAGCCATTGATATCGTACGCCTCATACGTCATCAGGTTGTGCTCGGCGCCCTGTGACAAGGCGAATATGAGTTGTTCTTCCGCGGAAGAATCCTCATGTAAAGGGTACGACAGAAGGTTTTGCTTGAACCAACGCGTGAAACATGAGTTGTGCTCTTTGATTATATCTCCGTCCGTCCTCTGTTGGCCTCGGTCATTGTACGTCTTCGCAATAATGGTTTTGTGCTCTACCACCCAAGGATCGACCACGTCTATGTGTTGTAGCGCGACTAGGTTTGCTCTTTCAAAGTCGGCGAGTCGACCCTCGAAGTCGACATGCATTTCGCGGCGACCCTCACGGTGACCCCATCCAGCGAGCCTGCCGAGGTTCCTGTTGATGGGCAGACCAACGGGGTTCTCGATGCCTAGATAATTCGTGCAGTAGGAGATGCACTCTTCAGTCAGAAAGGCCCTGGCTATGCTTCCCTCTGGACGTGACATGTTGCGAACGTATCCTTTGATGACACCATTCATCCTTTCGAACGGCATCATGTTGTGCAAGAACGTCGGCCCGAGTTGGATGATATCCTCCACGATATGGACCAGCAGATGCACCATAACGTCGAAGAATATGGGCGGG
Organism: Triticum urartu; assembly: GCF_056163025.1. Classification (NCBI taxonomy): domain Eukaryota; kingdom Viridiplantae; phylum Streptophyta; class Magnoliopsida; order Poales; family Poaceae; genus Triticum; species Triticum urartu. The sequence continues at coordinate 392,660,631 of NC_141878.1, read as the reverse complement.
AAGTACATCTCAAGCTCGCATAGTATCACCACGATCTCTTCCTGTAGCCTTCTGAGTTGCCTCACGCCAACCGACTTCCGAGAGATGACATCGAAAAAGTTGCATAGGCCAAATAGCGTTTCACGAACGTGCGCGTCCATGATCCCACGGATTGCAACTGAAGTATCTGCGTCATCAGCACGTGACAGTCGTGAGACTTCATCCCGCTGAACTTCTGCTTCGCTGGGTCTAGGTATCTGCTTATCTTCCCCGAGTAACCGTAAGGAAGTTTTACTCCTACGTGGCAGGTGAAAAACTGATCGATCTCCTCCTGACTTAGAGTGAAGCACGCGGGAGGGTAGTCATTTACGGTCTTCTTGGCCTTTTTGCCTTTGCGACGACTTTCCGTGTCCTGCTTCGCCTCATCATCATCATCATCATTAGTGTGAAGCTCCTCCCTGATGCCCATTGATTTCGAGTCTGCCCTTGCTTTCGGCCCATCTTTGGTCCTCTCTGGCATGTTGAGCAGGGTACCTAGCAGACTCCCGCACACGTTCTTCGTGATATGCATGACATCAAGGCTGTGAGGCACACGGTGGATCTTCCAGTACGGCACGTCCCAGAAAACAGACCTCGTTTTCCATACCTTCAGCAGCGGCTCTAGCGCCTTTCGCTTCTTTCCCGGCTCTGGCACCTTTTGCTGCTTTCTCGGCAGTGGGCAATCTTTCCAAGTTTTCAACAGCTCGTCTATTTCCTTGCCGCTCCTCATATGCGGGCGTCTTTGGGGTTCGGTTTCACCATCGAACAGATCCTTGCGTTTCCTCCACGGGTCATCATCGCGAAGCCACCTTCGATGTCCCATGAACACGGTTTTCGAAGACCCGGGATCTCTATCTAGCTGGCGATACATTGTGTCAGCCATGCACCTGACGCATCCAGAAAATCCGTGGACCACCTGCCCCGCGAGATATCCGTAACCGAGATAGTCGTGCACCATCATGAGCAGTACGACTCTCATAGGGAAATATTCTTTCTCTGCGGCATCCCACGTATTGGCTGGCATTTTCAACAGCGTGTCTAGATCCTCTTTCAGCAGCCCCAGATACAGATTGATGTCGTTCCCTGGTTGTTTCGGCCCTTCAATTAGCATACTCATGTGAATGTACTTCCTCTTCATGCACAACCAGGGGGGAAGGATGTACATCCACACAAACACAGGCCAGGTGCTATGTGTGCTTCTCTGGCTGCCAAATGGATTGACTCCATTGGTGCTCGCACCCAGCACGATGTTCCTTGGATCCTTCCCAAATTCTGGGTGTTCGAAGTTCAACGCTTGCCACTGGCTCCCATCCTTAGGGTGACTCAGCATCTTGTCTTTTTTATTTTTCTCCGGATCATTTGCGGCATCTTCTCGCTTCTTCTCCTCCCTATCCGCGTGGCAATGCGGGAGCTTTGCTACCTTAGGTCCGCGAAATACCGCTGCACACGAGGAGTGATCGGAAAGTACCACACCGATCTTCTTGTATCGAGTGACGCCGCACACCGGATATATGGTAGACTCCGCGTGCTCGTCCCGATAAATGATGCAATTGTTCATGCACACATGGTATTTCACGTGCGGTAAATCCAAAGGACACACGATTTTCTTCGCCTCCCCGAAACTGGTCGGGCACTTGTTCCCCTTGGGAAGACGTTCGTGCCAGAATGACATGTTCTCATCGAAGCATGCGTCGGTCATTTTGTGTTTTACCTTCATCTCCAGAGCCATGAGCGTTACTTTTAGGTGGGTATCCTCGGGCCTGCATCCTTCATACAATGGAGTAACCGCGTCTATCTCCAGGTGATCCAGCTTGGCTTTGTCTTGGGCGGCATCTCTTGCATTATCTGTCTGCTTGTGAAGCAGCTCTTGAATATGAGGGTCCTGCACCCAGCCCATCGATGGTCCATCGTCGTCTGCTCCGCCGGCATCTTCATCTTCATGATCATGCCCTTCGTCTGCTCTGGCATCTTCCTCATCATCATGTTCGGCATCTTCTACATGCCGACTGTGTACAGCATCACCGTCGTGATCATGTCCTGGAGATTCTTTGTCTTCTCGCCCGCCCGAGCCGCGGTGGTTGTCTTGCTTCCCTTCCTCATTTCTTGCCCGTCCCCCATGGATGACTTCATAGTCATGTTCATCACCTTGCCACCGATAGCCATCCATGAAACCACGCAAGAGCAGGTGATCCCGCACCTGCCCGTAATCCGAGTCCGCAATAAGGCTCTTCAGCTTGCATCTTCGACACGGCCAACTTATCTCCGTCTCGTTCTTTTGAAGCATCTCAGTCTTCGCGGAGCTCAAAAACCTATTCACGATGCCTTCGGTCATCGTGCGGACCATGGTCGCCTGCGGGGTAGAGCAAAACGATATTTTAGAACCAAGAAAAAATTTGACATGACTTTCCCTGAAATTAGGACCAAAAAGAATGCATAGTGCCAAAATTCTCGCCGAAACGGAAATGAATCAACATTCCGGCAAAATATTGGCAACTATCGCATTTCAAATACCGGTACCTGCAAACACAAACATATATGCAACACCACAAACATATGCAACACCACAAACATACATAGATCTAGCTAGGCCACAAAAAGTGCATGGGCACGTTGTTGGAGGGAGAACAACATAAAGATAGCTTCCCCCTTACTTACCTATCAAAAAAAAGGTAATTTAACCAATTAATTTGGATGAATCTATGGTGCAATGAGGTGAGGAGGAGGAGGCAGCCGAGACAAGCTTGGAGGAGGAGGTGGAGAGAATGAAGTGGGGAAAGTGAGTGGGTAGGTGTGGCTGTACAAAATATCTTGTTGGTCCCAGGTTACTAATGGTGCACCACCTGAAAATGCGCCATTACTAACCCTGGTTACTAATGGCGCACCTGTTGGTGGTGCGACATTAGTAGTTTCGCAAAAAAATAAAAAAAAATGTATACTAATGGCGCACCATGGCATAGTGTGCCATTACTAGTTTAAACTAGTAATGGCGCACTATGCCACGGTGCGCCATTAGTAGTTTTGCAAAAAAAGAATTAAAAAAATACAGTAGTGGCGCACTGTGTGGCTGGTGCGCCATTACTAGTTAGAACTAGTAATGGCGCACTGTGCCTGGTTGCGCCATTAGTATGTTTGGAAAAATGAAAGAAAATTGTTACTAGTGGCGCACCATGTGTCTGGTGTGCCATTAGTGTCTTCCACACTAATGGCGCACCTGCACATGGTGCGCCACTGCTATATAGTAGTGGCGCACCACATGTCAGGTGCGTCATTAGTATGCATTTCATCTATAGCCCTTTTCCTAGTTGTGGTTGGTGTTAGACCCAATAATAAACGGGTACCATTTCACAAGGGTCCTAATGGACGGCGGCAGTGATCTAAATCTGATATATCAAGACACAGTCCGTAAAATGGGGATACACCCGACACAAATAAGCCACAGTAATACTACCTTCAAGGGAGTAATACCAGGCCAAAAGGCCCGCTGTACGGGCTCTCTACCACTAGAGGTGGTATTCGGTTCTCCCGATAACTTCCGAAGCGAAACGTTAACTTTTCACGTCGCTCCATTCCGAAGTGATTATCAAGCACTGCTCGGAAGAGCGGCTTTCACTCGTTTTAACGCAATACCGCATTATGCTTTTCTCAAGCTCAAGATGCCCGGTCCACGAGGCGTCATCACAGTTAGCAGAAATGCCAACTGTTCTTTACGTACGGAAGAGGACGCAACGGCTCTAACAATCGCACACTAGACGACCTCACTAACCAGAAAAAAGGCAGGTCATCAAGACCATGGACACGGTTAGACGAGTCCGGCGTTCCATCATACATGCATGAGATTGGTTTTCGAACCCTCATAAAACGACACCAGGGGCTTCTCGCATGCAATTAGGGCCAGCCCGGCTCAACCAGGCCTCTCGGGAATTTTGATAATTCATTCTTCTTTTTGGCACGGCAACTTTCACCTAAGTTCTTTCCTTTTCCAGGTGACAATCGTGCTACACCCGTCCAGGACACTGCACAACGGAGACACAAGCGCAGACGTGCAGCAGGGACCCGCCCAAAGGTTTCTTTTAGATTAAGGCCCTGTGTAAACCTTTTTTACTGTCTCTTCTTGCTCACATCCTCCGGATACTCCAGACAACCGAGAAGGATGCCGGCGTTATTGGCATGTGGCCACGCCAGGATTTTGCACGTACCTGGACACATGGGGTTTCTTATAAAGGGCATTTTTAGCCCGATATATGTTATAAAGACCAAACACCTTAGGGAGTGTTCGGCATCACGAGTTTGGCCCTATATGCATCAGCTCCGAATCATGTCTTTGGTCAAATGTTGGGTTTGCCCAGCTCCCACGTTTTGGTACCTTACGTTCCTTTATATCGGCTAAGGTAGCACTGGGAGAACTACTGCGATTGTGCCCTGGTTCATCCGGATGAGAACCTCAGTAGAGAAAGCCGAAAACTGACTGTCATTATTATAGTGAGAGACTGGTCAACCACTTGATGACTAATCGGAATCTTCGGGATTCCTCCGCATTAACGAAGGGCCATTTCCTGGTCATGTACGTACGCACCCCGTATTCGGACGAGCGCAGAAGTACCAGGGGCTATATAGTAGCCCCACTGTTAAACTCCTATGGGTAAGTGAAAGTATTAAAGCAATATAGTCCGATTGCCTCGTTCGCTACGCTATCACCTCCTTAACGGACCAAGACATTGGATCAAGTGTGGATATGCATCTTTTGCGAACACCCCCTCATTATATGCATGGGGACGGGAGCCGACTACTGCAAACTGTCAGGTTATATACATATATACATAGACGGCCGCACCTAAGGCATCATAGTACTTTCGGGCAAAAGTATAAATACAACCTTGATTAATTCAAAAAAACATTGTTTGTACAATGGGACTACATGTCACTGGAAAATAATATTCTTCGAGCACTGAGCCTCTATCGAACGAGCGCCTTCAAGGACTTCTTCAAAGTAGTGCTCGGCAGCCACTTGGCCTATGGCCGTACCCTGTGCCACAACAGTGGTGGCCTCCATCTCCACCCAGTATGTTTTGACACGGTCAAGGGCCATTCGCGCACCTTCTATGCACGCCGATCTTTTTATAGCATCGATGTGTGGCACAGCATCATGGAATTGTTGCACTAACCTAAAGTAGCTATTCGGCCTTGGCCCTCCCGGCCACAGATGATCCACAACGGACCTCATGGCAAGTCCGGACAACCTATGGAGCTCGGCCCAACCGGTCAATCGCTCATTCAGCAGCAGCAGACGGACTGGAGCGTGAAACTGTGACCAGAACAGCTTTTCCTCTTTGGGACCTTTCGGATCCTTGAAGTACTCGGCTGCATCAGCAACACTTGCAGCCAAATCCATGTACGCGTCCGCAGAACTCCATAGCCGGTCCAGAGGAGCATACTTCAGATCTCCGAACTTAGTCCGCAACAAGAAGGGCTTCCCTGACACAATATCTCCAGCTTGATTCAGCTCCTCCTTCATCGCTCTAATTTTGGAGCGGGCTTCCTTGGTAGCCACCTGGGCCTTCTCCAGGTCCGTCGCCTACGCCCGGTTTTTCTTCTTCAAGAAGCTGGTAACGGTCAGCAGCATCTTTTAACTCTATAACCATCTTTGCTATTTTTCCTTGCTCTCACAATGCGCGCCTTGTATGGCCCTTAACTCTTCGGCCGCCTTTAAAGCGGCCGCATTGCTACTCCTTGCTTGCTCCTTGGCTCGGGCGAGCTCCGCCCAAAGGGTCTCCACGGTGGCAGCTCCATCTGCAGTCACAACATATTAAAGATACTAGCATCATGCTTCTCTTATTATGTCACGATCACCAGAAAAATCACTCACCCCGAGCCTCGTCAAGCCGCTTGTTGACAAGCACGATGTCGGCATCTGCCGCATCCAGTTGCAGCCTTAGTTTGGCAAACCCATCAGTCCGGCTAGCCGCCGGAGCTTCAACCACTTACACATAAAGGCGGTCTGGTTATTACCTGGGACTATGATCCTCTGTTTGCCACCATTCTCGACGACAACCAGAGTCTCAGGGGCTACTATCTGCATGGGCATACCTAACATATGCGGTACTGTTAAAAGCAAACATTATTTCACGTACCTCAAAGCCTTTCAGCAGACTCATAAAAGCTTCATGCAACCCGCTTTCAGTGGATGAAATCCTTTCAATTACCGTATCCATTAGCGTACGATGTGCTTCCGAGATGGAATCTTGCCTCAGAAGATCCTTCAGCATGTCCGACCACACACTGTACGGACCCTTGCTGTCGCTCTCCTTACGAGCCGGATACTAGGGATTTCGGGCAGCCAAATGGTTATCCTCTGGCCCTAGTGGATCCGGAGATACCCTTCGCGACGACACTTCAAGGTTGCACGCTTCTTGAGCTGGGGAGTCCGGGGGAGGCGTTTCTCTCTCCATCATCTCCGGAAGAAGATCCCCCAAAGATGAACTCTGTCGAGAAGGGTAGCGATCCGGACTACAATTTATAAGCATCAGTTATTGTCTTCGGAAGTAAGATAGGATATCATCACTATTAAGTACTTTTTGATTACTTACAACTCGGTAGAGGGCTGATCCCCGCGCGGACATTGTGCGGCAAGAATACCCTCCAAGGCAGGACCCTCTGGCTGAGATTTCTTCTCCCGTTTGGAAACCTTAATTTCCGGATCATCAAAGGTAGTCCTCTTCCTTCCCCGGGGAGAGAGAATGTCAGATTCTTCCCCTGTGTTATCCTCCCTCGCGGAGGCGCTCATTCCCACGGTTGGAATAGGTAGCGAAGGAGGCGCGCTTTCGCCCTCTTTATTCCCCCCATCATCTTCCTTTGAGGGCACTAGACAAGGTGTTGGCTCGAACATCTTTTCCAGCACCGGATTGTCCAAGCCCTCAGGAAGGGGGGACGAACACCGGATCATCTTCGTCTTTGTTGTCCAGTCATGGTCAAAGAACGATTCTTCAGAATGATGTCATGATAAATAAAAGGACAGTGTGTTCGGCCATGGGATTACTTACTTGGGCAGCGGTGCGGTCGCAGCTTAGGCCCATGTCCTTGGTGGTGTCCGGGCACTCTATTTGGGGTCCGAAGAACGATTTGTACATCTCCTCTTGCGTCATGCTGAGGAAATGCAGAATAGTGCACGGTCCTTCCGGGTTGAATTCCCACATGCGGAGGGGTCGGCGTTTGCAAGGCTGGACTCGACGAACCAGCATAACTTGCATTACCATAACCAGACTGAAGTCTCCCTCGAAGAGATCCCGGATATGGCTCTGCAGTACTGGCACGTCCTTGGCTGGACCCCAGCTCAGCCCCCTGTTGATCGATGACATTAGTTGTGGTGGGGGGCCCGAGCGAAAGGTGGGGGCAGCTACCCATTTGGCACTTCGGGGAGCTGTGATGAAAAACCACCCCCGCTGCCACAATCCGGACACCTCTGGAAAGGAACCCTTTGGCCATGGAGCGTCAGCAATTTTGCTTATTAAAGCACCTCCGCACACTGCGTACTGCCCCTCGACCGTCCTCGGCTTCACATCGAAGGTCTTGAGCCACAGGCCGAAGTGAGGGGTAATGCGGAGGAAGGCCTCACATACGACAATGAATGACGAGATGTGAAGAAGGGAATCCGGGGCCAGATCATGAAAATCCAGCCCGTAATAGAACATAAGACCCCTAACAAAGGGATCCAGAGCGAGGCCTAGCCCTCGGAGGAAGTGGGAGACAAACACAACCTCGGGCGGGTTCGGGAGTAGGGACGACCTGCCCTCTGGCGGGCAGCCTATGCGAAATTTCGGCAGTCAGATATCTGGCCTCGCTCAAATTCTTTATGTCCTCCTCCGTGACGGAGGAAGGCATCCACTGGCCTTGAAGGCTGGATCCGGACATGATTGAAGGTCCGAAGCACCTGACCTGAGCTTTGGGTGTTAGAACTCGAGGCGGGGGAAGGATTCGATTGAGCGCGGGGAAAAAAAGAAAAAGCCTTGTCCCTTTATAAAGAGGGTGAATATCAGGCGTCCTCTGTCGTGGTTCTAAGTCTGATAGTAATGTAGGGGGGTAAGTATGGAGAGGCAAGATCTTAGCTATGGAGAAGTTGTAAGCACACAAAGCTTACGAGTTCAGGCCCTTCTCAAAGGAAGTAATAGCCCTACGTCTCGGAGCCCTGAGGCAGTCGACTGGATTATGCGTGTATGGTTTACAGGGGTTAGGAGGGGGTGGCTTATATAGAGTTGGCCCGACCCCTCCGGCCCTCAGTTATGCAGGGTTTTAAATACATTAAGGTCGGGCGTTACTGGTAACGCCCTTAATAAACTGCTATAATGACCATAAAGGCTACTTAATAACCGACCATTAGCATGCGAAGTGCCTTTAGGTCTTCTAGCCGTCGAGTGGTTTGGTCTTGGTCGAGTGTCTTCGAGTCTGTCGAGTGGAACACCTCCAAGTCGATTGAAAGGTGATTTCTTCTAGAGATGTCCTTGGGTAGGGTAGTTTGGACAGGTCCATGGCCCTACCCTAGGTACATAGCTTCATCATTAGCCCCTGAATGGATCGAGGTTTGAGTGGGGAAGGAGTTGAGAATTTTCCCGACTCATTTTTCATGCCATGAGTATATTTGGTTTCGGATCAATGAACCCTGAGTGATGACAGAAACTTCCTTTTCAGTCGCCTTGATCCATTCTTAGCTTTCTTTCGAGTGAGTTTCTTTACTTGAAAGGCTCTGAGTGACGGTGCGGACAAGATCTTCGGCCTGACAAGTTGTTCTGCTGCCCGCAGATTTCGCGGGATCCGAATTTTGGGAAGCACGCGGGACGGGGGAAGCCGCAGTAATCGGATGGGATAGAGCGGAACCGCCTCGATCCCCGTGCCACCTTTTTCACCACGTATCACGCGCGCGATCGTTACGGGATTTGACAGGGCCGCCCGGGCCTACCAGTCAGCCACTCGGAAGCGGCCTCATATAAGGCGTCGGACCGGGGTCTCTTCGAACGGTGCATCCTCATTATCTCTTCTCCTCTTCACGCTCCCTCGCCGCACTCGCCCTCGCCCCAGTGCCACCGCTCCATACGCGTTTCCCCGGTGACGATGGGGAAGGAGAATATAGCGACTCTAGAGCGGGCGGAGTAGGCAACGGCGAGGTCGAAGGGGAAGGCGACCAGTCGGGGCGGGTCCTCCTCATGAACCGGCCTGCCGAAGGGCTGGATCCAGGGCGACTGGATCCATTCAACGATCACCCAAGAACACCTCGACGACCTAGCCGAAGGAGGTTTGATCCCCTATGAATCGGCACGGCTCCCGGGGAAGGAATCCGAGCCGCAACCTCGGGAGGGTGAGCGCGTTCTCCTTGCCACCCACGTCGACCATGGATTTTCCTTGCCTCCTCACCCTTTCTTTCGGGGATTTCTGAACTTCTTTGGGGCACAACTCCACCACTTCACTCCCAACACAATCGTTTATCTCGTCGCTTTTGTTTCTTTGTGTGAGAATTTCCTGGGTTGTCGGCCTCACTGGGGCCTTTTCAAGCACATTTTCACTTGTCGCTCCCAGACGGTGAAAAAAGCTAATCCGAGTGACGAGAGGACTCAGGTGATTCAGATGTGTGGGGGTCTTGGTGTCTAGATGAGAGGGAAAAGCTCCTTTCCGGCCATGATTCTTCCCGACTCAGTTCGCGGATGGCAGTCGACCTGGTTTTACTGCAAAGACCAGTCGACGCTAGGGCAGTCGACTGGCCTCCCTCCTTTCACCATGGACCGAGTGAGGAAAGCCTCCCCTTTGAAGGTGCTCCCGGAGGAGATGGCGCAGGTGAGGGTGCTGGTAGAGCGAGTGGTCCAGCTTATCTGTGACGGGGTCACTGGTATGGATCTCTTGGAGGTCTTCCTTCAGTGGCGCATCCAGCCACTTCAAGCCCGAGACCATCCGATGTGGATGTATTCGGGTCTTGAAGACTCCACTCGGATTCACCCAGAGGAGGTCAATGACGACACACTGGAGAAGTGGTTGTCGGGCATGACCGGAAACAAGGACAACCCCAGGGGAGCCAGGAGAGTTCCTCCACTCGACCAGTCTCATGTACCAGAGAAGGTTCGATTCTGAGTTTTTGTTTGTAATCTGAATTCACTCGCGCAGCTGCCTATACTGAGTCGACTGACTTTGTTCTGCCTGCTTTCTTTCAGGCCATTATTGAAATGGATTCAATGCCCAATGGAGAGCAAGAGCAGGACCCGGAAGGAGAAGCGAGCGGCGGCGACAGTGGCAAATGGGAGTCTGACGGTAGAGGAGACGAAGAAAGCGACGATCCAAGTGACGAAGAAGAAGTCGAGTCGCCTCCTTGCAGGGAGAGGCGGTCCAAACTTGACCAAGGACGACCGAGCGCCCGTGAAAAGGTGATTGCTCAAGCTGGTCAGTCTTCAAAGCGTCCTCGGACCTCTTCGCCAACTCTGACTGAAAAAGTGTCAAAGCATCCCAAAGTCGCAGAGCCGAAGCTTCGGAAGGCGTTGCCAAAGATTAAGATTGACATCCACATCGCTTCCGCGTGAGTGTCTCCCTTCATATTTACTCGACGCTCTGTGCTGTTTGTTTTTCTTGTTTTAACAGGACGAACTTTGGAACTGTCAGCGCTTCTACTTCCGGGACCTCAGCTTACAGGGACGATGATGAGGTGATGGAGGATGCGGTCACTTCTAATCTGGGTATGATTTCTGCCATACTGTCTTTATTTTGGTCGATTCAACTGCAATGTGTACCATCGGGTGATGTGATTTTGCCGATTGAACTTTGAACAGCCCCTAACATTATTGACCTCCCTAATGATGATGATGAAGAGCCCGAGAGGTCTTTGACGAGGAAAAATAGCCAAGCTCCTGCGAGCGAGGTGCCACAATCGATGCCGAGGGCGGAGCCAGTCGTTCAGGATGCTGGCGATGCCAATCGGGGTTCTGTTACCTTCACCATGCCATTGTCGAGTGCCTTGCCTTCCTCGTCGACTGCTCAGGCCCCTGTCGACCCGCCTTCAGTTTTTGCGACCCATCATGTCCCAGAGGACGAGGTGAATGCTGCCAGGGAAGCCATACGCCAGGCGGGCATTATGATGGAGAAGATGAAGACGATGCGGGACGCCAGCCAAGCCACCTATGATGCCAGCTCGGCTCTCCAGAGCAACGTTTAGGTTAGTTGGTCGCCGCTTGTTCTTTTAGGATACGCTATCTGAAGACTCTTTCCGAAAATATTTGCATCTGTACACCCACTGGGTGCGTCGATTGAATTTTTGAACTAGTGGGGGCACGCTAAGTGCACCCACTGGGTGTAGTCCTCGAGACTACGGTGGACTGCTGGTAGTCGACTGTAGTCTTTGCATTTTGTCGAGTGTAAATCGAACTGGTAGTTTGTCTCTTCCACTCGATCTGGTCGAGTGGGATCAGAACCGGTCGGGGGCCGCAAAGTGCACCCACTGGGTGTAGTCCCCGAGACCGCGGTGGACTGCTGGTAGTCAACTGTGGTCTGAGTTCTACTTCTCTTTCTTTTTTTTACTCCCTGCACTTGACTCCGGCGGGCCGGTCGAGTGGGATCAGAACCGGTGGGGGCACACAAAGTGCACCCACTGGGTGTAGTCCCGAGACTATGGTGGACTGCGGGCAGTCGACCGTAGTATTAGTACTTATTGTCTTTGTTGTTTTTCGCTGTAAAATAACTTTTCCCCTTTTGATTTCGGAAATCTTGTGATCTTGGAGCTCGCTTTGCTGACTTGGAGAAACAGCAGATTCAACTGAACCTTGACTTGGAGCTGGCCAAGACAGAGCTGCAAAAGGTCAAGGACAGCGCCACTGGTAAGACGAGTTTGTCGACTGGACTGTCTTAGGCTTGAGTACCCTTCTGCTATTTCTGAATCAATCATCATTTCTTTGCAGAAAAACTGAGAGAAGCTCTGGCGAAGAAGGATCAGGATTTGGCTGCTGCTCGAAAGGAGGCTGACGACAGGACCGCTCTGGCTGAACAGAAGCTGGCTTCGGTGGGCCAGTTGGAAGAAGAGAATACCAAGCTGAAATCTGCTCTGAATGAAGCCAACAAGGAGTGCTCGCGCTGGAAGAAGGAGAACCTCAACCTGGGCGAGAAGATGGAAGGCATCGCTCGCAGGAGGGACGATCTGGAGAGCTACCTGAGGAGCCTTGCCAAGAAGTTGTTCATCAAGCTTGAAGGTGCACATTTTGTTCCGAATGATTTTTTTTGTGTCGACTCAGCGTATGAAAATTGACTTATTCTTAGATCGTGAATGCAGAGTTTTGCCAGAACTTCGAGGAGGAGACTGGGCGGATCGAACCAGGTTTGGATCCAATCAATTCTCCCATGAAAGATGAAACTGCCATGAATCTGCTCCGACTGGAATCCCGCATCGACGGTGTCGTGGACTACTTGGCTCGACTGAAGGTCGCCATGTCACGGATCGACTCGGCACTTTGGCCAGAGGCTACGCTCCAAAATGATCTTGAATCCCTGATGACTCGACTTAACGAAATCCCTGACTGAGTGCAGGAGTGGAAGAAGTCTTCTGCTAGGTGTGGCGCTGATGTGGCTCTGTCTTTGGTTCGCGTCCATTGCAAGGAGGTGCGACAAGATAAGCTGGCAACAATCAAGGTCGCCAACACCCAGAAGCATGACTTCCGATCTTTTATGGAGACTTTCATCGCTGCAGCCACTCGGATCACCGACGACGTCGACTTAGACGAGTTCGTCAAGCCTGCTAGCCCTGCTCCCGCGGAGTGAACAAACTTTTATGCCTCACCTTGAATTTGCCTCGGAATGCCGAGTGGTTTTTGTAACCGTTAAACTCTTTCAGGCTGAATACCCGAGCACTTCGATTTGTGGTCCGAAACCTTTAGGATTTATCTGAACTTGGTTTATCGTTGAATATCTTCATGAATCCCCTGCTGAGTGAGCCCGTTCTTTATTCGAGACAACTTTTATATTTGTAGCGCAGCTCTAAAGGAGAAGGAAGCAGTCGACCCGCGTCTTGTCGTCCTTGCGGGTCGGCAATGGAGTGCGCATTGTATTTGTGGGGAAGCTCCTCGAGAGAAGGTTGCAGTCGACCCGCACCTCATTACTACAGAGCGAGAGGGGGCGCACATTGTATTTGTGGTGAAGCTCCCCAGGAGAAGGTGGCAGTCGACCCGCACCTCGTTACTGCAGAGCGGGATGGAGCGCACATTGTATTTGTGGTGAAGCTCCCCAGGAGAAGGTGGCAGTCGACCTGCACCTCGTCGTCCTTGAGGGTTGAGATGTGTTTCGTAATTAGGTGAGTACTGGACCGCAGCTAAGCCTCCGAGTGGGAGGTTTGCTCTCCACTCGATGGGATTTTTTAAATACTTAGGCATGTACCGGACTGCAGCTAACTCTCTGAGTGAGAAAACTTAGGCGAGTACTGGACTGCAGCTAAGCCTCCGAGTGGGAGGATTTCTCTCCACTCGGTAGGATTTTTGCAAACTTAGGCGAGTGCCGGACTGCAGCTAAGTCTCCGAGTGAGAAGACTTAGGCGAGTACTGGACTGCAGCTAAGCCCCGGAGTGGGAGGATTGCTCTTCACTCGGTAGGATTTTTTCAAACTTAGTCGAGTGCCGGACTACAGCTAAGTCTCCGAGTGCAAAGACTTAGGCGAGTACTGTACTGTAGCTAAGCCCCCGAGTGGGAGGATTGCTCCCCACTCATTAGGATTTTTTCAAACTTAGGCGAGTGTCGGACTGCAGCTAAGTCTCCGAGTGAGAAGACTTAGGCGAGTACTAGACTGCAGCTAAGCCCCCGAGTGGGAGGATCGCTCTCCACTCGGTAGGATTTTTTCAAACTTAGGCGAGTGCCGGACTGCAGCTAAGTTTCTATGTGAGAAGACTTAGGCGAGTACTGGACTGCAGCTAAGCCCCCGAGTGGGAGGATTGCTCTCCACTCGGTAGGATTTTTTCAAACTTAGGCGAGTGCCGGACTGCAGCTAAGTCTCCGAGTGAGAAGACTTAGGCGAGTACTGGACTGCAGCTAAGCCCCCGAGTGGGAGGATCGCTCTCCACTCGGTAGGATTTTTTAAAAACTTAGGCGAAGCGGATTCGAAGCTAAGCCACCCACCGGGGGATTTCTTACGAAAATAAAAACAATAACAATCGCTGAGAAAATTATAATGCTCTTGTCTTTGATAAATAAACTACAGGAGTTTTTTCTTATTACATCTCATCCGAGTGAGAATTCAAGTATAAAAGGGGCGGAGAAGCTCCGCATTCCAGGCTCGTGGCTCATCAATCTGGCGATCGACATTATAGAGGTGATACGCTCCATTGTGGAGGACTCTGGTGACTATGAAGGGGCCTTCCCAAGTAGGTGCGAGTTTGTGTGGTTTCTGCTGATCCACTCGGAGGACTAAGTCTTCTTGGAAGGCTCGACTCTTCACATGTCTGGCATGGAATCGACGCAAGTCTTGCTGATAGATGGTCGATCGGATCATGGCCATTTCTCTTTCTTCTTCCAAGAGGTTGACTGCATCTTGCCGGGCTTGTTCTGCTTCTTCTTCAGAGTAGAGCTCGACTCGAGGGGCGTTGTGAAGCATGTCACTCGGCAAGACTGCTTCGGCTCCGTAGACTAGAAAGAATGTGGTTCTTCCGGTTGATCGGTTTGGGGTCGTACTCAATCCCCAAAGAACTAATGGAAGCTCGTCGACCCATGCACCTGCTGTCTTCTTGAGATCGCGCATCAATCGAGGTTTCCGTCTTTTGAGAATTAGGCCATTTGCTCTTTCCGCCTGTCCATTCGACTGAGGGTGAGCGACCGAAGCATAGTCGACTCGTGTGCCCTAAGAGGCACAAAAGGCCCTGAATTTGTCGGAATCGAAGTTTGACCCATTGTCAGTGAAGATGTTGTGCGGAACTCCATATCTGAAAATCAACTCTCTGATGAAACTAATAGTAGTGCAAGCATCAAGATTCTTGATAGGCTTAGCTTCAATCCATTTGGTGAACTTGTCGACTACTACTAGCACATGAGTGAAGCCGCTCCTTGCCGTTTTCAGTGGTTCAACCATGTCCAGCCCCCAAACAGCGAAGGGCCAGATGAGTGGAATGGTTTTCAGAGCTGATGCGGGCTTGTGCGACATATTGGAGTAATACTGACATCCTTCACATTTGTCAACTATCTCTTTTGCCATTTCATTGGCCCTTGGCCACTAAAATCCCACTCGGTATGCTTTAGCCACAATGGTCCGAGAGGACGCATGATGACCACAGGTCCCCGAGTGGATATCGTCAAGGATCATCTGACCTTCTTCTGGTGTTATACACATCTGACTGACTCCAGTCGCGCTTTCTCTATACAACTGTCCCTTTATGAATGTAAAGGCCTTGGATCGACGGACGATCTATCGAGCCTCTTCTTCGTCCTCTGGGAGTTCTTTCCTTAGGATGCACGCGATGTAAGGTACTGTCTAGTCGGGAGTGATGACTAAGACTTCAATGATCAGGTCGACCACAGTTGGAACTTCCACTTCCGTCGGATCCGTGGCACTTTTTGGCTGCGGGGCTTCTTCAGTGAAGGGATCCTCCTGAACTGATGGTGTGTGGATGTGTTCCAAAAACACATTGCTGGGAATGGCTTCTCTTTTGGAACCTATTTTTGCCAAATCATCAGCTGCTTGATTTTTCAGTCGGGGTATGTGATGAAGCTCTAACCCCTCGAATTTCTTCTCCAGCTTTCTCACTGCATTGTAATAACCAGTCATGGCTGGACTTCTGACGTCCCATTCCTTCATCACCTGATTAACCACCAAATCCGAGTCGCCATAGACCACGAGGTGACAGACGCCGAGTGAAATGGCCATGCGCAACCCATATAAAAGTGCTTCATATTCCACCTCGTTATTGGTGGAATCAAAGTGGATTTGAAGAACATATCTGAGCTTATCTCCTCGGGGGGAGACCACACCACCCCGGCACCGGAACCATTCAGCATTTTGGAACCGTCGAAGAACATGGTCCAATGCTCCGAGTGAACCTGAGTCGGCAGTTGCTGTTCAATCCACTCGGCGACGAAATCTGCTATTTCCTGGGACTTGATAGCTTTCTTTGCCTTGAACTTGATATCTAGAGGAAGGAGTTCAATCGCCCATTTTGCCACTCGACCAGTTGCATCTCTGTTATGCAGGATCTCTGACAACGGAGCGTCGCTAACGACTGTAATGGAATGATCAGAGAAGTAGTGAGCAACTTTCTTTGTGGTCATATAAATCCCAAATACAAGCTTCTGATAATGAGGATATCTTTGCTTAGACAGGGTCAAAACTTCAGAAATATAATATACTGGGCGCTGAACTTTGAAGGCTTTTCCTTCTTCTTCCCGCTCGACCGTAAGTACCGTACTGACGACTTGTCCCGTGGCTGCGATGTAAAGCAGCAAAGGCTCCTTGCTGATTGGGGCAGCAACCACCGGCTGGGTGGAGAGCAGGGCTTTGAGCTCTGCAAACGCTGCATCAGCTTCAGGAGTCCACTCGAACTTGTCGGACTTCTTCATCAATCGGTAAAGAGGCAATGCCTTTTCACCAAGACGGGATATGAATCGACTTAAAGCGGCCAAGCAACCAGTAAGCTTCTGGACGTCGTGCACTCGCACAGGACTTTTCATTCGGAGTATAGTACCGATTTTTCTGGATTGGCATTGATTCCCCGTTCGGAAACGAGAAAACCGAGTAATTTTCCGCCAGGAACTCCGAATGTGCACTTTGATGGATTAAGCTTGATATCATACCTCCTGAGGTTCGCAAAGGTTTCAGCAAGGTCAGCCAGCAGGTCGGAACCCTTCTGTGACTTGACCACAATGTCATCCATGGATGCTTCCACATTCCGACTGATTTGAGTGAGCAAACACTTCTGAATCATCCTCATGAATGTGGCTCCGGCATTCTTGAGGCCGAACGGCAGGGTAACATAACAGAAGCACCCGAATGGAGTGATGAAAGTTGTTTTGATCTCGTTAGGTCCATACAGACGGATCTGATGGTACCCAGAATAAGCGTCTAAAAAAGACAGTCGCTCACATCCCGCAGTCAAGTCGACTATCTGATCAATGCAGGGGAGAGGAAAATGATCTTTTAGGCAGGCCCGATTGATATGTTTAAAGTCAATGCACATGCGAAGTGACTTGTCCTTCTTGGGGACCATGACAACGTTGGCGAGCCACTCGGAGTGGTAGATTTCTCGGATGAACTCTGCTGCTAAGAGCCGAGCCACCTCTTCGCCAATAGCCTTTCTCTTCTGGACGGTGGACCGTCGGAGATGTTCCTTGACACGTTTTACTTTTGAGTCGACTCTTAGGCGGTGCTCAGCCAGCTCCCTGGGAACACCCGGCATGTCAGAAGGCTTCCATGCGAAAATGTCCCAGTTCTCACGGAGGAACTGGATGAGCGCTTCTTCCTATTTGGAGTCGAGTGTTGTTGAGATATGAGTTGGAGCAGCGCTGGGATCGGTCGGGTGGATGTGAGCTGTCTTCGTTTTGCCAGACGACTGAAAAGCTGATTCTGTGGCGGGCTTCTTGGCTCGCAACAAATCACTCGGGTCTGCAGTCTTCTGGTATTCCTGCAGCTCCACCAGCACCATCTGAGCATCAGCGATCTTTGAACATTTCTAAAAACACTCTTCGGCTTTCTTCCGATTGCCCGTAATAGTGATCACACCTTTGGGGCCAGGCATCTTCAACTTCAGATACACATAACATGGACGGGCCATGAAGCGTGCATAAGCCGGCCCGCCCAAAATAGCGTGATAGGCACTCTGGAAGTCTACAACTTCAAACGTCAACTTTTCTTTGCGGTAATTCTTGGAATCACCAAAAACCACATCAAGAGTAATCTGGCCGAGTGATTCAGCCTTCTTCCCAGGAATGACTCCATGGAAACTCATGTTGCTGGTACTGAGCCTGGACATCGGAATGCCCATCCCTTTCAACGTCTCAGCATATAATATATTCAAACCACTGCCACCATCCATCAAGACTTTGGTCAGTCGAGTGCCTTCAACAACTGGGTCGACCACCAAAGCTTACCTCCCAGGTGTGGCGATATGCGTTGGGTGATTGGACCGGTCGAATGTTATGGCAGTCTAAGACCACTTCAGATAACTGGGTGTCGCCAGAGCAACCATATTCACCTCTCGGTTGATAACTTTCAGTCGACTTTTGCTTTCAACATCAGCAAAAATCATCAGGGTGGAATTGACCTGAGGGTATCCATCGTCACTATCTTCCTTGTCCTCAACTTTGTCCGACTCCTTTTCCTTATCTTTGTCCTGCTTGCCCTGGAACTGCAGGATCAAGAGTCGACACTGTCGAGTGGTATGTTTTGGGTAAATGAAATTACCCTCTTCATCTTTCTTGGTGTGGACGAGACATGGCAAATCCAACACATCATTTCCGTCCTAGTCTTTAACTTTCTTGGGGTTCCAAGGTCCTTTGGGTTTCCCCTTAAACTTTCCCTGGGTTACAACCAAGGCTTCCCCAGGAGCAGCTGGTTCGGCTTTCTGCTTCTGTTTCCGATTGGAATTTCCTCCGGTTTCTTGGGCGACTGACTTGAGCTTGCCACTCCTGAGTAGATCCTCATCTTCACCATTAGCGTACTTGGTGGCAATCTCCATCATCCGATTCAGAGACATATCTCCGGTCCAAATGAATTTCAGATTCAGTTATCTGTACTTGACACCTTCTTTGAAGGCATAGACTGCTTGGTGGTCAGGCACATTCTCCACCGTGTGATGTAACGTGATCCATCTCTGGATGTAATCCCTCAAAGTTTCATTCGGCTTCTGCACGCAAGACCGCAGTTCCGTCAGCCCTGCCAGTCGCTTGCATGTTCCTTCGAATGTGGTGACAAACACTCGGGCGAGATCTTCCCAAGTGTAAATGCTGCTGGGCGCTAACTGGTTCAGCCACGCTCTGGCCGAGCCCTCTAACATGACAGGCAGGTGCTTCAGGGCCACTTCGTCATTGCCGCCGCCAATCTGGATGGCCACTCGGTAGTCTTCAAGCCAAGTATCGGGCTTGGACTCACCAGTGAACTTACTGACTCCAGTCACCAACCTGAAGTTGAGAGGAATCACAGCGGCCCTGATGGCTCTACTAAAGCACTCTGGCCCCGAAGCATGTGCTCTGCTGCTGGTAGGTGCATCTCTGTCATGACCTTCTCAGTGAGCTCTGTTCCTGTCGACCAATCCTTGAACGAGAATGGATCTCGCATCAAAGCCTGGCTCCCTGGAGTCGACTGGAATCCTTCGCCCAACACTACGAGGGCGCCTGTCATCCTGCTGTCGAGGCGCATATGACCCGCTCCTCGGGGGAGGGGTGGGCACTCGACGTCGATCGTCACGATGGAATTGGCGGTCATATTGCTCACGGTTCCTGTACTGATTACGCCGGTACCCACGTCCCTCACGCCTTGGGGGCGATCTTTTGCTATGGGCCGACTGGACTGTGTCCGCAGCAACGGATCTGCTGTGAATCCTGTTCCGCGATTGAGAAACAGCGGAATTCTGGTCTCCTGCTGCCCGGAGTAACACTCTGATCTGCAGCAAGCCTCTGCCAGCCTCCGACTGGGAAGGCTGAATCGACTCTGATCTACAGTTCGATATACCTGCGGGGGCGGAAAGAGCTGACGTTGACTAGATTCGGGAACCCGTTGTCGCGCACGTTCGTCGAGTGCTCGCTGGAGGTTCTCCAGTCGAGTGCACTCGGCCAAGTTTGCCAGGCATGCGTCCTCCAAGGCATGAGCCTCGGGGGTTTCTCTGACGATAGGAGTGTGCAGTGCATCCATGTTCCGGCGATGAAGTTCTTCCCTCTGCAACGACGTGAGAGGCTCGGGGAGATATTCCTCATGGGGACGCGATGGGTCGCCCCCACCCGCGCCTCCGTCGGTGCGGGGAAAACCGGAGGACTGGGCGGTCCATCGACCATCAGAACCTCCGCCGCCGGATCACTGCTGTCGCACTCGGATGCGGTCTCTGTAGAGCCAGTCGACAGATCGAACAGGCCGTAGAGGGATTCGTCGGGCTCGATAGACGCGACTTGAGGGGTGGCCGACTGGCGTGCCACCGCGTGTCTCACCCACCATTGAAGTCTCGACCGACCGGAGTGCTTGCGCTGGCGGGAAACAGGGAGGGAAGACAACACAGGAGCCGACCGATAGGGGGTCGACGGTTGCCGCAAGAGAACGTCGCGGACGCACGCGCTAAAGTGCGTTGCTCCGCGGGCGGGGAGTGCATCCATGTCGAGCGGAGCCTCCTGAAGCCAAGCGGAGTCGTCGGTGATGAACGCGAGTGCGCCGAGACGGATCTCGCGGCCCTCCACCAAAACTCCGCCAGAAACCATGATGATTTGGATCAGAAAAGATCGCAACTCCTCCAACAAATCGCTAAAACACCTGCCCCGCGGTGGGTGCCAACTGTCGTGGTTCTACGTCTGACAGTAATGTAGGGGGTAAGTATGGCGAGGCAAGATCTTAGCTATGGAGAAGTTGTAAGCACACGAAGTTTACGAGTTCAGGCCCTTCTCGGAGGAAGTAATAGCCCTACGTCTCGGAGCCCTGAGGCGGTCGACTGGATTATGCGTGTATGGTTTACAGGGGTGTGAACCCTTTACACTGAGGAGGGGGTGGCTTATATAGAGTTCGCCCGACCCCTCCAGCCCTCAGTTATGCATGGTTTTAAATAAATTAAGGTCGGGCGTTACTGGTAACGCCCTTAATAAAGTGCTATAATGACCATAAAGGCTACTTAATAACCGACCGTTAGCATGCGGAGTGCCTTTAGGTCTTTTGGCCGTCGAGTGGTTTGGACTTGGTCGAGTGATCACTTCTTGGTCGAGTGTCTTCGAGTCTGTCGAGTGGAACACCTCCAAGTCGATTGAAAGGTGATTTCTTCTAGAGATGTCCTTGGGTAGGGTAGTTTGGACAGGTCCATGACCCTACCCTAGGTACATAGCTTCATCATCCTCCTCGTGGCCGTTTGAGACTTACCTAAGATCTAGGAGTCATACCAACAGGCATGGTTGGGTTACCCACGTTTGTATTGATGAGAATCCCATGATAAGGGGAACACGATCTCTGCTTTGACAAGACGTGTCAAGAAACCGCCTCGCGTTATGTGCGGGGCTGGTTAAAGAAAAATGGTTCAAATAATGACCGGGCCATGGCATGATGTCATGCTGTCAAAACGTGTCAGCGGATTAGATTTGTGGAAATATTATTCTCTCTACGGTGGTGTGTGGAACTTATTTTGCAGGGTCGGACACTATCCTTGTATTCAAACTCTTCCGTGGTGTATTCAGAGGAGGAACCCATCTTGCAATGCCGAAGACAACACTGTGTGTCGGACTCATCGTCATTGAAGCCTGGTTCAGGGGCTACTGAGGGAGTCTTGGATTAGGGGGTCTCCGGACAGCCGGACTATATCCTTTGGCCGGACTGTTGGATATGAAGATACAAGATTGAAGACTTCGTCCTGTGTCCGGATGGGACTCTACTTGGCGTGGAAGGCAAGCTAGGCAATACGGATATGGATATCTCCTCCTTTGTAACCGACCTTGTGTAACCCTAGCCCCCTCCGGTGTCTATATAAACCTGAGGGTTTTAGTCCGTAGGACATCATACAATCATACCATAGGATAGCTTCTAGGGTTTAGCCTCTCTAATCTTGTGGTACATCTACTCTTGTAATACTCATATCATCAAGAATAATCAAGCAGGACGTAGGGTTTTACCTCTATCAAGAGGGCCCGAACCTGGGTAAACATCGTGTCCCTGCCTCCTGTTACCATCCGCCTTAGACGCGGAGTTCGGGACCCCCTACCCGAGATCCGCCGGTTTTGACACCGACAGCCCACATGTCAGCGGCTAACCTAACTAACCTAAATAGGATTATCACTGACTAACTTAGTTAGCCAGGCGGGGCCTGCATGTCAGTGAGAGAGAGGGTTCAAACCCCTGGTCAGTCGGGGTCAAACCCCGCCGGTCAAAGGGGTCAACCTGCCGGCGTTTAGCCGCCGGCGTGGCCGGACGCGGCGAAGAGCGTCGGAAACGCTGCTCCGTCCACGGTTCGAAGCGCAGGTGGACGCTACGGGTAGCTGACGGTGTGGCGCATCCAACGGTGGCCTTGGATGGAGCTGGGGTGGCTGAAAATGACGACGGCGACGAGTCGGGCGGCGGCCGGAGCTCGGGTGTTTGCGGAATTGGTGCTGCGGTGTGCAAACGAGCGCAGCGAGGTGCTGGGGAGACTCTACACGCGGTGGTGAGCATGTTGGGCGCATGCCCGGAACCAAATGGTCACCGGAGAATCACCGACGACGAGCGCAGGCGGTGGCGCGTTTCGGCCGCGGTGGGGAACGGAGCTAGGGGACAAGGGCGAACGCTAAAGAAGAGGGGAAAAGAGAGGAGCTCACGGCGGAGTTGATGAGCAGGTCAGTAGCTCGGGGGAGGCGTCGGAGCGAGCGGGGCGGCGAGAGCGATTTCCGGCGGGCGCGGTGAAGATGAGCTCGAAGATGACGTTGCAGAGCTCCCGCCGTTGAACGGGTTGGCGTAGACGATGCAGGAGTGGACGATGGTTCTTCTAGACGCATCGACAAGATGAGGGGTGGACGGTGGCTGTGGCTACGGCGAGCGGCAGCGACGGTGGCGTTCGGCCGTGCGCGTGAGAGAGACAGAGGGGAGGAGGAGCACGGGGAGAGTGAGAGAGAGCCAGAGGGGTTGCGTGGCGCCCTTAGCCAGCTCCAGACGGTCGGCGGCAAGCAGGAGGTGGCAAGCTACGGGTGTGTGTGCGTCGAGCACACGCTCTGCGTCCGACTGGCGCGAGGTTGAAGACGCCTCTGCCCCTGGTGGGCTGGGCCGGCCTACTGGGCCGCCAGGTGGGCTGCAGGTAAGGTTTTTGTCCTTTCTTGTTCTTTTCTAATTCTGTTCTGTTTTCTATTTTGCATGTTTGGTTTGAATTTGGTTTTGAAACCAATTCAATTTTTTTCCTTCTAAAAATATTTTTAGGATCTAAAAGAATTAAACCAATGCTCCACAAAATATTTCAGAATTATTGGACCTATATTGATTTAATAGTAGATATAAATCCAATTCAAATAGCTATTTACTTAATTCAAATGCCCAAAATAAATGTTTCTGCGACACCAAAAATATTGGTTTGGGTTTTACTTCTTGCCAAAATTTCCAGAGGATAACAGGAACATTTTCTTAGACTTCTTTGAAGCAATTTTTTTATCTTGATCATTTTTAAAAGGATTCTGAGGCTTCGAAAATTCCTCAATTCAAATTTCATTTGAATTAAAACATGATGGAACAACCAAGCTAGTCCAAGGCCAAGGTAAAGCTAGGGATGTGACACACCTGTGTACAACGTTGATGGCAGGTACATGGTTGCTGCCTGATGCCACGTGCTACATTAAGGTCCTTCATTTTTCCCATATAACTCGTGAGTCTTTTGCTATCCTTGCAAGTTTAATTTCATGGCCACACCAGTATGTTTCTTTTTCCTATGTGTTACCTTAATTTGCCACTTTAGCTATTTGAAGTTGGTTGCCCGTACATTTGTCAGCATTAGTGCCCTGTGACTGTACTTGCCATGGTATCCCCCTGAGTGTGGTTGAGTCATAAGAACCTGCCAAAAATGACATTGTATGACATAAGTAGAATGGCATCTTCCTCATCACAAACATGTCAACTGTTCCTTCTTTTTTATCATGCATCATACCGATGCCCGCATACTGCTCTAGTAGTGGCAGCAACGGGCCTGCAGAAATTAGTTGATTGTACTCTCCTGCATCCCGAGGGGGCGTTTCTAGCCTTTGAGAAAACCAAGAATCAGTGCCGTCTTCGTGATTCATTTCTTCCGCTTTTTCTGCCACTGTGTTTTCAGTCACTCATGAACAAGAACGCATCAGCAATCCGCAAAATCCATTCTTGCTGTTTGCACATAGAAGATAACACGGCAATCTTATCACATTTCCTGCATAGGCGGCCAACACATCATGGCAAGTAGGACATGCACATTCAGTCTCTTTTCTAAAATCTGGATGCCAGCTATCATTTTGAAGCAATGGCAACAGTCAATAAAATAGGATGGCAAGCAACAACATAACATGGTGGTAGCTAACGACAACGATAGGTGGCAACTAACGTTATATACAAGTGGTAATTATTTTTCCTCCCTCCCTATGCCAAATTCCTCCGTTCTCTCCCTATTTTTAGTGATTCCTACGCATCCTTCATTACCAACTACTCGCACCAAGCCAACCCATAAGCTTAGCTCAGCTCTAGCATAGTATAAGGCAGATCTGGCGTATGTTGGTCGGGAAATGCGAATACAAACAAATCCGTGGGGTGTTTGCCCTGACAACGTGGATCTAGTCGCCATCTTCATGGGCAATCTGCAATTTCAAATTTCTAGACAGAAGAATGACGAGAAATAGAAGGAGATCGGAGATCCACCTATTTTTAGCTAGTCGTCTTGGGAGGGCGGGGTTGGGGGTGGGTGGTTAGCGGTGGGGAGGCACTAGGGGTCTGCTCTGGTTGCGATGGCAACCAGAGAAGGAAGGCGATGGAGGTAGGGGATCGAGAGGTAGGAGACGATGTCGGCAGGTCTGTCTGGGGATCGAAAGGAGGTTGGGACGATTGGCGTGTTGGGTCGCGCGGGCAGCGCGGTCGTTCACCCGGACGTGTGGGCGATTTTGCCACACACCGGACGTGCGGGTTGTGGCTGCGTGTGCCCAGACGCGGTCGTGCGGGCGGGGTCGTCTCCATGCCACACAGGGCGTGCGGCACAGCCACCTGATATGCCACACGTGTGGCAGTTATCGGCGTCCAATAAAATTGGGTTGCCTCCCAACAAGCGCCATCGTTTAACACCCCTAGGTGGGCATAAAATCAAGAATACATCTAGGTATTGTCATATTTGGTTGGTATTTCTTCAATGGAACAGTTATATCCCTTAGGAGTTTCCTTCTTTTCATTAATGATCAAACTCCTAGGCAAGAAATCAAGAAATTCATTTGTAGCAAAAGGTTCCTTAATGATAGCGAAAAAGTTGGGGTGAACACTTATTGATTTGAGATCCGCATTTTCCTTACTAGAAGATTCATCTTTATTATTAGGCACATACATGGACTTGGCAACTTTAGTAGTAAGAGGATTTGGGGTATTTTTCACGAAAGAAAAGGCAGACCCTAAGTATGTAATAATATCCTCAAGTTTATCAATTCTTGTGGAATCTTGATCTATCTTTTCGTTAACTATGGGTTCCTTTTCTTTAAAAAAATTAAGACCAACTCCTACCTTAGATCCATATTGGGTAATTTGGTTGTGGATCTTTTTATTCAAATTTTCAATCAACTCTACAGTGGCAACTTTATTTTCAATAATTTCAAGCCTTTGAATCACATGTTCCAAAGTTAAAATAGTTCCATTAACCAAAAGAGGTGGTGGGCCAAACAAATCTAACATAAAATTGTAAGAATCAAAAGTATGGCTACCCAAGAAACTCCCTCCGGTAATGGTATCAAGAATATATCTTTTCCAAGGAGTGATGCCTACATAAAAATTGCGAAGAAGAACAGAAGTAGATTGCTTCTTAGTAGATCTATTCTAAGCATTACAAATTCTATGCCAAGAATCTTTTAGATTTTCTCCCTCCCTTTGTTTAAAATTAAGAACTTCATGATCGGGAGTACTGATAATGATAGAAGGACTAGCCATGACGACGAAACAAACAATCTAACACACGGACACACAAGAAGCAAGCGGAAAGAGACGGGCGAAAAAGAAGGGCGAATAGAAAAGAAGCGAATAAAATGGCAAGGGTGAGGTGGGGGAGAGGAAAACGAGAGGCAAATGGCAAATAATATAATGTGAGGGATAAGAGTTTGTGATGGGTACTTGGTATGTATTGACTTGTACGTGGATCTCCCCGGCAGAGGTGCTAGAAATCCTTCTTGCTACCTCTTGAGCATGTGTTGGTTTTCTCTGGAAGAGGAAAGGGTGATGCAGCAAAGTAGCGTAAGTATTTCCCTCAGTTTTTGAGAACCAAGGTATCAATCCTGTAGGAGACTACACGCAAGTCCCTCATACCTGCAGAAACAATCAAGAACCTTGCATCCAACGCGATAAAGGGGTTGTCAATCCCTTCACGACCACTTGCAAAAGTGAGATCTGATAAAGATAATAAGATAAATATTTTTGGTATTTTTGTTGTATAGATTGAAAAGTAAATATTGCAAAATAAACGGCGATAGAAATAACTAGTTGACGGGAGAATAATATAATGGAGAATAGACCCGGGGGCCATAGGTTTCACTAGTGGCTTCTCTCAAGATAGCATAATCTACGGTGGGCGAACAAATTACTGTCGAGCAATTGATAGAAAAGCGAATAGTTATGAGAATATCTAGGCATGATCATGTATATAGGCATCACGTCTGTGACAAGTAGACTGAAACGAGTCTGCATCTACTACTATTACTCCACACATCGACGGCTATCCAGCATGCATCTAGAGTATTAAGTTCAAGAGAATAGAGTAACACATTAGGCAAGATGACATGAGGTAGAGGGATAAACTCAAGCAATATGGTATAAACCCATCTGTTTATCCTCGATGGCAACAATACAATACGTGCCTTGCTTCCCCTGCTATCACTAGGAAAGGACACCGCAAGATTGAACCCAAAGCTAAGCACTTCTCCCATTGCAAGAAAGATCAATCTAGTAGGCCAAACCAAACTAATATTTCGAAGAGACTTGAAAAGATATTTAAATCATGCATAAAAGAATTCATAGAAGAATCAAATATTATTCATAGATAATCTTGATCATAAACCCATAATTCATTGGATCTTGACAAACACACTGCAAAAAGAATTACATTGAATAGATCTCTAAGAGAATCGAGGAGAACTTTGTATTGACATCCAAAGAGAGATAAGAAGCCATCTAGCTAATAAGTATGGACCCGAAGGTCTATGGTAAACTACTCACACATCATCGGAGAGGCTATGGTGTTGATGTAGAAGCCCTCCATGATCGATTCCCCCTCCGGCGAAGCATCGGAAAAGGCCCCAAGATGGGATCTCACGGGTACAGAAGGTTGCGACGGTGTAATTAGGGTTTCATGGTGCTCCTGGATGTTTTCAGGGTATATGGATATATATATATAGGTGAAAGAAGTAGGTCGGTGGAGCTGCGAGGGGCGCACGAGGGTGGGGGCGTGCCTGCCCCCCCCTGGGCACGCCCTCCTACCTCGTGGCCAGCTCGCTGCTTCCTTGACGTCCACTCCAAGTTTCCTAGATCACGTTTGTTCCAAAAAATATCCTCGCGAAGGTTTCATTTTGTTTGCATTCCGTTTGATATTCCTTTTCTACGAAACACTGAAATAGGCAAAAAAAACTAGCAATTTGCATTGGGCCTTCGGTTAATAGGTTAGTCCCAAAAATAATATGAAAGTGCATAATAAAGCCCATTAAACATCCAAAACAGATAATATAATAGCATGGAACAATCAAAAATTATAAATACGTTGGAGACGTATCAGGCTGCGGAGTGGGGTCACATGCATTGAAGCAATCTCATTTGACGAGCTTGCAGGTGGTGGGGCTAAATTCTACCCCAAGTCAACAATGCACCCGATCGTGAGCCTTATATGATTTTTATAGTCAGCCTGCTCTTTCAAGAACGTGCCTTCTAAACAAAATCTAAAAGCTAGGAAGGAGAATACCGGGTGAAAGCTAGGAAGGAGAATACCGGGTGATTGAAGCTAATAGATGGGCCACAAAAGGTAGAGGAGAGGGGGTAGAGGGCCCGCCCATGTCCCGACCAGTCCATCGTCGTAGCCAACTTATCATTCCAATGAGAGTTTGAAGCCAAAAGAGGAGAATTCTGGAATGCCTGTCAACGTTCAGATAAGGTGTGTATCCCTCAAAAAGTGAAAAAAAGATAAAACAACTTTCTTGTTGTCAAGTAGTAAACCATAGCCTAATTGTCTGTAGGTTGAATAAGCTATGACCCTCTTTAGATTGTTCTGAGAGATGCTTCTTCCTCTTCAAATTGGAAGTGCAATAAGAAATGCGGTAAATAGGAGTTCCATCCTTTATCTTTTTTCTAAAAGGAACAATAAATAGCTCATGTGGGATAGAGATCTGCGGTAAACGAGTGATAGCCTCGAGTGCCTAAATATCATCAGCGTCATATTCGGCTCGGCAATGTACGCGCGTGCGCCTAGGCGATTTCCTCCCTTGCGTGTTTGTGATTTGACCTTTTTTTAATCGGTACTATAGTAGCTCTTTGGTTAGTTATTGGTCCAGAATTGTTAAAGAATGAAGGTACCCCATTAACTATGTCGGGTAATGCCGTCAAGGAATCTCCTTGCCTCCCTAGAAGTTTGAGATCGTGCCCGACCATTTTGGAGTTTGTTCAGGAGATCCTTCAGCGCCCGAGGGCTATTTCACCAACCATCACTTCTACTTTGTATCTGCCAAAGAAAGTTTTTCTTCCTTCCCTTCGGTATTCCTTAACTTGGAGATACTCCTTCGGTTTCAGTAGGGTTGAAATTGGATCAGAGAAAAGAGATGTTAGGTTTAGGCTAAAATGTCATGGTGTTCATGTGGCACATCCCAAGCCAAGGGTAGCGCTGCGCTCCCCCCCCCCCCACTAGAGAAGGTGCGGCCCGCACCGATATAGTGCTTGACCCCTAGGTGTCTAGTCAGCTGCTCTGCCTCAACGCATTTCGGGGAGAACCACTCGTCTGAGAGATTAGCAAGCACCTCAGGGTTGTGAGAAATCCATCCCCAAAACCAAGGCCGGGGCATCACCTTGAATTCAAAGAGACGGTTCTTCAGGCTGTTTTGTATATATCCTCTCAATCCAGTTGGAAGAAGAAGCTAATATATCCCAATCCATCGGGTCTAAGTCCCCTTCCAATCAGATTCATAAACACCTAACGTAAAGGATCTCATCGAATACTATTAAATGCTTTTGAAGAGAACCCAACTACACATCACCATCGCAAAGGTTTCTTCGTAAATCAATTAATCTCACTCAAGAGAAAAGATGTGAAAGCAAGTCAAGCAATGCCAGATGATGATAAAATAGCAACCTCGAATTCCCACGTTCCAGCCTGCATTATGCCAGCAGGTCCCATCCCCAATTTCTCCTAGCCTAGATTTTCACTACATTCTTTGGGATACTGAAATTGGATTTCCTTATTGATTCATGTGTCGCTTAGATTGTACTTTTTCCTCTAATGAAGCTAATGCCAAGTTAAAGACCTTAAATGGAAAGACACAAGAGGTGGCAAAAACGAAGGTGGAATAAAAAGCTCGGGATGGATTTTGGAGTCTTTGTGCGAGTCGTATGCGGTGAGAGTCGCACATACAATAAGGATGGGGGGGTTCACGAAAGCATGTCGAGCGAAGGAATAGAACACGTTTCATTCCCCTCCCTAATCACTAAATTTGTATTGTCCGCTAGCATTTTATCATGGAAGTTCGTGAAAGAATGTTCTTGTTTTTTGTAGTGATTAGTTTCATGCGCTCTAAGCCCCCTCTTTTGCGCCTAACTTGACTCTGATTCTCCCACTATGAGAGCTGATCGAGGGGCTAGTTTGGCTATAGAATGGAATTTATGAAAGCCCCTCATCTTCCCGGACCAAGAGGTACAGGATTCTCTTTCAGATAGGCCTTGAAAGGAGAAGAAAGGCTGAAATGCCAATGGAACTCTGCACTTGACTTGAGAAGGGCGAAGCCTTCATGACCGAATTGAGTTGTTGTTATGGTAAGTTAACATGGTTCGAAAAGTCGGTACCTTACTTGTCCTTGAGCTGGTCAACTATATCCTCCAAAGTGAAGACTCATTTATTTCTTGCCTACAATCCGAACTAAGGACGCGTTTTTGGAGTTAGCTCATCGGCATTGCTGTTGAGTCGTGTCCCCAATCAAGGGGACCCGTCTATCCAGTCAACTAGGAAGATGGATTTAAGGCGATTTCGTTCACAAGCTGGCAAATTCCACCATTTCTCCCTTTTTTTACTCAACCAAGAAATAAGATCAGACGTGATTCCTGGTTCGTCTCCATTTTAGTGAGGAAGATCAGATTCTTGATGGTTTTTCCCTTTGTTTGATCGAGTGATGCCGAATCTTTATAGCGTATTTTCTCATCTTCCTAAAAGCTTTAGCAATGCAAGACCTGTTTTTCCAGTTTGTCTGTCCCCGATTATAAGTTCTTGTTGACCGTGGCGCGGGCGATTTCCTCCCTTGCGTGTGCACGAGTTCTCCCTCACAGAATAGGGGCCCATTCCAATCTTGTCTAACTTTGCTAACTTCCCCTTAATACTTGATACTTGATTTATGACTTCCTCTACCTAGACCGACACCTACATTGAATTTAACTTTATTATGGAGCTAAGGAAGGACCTACGGGTGGTGTTTCTGGTAAAGGGGGAATCTCCAGCACTAATCTATTTTTAACGTCTAATTAGAGCGGGGAATCATTCACCCGAATAGGCAAATACTGAAAATACGATAATTATCTCTTGATCCGGAAGTACCAGCTCCCCAGATTCAAAAAAGGGAGGAAGAGGGCCTCCTGTGGTGTGGTCCAACCCATTGGCGGAGTCAAAAGTTTTAGCGGAAGGGTGCGAAATATATTTCCCTGATGGAGACTTCCATAAAGTACTCTACTCTCCCTTGCTCATTCAAAGTATTCCACTCACTAGGATCTGAAAAAAGGTTAAGCTTTCTTCCATCCTTCCTAGCTCCTCGAGCTTGCACCCGCTCTAAAAAGAAAAAAGAAAGGTTGAATCGTTTCACTTTGAAAGGAACTCTAGCTATATGAGATCGAAATCACTCTATCTACGAACACTTCCCCATTCCTTTAACTTGAAACAAGGGAGTAAGGGCTAGGGGGGGTCAAGCCGCCCTATTCTATTACCAGACAAAATGTTGGTCATCTTTCATATCGAGCCATTCAAGCAGTGCGTCGGGCTACAATCGGACAATTGTGATCCGGGAGTCCCGTGACGAAGGGCTTTTCTTTTCCCTTCGTGGTTAGTTTTAGTTCAAATGACGAATTGAGACCTGAACTGAGGAAGCGTTTTTGGAGTTAGCTCACCATCGCGAGTGAATCGGGTTGAAAGTGAAAGTCGCCAAAAATTGGAGCCATGGTAGCTACAATAAATCAATTATGCCTTAAGCCCAAAACTCTTCCTGCCCTACTTCCAAGTCAAGCACATTAGAGTTTGGCCTTAGCAGGACAGGCGTTTCATTCACAGGACCTCGGCCAATTCGCGCAACATCTTATTCAGGATCTCGATGCTCCCAAGAGTTGTCCATTCCTTCATCACTGATGGACTCGGAGTGGCATAACCCCTTTAGAATAATTCACTGGTACAGGTGGAGCAGAAAACTTTCATAGAAAAGGGATAGAAAGTTAGATCTACATGAGATATCACCTGAATTGCCCCATCTATCCTCCTAAGGATAAGTTTAAAAGCACCAAATTTGATGACTTATTAAGGGAAATATGAGGTAAGAGCATGCTATTGAAGACCCAACTCCGAATTTCAGAACCTTCTCCCCATCGTCTAGAATTTCTTCTTTCAACAAGTACATCGACGAGGGTGTAGATGACTTGAGTGACGAATGTTCATGTGCTACAAGCTCCCGATTCTCTTTTTTTTTCTAATTCGCACTTCTCTTTCTCTCTAAAATACTTTATCAAGTTAAGGGGCAAAGAGAACGTGCTTTCGCTACTAAGAAAACGAATGGTCAGTGCAAGGGTTTGACGCAACATGGCTCTCTTAGTTCGCTCGTGGAGTTCAGCAGTTTTGAAGACTGAAGCTCTTCTTACAAGTATCAACAGTGGTGGATAAAAGTCACTTCATTAACTTATTAAATAATGTTCACTCTGATTGTACTGGAAGGTGCGGCTGGATCACCTCCTTTTCAGGGAGAGCTAATGCGTTCTCGAGAAACAGTCAAATTGACCTTCGCCACCCTTACCAAAAAAGAAATTAAGCGCTCTTTTGAGATTTTCTGGTGGACCTGCCATGCAATATCTTTGGTCTTTGACTGGAACCCTGTAGCGACCAGACCTCAAACAGTCAGATCTCTGTGCTTCAGTGTCATCCCTGGATCAGTAATGCTGACACGCACAGTACTTGAAGGATTTATAACAGAGTAGCAATCACACAATTAATACATCGAATGTCTCAAAAGAGAACTTATTACAAATAATATGGCTTAAGGCCATCTAATAACGATAATAGCGGAAGGCTTGGAAGATAAGTGAGTCCGTCAACTCCAATGGCATCACTGAGTATAGAACCACAACCTAAGGCTCATTATTCGTCGTCTGAAAAGTCTGCAACATGAACGTTGCAGCCCGAAAACGGGTCAGCACATGGAATATGCTGGCAGAGTAACACATAGAGAGTAGTGAACAGAATAGGCTATACTACTTGCATATATGGCTGGTGGAAAGCTCTATGGTTACAGTTTTGTGTAAAGCCAGTTTTTCCCTACTGCAAAGGAATAAATTTTATTTAACTATCATGGTGGTTGTTAAACATTGAGAGCGTAGACACCCTCTCAATCACAATTAATCAGCATCATTAATACCCAACAAAATTAATTAAAGTAACATGATGAGATTCACATGATAATCCAGGTACTAGATACTCAAGTTGTCCATAACCGGGGACACGGCTAACCATGATTACTTTAAACACTCTGCAGAGGTTTGTGCACTTTTCCCCACAAGACTCGATCTCCTCCATTGGGATTCTCACACTACATGGTGTTTGAGAACGGATGACCGAGACATAGTTTTTCAGAAGCGCTAGCACCTTACGATCGGGTAGACCGTTACACCTACTTTCCCTTACATCTACTAGTCCACCACTTTAAGAGTTCGCACGACTTAATCAACTATGCTAGAGCCCATAGTAGCTTGTGGCTGCATACAGAAGTTTCTACTATGAATAATCTCATGATCCCTTTGAGCCTGGGTGGCGGTCCATAAAGAAAAATAGGCAATCACTAGAATACCCAGGTGCCTCAATCCACCCAGATGTGTATTAGAGTTGCCACCTTAAGTTAACCATTAATTAAACAATCTCACATCTGTCATGAATACACTTAAACCCAAACCACGTCTACGAGCATATAGCATAGCAATATAAGCATAACATAGAAGTAACTCCCAGGGTTTGATAATAAACAGGTGAATAGGTACAACCTCATCTACTTCCCAAACCCACAATTTAATTCAGATCCTAACCTTGCAATTGTTTGAGAATTGATCTAATGCAATAAAACTGGGTAGTAAAAGCTATGATCAAAGTGTTACTTGCCTTGCTGATGATCCATGAAACCTAGAGATTCGAAGTAGCAAGCGCCGCACTCCGGGTACTCTATCGCAAACAAACAAGCATACAATAAGCACTCATCTAATGCATAGGTAAAAATAAATTAAGATATCTAACCAGAAAGTTAAACTTAAGAACTCCGGTTTGCAAAAAGAAACAATTCGAACAAAACAACGAAAGTCAAACGGCGAAAGAAACAGGCTTCGTTTACTAATTTGGACCTAATTCAAATTTTACAGAAGTAAAAACTTTTTTGGTTGGTTAAACGGAAAGAGGGTTTCGAGACAAAACTCTAGGCGCTTGAATCACCTAATTCCGATTAACGAGCAAAAAGTTATACTAAAATGAAAAACAGATCGGAAATCGCGATCAGAAATAAAATGAACGAACGTACGTGCGTTTGCTAAATAAACTAAACCGAAAAAAACCAAACGAAAACCGGGCAGTTTTCTCAAGGAAACCGGCGGCGGCGGTGGTCAACCTCATCGGCGGGACGGCGGTGTCGGGGCGGCTCCAGCGTCGGGCGGGGGCTCCGGTGGGCGGGGGGGTCGGCGCCGGAGCGACGAGCGGTGGCGTCGGGTGACGGCGGGACGGCGGGCGGCGGCGTCGGGCGGCGGGCGACGACGTTGGCGGCGGCGCTAGGGTTTGGGGCAGCTCGGGCTGGGCTACGGGGTGGCCTCCCCGACTTATAAGGGTAGGCCCAGTTAGGTCGGTTCGTTTGTTTGTTTTTTTAAAAATAATTTCGCGTAGAAAAACAAATAAAAGAAATACTAAACGGACTCCAAAAATCCCGAAATAAATTTTCCCCGACTTCTAAAATCAAGCTGGATAAGATGAACATTTATTTGGGGCCTAAATGCAATTTTGAAGAACGCGTATTTTTCCTAATTCAAATAAAATAGCGAGAAAACTCCGAAATAAAATCTTATTTGATTTTTTTTATTAAATCCTCAATATTTCTTTATTTTTGGGAAAGTTATTTTAATCCCTCACTCTTATTTTTATAACTGAAATAATTGAAGAGAAAATAAATAAAATCAAATGATCCTATTTTCAAAATTTGAGAAAACCCAAATATGAAAATAACGAAATCCCCAACTCTGTCCATGGGTCCTTGAGTTGCGTAGGATTTCTAGGATCTAGCCAAAATGCAATAAAATATGATATGCAATGATGATCTAATGTATAACATTCCAAATTGAAAATTTGGGATGTTACAAACCTACCCCCCTTAAGATGAATCTCGCCCTCGAGATTCGGGTTGGCTAGCAAATCGGTGAGGGTGGTCCTTCCGTAGATCTTCCTCTCGTTCCCGGGTGGCTTCATCCTCGGTATGGTGGCTCCACTGAACTTTGCAAAACTTTATAACCTTGCTTCGGGTGACTCGGCTGGCAAAGTCGAGAATCTTGACTGGTTTCTCGTCATAAGTCAAATCACTATCCAAATGAATCGCTTCCAGCGGCACTGTATCTCTCAGCGGTATATCCGCCATCTCTGCGTGGCACTTCTTCAACTGGGAAATGTGGAACACGTAGTGAACTCCCGACAATCCCTCAGGCAGTTCCAATTTATAAGCAACTTCTCCCATGCGTTCCAAAACTTTGTATGGTCCCACAAAACGTGGCGCTAACTTTCCCTTAACTCCAACGCGCTTAACTCCTTGAAGTGGAGATACATGAAGATAAACTCTATCTCCGGCTTCATAAACTGTCTCCTTGCGTTTAGAATCTGCATAGCTCTTCTGCCTAGACTGGGCTACCTTGAGCCGATCGCGAATCAACTTCACCTTCTGTTCAGACTCCTTAATCAGATCTGGTCCAAATAACTGGCGGTCTCCAACTTCATCCCACGACAATGGTGTTCTGCACCTTCTTCCATACAAGGCTTCAAAAGGGGCCATCTTCAAACTAGATTGATAACTATTGTTGTAAGAAAACTCCGCATATGGCAAGTTGTCATCCCAACTAGATCCATAATCTAGCGCACAAGCTCTCAGCATATCCTCAAAAATCTGATTGACTCTCTCGGTCTGTCCATCGGTCTGCGGATGAAAAGTTGTACTGAACTCTAGGCTGGTACCCAAAGTTCCGTGCAACTGATTCCAGAACTTTGAGGTAAACTGGGTTCCTCTATCTAATACAATGCTCCTCGAAACTCCAGGTAGACATTCAATCCTGGTCATGTATATCTTTGCCAACTTAGCACTGGTGTAAGCGGTCTTCACTGGGATGAAATGAGCTACCTTCGTCAAGCGATCGACTATAACCCATATCGAGTCATATCCTGAACGGGTCCTGGGTAATCCTGTGATAAAATCCATGCCTAGTTTATCCTACTTCCATTCGGGTATCGGCAATAGCTGTAGTAATCCTGCTGGCTTTTGATGCTCTGCCTTCACTCTCTGACATACATCACAGACTGCTACATACGCCGCAATATCCTTCTTCATTCCGGTCCACCAGAAAGTGTCCTTCAAATCCAAATACATCTTGGTGTTTCCTGGGTGAATCGAGTATGACGAATCATGGGCCTCTTGAAAAATTAATTTCCTGATCTCCGGGTCATTAGGCACATAAACGCGAACCTCAAACCATAAGGTATCGTGTTCATCCTCACGAAATCCTTTAACTTTTCCCTTGCTCACCTTCTCCTTTATGGTGGCAATTTCCTTGTCGGTCTTCTAAGCTTCTCTGATCTTATCCATCAGAGTAGACTGAACCTCCAATGCTGCTACATAGCCTCTCAGAACTATCTCCAAACATAGCTCACGAAGATCATCGGCTAATTCTTTTGGTAACTCTCCGGTCATTAGTGTGTTTACATGGCTCTTGCGGCTCAATGCGTCAGCTACTACGTTAGCCTTTCCGGGATGATAATGCAATATCATATCATAATCCTTGATGAGCTCCAACCATCTCCTTTGCCTGAGATTCAACTCCTTTTGCGTGAAGATGTACTTCAAACTCTTGTGATCCGTGTACACCTCACAATGGTTTCCGATGAGAAAATGTCTCCATGTCTTCAAAGCGCGCACTATGGCTGCTAACTTCAAGTCGTGAGTAGCATAATTCAACTCATGGGGCTTAAGCTGTCGTGAGGCATATGAAACAACTCTACCCTCCTGCATAAGCATTGCTCCAAGTCCTCGACGTGAAGCATCGCAATATACCTCATAATCCTTGCGCTGATCTGGTAGAATCAACACTGGCGAGGTAACCAAATATTTCTTCAACTCCTGGAAACTGGCCTCACATTCCTCAATCCATTTGAACTTGGTATCCTTCTTCAACAACTCTGTCAT
The DNA here is from genome assembly GCF_056163025.1 of Triticum urartu. NCBI lineage: Eukaryota > Viridiplantae > Streptophyta > Magnoliopsida > Poales > Poaceae > Triticum > Triticum urartu. The sequence continues at coordinate 392,623,894 of NC_141878.1, read as the reverse complement.
AGGTTTTGCAATCTTTGAGAAATTTTCAATGAGTCTCCGGTAGTATCCTGCGAGTCCAAGAAAACTCCGAATCTCTCCAACTGTTGTTGGGGCTTCCCAATTTGTCAGAGTGACAACCTTGGTGGGATCTACTGCTATTCCTTCTCCGGATATAACATGTCCGAGGAATCCAACTTCCTTCAACCAAAACTCACATTTGCTGATTTTGGCGTATAGCTGATGTTCTCCGAGCTTAGCAAGTACCAAATGCAAATGTTCTTTATGTTCTTCTTCATTCTTTGAGTAAACCAGAATATCCTCAATGAATACTACGACAAACTTATCCGAAAACTCCATAAACACTTTGTTCATCATGTTCATAAAATAGGCAGGTGCGTTAGTCAGACCAGATGACATAACGGTATACTCATACAGCCCGTACCTTGTGATAAAAGCTATCTTAGGTATGTCCTGCTCTCGAATCTTCAACTGGTGGTATCCTGATCGCAAATCGATCTTGGAAAATACCTTATCTCCTTGCAATTGGTCAAACAAATCATTAATAATTGGCAGTGGGTACTTATTCTTGATTGTCACTTCATTCAATCCTCGATAATCAACAACCATCCTTAACGATCCATCCTCCTTTTCCACTAGAAGTACTGGTGATCCCCAAGGTGACGAACTTGGGCGAATATAACCCTTATCCAGTAACTCCTTAATCTGCTTCTTAATCTCCTCTAAATCCTTTGCAGGCATTCTGTACGGTCTCTTAGATATTGGCCATGTGCCTGACAAAAGCTCAATCAAAAACTCAATGTCTCTATCCGGTGGCATGCTTGGAAACTCTTCTGGAAATACATCTAGAAAATCCTTTACCACCGGTACTTCCTCCTGCACAACTCCTGTTAAGGAATTTACTTGAGTCCTATTCGGCACATGCCGTGATACATACTTGATCCTTCTTCCCTCTGGGGTGGTAAACAAAATCGACTTACTGGCGCAATCGATGTTTCCTCCATACATCGATAGCCAATCCATACCCAGAATTACATCCAAACCTTGCGATTCCAAAATGATTAAATCTGAGGGAAACACATGTCTACCTATACTCAATGGCACTTGAAAACATCCTCTACTTGCCATATACTCCGCTCCTGGTGAGCTTACTAACATAGGTGTTCTAAGAACCTTGGTGGGCAGTTTATACTTATCCACAAATCACCTTCATATGTATGAATACGATGCACTAGTATCAAAAAGAACGATTGCAGTAAATGACTTAACCAAAAACTTACCTATTACTGCATCTGGCTAGGCTTCAACCTCTTCCACATTAACGTGGTTCACCTATCCCCTGTTGAAAGGGTTTGGTTTCTTCCCTGAGCTTCCATTGCCATTTCCATTCTAGGCTTCAGGACATTCATTGGCATAATGTCCGGTCTTCTGACACTTATAACAAGTGACTTGGGTCAGGTCTCTCTTGGCTAGGGTTGATGGGTTGGTACAGTTTTGACCGTTGCTTCCCCCATTCCCATTACCATTCTTGGGGCCATTATGATTATGCGAACTCCCTCCTCCATGGGTATGTTGAAAATGTCCTCCCGATTTTGGGGTAAAACGTGGCTTCTACTGAGCTCCTGAATTGTATTTCCCTTGTCCATAATTCCTTTTGCGGTTCTCAATCTGTTGCCGCTTCCCTTTAATCATAGGAGCATGATCTACCAACTCCTGGTAGTTGTTGAAAGTTGCTACCATCAACTGCATGCTCAACTCATCATTCAGTCCTTCCAAAAATTTCTCCTGCTTAGCTGCATCCGTAGCAACGTCATCCGGGGCATAACGTGCTAACTTACTAAAGTCATCCACATATTGGCCAACTGTCAGTCCTCCTTGGCGCAAGTTGCGAAACTCACGCTTCTTCATGGCCATAGCTCCTGCTGAAACATGGGCAGTACAAAAAGCCTGCTGAAACTGATCCCATGTGACTGTGTCGATAGGATAAGTGGCTATGAAATTCTCCCACCATGATGTTGCGGGTCCTTCAAGCTGATGTGCGGCAAAACGCACCTTTTCCGCATCTGTGCATCCAGCTGTGGTCAATTCCCTCCCTGTCTTGCGGAGCCAATCATCTGCCACTATCATCTCGGTCCTACTGGAGAACACTGGCGGATTCAGTCTAAGGAAACAGGTTAAGTGATCAACAGGTGGTGGTGGTGGTGGGTTCTTGTTGTTGTCGTTCCCCTGATTCTGATTCTGGACTAGCAACTGCATCAATGCATTCTGCTGCTGGATCAACTGAGTGAGCTCCAGTGGGAAAGCAAATCTAGTGTCATGTCTCGGAGGCATCTGAGGGTTTAGAAAAGATGAGAATATAGAATAGATTGAGGTCTAGAGAGAAAACACTACTCATATGCACATGAGGCAAATGCAAACAAAATCACTTCATTCAATTCAAACAAGGGCATACAATCGGTCTAACTATCGCAAAAGTGCATCGGACTACTCTATTTACATGGTGGAATACTACTACTGATGTGGTGGTCTACTAAAAATATTCCTCGGTTGTAGACTCCATGATATCTGCTCCAGCTTCGTCTTCAAAGTCATCATCGCTCAGATCAGAGTCGGTGTCGTCGATGATGATGTAGTCCTACGGGCGAATCTCCTTGGGTTCTTTGATTTCTTCTACTGGTGTGGGGTCCCTATGAATATTCCGGTCTTCTTAATCAGGTCGTCATTCTTCTCCATGAATACTTCGATTTCCTCCTCATGATCATCATGTGTAGCCTTGAGTTCTTCCTCCAGTTCCGTGATTCTTGTCGTTGCCTTCTTCAGATCTGTCATGCCTGCGCACATCTGGTTCTCCTGGCGTCGAATGTGTTGGTTTAGTTCCTGGATGAAAGCTGTGATTGATCTATCCTTCCGGGTGCTGATCATCTCCCATTTCTCATCTCAGCGCCCACAAATCTGGTAGATAGTATCCTTGAGATCATTGTGGTAAACTTCTCCAATACGTCCCATGGTGATGTGGGCTGCCATGCTCTTTCCTAGACTCCAGGTTGGTGCATCAAAGGAAAACTCTATGGGCTCGGTGACTGGCGCGAATGTCCTTCCGAGAACTTGAACTTGAATCATCCAGCGCTCCTCCTTGGGTAAAGTGGCGTTGTAGGTCCCGGTGAAGCTTGGTACTCCGACGTTCAGGTACTTAGTGACTTCCTTTAGGTGGCGTCCAAAGGGTGTGTCTTCATCCGGTTGCATGAACTTGTTCCTTGCATCCGCCATCCTAAAAGAGTAGAAAAGATGAGGAGTCAGAAATGAGAAGAGAGTAGTGATCTAGGTCTTTATCTTAGGGGTCATGCACTACAGTCAACGTGTGCTCTGATACCATCTTGTAGCGACCAGACCTCAAACGGTCTGATCTCTGTGCTTCAGTGTCATCCCTGGATCAGTAATGCTGACACGCACAGTACTTGAAGGATTTATAACAGAGTAGCAATCACACAATTAATACATCGAATGTCTCAAAAGAGAACTTATTACAAATAATACTGCTTAAGGCCATCTAATAACGATAACAGCGGAAGGCTTGGAAGATAAGTGAGTCCATCAACTCCAACGACATCACTGAGTATAGAACCATGACCTAAGGCTCCTTATTCATCGTCTGAAAAGTCTGCAACATGAATGTTGCAGCCTGAAAACGGGTCAGCACATCGAATATGCTGGCAGAGTAACACATAGAGAGTAGTGAACAGAATAGGCTATACTACATGCATATATGGCTGGTGGAAAGCTCTATGGTTACAGTTTTGCGTAAATCCAGTTTTTCCCTACTACAAAGGAATAAATTTTATTTAACTATCATGGTGGTTGTTGAACATTGAGAGCGTAGACACCCTCTCAATCCCAATTAAACATCATCATTAAAACCCAACAAAATTAATTAAAGTCACACGATGAGATTCACATGATAATCCAAGTACTAGATACTCAAGTTGTCCATAACCGGGGACACGGCTAACCATGATTAGTTTAAACACTCTGCAGAGGTTTGCGCACTTTCCCCACAAGACTCGATCTCCTCCGTTGGGATTCTCGCACTACATGGTGTTTGAGAAACGGATAACCGAGACATAGTTTTTCAGAAGCTCTAGCACCTTACGATCGGGTAGACCGTTACACCTACTTTCCCCTACATCTGCTAGTCTACCACTGTAAGAGTTCACACGACTTAATCAACTATGCTAGAGCCCATAGTAGCTTGTGGGTGCACACGGAAGTTTCTAGTATGAATAATCTCATGATCCCTTTGAGTCTGGGTGGCGGTCCATAAAGAAAAACAGGCAATCGCTGGAATACCCATGTGCCTCAATCCACCCAGATGTGTATTAGAGTTGCCACCTTAAGTAAACCAATAATTAAACAATCTCACATCTGTCATGAATAGACTCAAACCCAAACCACGTCTACGAGCATAGCATAGCAATATAAGCATAACGTAGAAGTAACTCCCAGGGTTTGATAATAAACAGGTGAATAGGTACTACCTCATCTACTTCCCAAACCCATAATTTAATTCAGATCCTAACCATGCAATTTTTTGAGGATTGATCTAATGCAATAAAATTGGGTAGTAAAAGGTATGATCAAAGTGTTACTTGCCTTGCTGATGATCCGTGAAACCTAGAGATTCGAAGTAGCAAGCGGCGCACTCCGGGTACTCTATCGCAAACAAACAAGCATACAATAAGCACTCATCTAATGCACATGTAAAAATAAAATAAGAGATCTAACCAGAAAGTTCAACTTAAGAACTCCGCTTTGCAAAAAGAAACAATTCGAACGAAACAACGAAAGTCAAACGGCGAAAGAAACAAGCTTCATTTACTAATCTGGACCTAAGTCAAATTTTACAGAAGCAAAAACTTGTTTGAGTGGGTTAAACGGAAAGAGGGTTTCGAGACAAAACTCTAGGCGCTTGAATCGCCTGATTCCGATAAACGAGCGTAAAGTTATACTAAAATGAAAAACAGATCGGAAATCGCGATCAGAAATAATCGCGGAAAATCTGAGAAAAAGAAAAACGGACTAACAGGCTAATGAACGAACGTTTGCTAACTGTGGCTAAAGGACGAAAACCATTCGTTAAAACGAACGAACGTACGGGCGTTCGCTAAATAAACTAAACCGGAAAAAAACTGAACGAAAACCGAGCGGTTTTCTCGAGGAAACCGGCGGTGGCGGCGGTGGTCAACCTCGGCGGCGGGACGGTGGCGGCGGGGCGGCTCCGGCATCGGGTGGGGGCTCCGTGGCCGGCGGGGTCGGCGGCGGAGCGGCTCCGGGCGGTGGCAGGATGATGAGCGGCGGCGTCGGGCGACGGCGGGAGGGCGGGCGGCTGCGTCGGGCGACGGCGGCGACGTCGACGGCGGCGTCAGCTGCGGCGCTAGGGTTTGGGGCGGCAGGGCGGCTCGGGCTGGGCTACGGGGTGGCCTCCCCGGCTTATGAGGGCCGGCCGGGCCAGAGTCCTAGTCGGACACGGCCCGGTTAGGTCGGTTCGTTTGTTTTTTTAAAATAATTTCGCACAGAAAAACAAATAAAAGAAATACTAAACGGAGTCCAAAAATCTCGAAATAAATTTTCCCTGACTTCTAAAATAAATCCGGACAAGATGAACATTTATTTGGGGCCTAAATGCAATTTTGAAAAACGCGTATTTTTTCCTAATTCAAATAAAATAGCGAGAAAACTCCGAAATAAAATATTATTTGATTTTTTTATTAAATCATCAATATTTCTTTATTTTGGGAAAGTCATTTTATTCCCTCTCTCTTATTTCTATAATTGAAATAATTGAAGATAAAACAAATAAAATCAAATGATCCTATTTTCAAAATTTGAGAAACCTCAAATATGAAAATAACGAAATCCCCAACTCTCCCCATGGGTCCTTGAGTTGCGTAGGATTTCTATGATATGCAATAATGATCTAATGTATAACATTCCAAATTGAAAATTTGGGATGTTACAAACCCCTACTTTTAGTAAATGGAGATGCGCACCTAGAAAAGACGGATGAAAGAGAACCTACCCGTCACTTTTGACTTCCTTGCCGTTTGTGAATTGAGTCAATCGAGCTTTTGAGAAGTGTTACTCTTTGGAGAATCCGGCTAGGCTTTTGAATTCAGAGAAAGGAATTCCAGTTCTGCAAGTAGGCGGGATTTAGAGCTAAGCACCCCTCCTACTCGAAGCCGGGTGTGGCCACACCCTTTTGCTCTTCCATCGGTTTGATGAGAAGACTGTTGCCACTCCCTTGGAACTTTATGATAAACTCCAGGAGAAAACTTCAAATTGGGAGGGTGATACTCCCATGAGAGCAGAGGCGAATTGTGCAAAGGCTAGGCTAGGATCCTAATATCTATTCCTTCCTCCTAGGCGTCAGATAACTCCAAGAAAAAGTACTGCGTCTCGATCTATACGAAAGGCACTAGGTTTTTTCTTTCGGTTAATGGCCTTTATGTTTGGAGGCTAACCTAGGCATCCATCACTCTCCTCCCAAAGAAAAAAGATGTCTTGGTCTACCCTCTTCCCTGATCTTTGGACCCGTCCACTTAACTTGAGCTTACATCACCCTGAATGGATTGGATCGTTTCTACTTCTGCCAATGAAATAAAGGAATTGCCCCTTCCGAATGCTTCTCTGATCCCCTACTTCAAAACTATAGGGCGCGCGCTACGGTCCTAGGCGTAGAGGAGATCAAAACAAGAAGTCACGCCAAGACGACGACGCCCGTCCTGGGCCGCAGTAAGTAGATCAAGAGGTTCTTCCACCATCTTGGTTAATTTTCCTTCCTTTAGCTACTCAGATGTTTCAGTTTGACTAAATGGCCACCGCCTGAAAGGACTATGCTATGTCCAAGGGACCGCCGCCCTCCGCTGCTGGTGGCGAACTCTAGGCTAATAATCTAAAGCGAAGGGTTTCTTTCTTTTGCAAGATCATGGAAGCTTCAGAAACCATCCGATATCTTCTGGAAATAAGAAATGTTGCCCTAGCGCAGCTGGGCCATCCTAGACTTGGACCAGAGACCGACTCCTTATCTTTTCAGAAGATGTGCAACAAAGGATACCCTTGCTTTTGGTTGATTTTCATGAAACCAATAGTAGATACATGAGGAGGTGAATAAGACGACCTTTGCATTTTAGATTTGGCTATTTTTGTGTGTGAACTAGTTTTAGGACGAAGTTTGTTGGGGATATGACTATTGGGTTAACCCACCCAGGAGGGACCGGGTTAAGTCCCTCGAGGTTTATCAAGACAAGGCCCATGAAGATGCTTAAGGCGGTAGTCTATTATGCAGATGACCAAGCCCGGAGCCCGAAGGTGACTTAAGGCCCAAACAATTGTAAACCGTCATATGTATGTAACTTGTAGTATAAGGCTGATACGTCTCCAACGTATGTATAATTTTTTATTGTTCCATGCTATTATATTATCTGTTTTGGATGTTAATGGTCTTATTTATACACTTTTATATTATTTTTGGGACTAACCTACTAACCCAAGGCCCAGTGCAAATTGATGTTTTTTGCCTAATTCAGTGTTTCCCAGAAAAGGGATATCAAACGGAATCCAAACGGAATGAAACCTTAGGGAGAGTTATTTTTGGAACAAACGTGATCTAGAGGACTTGGAGTGGACGTGAAGAAACCAACGAGGAGGCCACGAGGCTGGGGGCGTTCCTACCCCCTGGGGGCGCCCTCCACCCTCGTGGCTCCACCGACCTACTTCTTCCTCCTCTATATATCCATATACACCGAAAACATCTAGCAGCACCATGAAACCCTATTTCCACCACCGCAACCTTTTGTACCCAAGATATCCCATCTTGGGGCCTTTTTCGGAGCTCTGCCAGAGGGGGAATCAATAACGGAGGGCTTCTACATCAACACCATAGCCTCTCTGATGATGTGTGAGTAGTTTACTTCAGACCTTCGGGTCCATAGTTATTAGCTAGATGGCTTCTTCTCTCTCTTTGGATCTCAATACAATGTTCTCCTCGATCTTCTTGGAGATCTATTTGATGTAACTCTTTTTGCGATGTGTTTGTCGAGATCCGATGAATTGTGGATTTATGATCAAGTTTATCTATGAACAATATTTGATTCTTCTCTGAAATCTTTTATGTACGATTGGTTATCTATGCAAGTCTCTTTGAATTATCAGTTTGGTTTGGCCTACTAGATTAATCTTTCTTGCAATGGGAGAAGTGCTTAGCTTTGGGTTCAATCTTGCGGTGTCCTTTCCCAGTGACAACAGGGGCAGCAAGGCACGTATTGTATTGTTGCCATCGAGGATAAAAAGATGGGGTTTATATCACATTGCTTGAGTTTAACCCTCTACATCATGTCATCTTGCTTAATGTGTTATCTGTTCTTCTGAACTTAATACTCTAGATGCATGCTGGATAGCGGTCGATGTGTGGAGTAATAATAGTAGATGCAGAATCATTTCAGTCTACTTGTTGCGGACGTGATGCCTATATACATGATCATGCCTAGATATTCTCATAATTATGCACTTTTCTATCAATTGCTCGACAGTAATTTGTTCAACCACCATAATACTTATGTTATCTTGAGAGAAGCCAGTAGTGAAACCTATGGCCCCCGAGTCTATTTTCCATCATATAAGTTTCCAATCTATTTTACTTTGCAATCTTTACTTTCAATGTATATCATAAAAATACCAAAAATATTTATCTTGTTATTGTTATCTCTATCAGATCTCACTCTCGTAAGTCACCGTGAAGGGATTGACAACCCCTTTATCGCATTGGTTGTGAGGTTCTTATTTGTTTGTGCAGGTACGAGGGACTTGTGTGTAGTCTCCTACTGGATTGATACCTTGGTTCTTAAAAACTGAGGGAAATACTTATGCTACTCTACTGCATCACACTTTCCTCTTCAAGGGAAAACCAATGCAGTGCTCAAGAGGTAGCAAGAAGGATTTCTGGCGCCGTTGCCGGGGAGGTTGCACCAAGTCAAGTCAAGATTTGATCTCCCATCAACAAGCCATTTCTGGCACCGTTGCCAGGGAGATCTACGCACAAGTCAAGACATACCAAGTACCCATCACAAACTCTTATCCCTCGCATTACATTATTTGCCATTTGCCTCTCGTTTTCCTCTCCCCCACTTCATCCTTGCCGTTTTATTCACCCATCTTCTGTTTGTCTTTTCATTTGCTTTGATGTCTTATTTGGCTCGTTTGCTCGTATGGTTGGAATAGTTGTTTATTTATTGCTAAACAGAGAATGCAAGATCTATGGATCCTCATCCGCTTGCTAATCTTTTTAAGAGATCCAATTATGATGAACCAATTGCTAGTGAGTTTTGTGAACTAGATTATCTTTATGAAGCTTTGCTTGAAATTCGTGAATCTGAAAATTGTGATGAAGAAGTTTATGGATAGATTCATGATGCATATTTGAATAAAAAGCAAGATTGGAATGATGATAGTATAAATTCTATTAATGTCAATTGTGCTTATAATATGCAAAACCCTAAGCTTGGGGATGCTAGTTTTGCTATGTCTACTACTTGTTGAAATGATCATGATTGGGGTGATTCTTCTTTTGATCTTGAAAATTTATTTAAGCCCCATGATGAATATGAGATTGATTATAATGTTTGTGTAAGTGCATCTAGTGCCACCCCTAGTTGGTTTTGGAGTATTGACGACAAACCTGGTTGAGGGACTAATGTGTTTGTGAGAATTGCAGGATAACACAGGTAGTAGTCCCTCATTGATTCGGTTTGCCTACCGGAGATGACCCCTAAAAATGTGTGAAGACATTGAAGACTATGGTGGTATGTGAAGATATTCACAGTGAAGACTATGACATGAGAAGACATCGCATGAAGACTTTGGAGCGCGAAGACAGAGTTGTTTCGTAGTTTCATTTTCTTCTTTGTTGAGTCATAGGAACCACCGTATTGTTAAGTGGGGTCCAAGTGAACATAGTCAGAATGACTAAAGTGATGCTCAACCACAATCCTATGTATTCGAGCGAAGACAATGAGAGCAAATCTTATCCAGAGCTGGATGAGTCAGCTTTACTTGTAGCCCAAGTAAAGTTGTTGTGTGTGTTTGAAATCTGGCCGTTGGAACACGTGTCAGTTCCTTAGTGACCCAGGGTCATTTCGGACAAATCAGTTCGGGTTGCCTAGTGGCTATAAATAGCCCACCCCCTACACCATAAATTGGTGGCTGCTCAGAGTTAGTGCACGGCTTTTGTCGTTTGAGAGAAACCCACCTCGAAGCCTTTGAGAGAGAAATCCTTGCGAGGACAAAGCCCTAAACACCCAGAGCCAAAGAGTGTTAGGCATCACTGAAGTCTTCCTGTCTGTGTGATCTGAAGACTTGTTACACTTGAGGACTGTGAATCCTCCAGCCGGTTAGGCGTCGCGTTCTGAGCGTCCAAGAGTCATTATGGATCGCCGGTGAACAAAGTCTGTGAAGGTTTGGAAGTATACCTTGAAGACTTACCTGAGTAGTTGGGCCTAGACTGGGTGTCCTTAGCTCAAGGGGAATAAGGTGAAGACGCGGTCTTCTAAGTTGAATCTCAGCCTCCCTAACCAGACGTAAAGTTGTCATAGCAACTGGAACTGGTCCAACAAATCCTTGTCTTCACCAAGCAACTGGTTCTATCCATCCCATCTGTTTATTTAGAGTTGGTCCTTGTGAAGTCATTGCCTGTTTGCATTATCTGTTTGTCTTCACTGTGTGACTGTTTGTCCTGATTGGCTTCATACTATCTTCCATCCTAATCCGTACTGCCTAGTTGCTATTAGTGTTCATGCTTTCACTTCATTGAATACTTGACTATGGCTTGCCTAGTGTAGTCTACCTTCTGCTGCATGTTTATAGGTTCATTTCTATCGATTGTCTTCAAAACTCCCATGTTTTGAAGACTTCCATAAAAATTGCCTATTCACCCCCTCTAGTCGATAACTAGCACTTTCAATTGGTATCAGAGCAAGGTACTCCCTTGTTCTGTGTGATTCGGTTTAACCACCTGGAGTTTTAGCTATGTTGACTGCAGGGATAATCAAAGTCTCCGCTGCGTGCCCCATCTTCGATGGAACTAAATATCCCTACTGGAAGAATAAGATGCTCATGCATCTTGAAGCCATTGATCTCGACCTCTGGTATGTCGTCAAGAATGGCATTCCCAAGGCTGGTGAAGGTGCCACCGCTGCTGATGTCAAGAAGTTCATTCAATTGGATTCCACTGCCAAGAACATCATATGTGGTTGTCTGACCAAAAGGTAGTATAGCCGTGTGAGTGCTCTAGAAACATCGAAGCTAGTCTGGGACTGGCTCTCCAAGGTCAACGAAGGCGTCTCAACCTAGAGAGATCAAAGGATCGGTGTCCTTCGCAACCTCTTCAACCACTTCAAGAGAAACGACAATGAGAATGTTCAGCTCACATTTGATCACCTCACTGACATCACAAATGAGCTTCAAGATCTCGGCGCTACTGAGATCACCAAGCATGAAATCGTCAAGACGCTCCTGAGATCACTTGACGGCTCATTTGGCACCCTAGCCCTGATGATTCAAGAATGCACTAACTTCAAGACACTCGATCCGTCTGACATACTTGAAAGGCTCAACACACATGAGTTTCAGCTTTCTGAGAAAAGATATATCTATGTTCCCAACTATGGCCGAACTCGCGCCTTGAAGGCAAAAGTTGTTTGCTCATCTGAAGAAGAATCTGACTGCAGTTCTGATGATCTTGAAGACATTGGAAAGGAGCTTGCTATGCTTTGAATAAGTTCCAGAAATTCACCAAGAAGAAAGGATTCAGAAAGTCTTCACGATCCAGCTCAAGGAATGATGAAGCTTCTACTCATGACTACAAGAAGAGAATATGCCACAAGTGCAAGAAACCTGGTCACTACATCTCTGAGTGTCCACAGTGGGAAAATGAGAACAAGAAGAAGAAGAAGAGCAAGGAATATGATTATGACGACAAGAAGAAGAAGAAATACTCAAAGTCTTCTTCCAAGTCTTCCTCAAAGTCTTCATCACACAAGAAGAGCTCATCTGGCAAGGCTCGTGCGTTTGTTGGCAAGGAAATGGATTCAGAGGAGGAGTCTGCTTCTGAGGATGCGGAGGTGGAGTCTGAGGAGGAGTCCGACTCTGGCGTTGCAAGTCTGGCTACAGCCTATGTTGCCAGTCCATCTTCAACACTGAAGACAATGATTTCGTCACCGACGTTGATGCTAATGACAAGGATGACTCTGCTCCCACCTATTGCTTCATGGCACACGGTGCCAAGGTAAACTCACGCAATGCTCACTATCAAACATCCAATGAAGATGACTCTGATTGTGGTTCCAAACCCAGCTACAAAACACTTCCTAAAATTGCAACTGAACAACAGAAAGCTATGGAACATATTCAAAAACTGTTAGACAAAAGTGATGACCTGTTGGACGCTGAAATGACTCAATATCAGTCCTTAATTGAAGACATAAAAATCTTCATGTTAAGTATGAGGAACTTGTAAGTCGTCATGAAACGCTCTCAACAACTCATGAAAATCTTTCCTATGATTATCTTCAAAGGAAGCAAGAACTTGAGAAATTGAGTGCGGTTCATGAAGATCTTCAAAAGGAAAACAAGTCACTTCGCGCTGAACAGATTAGTCCCGCTTAGGAAGGATTTGAACCACCATGTCTTAAATGCCTTGAGCGTGATAACGCTACTTCTGTTGTTGAATGTTCTGCTGCTGCTACTGTTGCAATATCTTCAACTGTTGATGTGGTAACTAACCCCTCTGCTGAGGATGCCACTGCTATTGCTGATGAAAATGCTAGGTTGAAGACATTGCTTGAAACAGGATGTACAAAAGTCTCAAAGGGCATCAGACACTATGTGATGTCCTCAAAAGGCAGATTCTGAACTGAAACCCTAGGAAAGAGGGTGTTGGATTCGAAAGGAAAATGAATGCTGATGGCTCTTACTGGAAGCCTGAGCAGTACCCCAAAACCACATGGGTTGCTGCAAAGGAACCTTCAGTGGATCCATCCACCCTATCTGGCTTCACTTGTGCTAATCCTATTGTCATTAATGAATCCTTTGATGCAAACTATAAACTGTTTAAGAATCAGAATGGTGAAGTGTTTGCCAGGTATATTGGTACTAACTGTAGGAATGGGCCACCTATGAAGAAAGTCTGGGTGCCCAAAAGGTGTCTGGATAATCTTCCTATGGATGTCATCATGACACCACAAGGGAAGAAGACAAACCCCAGACCACAGGCTTCATATGGTCCAAAGGCTTCATACAGACAGAGGACTCACCTGAGTCGCACTAATACAAATGTTTTGCAGGGAAATCATACCCAGGCCTATGAATATGAGCGTGTTTCATCAAACCGCCATGTTCATAAGAACAGGAACTACTCTGCTTATTCCTATGAGTATTATTCACCTCCTGCAAAACTATTTGCCAGGGCTTCAAAGCCAGAGTTCTCAGATGCTGCACTTAGACTCATTGCTTCGAAGCCACCCTTGAAGATGTGGGTGGCTAAGAAAGCTTAACTCTCTTTTGCAGGGAAAGGTCTCCAGCCGAAAATCAAATGCGTCTGAAGCTATTACTGGGGACCTAAAATATCTTGTAGGGCGCAAGATCAAATGCCCAAATGGTCTTATTATGTATTTTGTTCCGGAGTCGCTTGCTATTTGTCCTATCAGTCCTAACCTCGATCTAAGCTTTCATAATCCACTTGCTCGTCAAATGTTTATGCTTCACAATGCTCTTCGTGAAGCCTATCCCCCTAACTGCACTGTAGGGTATGACACCAGCTGCTTCAGAATGGATTATTGGTAGTGGATGTACTAATCACATGACTGGCGAACGAAGTCTTCTCATGGACTCAACCTTATGTCCATCTGACAAAAGTCACATCACATCACAATGCTCTTCGTGAAGCCTATCCCCCTAACTGCACTGTAGGGTATGACACCAGCTGCTTCAGAATGGATTATTGGTAGTGGATGTACTAATCACATGACTGGTGAACGAAGTCTTCTCATGGACTCAACCTTATGTCCATCTGACAAAAGTCACATCACATTTGCTGATATTGGTAAAAGCAAGGTATTGGATCTAGGTAGAGTTGCAATCTCAAAGGATCAGCACATGGACAAAGTGATGCTTGTTGAATCCCTTGGTTTCAACTTAATTTCTGTCTCAATGCTTTGCGATTTGAACATGATTGTGATATTTGGAAAATATCGTTTCCTTGTTCTAATGGAATCTGACAAGTCTCTAGTCTTTTAAGGGTATCGGAAAGATGATTTGTACATGATAAATTTCTCAGCAGGACCACAGCTTGCCGTTTGTCTTATTGCAAAAACTTCAGAGTGTTGGCTCTGGCATCAGAGGCTGGGGCATGCTGGCATGAGGAACTTGCATACTCTCGCAAAGAAGAAGCACGTCATAGGCATCGAGGCTGTCAAGTTCAAGAAGGATCACTTATGCGGTGCCTGCGAAGCTGGAAAGATGATGAGGGCCAAGCATCCCTCGAAGACAATCATGACAACGACTCAACCCTTTGAACTGCTACACATGGACCTCTTCGGCCCTACTCACTACTCTACCCTTACTACTACTGCTTGTCTCTATGGCTTCATCATTGTTGATGATTATTCAAGATATACATGTGTACATATAATCCTCTACAAGACTGAAGTGCAGGATGTCTTCAGACGCTTCGCCAATCGAGCCATGAACAACTACGGCGTCAAGATCAAGCACATCGGAAGTGAAAATGGCATTGAATTCAAGAACACCGGCCTCGACACTTATCTTGATACATTGGGAATCACACATGAGTTCTCAGCTCCGTACACGCCGCAGCAGAATGGCATCGTGGAACACAAGAACAAAACACTCATTAAGATGGCTCGGAAAATGCTCAATGAATACAAGACACCAAGAAAGTTCTGGCCTGAAGCTATTGATACTGCATGCCATGTCATCAACCGTGTTTATCTTCACAAGCTTATGAAGAAAACATCCTATGAACTCCTCACTGGTAAGAAGCCAAATGTCAGTTACTTCAGAGTATTTGGTCCTAGGTGCTGGATCAAGGATCCACATCACACTTCAAAATTTGCACCGAAAGCACATCAAGGTTTTATGCTTGGTTACGGAAAGGATCCGCACTCCGACAGAGTCTTCAACCTCTTTCACTATAAAGTGATTGAAACTGTGGATGTGTGGTTCGATGAGACTAACGGCTTGCAAAGAGAGCACCTGCCAAATGTGCTAGATGAAATTCCACCCAGTGAATCCATCAAGCTTATGGGAACTGGAGAAATCATACCATCTGAAGTACAGCCTGAAGAGGAACTTATCATTTCTGCACCTAATCACCCTGAAGACTATGCTCAGCCTGAAGACAATCCTCCAAACGATGACAATGATTAGCATGAGCAAAATCTTCGTCCAGTTCATCCTCGTGCTGCAAATGAAGTACAGATTGAGAAGATAATTGATAGCATCAATGCACTTGGTCCACTCACTCGTTCAAGGGCAACACAACTAGCAAATTTCTGTGGGCACTTTGCATTTGTCTCAATATCTGAACCCAAGAAAGTTGATGAAGCCTTCATGGAACCTGAATGGATTCAAGCTATGCAAGAAGAGCTTCAACAGTTCGAGCTGAATAATATTTGGGAACTGGTCAAGCGTCCTGATCCTCGTAAACACAATATCATAGGCACTAAATGGATATATCGCAACAAGAAAGATGAGCATGGTCAAGTTGTCAGAAACAAAGCTCGTCTTGTTGCTCAAGGATACACTCATGTCGAAGGAATTGACTTCGATGAAACATTTGCTCCTGTGGCTAGGCTTGAAGCTATTCGCATACTGCTAGCCTATGCAAATCATCATAACATCCTTCTGTATCAAATGGATGTGAAGAGTGCCTTTCTCAGTTGCAAGATTGAATAAGAAGTGTATGTTGCACAACCGCCTGGTTTTCAAGATCCAAAACATCCTGACATGGTTTACAACCTCAATAAGGCACGGTATGGCCTCAAACAAGCCCCTCGTGCTTGGTATGACACACTCAAAGACTTCCTGAAGAGCAAAGGCTTCAAACCTAGTTCCCTGGATCCCACACTCTTCACGAAGACATATGATGGTGAACTGTTTGTGTGCCAAATATATGTGGATGACATTATCTTCGGCTGCACTAATCAAAAATACTGTGATGAGTTTGGACACATGATGCAAGAGCAATATCAGATGTCCATGATGGGTGAACTGAAGTTCTTCCTTGGTCTTCAAATACGGCAGCAACGCAACAACATCTTCATATATCAAGAGAAATACCTCAAAGATTGCCTGAAGAAGTTTGGAATGCAAGACTGCAAAGGTTATACAACGCCAATGCCAACCAAAAGTCATCTGGGTCCTAACGCCAATGGTAAAGAGTTCGATCAAAAGGTATACTGCTCCATGATTGGTTCTTTGCTTTATTTATGTGCATCTAGGCCAGATATCATGCTTAGTGTTTGCATGTGTGCCCGATTCCAAGCGGCACCAAAGGAATCGCATCACTTAGCTGTGAAGCGAATTCTTCGATATTTGGCTTACACCCCAACACTAGGATTATGGTATCCAAGGGGCTTAGAGTTTGATCTAGTTGGATTCTTGGATGCTGGTTATGCTTGTGACAAGGTGGATCGCAAGTCTACATTAGGCACATGTCACTTTCTGGGACGATCACTTGTTTGTTGGTCTTCAAAGAAGCAGAACTGTGTATCTCTCTCCACTGTTGAATCTGAATACATTGCTGCTGGATCTTGCCGCGCTCAGCTTCTATGGATGAAGCAAACACTCAAAGACTATGGTATCCATGTGAAGCAATTACCACTCTACTGCGACAATGAAAGCGCCATCAAGATTGCCAACAACCCAGTTCAGCACTCGAAGACAAAGCACATTCAGATCCATCATCACTTTCTCAGAGATCATGTCATGAAGGAAGATACTGATATCATTCACGTTAACACTGAAGAGCAACTGGCAGATATCTTCACAAAGCCCTTGGATGAGAAAAGGGTTTGCAAGTTGCAGTGTGAGATAAATATCTTGGAATCCTCAAATGTCCTGTAATCAGGCACACATCCTAACACTTATGCATGTTGATGACTTAGATGTGCAACACACAAAGTAACGTATATCTTAAATCAATGAAGACTTACACTCGAAATGTGAATAGATTAACGCGGAATTTGACTTCGGAGCGCCACAATAATTGTGTGTCATGTCTGGGTCTAATACTTCCTATACGGTGGGTAACGCCACCACCAAACTTTGGTTTGGAGTGCTTTCTGTTGGCGTTACATTTGCTATGTCTTCGCATTCATTTTTTCTTCGAATTTCAACATGTCCTCATGTTTATCTTCACTATTGAGTCGGTCTTATTCGGATATATTCATATATTAGCGTTCTGTCCTCTACAACATTCACTTATAGCTATGTCTTCTCATTTTCAATCTTTTGAACTAAATGAATGTGATCGGACCCTAACCTTTCTATGCTCCCATCTCAAATCTATCTATCCAAATCATATGCATTCTATTGAAATTGTCGAATGTCTTCTCCGCGTCCTTGTCAGCAGAAGATACAGAGACAAACATTAAATCTATTTTAAATGCTCAATCCATTTTGCCTGAAACCCGGAGAAGCGGGAACGACCACCCGACAATCCAGGCGTGCGTGGGAACGTGGAACAACCTCCAATGTGTTGCATGTTCGCCACGTGTCCTTCAGATGTGAAACGCCAGGGGCACCTGCGTAATAACGATGCGCCGTCCCTGTCCTTATAAATACACGCCACACCCCAGTCATCATCTCTTCTTCCACTTCTCCTTCTCGCACAAACCCTAGCGCCACCTCTAGCTCTCGACAACGCCGGCGTCGAAGCGCTTAGCTACAGCGACCTCACTCATGCCAGCCGCGGACATCGTCTTCTCCGCCGTCGACGTAGGTGTCCTCCATCGCCAAGTTAGGGCACGGAAGATCGAACTGCCCGACCTCATCTCCTACTCCATCTAGCAGTTCCTCGAGTGGTAAATAAAAACTCCTTTTACAGTCCTTTTTTATCCGATAGATTCATCTTTTTCAACCACAAGTGGTTTCTGTCCCAACAAATTGAATCTATCCTTTTCTGCATCTCATAACATGCCTAGTATGTTCACTTATGCTTCACAAAGTAGTTAGATTCCTCACTTGTACTTATTCGTGGATTCTTACAAATCTGGAACCAAGTCTCTACATATGAGTGAATGTCTTCGCACTATGAGGTCAATGTCTTCTAAACTGATTTATCTTCAAAATCTTCTGAGAATGCATATGACCTCTTCCCCTTCCCTCGCATCTCTAATGCTGTCACAGGTACATGTCCGTGGCAGAATCCCTTGGTTCTCATAGTCTGCATTCATTTGCAAAGTTCTTACAGCATCACATCAATTCTCCCGAAGCTAATTCCTATCTGACTAGCAGAACGAAGCCTTTGCACGTTCTGAAGCCTTTCAGTCTGAACTTCATGGCAACAGAAAAATCAGTCAGGAAGGGCGGCAGACAACACCGTGAAAACACTGCCAAGGACCTGCCACCGGATCTCTATGATCTATACAAGTCAAATCCAGAAGAGACCTATGGAGAACGCAAGAACCGAATTCAATGGATTCGAAGACATTGGGCGGAGGAATGGTTCAAGTACGTATTTGTCACTGACGAATATGCTCAAAAGAATGCCATCAAGGGCCCCTGGGAGATATTATATACAAAGATCTTCAGCCCAAGTCGAAGTCCGAAGCTATTGCTCAAGGCTTCTACCCCTGCATGATCCATGGACCTCAGCCTGCTAATGCCGACCCATCCTCTCTGTTATGGTGTCGTGAAGACAATCTCTTTAAGCACAACTTCCAGTTTGCCAAAACTTCTACCAAAGAGAACAAGTCACTAGGGTTAGACTTCAACCTTGGTCCCTCTGCTCCTCGTGCCGATGGCACACGCGATGCTGAACCAAATATTGTTGGGCCCTTCTACAACCTTGAAGGTCTCATCACTCACATTTAGGTTCAAGGGGCATTCGTGGATCACTCTGCAGACGACGCTGATTCTGACGAAGCGCCTGCACCACCAAAGCCTGTGAAGCAAAAGAAACCAAAGGCTTCAAAGCCCTCCTCCATACCAAAGGTCTCGCGGGCGAAGCCTCTGGCCACTGCACCTCCTGAAGCTAGTGTGCAGTCTTAAGATCTCTCTCGCATCTCCAAGTCTAACAAGATGAAGAAACCCATGCAACCAACTGGTCAAGCATTGACCCCTGCTGCCGTTCTGAGGAATGAGAACGAAGCCATTGATATGTCTAGCGATGGATCTTGGCGATGATGCTCTTGAGCTGCTTATAAAGAGCAAGCAAGAGGCGGAAATCTTCAATGATCTTCCCTCTCTTTGATGTGGAGATCCTATACAAGTTCATTGATGAGTGGTTTGACAGCCCAGACCTCAGTTTTGATGATCTTCAACTCCCAATTGGCCTCAGCATCTCCTTCCATGGAGCCATTGCTCCTGAGCTGGCTCTTGCACAGAGAATTGTTGATCTGAAGCACAAGATTGATTATGAAAAGGCTCAGTTCAAGAAGCACATGGCCAAGCTCAACGTGGAAGACGTCCAAAACTTCAAGGTCATGCTGCATGAGCTCAAGGAGGCGTTCCACAAGGCACGTGAGGAAGCTAAAGGTTCTCGAGAGCGCATGAAACACCTGGCTGCCAAATGTGTTCAAGGCTACAATGAAGCTCAAAAGCGCAAGGCTTTGGGGCGACCAGGCATCGACCCCAGAATGGCTGCCAAGAAGAAGCATGCTGTGGCCCAACCAGAAGCATCAAGGCAGGAAGAACCTCGCATTGTCTTCCTGGCCAGTATGACAGGCTCGAAGCCTAAAGTCCCCACAGTGGCTTCGGAGCTCAGGAAAACAAGGGCAGCTGAAGACGAAGCCCGAAAGCGCAAGACCAAGGCCACCACTGATGATGCTCCACCGACCAAGAAGAGAAAAACCAAGAAGAAAGATCGGGCTGCTGCCACAGAGCCCCTTGTCATCGAGCCAATCTCAGTTGCTCGTCCTGCGTCTGAACACCGTGAGCGCCAGTTGATAGTTCATGAGCCTGCTTCCACAGAGGCTCCAGAAGTTGAAGACATTCCAACTGTTGACCCCACCGCAGCTTAAGACATTGGTCATCAAGACAATGTTGAAGATGATGAAGTCCTTCCTCAGATCAAACACAATGTGGTATCATCGCCTGTTCTCACGAACAGCGAACTCATCAGCATTGGTCGTCCATTGACGCCAATTGCTTAGGATGACTCATGGGCTCATCACCCACAAGACTCCCCCCTGTTGAGAAGAATCACCAAGTACTCCCCCACCTCAAGTCACCACTTCGGTTCTTGAAGACAATGACATTGTGGCCCAACCAACTCCATCTTCACAAGCGTCGCCAGCGTTCCGCAGGCTTCACAAAGCACCACGGCCACAGGTCACTCTGTCAAGTGTTCCAGAAGGAGAAGAGCGCCAATCCGTTTCATGCCAAGTCTTTCCTGAAGCCTCTCCTAATGCGAACATCCCCGAGTCTAAAGCCAAAGTGGCTGAAGATATTCCGGCTACATCAGCCGATGAACAACAAGAACCAAGACATGAAGAAGAACGTGTTGCTACACCCCCAACCAACCCTGAAGTTGTTTCGAGGAGAACGTGTCCGACCCTCCAGCTACTCGAGTGGAGGTTGAAAACTCTGAGGCGGCCACTAACACCAACACTGAAGCCAATGACGTTGTCATGGCCGAAGCTAATGTGCCGCCTGAAGCTACTGTGGCGCCTGGCGTTAATGTGGTGCCAGAAGTAATTGCACCTGAAGCCAATCTGCAGCCCGAAGCCAATGCCACTGCTCATGTACCGCCTCCACGGCCACACACCCTTGAGCAAGCATTCTATCAAGGCCAACTTACCACCGCACGCTGGCCCATTCTGGTTCCTCCACCTGCTGCTGGTCCACAATTTGACTATCATGTGGAGCACGGGCCTTAGGTCCAGAAGCCAAAGCCAAGGCTGCCAAGGTTTCCAGGTACTTCAACTTCACCAGGATCGTTTAATCTGAATGGCTTCAAGGCACACAACACATTCTTTGACGGTTCCAAGAACCCCTGGACAAGGCCAAGAATCTCATCAGATCAATTATGGAGTTATCAGCAGTGCAGCTACTATTCCTGCATCTTTTACAATCAGGGGCGCATTTTCCCTCATATGCATCTAGACAGCGAAGCCATGGCTGGCATGCCTTGCCTAGAAGAAGCCCTTGACTGCTTCAGAGATGTTGGCCTTCTACAGTTTGTGACTACCAAAGAACATTGGAATGAAGAGCTTCTGCTACAATTCTATTCTACCCTTCACATTCGCGGCTACAACAGGGATCCGAAGACTTGGATCCTTAAGTGGATGACAAGCGATGTACACCATGAAGCTAAAGCCCAAGACATCATTGAGCTTACTGCCCTGCCCACTCCTGGTGAACCTTATGAACCAGGTTGTCAGCTACACCAGAATGTGTTGGAAAGCATCTTCCAGAAGCCAGAGCCAAACATGAGTCAAATGCTGAGCATGATGAAGCCACTGCCACAAGACGCTGACTATCCTAAGGAGTTCTTTTTTGAAGACCTAGAGTATCTGCCCCGCACTATTTATCATATTATCAGGCGAACTCTCTGGCCGGTCAAAGGACATTCTCCTGCAGTAAAGCTTGAAGGAGCAATGAAGACATTGGTTTTCTATATCTTCAATGGCATCAGCTTCACTACTCAAGACTTCTTCATCAGACAACTGGCTACATCTGGCTCCGATATCTTTGGTATGAAGTTCTATGCTCCATGGATAATGCGCCCCATCAAGCTTCACTCTGCTATGAACTATCAGCTGTCTACACGCAATCATCTTATATTCTTGCCAGAGGTTGATTTGTCTGTCGCATCCATTTACCCAGAGCCTGCAAAGGAGCCAATTTATCTTCACAATGTCGATCATCAAAGCTTCACCCAGCCCATTGAAGGAGTTCGGGCCGTTTCTCGTGTTTATCCCTTGGCTGGCAATACATGTGCCCCCACACCCATACTAAAGCCACTGCAAGTACCATCGCCCAAAGACCTCGGAAGCGATCTTGTGTTCTCAATGACCGAGAGCTTCTCGTCGCTCTACATCAGAAACAGGATAAGCATCATGACTGGCTTAAACGTCAGATGCAAAGCTTCTTGGTGGACGTCAATCGCATTCACAATCTTGCCACCAAGAATGCCTTTGTTACACATGAAACCTGTCGGAGGTCATGGAAGAGCTTGACATTGCTCAGTGCTGAAGCTGATCTTCAAGACGATGGCTTCACACAGAGATTCAATTTTGACTCAACTCCTCCAAGGAATGCTCACTTGCGTCGGACTCCCTCACTCAAAGACTCTGACTATTCCTCCTCAGCTGCGTCGGTGAATGCCAGAGTCATAGATGATCAAGATGATGCTACCTCACCACCTCCAACTTCAGCGCGTATCGACACTGCACCAAGTTCTTCTGCACCACTGACCCTCAACGACGACCCTGCTGCTTCGCTTACTCCTCATGGGAACGAGTAGAAGCTCTATGTCTTCAAACCTTTTTGGTCATTACTGACAAAAGGGGGAGAAGCTTATGAGTTGATAGTCTTCAAGCGGGTCCATATGGGTGGTTGTTATACTTTTGCTACTTTTGCCAAGTGCTCACAACTCTCGCTTTTGATACATTTGGTTCGTTTTGAGTTGTAACACTTAAACTTGATGGTCGTCTGCTACCTTTTCGACACTATGTGATGTGATGATAAATTCCGCATGTGGGACGATAAATTCCGCACGAAGTCATTTTGCAGACGTCCATTTTTCATTATGCATGTCATTATCTTCGTTATATCCCTTCATGCATGATGAATTGTATTCATAAGTAGAAGGGGAGCTCCGCAAGTACAACCTGCCATGTGCATTTGCATTCAAAAGCAATATACTTATATGCACATCTTAATGGGGAGCCTTTCTGCTACTTATGAAGACAATACCTCAATCCTTCACAATTTCACATACTTTTATCCCCATTGAAAACTTAAACTAGTTTGTCATCAATCATCAAAAAGGGGGAGATTGTAAGTGCATCTAGTGCCACCCCTAGTTGGTTTTGGAGTATTGACGGCAAACCTGGTTGAGGGACTAATGTGTTTGTGAGAATTGCAGGATAACACAGGTAGTAGTCCCTCATTGATTCGGTTTGCCTACCGGAGATGACCCCTAAAAATGTGTGAAGACATTGAACACTATGGTGGTATGTGAAGATATTCACGGTGAAGACTATGACATGAGAAGAAATCGCATGAGGACTTTGGAGCGCGAAGACAGAGTTGTTTCGTAGTTTCATTTTCTTCTTTGTTGAGTCATAGGAACCACCATACTGTTAAGTGGGGTCCAAGTGAACATAGTCAGAATGACTAAAGTGATGCTCAACCACAATCCTATGTCTTCGAGCGAAGACAATGAGAGCAAATCTTATCCAGAGCTGGATGAGTCAGCTTTACTTGTAGCCCAAGTAAGGTTGCCGCGTGTGTTTGAAATCTGGCCGTTGGAACGCGTGTCAGTTCCTTAGTGACCCAGGGTCATTTCGAACAAATCAGTTCGGGTTGCCTAGTGGCTATAAATAGCCCACCCCCTACACCATAAATTGGTGGCTGCTCAGAGTTAGTGCACGACTTTTGTCGTTTGAGAACAACCCACCTCGAAGCCTTTGAGAGAGAAATCCTTGCGAGGACAAAGCCCTAAACACCCAGAGCCAAAGAGTGTTAGGCATCACTGAAGTCTTCCTGTCTGTGTGATCCGAAGACTTGTTACACTTGAGGACTGTGAATCCTTCAGCCGGTTACGCGTCGTGTTCTGAGCATCCAAGAGTCATTGTGGATCGTCGGTGAACGAAGTCTGTGAAGGTTTGGAAGTATACCTTGAAGACTTACCTAAGTAATTGGGTGAGGACTGGGTGTCCTTAGCTCAAGGGGAATAAGGTGATGATGCGGTCTTCTGAGTTGAATCTCAGCCTGCCTAACCAAACGTACAGTTGTCACAGCAACTGGAACTGGTCCAAAAATTCCTTGTCTTCACCAAGCAACTGGTTCTATGCTTCCCATCTCTTTATTTACAGTTGGTCCTTGTGAAGTCATTGCCTGTTTGCATTATCTATTTGTCTTCACTGTGTGACTATTTGTCCTGATTGGCTTCAATCTATCTTCCATCCTGATCCGTACTGCCTAGCTGCTATTAGTCTTCGTGCTTTCACTTCATTGAATACTTGACTATGGCTTGCCTAGTGTAGTCTACCTTCCGCTGCATGTTTATAGGTTCATTTCTATCGATTGTCTTCGAAACTCCCATGTTTTGAAGACTTCCATAAAAATTGCCTATTCACCCCCCTCTAGTCGATAACTAGCACTTTCAGTTTGCAATAATATTGAAAGTGGGTTTGGAAGAGTGTCAACTTTGGATACCACATATTTGGAGAATGTTCAATCTTATGAAGTTTTTGATGAAAGTGGGTTTGGAGAGGTCATGACTTTAGTTAATGTTGATCCCACTATTTTGGAAGAGTGTTAACTTTGCATACATGTGGATTGTGTTAATAATATGTTTTGTGGTAGCTATATTGTTGAATTTGATTATGATCCTACATGTAATTATTATGAGAGAGGAAAATATGGTGGTACAAATTTTCATGTTACTAAATTACCTCTCATTATGTTGAGATTGCTATTGTTTCTTTCTGCTTCCTTGCATATGCTAGTTTTTGCTTGCCTTGATAATTTGTTTGCCTATAAGATGCCTATGTATAGGAAGTATGTTAGACTTAGATGTGTTTGTCACGTGTTTTATGATGCTTTCTTTGTGCTTCAATTCTTGTCTTTCATGTGAGCATCGTTGAAATCTTATGCCTAGCTATAAGGCTTTAAAGAAAAGTGCTTGTTGGGAGACAACCCAATATTTTTACTTTCTGTTATTCAATAAATAATTCATCTAGCCTCTATTTTGATGTGGTTCTATGCTTTTAATTAGTGTTTCTGCCAAGTAGAACCATTGGGAAGACTTGGGGAAAGTCTTTGCGATCTTGCTGTAAAAAAACAGAAACTTTGGCGCTCACGAGATTTGCTGCCATTTTTTACTGGAGAGTGCGATTAGGTTGATTCTTTTTGAAGATGATTAATAGATAAATTCCTCACGTCCATAAATTTATTTTAGAATTTTTGGGGTTACATAAGTATTCGAAACCTACGGATTACTAAAGACTGTTATGTTTTTGACAGATTCTGTTTTTTGTGTGTTGTTTGCTTATTTTGATGAATCTATGGCTAGTATCGGAGGTTATGAACCATAGAGAAGTTGGAATACAGTAGGTTTAACACCAAAATAAATAAAGAATGAGTTCATTACAGTACCTTAAGTGGTGGTTTGTTTTCTTATACTAACGGAGCTCATGAGATTTTCTATTTAAGTTTTGTGTTGTGAAGTTTTCAAGTTTTGAGTAAAAATTTGATGGATTGTGGAATAAGGAGTGGAAAGAGCCTAAGATTTGGATTCCCAAGGCACCCCAATGTAAAATTCAAGGACAACCAAAAGCCTAAGCTTGGGGATGCCCCGGAAGGCATCCCGTCTTTCGTCTTCTTCTATCGGTAACTTTACTTGAGGCTATATTTTTATTCAGCACATGATATGTGGTTTGCTTGGAGCGTCTTGTATGATTTTAGTCTTTGCTTTTTAGTTTACCACAATCATCCTTGATGTACACAACTTTTGGGAGATACACATATGACTTGTAATTTATTAGAATACTCTATGTGCTTCACTTATATCTTTTGAGCTAAATAATTTTGCTCTAGTGCTTCACTTATATCTTTTAGAGCACGATGGTGATTTTATTTTATAGAAATTATTGAGCATGATTTATTTATTGAGCATGATTTATTTATTTATTGTCTTCATTATGAGTGGCGGTCGAGGACGAGCTATTGTCTTTTCCTACCATTCTATCCCCCTAGCAGCATGCACGTAGTACTTTGTTTCGATAACTAATAAATTTTTGCAATAAGTATGTGAGTTCTTTATGACTAATGTTGAGTCCATGGATTATACGCACTCTCACCCTTCCATCATTGCTAGCCTCACTAGTACCGCGCAACTTTCGCCGGAACCATAAACCCACCATATACCTTCCTCAAAACAGCCACCATACCTACCTATTATAGCATTACCATAGCCACTCCGAGATATATGCCATGCAACTTTCCACCATTACGTTTGTTATGACACGCTTCATCATTGTCATATTGCTTCGCATGATCATGTAGTTGACATAGTATTTGTGGCAAAGCCACCGTTCATAATTCTTTCATACATGTCACTCATGAGTCATTGCACATCCCGGAACACCACCGGAGGCATTCACATAGAGTCATATCTTGTTCTAAGAATTGAGTTGTAAGTAAATAAAGTGTGATGATCATCATTATTAGAGCATTGTCCCATGTGAGGAAAGGATGATGGAGACTATGATTCCCCCACAAGTCGGGATGAGACTCCGGACGAAAAATAAAAAAATAAAGAAAAAAAGAGGCCATAAAAAGGAGATAAGGCCCAAAAAATGAATAATGAGAGAAAAAGAGAGAAGGGACAATGTTACTATCCTTTTACAACACTTGTGCTTCAAAGTAGCACCATGATCTTCTTGATAGAGAGTCTCCTATGTTTATCACTTTCATATACTAGTGGGAATTTTACATTAAAGAACTCGGCTTGTATATTCCAATGATGGGCTTCCTCAAATGCCCTAGGTCTTCGTGAGCGAGCAAGTTGGATGCACACCCACTTAGTTTCTTTTTGAGCTTTCATACACTTATAGCTCTAGTGCATCCGTTACATGGCAATCTGTCGGCGTTATGGGAACGGGGGTCCCCAGACTTGCCTACCTGTGGCCCATGGCGTGGCTGAGCTAACAGGTCTGTACGGCCCATCTTCATCGACGAGGTATTCAAGACCCTCGCGAGGGGCCAGGCCTCGCGAGGCGGGTGACGCAAGACCTCCTCAGGAGCGGCCTCGCCAGGCAGGCTCACGAGGGATGGAGAGATCAAGGCAAGGCAACCCTCGCGAGGTCCTCGTGACGTGAGCCATGACGATCGAGACCAGGCAGGCGCCAGGCGGGCGCAAGCGCGCAATGTCCTTGCTTCCTCTTTGGTGCCAAGGGGGCAAGCACAGGCGCGGACTATCGAGGAATCAAGCAAAGGTTTTCATATCGGTGCCACTACAAGAAATATGTCAACTTGTGACCACCACTATTGGTCACTGGATGGTCACAAATTTCCATTTGTGACCTTTTTGTGACCAAAAACATAAGGTCAAAAGCTGGCCGTCATAAACTGACATTAGCGACCTTTCTTCTGGAATGGTCGCAAACGTTTATGACCAAAAAAAAGGTCGTAGATTTAACGACCAACTATTTTGGTCACTAGCAATCCGACCACACCACGTCAGATCCACCGTCGCAAGCTGACGTGGCAGACTTACGACCAAATGAAAAGGTCGTAAAATAGAATCAGCCCGGTCCATTTCAGCCGTCTTGATGGGCCAAGCCCAATAATTCAGCGCATTTAATTTTTTTCTCTTTATTTTGCTTATCTGCATGGGCCTGTCCCAATAATTTGGCCTTTTATTTTCTGGGAATGGAGCCTTTTTCTGATGATTTTTTTTATATTCCACTATTGTTTTGGGCCACAGTCTTTTTAGTCTAGTTCAAATTTGGGCCTTGGCCTTTTTATTTTGTGTTATGCAGCCTTTTGTAAAAAATTTCTTACAGTCATTTCTTTTTTTAGGCCCAAGCCTTTTTAGTCTAATTCTTGTTTGGGCCTCGGCCTTTTTAGAGCCCAGGTTCATATTTTGCATGACTTCAGAAAATGATCCACAAGCCCAGGTTCACAAGATCCACATAACTATAAACAAGCCCAGGTTCACAAGATCCACAAGTGATCCACAAGGCATAAAACAGCCAGGTGCAAAACACTACCAGATGCAAAACACTACCAAGTGCAAAATGCAACAAACACTACCAGATGCAAAACACTACCAGATCCACATAAGTTCACGACCTACTATGACATAACTTCACATCAAGTTCAAAGACAAACTGCACAACAAGTTCAAAGACCATCAAACTGCCTTAGCTCCAAAGAGAGCCATCAAGTGGGCTAACTGCTCTTCCTGCTCTTGAAACTTCTTGCGCAGCAGCTCAAGTTCCTTGTCGCATGCAGCTTCAGATTCTTCCGCCTTCATCTTGATTGCCGCCAATTCTTCTTGCATCACATCAGCTTGAAGCTCAGACCTCTCCAGCTTCTGCTCAAGGTCACGAACATGAGCAGCAACTTCAGTTGTTGCTTTGCCGGAGTTGTTCCTAGATGACTGGAGCCCAACATTCCTGAGGAATGTGCTTTGCTTGACTTCGGTCTTGAGGACTTGTTCGACAATTTCAACAGCAGACTTTGGCTCTTCACCTTCTGGTACCGGCGCGTCCTTCATTTTTTCCATCTCAAGCTAGCATATGGAGGAAAATGATAGGCATTAGTGGGAGATCTATTTCACATTTTGCAAACCAAACCAAGCAAGAGAAACCAAACTAGCACACAAATGGATTATTTGAAGTAACCAAACCGGCACACAAAATATATACAAGAAGATGATGACTAGTGACCTGGAGACATGCAATTGGAACAATATGATCACTTCATTAAGCCTAGAATGGTGGTTCTATATAAGATGGCTTCCCGAGTGAGCCGATCATCAAACTAACATTCAGATCAAATTTCATCATATCATAAAAAATGCATCAAATAGCTACAGCAAGTTCTGATATCTTTGTTGAACTATCAAACAACATCAAAGCATGGAACATAGCGTGTGTTCTTGACTGGCTCCGAATCAAACAAGATCAAATCATCAAAGCATCAAAGCTGGCTGTGAATCAAACAGGGCAAAGCATGGAGTGACTTACTATAGCAGTCTTGACTGGCTCCGAAAACCCGTGCTTCTTGCTGTTGTGGGTGGCCTTAAACAATTCAATCGCAGACAGCTCCTCACCCTTACGCTCTTCTTTCTGAAATGTTTTTCAACAAAAATCAAAATGTTATTCAACAAGAATTAGAAATGTTATTCAATGAGGATCAAACGGTAAGGTCTCTAGAGAAGAGTTCTCACAGTGGCAAAAATGTGTGCTGTGTAGTGCCTGGAACCAGTTCTGTGATTGTACACGACTTTTTCTTGATTCATCTTGTTCGACACACAGGTTTCCTACAAAAAAGCATACTGTCAGCATGATCTAGCACTAGCATATCATGTGCAGAACATAAAGCATCAAACAAAGCAGAGACAAACCTTGTGTCTTGGGGTAGACCACATCTCCACCAGATCTTGCCATTCACCATCCGTTAGATCAGGCACCGGAGACTTAATGCTGACTTTATTTTTGGCTACGGTATAAAAATACTTCTTCTTGATCTGATGGCGTCTGTTCTTTGAATATTTCTGCAGAATATCTTTGCACGAGGTCTTGATGGTCTCCGAGTCCGTGTTCATCTCAAAATTTGCCTACCAAGATAGCAAACAAGGTAGGAACAATATTAGTGATCATGCATAGGTGTAACAGAAAATAGATAGCACATCAACTATGAAACAAGTAGCTTACAGCAACTTTCCCAATGTATTTCTCCAATAGACTAGCATTTTTTTCTATAGCTTGAAGTGAGGAAGAATCGGAAGATGGCTTTTTGCAACGAGTCCACACTCAGAAGCAAGCTTTGCTGCCTGCAGAGGCTTCTCTGGACGACTCATCCCTTCGGCAATTTGGATAGGCACCTTGCTACCAAGCGACTTGGTGATCCTCTCTAGCCCTTTTCCCTTTCTAAGTCTAGTCTTGGGAGTCATTGCATCTAAAAATGAAACTGAACTCATAAATTAGAATAGAAATCGACAAATGCAGGAATCGACAAAAGCATACATGATCATTCCATTTGTAAAATGCACTAGTAAAAGATAGTATTGCAAAGGTCAACTTGCCTGATTGAAGCACAAGCTGCTGTTCTTCTTCATTGATGACAGCGTTCCTGTCAATTGAAGGTGCAACAGGGCTGAGGTCTGTGTGGACAGTGCCTGCTTCATCAATGCAGATGGTTCCTGCTTCATCTAGGCAGACAGTGCCACTTCCATCCATGCTGAGAGTGGTTCCTTCATCCATGGGCAGCAACTCATCACCCATTTGCACCGAGGTCTGAGAGTCCATGCGCAGCATACTTTCCTGATGGTCCGTCGCAGTCGCCATCCTTGCTTTCTGCCTTGTGACTCTATCAAGGGTAGGTTCATCAGGTTCCAGGATCCTATTTTTTTGTCCTGGAGCTGGGGCCATCACCCTTCCTGGAGGCATTGCGGCAGATGTTTCTGAGCTCTTGTTCTTCTTGCTGACTGTCTTCTTAACACCAGGCCTCTTCGTCCTAGATTCCTTCAGTGCCTCGTATAAACAGCACGGAAAAAAGCATTAGATCACAATAGAAATATGTGAGGACAAGGAATAACATAGAATAATAGAACCCCAACCCTCCAAGCAAGACAGAGTTTGCACCTTAACAATCTTGTTGACTACAACATCATCCACTTCCTCTCCATCAATAACTTCATCCTCCTTAGGATTGTACTCTGGGTCATCATTGAAAACTCCACTACCCTCTTGAACCTCATCACTTCTACCTTCTTGTACACCATTTGTTTTCCTAATCATCGATGCTATTGCACCGATGCCAAGGGACTGGAACATCCGATTGTTCCTCATGATATTTCTAGCCCTAACCTTCTCCTACTCGGTGGGAGGCTCTTCTTTGCATGATAAAGGAAAGGTAACTATTAGGTGAATGTTTGGAATGCATGGACAGGCAGCCAAACATATCTTATGAAATTTTATTATCATTTAATCCTAGTTATTCAGGTAAGGAAGACTAACAGCACACAGGCACAATTAAGCCAGCTTATTCAGATTGCAGCAATACATTTCACTTAGCATATTAAGACACAGATTTTATGAAACTGACAGTATAACCACAAGGAGCAAGTTGCATACCAACGGTTGGCCTCATGCTTGAACTTGTCATCCTTGCCATGGATGATCTTGAGGTGGTGCTTGCAAAATAGAATAAACAACAATCAGATACAACAAGGATAAAGTAAAATGATGCACTTGTATCAATAAAGGAAAGCATTTGGACCATCATGCACATACATGTAATACATGTGAAACAAACTTGATGGATCAACAATACAGTGATCTAGTGTTATTAATTAAGCAAACATGTAAGTGCACTAAACAAGCATGCATGTACACTAGTAGCAAGTAAGCAAAGTGCATAAGTGCTACTAATACAAGCAAGCAAGCAAGCAAGCAAAGTGCTATTGATAGAAACAAGCAAGCAATGAAGGAAATTGAAGATAAGCAAGCAAGTACTATTGATACAAACCCTAATTAATAAGCAAGCAAGTAACTTCTTCTCCAAGTTATACTAATACTAGCAAGTACTGCTGATGGAAACCCTAATTAAGCATGTACTGCTGATAGAGCCCACCCCGCGCTCTCTTTCCTTCCCCAATCCCCACATGATCACATATACATCATGTGGTAAATCTGACAACGTCTCGTGCTAGTATTAGTATAGCACAATGGTCTACAGTATATGATTGCTACTGTGACAACACTATCAGGTACACCATGAATGGCAGATGGACTTAATCATTTAGTATTAGTATAGCTCGTAGGAATGGCAATGTCTCGTGCTAGTATTAGTATAGCTCACAGTAATGGAAGATGGACTTAATCATTTAGTAATGAACACCATGAATTAACTAGACAAACCCAGAGAGCATATATCACACCTACATGAACTACTCTAGTAGTACAGTGAGCAGAAAGCTTTCTATATGTAAACCAAAGCATGGCAGGAGCTCACAGGATAGAAACCAAACATGAATGGGAACCTACATACCCTAGATAGCATGGGAACAACAACTACAGAGCTTTAGATTTAGTGGTGACCATAATCAAGAACAAATAACAGAGTGCCACAGCAAGCAAAACAAATCGAACACCCAAAAAGAATAACATCCTTGTTCTAGCAAATACAAAACAGGGAGAAGGCTTCAAAGGAAGATTTCTCAAAGAACATGTAGCCATTTCTGCGAAGATGCAAATGGATATCAATACTTCACACAATGGCACAACAATTACAGCACAATAGCTTACTCCAGGTTCTTATTTAACTCAAGAGGTGGCACTAAACTAGCCAAGTAAATTTAAAAGGAATATGCAATATAATCCAAAACTTTAGTACCTGCTAGGGATTCCAAAGAGAAAACTACTACATCATGTTAACTATTAGTATGGCTACAAACGACCTCTTACAGACATCAACTTCAATGTCATCAAGCAAGCAAATCGCTATGACTACAGATTAACAAAGCATAACAAGGATTAACAAGGCAAATGGCTCTGAAGTAATACACTATGACAAGTAAAGATTAACAAACCATAACAAGGATTGGCAGCAGAGGGAGATGGAGATGGACAAAAACCTGCTTTTGTGGTAGCCGTGCTTGAGCTCCTCCTCCTGATGCTGCTCAATGACCTGCATGACAAACAAGGCCATGGATGAGCTGCCACAGGGCATCCACATGACAACACAAAACATCAAGCAACGACATTGACAGGGATGCAAAATCAAAATAGAGCATACAAAATCTAGATTAAAGAACCACCTCCCCACAAAACCCTAACCCCATGAATCCATCCCCATCTCAAAATCACATTACCAACGACATGAACCCTGACCCCATGAACAAGAAGGATATCATCCCATGAATCCTAACCCCATGAATCCATCCCCATCCCCATGAAGAAGAACCCTAACCACCAAGAGATCCTAACCCTAACCATCAGGAGATCCTAACCCTAGAAGATGCACCATGAGATCCTAACCCTAGAAGATGCACCATGAGATCCACCGAACCACCAGAAAATCCTAACCCTAACGAGGGGAGTACTTGTCGTCGTGTTGTAGATGATGCAGCAGTGGCTCCTGTCGCAGTCGTCGCTCGCGTCTACCCTCTTGTCACCACCGTCGTCGATGTAGAGGAGCGGAGCAGCGATTCGTCATCGCGGAGCAGAGCGGGGCGGGGCGGAGCAGAGGAGGAGGGGCTTGGGTTGCGGGGTGGGGAGAGGGGAGGGGGGATTCGTCGGGGCTGGGAGGTGGGGAATGGAGGGGTGGAGCAGAGGACGGGCGGCGGGGCTGCGCGGAGCAGGGGAGGGAGTGGTCGTCGGCGGGGCGGCTCGGGGAGGGAGAAGCTAGGGTTCGCCGGGGAGATGGGAGGGGAATGGGGAAATTTGGGGAGGGGAGGGGTGGCGGTGCGGCACGGAGCGGGGCTGCGTGAAGCAGGGGAGGGCGGCGGGGCGGCGCGGAGCTGGGTTCGTCGGCGTTCGGCGGCGGAGCAGAGGAGGGAGGGTTGCGGGATGGGGAATGGGGAGTGGGATAGGGTTGCGGGCGGGGAGGGGAGATTTTGGGAGGGGGGAGGGGATCCAGCGTGTTAGTGGGAGAGGGAGTGGTGGGACCCGCCTGGTAGTGGGAGAGGGAGTGGAGGGAAATTTTGGGAGAGGGAAATTTTGGTGGAGGGAAAATTTTGGTGTGGGAGGGAAATCCTTTTGGGTTTGGGGGTAGAAAAAATAGGGTTTTTTGTAAATTTTGTAGAAATCAAGGTTAAAATCATACCGAGTAGCTGAAGAAAACGCCGGTATTGCAAGTTTAGTATTTTGTCTAGTTGGTAGGCCACATTTGATGATGTGAAGCGGAGGTCTCCCATTTTTTTGATTTTTTTTGAATTTTTTATGGTGTTTACAAAAACCGGCCGATTTCGTCGCGGCGACCGTCCGTGGCTAGGGATTGAGCCATGCAAATCTGTTGTCGATTCTTTGATGAAATGCCTACCTGTGAAGCTAAAAAGCATTTTTAGTGAAAATAACGAGCAAGCTATGGAGGACCCGGAGTTCAAATTCCAGCCGGTTCCAGCTGAATCGGCCGAAGGTGGTCTGAATTGCCGGGAGTAGCTACGAGGGTCGGAAATGCATGCTTTTTGGCGACCGTCCGTAAAATAGGGTCTACTTTCAGATAGACATGGAATGGCGCCGTTTGGGGTGCCCCTCCTTGTAGCCGCTTCACGAAAAACGCATGTCTTTTGCATTCAAGAAATGAAAAACGGTTTTTTTTGTTAAACAAGTTGGAACCTCGCTTTGGCAACATTGTTTGCCATCACAAGACGGAGGCATGCGCCCAATTTGGGCATATTATCAGAAAATATTCAACGGATGCGGCCATATCATTGCTAGTTTGGCTTGAAGGCCATGAATCTTCGTTCATGGTAGGTCGTTTTTGAGAACACTTTTTCAAGAAAATGCCGGTATTGCAAGTTTAGTATTTTTGCTAGTTGGTAGGCCACATTTGATGATGTCACGAGGAGGTCTCCCATTTTTTTGATTTTTTTTGAATTTTTTACGGTGTTTTCAAAAACCGGCCGATTTCGTCGCGGCGGCCGTCCGTGGCTAGGGTTTGAGCTGTGCAAATCTGTTGTCGATTCTGTGATGAAATGCCTACCTGTGAAGCTAAAAAGCATTTTTAGTGAAAATAACGGGCAAGCTATGGAGGACCCGCAGTTCAAATTCTAGCCGGTTCCAGCTGAATCGGCCGAAGGTGGTCCGAATTGCCGGGAATAGCTACGAGTGTCGGAAATGCGTGCTTTTTGGTGACCGTCCGTAAAATAGGGTCTACTTTGAGATAGACATGGAATGGCGCCGTTTGGGGTGCCCCTCCTTGTAGCCGCTTCACGAAAAACGCATGTCTTTTGCATTCAAAAAATGGAAAACGGTTTTTTTTGTTAAACAAGTTGGAACCTCGCTTTGGCAACATTGTTTGCCATCACAAGACGGAGGCATGCGCCCAATTTGGGCATATTATCAGAAACTATTCAACGGACGCGGCCATAACATTGCTAGTTTGGCTTGAAAGCCATGAATCTTCGTTCATGGTAGGTCGTTTTTGAGAACACTTTTTCAAGAAAACGCCGGTATTGCAAGTTTAGAATTTTTGCTAGTTGGTAGGTCACATTTGATGATGTTACACGGAGGTCTCCCATTTTTTGATTTTTTTTTGAATTTTTTACGGTGTTTTCAAAAACCGGCCGATTTCATCGCGGCGACCGTCCGTGGCTAGGGTTTGAGCCGTGCAAATCTGTTATCGATTCTGTGATGAAATGCCTACCTGTGAAGCTAAAAAGCATTTTTAGTGAAAATAACGGGCAAGCTATGGAGGACCCGCAGTTCAAATTCCAGCCGGTTCCAGCTGAATCGGCCGAAGGTGGTCCGAATTGCCGGGAGTAGCTACGAGGGTCGGAAATGCATGCTTTTTGGCGACCGTCCTTAAAATAGGGTCTACTTTGAGATAGACATGGAATGGCGCCATTTGGGGTGCCCCTCCTTGTAGCCGCTTCACGAAAAACGCATGTCTTTTGCATTCAAAAAATGAAAAACAGTTTTTGAATTTTTACGGTGTTTTCAAAAACTGGCGGATTTAGTCACGGCGGTCGTCCGTGGCTAGGGTTTGAGTCATGTTTTTAGCATTCAAAAAATGAAACTTATATTGTTTCATACATGAGCATGCACAAAAACCCATAATTTTATCTTTCATCCATGAGCATGCATAAAAAATTTCAATTCCCATCAGTTACCAAACTGAATATTCATTGTTAAAAACATGACTTGTTTAGATGACACTGTCATACAGCATCCATGAGCATGCACAAAATTAAACCTGACATACTTAACATTGACATGTTCATATTACACTAACAAGCTTAAACCTTACATGCTGAACACCTTCTTAACATCTTCACTCCTCCTTCTTCTCCTTCATCAACCTGATGCGCTCAGAGTGGCGAATCCCAACGCGGATGTACTCCTCTACCACAATTGGCATGGTCATGTCGCCAAGTTGTGGGATTGCAGGCGCCGCCACCATCGCGAGGTCGTCGTCCGCCACCACCATAGCAAGGTCGTCGTCCGCCACCACCATCGCGAGGTCGTCGTCCGCCACCACCATAGCAAGGTCGTCGTCCGCCACCACCATAGCAAGGTCGTCATCCGCCACCACCATAGTAGGGTTGTCGTCAGCCACCACCATAGCATGTTCGTTGTCAGCCAGAATAGGCTGCTCCTCGTCATCCCCGCTCTGCTCCTCGTCATCCCCGATCTGCTCGTCATCCCCGCTCTGCTCCTCGTCGTCATCCCCGCTCTGCTCCTCGTCATCCCCGCTGCTGCTCCCATTGCCTGGCCAAATGCAACAAAGTGTGAACATGGTGTTGTCGTCGTGCAGATAGAGGAAGCCAAAAGTACAGGAAGAAGAGAGGCAGAGAGCTTACTGGCATCGTCGTCGTGCTGGTAGTACATGCGGCACATGGTGTTGTCGAACATCTTCACGGTGAACATGGCGTCGCCGTCGTAGCAGAAGACAAGGAAGTACCCGAGCTGTAGCTCATGGGCGCAGGCGAAATGCTCCCAGCCGGGCCCTAGGTACATGTGGCCTTCACCATCAAACACCACCAACACTTCCCACAGCCTATGAAGCCCACTGCCGGCCTCCCGCAGCTTCACTTTGTGGGGCTCACGGACGGCGAGCATCTTCGCAAACTTGTCAGGCAGCCCCTGCAGCGAGGGTCAAGCAGTGGTTAATTGTGGCAATCAAGCACTAGACAGCAGAGTGATGATAAAGAAGAGTGATGATAAATATACCTACCTACTTCAAGATTTCTCAATTACGATCTCGAAGAACTCGAAACCTTCCAAGCCAGCCATCTCACTTCTCTGAAAAGCAGCATTGTAATTAAACAACAAGTTACCATAAACAGGACTGGACATAAATAGGAACAGAACCAAGTTTATGATGGCAAAAGTGATAAAAATGAGAAGAGCAATGCACTTGTGGATATTTATGATAGCAAAAGTGAGAAAAAAAGCAATGCACTTGTGAACATTTGGAATACTACTACTCTATCTACAATGGACCATATCTGCCCATGTGCCCATGTCTACTATAAATGGCAAACACAGCATCAGGATCATATCTACTATAAATGGACCATATCTACAATGAACCATATCTACTATAAATGGACCATATCTTCCCATGTGCTACATTTTGTTAGAACCCAGCACTTAAGAACTAAACCCTAGATTCTCAATTTAAACACACCTACCCAATACAGTCATGTACAAAACTGAACAGCTTTATAGTCGTCGATATGCGCATGAAGGCTATTGGCTTGACACCGATATAGTCATGTACAAAACTGAATTTAACACTAGAATTTCAGAGATTCAGAGCTATTGGCTTAATTTTCTTTGCTAGGGTTTATATAGCCAAAGGCCACTGGAGGCTAGATCCCCTACAAGTTTAACTGCTCCAGTGTGCCGCTGCATCTTTTTAGACAAATATAGACATGTTTATTTTAAAAACAAACAAAATTGGATAATACTAATACACTTGCAACATTATAAGTGTTGGCATCATTTTTCCCCTTTCGGTCTGCCTTTTCTATTTCTGATGAATTCTACGTCACTGTGAAGAGAACCACAAGGAAACTAGCATACCTAGCAAGGTAGCACCACATCAACTAAACATGGCCAAAAGGGACCTAAACCTAAATGCCTAATTCAGTCTGCAAAATCCCTCTGAATGTGGTCAAATCGCTCGACAGTTGGGCTGGAATCAACAGAACGCACGCGCAGGCACAATACGACCATTAGCCATGTAGTATAGCACAATTCCAGTAGGGACGCACGTGCAGGCACAATACGAGTAACTCCTAAATCAGCATGCTTGTTGGCCTTGTTGGCCTTGTCGACAAAGAACATGGGGTAAACAAAGCAAATCAAAGAACATGAGGGGAACAGAACGGAGCTGGGGGGACGGCGACTGCTTGATCTTGTTGGCCTTGTCGGTGTCGTGGACGGTGCCTCCTCTTGATCTACTACTCTATCTACAATGGAACCCTAATCAGCATGCGCCGGGGAACCCTAATCTAATCAACAGGAAGAGGAACAGGAAGGACCCGGTGGATTCATACCTTAGGAGGCCGTCGCTGTCGATGGAGGAGTGGTTCGCCAGGGAGGTCGTCACCGTCGATGGAGGAGAAGGGGATGCCGGCGGCGGAGAGGTGGAGTGGGTCGAGTGGATAATGGAGAGGAGGAGCGGGTCAAGTGGACAGGAGGAGTGGGGAAAAGAGTGGGTCCACTTGTCAGCGAGTTCTGTTTTGATATATTGAAAAGGGTTGGCATAGAGTACAAAACCAACAGCCTCTAACTAGCCCAGTGGTAGAAAAACAGTGGAATAAGCGGCAGGTCGTGGGTTCGAGCCCCCGCTCGCCCAATATTTTTTGGTAGCTCAGGGGAAAAGGGTCGAGTGGGTAGAGTGAGTTGGTCGAGTGGCCCACTTGTCAGCGAGGTCTGTGTTTGATACTTAACTGGTTTGATGATTTGAAAATAGATGGCATAGAGTGGACGACCAGTAGCCTCTTCCTAGCCCAGTGGTAGAAACACAGTGAAACGAGCGCACGGTCGTGGGTTCGAGTCCCCGCTCGCGCATTTTTTTTTCTCACAATGAAATGGGGCCGCGCGTGGGATCAGATGGCTGTCTGATGGAGCGCGCCCAAAAATTCAGTTAAAACAGCTCTAAAAACATCTTCAGTTCACCAAAAACAACATCTTCAGTTCAAAGAACATCTTCAGTCCAAAAACAACATCATTTTGCAATCTTTTACATCACAACCAAAACTACATGATCACTAAAACTAAGAAAAACAGCTCTAAAACAACATCTTCAGTTCATCATTTTGCTTCTTCATTCAAAACAACATCTTCATTTTGCATTGTATCTTCCGTCACCAAAACTACATCATTTTGCATTGTATCTTCAACCATCATCTGCCTCTCCATCACTACACAGTCTCATGCATTTTGGTACTTGGAGAGATTTGTAGTACAAAAACTACATCAAGATCACATCAACAACTACTACCAAGGAGACAAAATACCATTAGATCACCAAGGAGACCAAATTTACCTTCGCTACTCATCGTCGTCGATACGAAAACAAGGAACTCTATGCCCACTCCTATTTTCCTCATCATCACTACAATATTGCAGCATAGTATGATCAGTCCGGTTTTCCTCATCCTCGCTTTCATGTCCATCCTCTACCACCTTTCTTCTTTTCTTGATGCCTTCAACTGTTGCAGCACCAACGATCACACGTTCCCGGTCCCTTCGCACTCTGCTTTGCACCGGAACTTCCATAGAGTCATCATCAGCTTGCAATGGAACTTCCGTAGAGTCATCATCTTGGTATGTTAGTCCACCATCACCGGGGCCCTTTTCCACTTCAGTTTCAGTCACCTCCACAAGTGTCTGTGCTGAAAGTTTTGCACAACTCGCCATTTTCCGTGCAAAAGAGTGTCTGGCAGATAAAATACCATTGTTGCTTGTGTTCTTAGAATAAAGGGATCACTCTTATACCAGCACCTTGCAGTGTTGATGCTTTTGAAGTGGCCATCATATTTGACAAAAGAGTCTCTCCTCTTCTTGCTACCAAGCTCAAACCAGTCACAGCAAAATAAGACAACCGAGCGATGGATGCCTCCACTAGAGTTGTACTGCAACTCTACGATGCTTCTCAACTGACCATAGAAGTCAATGATCTCACCATCATGTGGCCCCTCAGTGACGATTCCACTATTCTGTGTCTTCCTTTTTTCCTCGTGGTCAACGGTGTGGTACCGGACACGGTCAGCAATGCATGCTGAATACACTCTCACTCGCTTATCCGGTAAGCATGCCAAAGCAAATAGATCATCACTGACCTTCTTCTCCTCATGCAACTTTCCAATCTGCACAAATAAACCATTTAGCAAACTATGGTATTTAACAATGGGTGAATAACATAGAAAACATAAAACATGTGGCTAAATATCTCACATGATTCTTAAACCACTTAGCAAACCCCTTGGCAACCCTTTTATCAACATTGATATTGCTTTTTTCCTGATTTAACTCTTGCTTGCATTTCTTGCAATGCCAACAAAACATGTGAATTAAAACATTAGGCTGGTGCCAACCCAAGCAACAAAAAAATATAATGAGTGCACAAGATATAATGTACTCGATATATGGTAGAACCTCGGCGCAATTGCTGAGCACAAACAAAACCATCTTGTCATACTCATCAACAGCCTCCAAGTATTATGAGGCTCTAAGAAAGTTCACACCATGGTTGAAAACAGAGACATCACCACTTTGCGAATCAGACCGCTCTCTATTTCTGCCCGGCCGGTTCCATCTTGTTTCCACATCACCAAAGTATCTAGAGCAAAAAGTCAAGCACTCGTCAACGACATATGCTTCAGCAATAGAACCTTCAGGTCTTGCCATGTTTCGCACATAACGGTTACAACTAAGCAGCCTTCTTTCGATTGGGTACATCCAACCGTATTGCACAGGGCCTCTAAGCATTGCCTCTTTGGGTAAGTGCACCACCAAATGGACCATCACGATGAAGAAAGCTGGAGGGAAAATCTTCTCGAGCTTGTGAAGAATAATTGGGATTTCTTTTTCAAGTCTTTCCAGGACAGTTAACTTGAGGGTTTTGCAGCACAGTTCTCTAAAGAAATTTCCCAGCTCAGCAACCGCTTCATATATATCCTTGTTCATGATTCCTCGGAGGCCCGCCGGTGAAATCCTTTGGAGGAGGATGTGACAATCATGGGTTTTCAGTACTGAAAACTTGAATCCATCAGAAGTAACACACTTTGCTAGGTTAGCAGCATAACCATCTGGAAATTTCACCGCTCTTAGGAATTCACAGAATGCAAGCTTTTGTTCTTTATTCATTGTATACCATGCTCGTGGAATTTCAAATGAATCTTCATCTTCATTGTGCTGTAGATGCAAATCTTCTCTTATGCCCATGTCCTCCAAATCAAGCCTAGAACTAACTGTGTCCTTTGTCTTCCCTTCAATGTTCAGAAATGTCCCTAGCAGATTCTTGCATATGTTTTTCTCAATGTGCATTACATCGAGATTATGCCTTAATTTTAGATCAGCCCAGTATGGCAGGTCCCACAAACAAGGCTTCCGGTCCCAACATTGACCTTCCTCATGCTTTCTTTTCTTCGCCAGGTTTCCTGGTCTCACATCTTTCACCTTTTCAAGTTGCTGCTCCAGCTCTTCTTTAGTGAATTCAGCTGGCCTGTCACAGGTTTCATTCTCACCATTAAAATCTTTGCTTCTTCACCAGCGATGGTTTCGGTGAAGAAAGCGGCGGTGCCCAATATAGCAGATCTTGCTCCTTATTCTCTTTGAGCAAGGGTCTTTGTCACAATGGACACAAGCCTGATAACCCGCTGTGATCCTCCCAGACAGAGTGTGCAGAGCCGGGAAATCATGGATGGACCATATGATCGCAGCACGTAGATTGAACTTTTCTTCTGGACTCAAGGCATCGTATGTAGGTACACCGGTCCAGAGATGGAGCAGTTCTTCTACGAGGGGCTCCATAAAGACATCAAAATCCTTTCTTGGAGAATATGGACCCGGGATAAGCAATGACATCATGAAGTTGGACTGATCCATGCATGCCCATGGTGGCAGGTTGTACGGCACCACAAAAACAGGCCACATGCTATAAGACGTGCTCATGTTCCCAAATGGATTAAACCCATCTATGGCAATGCCAAGTTTTATGTTCCTTGGATCTGCAGCAAAATCTAAATGTATACGGTCAAACTCTTTCCATGCCTCTCCATCCGCAGGATGGCTCAGCTCATTGTCCACAGGTTGCCGCTTCAGCTTGTTCCACTGTACCTCACGCAATGATTTCTTCGAGATGAACATCCGCTGCAGCCTTGGTATCAAGGGAAAGTGCCTCAGTACCTTCTCCGGTATTGACTTCTTCCCATCAGCATCTTTCCACCTAGATGCATTGCATTTTGGACAGTTGTCATGCTTTGCTAAATCCTTTTGAAACAAGACACAGTTATTTGGGCACACATGTATTGACACATAACCTAACCCCAGCCTGCGGATTATGCTCAATGCTTCATCATAAGATCTGGGAACACAACTATCAGGGAATTGCAAGCTCAAAAGACGGAGTATTGCGTTGAATGCGGCATTGCTAATCTGGTAGAAAGACTTGATGTGGAGTAACTTCACGGTGAAGGTAAATCTTGAAAATTTACCCCCTTCATGAGCTGCACGTTTCGCTTCCTCTAACACCTCAGCAAACAACGATTTCTGTCCATCAGCACGATCTTCAGCATCGTACAAATCCTTCAACAGGTCAGGAATCCTATCATCTTCATGCCCATCCTCTTCCTCCAAAACAGCATTATCTCGCAAAACCTTTTCCATGAAATCAATGCCAGCATCACCACCACCCATCATATGAGGGGCCTTTGTATCAGCTTCAAAATGTTGAGGTTGTCTGTCTAAAGGTTCTCCATGATATATCCATCTATCATATGTGCTGGACATCCCATTAAGATGCAGATGATCTTCCACTCTTCCTTGAGCCATTCTTGGACGGTTGAGGCATTCACAACATGGGCAAAGAATGTGAGCATCGTTGGCAAAATTTGCCCGAACAAATGCCATGAAATCATCAACTCCTTTCATATGTTCTTTCGAAAACTTTCTAACTCCTTCTCTAATCCAGCTTCTGTCCATCTGCCAAAGACAACAAATTGTTGCAACTTAGCAAAATAATCACAAGGCCTGAAAATTTTATATGCTAATTGCCTAACCACAAGGCCTGAAGAATTCTTAACAAACAAGCTGAACAATTCCTAACAGTACATCAAGAAAATTCATCTATGCATTATCTACCAAACAAACAAGCTATCTCCTAACTACTAACAGTGCATCAACAAAATTCATCTATGCTGAAGAACATCTGACTAAAATCCATCTCCCACTGCTCGGGTGACGAGAGAGGAGAGGGGGGAAGAGGTGAGGGGTGCATACCGGGAGGTGTGCTTGCGGCGGCGGCGAGTCCCCCATGCTCGGCGAGCCCCCACCACCGTCGGTCGCCTACGCCCCTGCTGGCCCCCGCCTCCACGCCCTACCTCGCCTCCGCCCCCTGCCGGCCCCGCCCCCGCCTCCGCTGCCGGCACCGCCCCCGCCTCCGCCCCCTGCTGGTTGCTTCCGCCGCGAGGCCGTGGGCGAGGTCACCTGTGGCGAGGCCGTGGGCGAGGTCACCTGGTTGCTTCCGCCGCCGCCACCTGGTCGTAAGACCTAGAAAAACACTAAGTGTTGCTCTGTTCAATGCCACCCGCCGCCACCTGGTCGGAAGGTCCCACTTGTCACTGATACGTGAGAGCCGTGGTTTTATATACTATATGGAAAACTACCCACACATTAGCAACAATCTCTCTCTAGCCCGGCGGTAACGAACGAGCGAACCCAGCGCGAGGTCGTGGGTTTGAGTCCCCGCTAGCGCATATTTTTTAGGGAATTAAACGCTCGCTCACCCACCTGTCAAATGGGTCCCGCCTGTCAGTGTTGCAAATCATTGCTCTGTTTGATGCCACCTGGTCGGAAGGTCCCACTTGTCAATGATACGAGAGAGCCGTAGTTCTATATAATGTATAGATAAACTCCCAGATGTGAGCAACTATCCTTCTCTAGCCCAGCAGTAGCATGCAAGCAAACCAAGCGCGAGGTCGTGGGTTCGAGTCCCGCCTCATGCATCTTTTTTGGGCGAATTAAGCGCTCGGCCTCACCTGTCAAATGGGTCCTGCCTGTCAGTGTGTGCCCCGTCTGTCTATT
Source organism: Triticum urartu (assembly GCF_056163025.1). Classification (NCBI taxonomy): domain Eukaryota; kingdom Viridiplantae; phylum Streptophyta; class Magnoliopsida; order Poales; family Poaceae; genus Triticum; species Triticum urartu. Next base: position 392,579,720 of record NC_141878.1, on the reverse strand, counting down.
GAATATTAAAACTCAAGAAAAAATGACACTACTAGCTTTACGACCATTTTCTCTAATGAAATTATGACCTTTCTGACCAAAATGGTCGTTATGGTTTAGGGTTTAGAGCCCCCCAGACAGCTTTTGACCAATTGGTCTAAAATGGTCATAAATTTATGACCAATTCTTCGAGGGTCACTGACAGAAGGTCATAAGTTGACATATTTCTTGTAGTGTGCAATGACACCAAGACCAGCAGGATGGCAAGACGGAGGTCACCATGGAGCCCAAGACGGCGTCACCACCAGAGCCTTTTGCAGGCGAAGACTACTTTTGTTAGGATAAGTTGTAATAGTTGTCCCCTTTCAAATTGGCTGTTGTTGGCTCCCTTCTGGCTCAATATTTGGGGAGAGGACCAAGGCCTATATAAGTAGAATTAGCCACCACAGTAGGGGGCACCCAAAAACAGGGGAGGAAGAACTCATTCAGGGGCATCTCACCCACACAAGTTCACCAAGCACAAGAACACCTCAACCTCAGGAGGGTGTTCTTCCCCTTGTACTGCTCATCATCAGCCCAAGAGGCAATCCACCACCACCACACTGGAGTAGGGTATTACACCACAACGGTGGCCCGAACCAGTATAAATCTTGTGTCTTTGTGTTGCAAGTTCGTGGAGTTCATCTGCGAGATCTTGGCGAGCTAGGGCGTGGATCAATAGGAAGAAAACCTTCGCGCGCACCCCAGTGTTCGAACCTCGAGGGTTTTGTCAGAACCCGTGATCTGACATTTGGTGCGCCAGGTAGGGGGTGTGTCATAGCTTCTCTTCCGTCGATCTGCGCTCCATCGCCACCGCGCTTCGCCCACATGGCAGGCGCCCTGCCACCGACTCCGAGGGCCAGTGTCGACGACGGGGCCAGAGGGCTCCGAGCCCTGGCCCCCGCCCTGCGGTTGGTGCAGTGGCTACCCAAGTTCAGGCCGGATATGCCGCCGCGCTACGACGGCGCAGCGGACCCGTCAGCTTTCCTACTGGCATACGAGGAGGCCATCCTCGAGGCCGGGGGTGATGACAAGGTCATGGCCAACTGGCTTCCCATGGCCCTCGTCGGCGAGCCGCGCGCCTGGCTACTCAACCTTGCCGGATCCACGATGGCATCTTGGGAGGAGCTGTGCGACCTCTTCACTACGCGCTACGCGACACCGGCACACCACGCGGTCGAGGCCCTGCTAGGCGGCTCACAGGCGCCGCCTTCAGACCGCCACATCAAGCGCTCAGGGGCTCCACCGGGCTGGGCTGCGCCTGAGGCCGACCTCACCTTCAGCTTAGAAGACTACCCCGTCACCACCACCAGCTCGGGAATGCTTCCGATGCTCTGCACGCCCACCATCTGCAACGTGGCCGTCACCAATACCCTCATCGACGGCGGCGCTGGCCTCAACTTGCTCTCCGTGGAAGCCTTCAGCCTTCTTCACGTGCCGCTCGAGCGGCTCAGCCTCAGCAAGCCTTTCTCAGGAATTAGTGGTGGCGCTACCCGCCCCCGGGGCAGATCCGCCTTCCCGTCACCTTCGTTACGAGCAACAACTACCGCACCAAGCTGGTCGACTTCGACATCGCCCGCATCGGCCTCCCATACAACGCCATCCTCGGGTACCCAGCTCTGGCCCAGTTCATGGCGGCGACTCATCCAGCCTACAATCTCATCAAGATGCCTGGAAGCAAAAGTGTCCTCACTGTCAAGGGGGTCACCAAGGAGGCCGTGACGGCGCTCAAACTTGCCTTCAGGACCGCTACGGCGGCGCAGCCCGTCGGCGCGGGTGCCCCCGAGGCCAAGGAGGCCGCGCCAACCAAGAAGAAGCAGTTGTTCACCCAAGACAAGGCAGAAACCAAACAGGTGCCGGTCGACGAGGATGGCTCCTCAGGAGTCACCTTCACCATAGGTGCCGGCCTCAACCCTAGCCAAGAGGAAGCATTGGTGAAGTTCTTGCGCGCGGACAAGGATATATTCGCATGGGAGCCCAATCAGCTGGTGGGGGTCCCGAGAGAGGTGATTCAGCACCACTTAAGGGTATGCCCCAATGTGCACCCTATGAAGCAGCGAGCAAGGTGGTAGTCCACGGAGAAGCAGGCCTTCATCGTCCAAGAGAACCACAAGTTGGAGGCGGCAAGTGACATTCGAGAGGTTAGGTACCCCGAATGGCTGGCGAACCCCGTCGTGGTGCCAAAGAAAGGCGGGAAGGAGCGAATGTGCGTCGACTTCACCAACCTCAACAAGGCATGCCCTCAAGATATGTTCCCTCTCCTGCACATCGACCAGATCGTCGACTCCACCGCTGAGTGCGACCTACTGTGCTTCCTGGATGTGTTCTCAGGGTATCACAAAATCAACATGGCGGTGGAAGATGTAGAGAAGACAGCTTTCTTGACCCCGTGTGGGGTGTACTGCTACACCTGTATGCCCTTCAGACTGCGCAACGCGGGTGCAACCTTTCGGCGGCTGATGCACATCGTGTTGGGGCGGCAGCTCGGGAGGAACACGGAGGCCTACTTCGACGACATTGTGGTGAAGTCTCTGGAGGCGAGAAGCTTGATCCAAGACCTGGAGGAGACCTTCGAAAGCCTGCGCCAGGTGAACTTGCGGCTTAACCCGGAAAAGTGTGTGTTCAGTGTCCCTTCCAGCAAGCTACAGGGATTCCTCATATCACACAGAGGGATCGAGGCGAACCCGGAGAAGATCAAGGCCATTGAGGGCATGAGCCCACCGCAGACCCTCAAGGAAATGCAGAAGCTGGCTGGTCGGGTGACTCCATTGGGGTGCTTCATCTCCAAGCTGGGAGAGCGCGCCTTACCCTTCTTCAAGCTAATGAAGAAGAAGGGCCCGTTCGAGTGGACTCCGGAGGCCGAACGAGCCTTCCAAGACCTCAAGAGATACCTGACCAGCCCTCCGGTGATGGTGGCGCCACAGCCTCTCAACCCTCTAGTACTTTATCTTGCCGCCACCCCTTACTCCGCCAGCGCTGCGCTAGTGGCGGTTCGGGAGGAGCACCAGGCCAAGAGCGCGCCGCGCCAAGCTACGCCGCCAGCAGAGATAACGCAAGAAGGCGCAACAAGAGCCATAGCGGCAGCAACAAAAGACCAAGCTTGGCAGGATGATGCCGAAGAGATTCCCGCAAGCGATCAGGCGCCAGGGGTCCCACCACCTCAGGAGGCACCCTGGCTTTCACAAGACGCGGGCCTCACCAACACGCCGGTCCTCGTCGAGCACCCGATGTATTTCATCAGCACGGTGTTGAGGGACGCGAGGGCACGATATCCCATGCCTCAGAAGCTCCTGCTCGCGCTCTTGGTGGCCTCGCGCAAGTTGTGCCACTACTTCCGGGGCCACCCTATCAAGGTCGTCTCGGCCTACCCATTGCAGAGGGTGCTCAGGAGCCCTAACTCCGCTAGAAGGATCGCTGAGTGGAACATCGAGCTGCAGGCCTTCCAGTTGGAGTTCAGCACTACCAGGGTCATCAAAGGAGCCACGCTCGCTGATTTTGTGGCGGAATGGACGGATGCCCCGACACTTGAAGTGGGCGAGGACCGGTCCACCTCGCCAGGAAGCGAGGCGCCCGACGGATGGGTCATGTATTTTAATAGCGCCTTCGCGCACCAGGGCGCGGGGGCTGGAGCAGTACTCATCTAGCCCATGCAGGACAAGCTCTACTACGTTGTGCAGCTCTGTTTTCAGCAGGGCGAGAAGGTCTCCAACAACATCACAGAATACAAAGGTCTCATAGCTGCTTGAAGGCCACGGCAGCTCTAGGGGTAAAGCATCTCACCATTAGGGGCGACTCACAGCTCCTAGTCAACTTCTCCAACAAAGTATAGGAGCCAAAGGACGAGCACATGGAGGCGTACCTCGCAGAGGTACGTAAGATGGAAAAGCAGTTCCTAGTCCTGGAGGTGCAGCATGTGCCCCGGGGCACCAACAAGGAAGCCGACGACATCGCCAGGAGGGCATTCAAGCGGCAGCCCCAAGAGCCTGGTGTCTTCGAGGAGCGGCTCTTCAAGCCGTCAGTGACGCCACCACTTTCAAGCACGGCATGGCCTCGGGAGGAGCTCCCACAACCGCCTGCCACGGGAGCCCCAGCTTGTGGCCCGACCTTAGGAGCTCGCTTGCTCTTGGCGCTCGAGCCCCAAGAGGGATGTTGGACCAAGGAATTCAAGGAATATCTGAGGTAAGGGGCGCTACCGAAGAAGGAAGAGGAAGCAAAGCGCGAGGCCCGGCAAGCCACGGCATACTGCATCCAGGACGGTGAGTTGTACGGGAAGCGACCAATTGATGTTTCGCTGCGTTGCATTTCCACGGACTAGGGGAAGGAGTTGCTGATTAACATACATGGCGGGAACTGCGGGCACCACTCGTCGTCATGGCTCTTGTCGGCAAGGTGTTCCGCAGTGGATTCTACTGGCCCACGACGCTCAACGACACAGCTGAGCTAGTGAAGTCCTGCGAAGCTTTCCAGTTCCACGCTAAGCAGATCCATCAGCCAGCTCAGGGCCTCCAGACTATACCGCTCACATGGCCGTTCGCGGTCTGGGGGGCTGGATATCTTGGGCCCATTCCCTCGAGCACTAGGGGGCTACCGCCACCTCTACATCGCCATCGACAAGTTCACCAAGTGGGCGGAAGTGGAAGCCGTCCACACCATCCCAGCTAGTTCCGCAGTTAAGTTCATCAAGGGCCTCGTGAGTCGTTTCGGGGTCCCCAACAGCATCATCACCGACAATGGCTCGCAGTTCACTAGTAACCTCTTCAAAACATACTGTGCTAACCTTGGAACGCGGATCTGCTACACTTCGGTGGCGCACCCCAGGAGCAATGGCCAGGCTGAACGCGCCAACGCGGAGGTCCTGAGAGGCCTCAAGACCAGGACCTTCAAGAAGAAGCTCGAGGCCTGCGGCAGGGGCTGGCACGACTGCCACTAAGCCGATGGGCGAGACCCCATTCTTCCTTGTCTACGGATCCAAAGCGGTCCTCCCTCATGAGATCAAGCATCGCTCCGCACGAGTCCTGGCGTTTGATGAAACACAGTAGGACGCCACGCGGGGGATGGACCTCGTACTGGGGAAGGAACATTGCCGCGAAGCTGCACTGAGGGGGGCAAGGTACCAGCAGGCACTATGGCAATAGCACTGTCGCAACATCCGCTCTAGGACGCTCGAGGTAGGTGACCTTGTCCTGAGGCGGGTCCCCTCCAGGGAAGGGTTGCACAAGCAATCACCCATGTGGGAGGGCCCATTCAGGGTCGTCCATATCTCCACGCCTGGCGCCGCGCGCCTGGAGACACAGGACAGGGTGCCCACACTACTAGGGAAAAGCCTAGCAGTAGCGCGGGTTTTCGGCCTTTTAGTAGCGCGGGGGCCGGCGCTACTAATAAGGCGCTACAGCTAACATATAGCAGTAGCGCTGGTCCACCCGCGCTACTGCAACACAAGTGTTGCATCAGCGCTCTTAAAGGAACCTCGCTGCTGCTAATAGCTATAGCGCGCTTCCCCTATGCGCGCTACTGCTACAACCGCGCTGCTGCTAACTTTTCTCCCCTCGCTACTGCTAATTTTAGTAGTTTTTTGTTTTTTTCGGCATATTTGTTTTGTATTTGAACATGCTTTATAGAAGAATCTTTAGCACATACAAATGTCATCATGATACACATACAAATGCCTGCGAGACCACAAATGTAATCATAGCATATACATACAAATAGTCTCGTCATAATCATCATCCAACACAAAGTGGTATCTTGTCATCATCTCGAAAATAGCGATACATGCAAGTCTCGAATACTTGCAACTACAATGTCATCCATCTAAACAAAGGTATACACGAGAAGAGCTATCACTATGAGTGAAAGCGGAACTATGCAATACATGAGATGGCGGTTACGAGTCCTCTCTCGCGCTAGCGTGAACCTCAAGTAACTAGCTTCTCCTTCTTGTCTGCTTTTGAATCCTTTATGGCTGGCGTCCGAGAACCCATTCACTTGTGCCTGACACTCATGCCACTCGTTGTACACCCCCGAAACCTTCCCTTTGTACATGACATAGCAGTTCCATCTCGCCATCAAGAAACTAGGTACCTGTTAGAGATGCATGTTCATGAAGAGGATGTACAATCATATATATGCAACAAAATATACTAGAGAACACCGAAAAAGAAAGGGTTAGCAACTAGATGCAACATACAGTACGCAAATTAATTAACTAGAGGTACGCAGGTCATCGTACGCAAACTAACAAAGTAGCGTTACGCAAGTTCGGCAGGGATCATGGACATCACAAAGTTGCATCGCTACAAATAGTATACAAGTTCAACCGACACATATCATCATCATCGGCATCATAAATCACTAGAAGTTCCATCCTTCCATATCATCGAGGATGGACCCTAGCTTCTTGAACGGTGTGAGGTCTAGACGTTGCATGCTTATGCGAGTTCGGACGTTAGCTCGCGATATAGGGCTATGGTGGAACATCCCCTTCTCATCGACGACTTCTTTCATGATGATCGTCGCAATGTCGCTTTGGATGCGAAAGAAGTCATCTCTAAGTTTATAATCCGCTTCTCCATGAGATTCTGGCCACTTGTGGATATGATCATCACTTCTGCTTCTCATGCGAAGCTTTTGGTGATCCGTGTTGAACTGAATCATGAGATGGAGGATGTAGAATCCATCCTTCTTGCTTGGTTTTGGGACTTGGATGCAGGAGAAGTTAGTTTTATGGGCGAAACCCATCTTCTTGTTCCTTTGTTTCCTGATCTGCATGTGGCCACCTCTAAAGCTGAAGCCTTGGAGAGCATCATCTAGAATATTCATTATGTGGGTGTAGTCTTTTTTCTCATAGTCTCTGGAAGGGTCAAAATACACGGCGTGGGAGACTTGCGGATAAAGAACGATAAGGACGGCGTGCCAGTTGCTGCGGGGAAAAGACACCTCAAATTATTCCCCATAGAGAGAGAAGGAATGATTGAAATGTATGAAAGGGTTGTTCGAAACTGGCTTACTTTGGATGATAAGGCACGAGGACAATTTCGGCATGACCTTTGCTAAAAAATGGACATATCGAGCGCCTGAAATTCACCGGAACGGAAATGAATCAACATTCCGGCGTAACATAGGCAACTCGGATCATTTACCAAAACATGACATGTCCAAAACATGACATATCCACATATCACATGTCTAGTTCAAATTTGCATATAAATTCAGCAAATTTTGAAACCTATCTAAATTCATAACTAAATAGATAACCTAACTAACATAACTAAAACCTAAGTAAATTAACCCTAGCTAGCAGAGAGAGAGAGGGGGGGGGTGGTTTACAGAGGGTGCAGGGCGAGGAGGCAGGCCCGACGACGACCGAGGTTGGGAGGGGAGGAAGCAGAGGAGGGAGGCAAGGGCTGACGGGTCGAGGGCGAGTGCCGGCGCCGGGGGCGAGCGTGCCTGGGTCGGGGGCGGCGGGGTCAGGGGCGAGCGCGCCGGGGTCGGGGGCGACAGGGTCAGGGGCGAGCGCGTCGGGGTCGGGGGCGAGCGCGCCGAGGTCGGGGGCGGGCGTGGCGGTGCGACGGGGCCGGGGAAGAGGGAGTGGGGATTTGGGGGAAAAGAGGCGGGATGAAGCAGGGAGAGGGAGAATTTTGGGTTAAGTGGACGTAGCAGTAGCGCGTTTACACAAAACACGCTACTACTATTACGAGCAGCTATAGCGATTTTCTGCAGAAACCGCTACTGCTACCTTGACTAGCTGTAGCTCTTTTTCACTAAAGCGCAACTGCTATAACCAGTTTCCCTTTTTTCTTTTCCTTAGCATAATAGGAACATATATATTACATCATTGGACCCTTGCATAATAATGGCCAAGTGTGTATACAAAATAGGAACATATATATATTACATCATTGGACCCATGCATAATAATGGCTAATTAAGTGTGTATACAAAATAGGAACATATATATATATATATTACATCATTTGACCGATTCCTTAGGGCTGACGTTTTCGTTTTTGAGTCAGCTTCTTTCCCTTCTTGTTCGTCGAAGAATAATTGAGCCCCTCATTGTGACTTTGCCTTTTCCATGGAGTACGATTTTTCTTTGGTGATGTAGTATTGATTCTTCTTTTGACGTATATTTCATCATCATCGTCATCTTCCCTCATTGGGTTGCCGTACTGATCATAGTCTTCCTCGTTGGCGACTCCATCCATTCCAATGATGTTTCTTTTGCCTTTCCTCACGACAACACGACTGGGATTGCATGGTTCGGTTATGAAGAAGCATTGTGTCACGTGCTTAGTGTGTACCCATGGCTCGTTTTTTGCGATAGCCTTCACGGTAGCGCTCTTGGCATCGGGTATAGTCATGGTAGTGAAAATCCGGCTTTCTCTTTCGACATTCTTAGCCCATCTGACACGGAACATCGTCGTGTTGTGCAGTCCAGAGTAGTCAAGCTCCCAGATCTCCTCAACCCTTCCATAAAATCGTTCAGTTGCGCCGTTGTCGCTGCCGGTCATGCATTCCATCGTCACCCCTGAGTTCTGATATTCATCACTGTCCATATCTTTGGCCTCCATGTAGAATGTGTATCCGTTGATATCATATGCCTGATAGGTTACGAGGTTGGGCGAGGGGCCATGTGCTAAGGCGTATATGAGCAATCCGTCCTTAGAGCCCTCCTCCGGGGGATTAGCAATAATATGCTCTTTGAACCAATGCAGGAAAGTGGAGTTGTGCTCTCTAGTAACTTGGGCATCCGTCCTGCATACCCCCCGGTCACGATACTTCTTTGCGATAATTTCTTTGTGCAATGCCACGAAAGGATCTACCTCATCTAGGTGTTGTAGCACTACCAAGTTTGCTCTGTCAAAGTCGCTGCGTTGATCTGAGTATGCCACGTGTAGTTCCCTGCGACCGTTGCAGTGACCTTCTCCTTCGAGCCTCCCATCGTGCTTGTTAACGGGCAAACCAACACTAACACCAGGCGGCTGGTCTGCGCCATATAGAAAATTCTCACAGAAAGAGATGCACTCTTGTGTCAAATAGCCCTGGACGATGCTTCCATCCGGATGGGACATGTTACGAACGAATCCTTTGATGATCCCATTCATCCTCTCAAACGGCATCATGTTGTGCAGGAATGACGGCCCCAGGTCTATTATGTCATCCACAATATGGACACACAGATGCACCATCACGTCAAAGAACGCGGGCGGGAAGTACATCTCAAGCTCATTCGGTATCACAACAATTTCTTCCTGTAGCCTTCGGAGCTGCTTCACACTGATTGACTTTCGAGAGATGACGTCGAAAAAGTTGCAGAGACCAATAAGCGTGTCACGGACATGCTTGTCCATTATCCCTCTAAGGGCAACAGGTAATATCTGCGTCATCATCACATGACAGTCATGAGACTTCATCCCGCTGAACCTTTTCTTGTCCGTGTCTAGATATCTACTTATCTTGCCACAGTAACCAGAACTAACTTTGACTCCGGTAAGGCACTTAAAGAATTGATTGATCTCAGTCTGACTTAAGGTGAAGCAAGAAGGGGGGCAATAATCCTCATTCTTTATTTTCTTGCCCTTCTTCTCCTGTGCCTCTGTCTCCGTCTCTGTCTTGTATGACATTTTACGGGGCGGCATGTGCAGATCTTCCCTGATTTTCAAATCTTGCAAGTCTTTTCTTGCCTTCGGTCCATCCTTGGTCTTATCCGGCATGTTCATCAGTGTTGCGAGCAAGCTCTCAAGGACATTCTTACAGATATGCATTTGATCAAGGCAATGAGGTGTATTGAGTTTGTGCCAGTACTCCAAGTCCCAGAACACAGACCTCGTCTTCCATACCTTCAGCAGCGGCTCCGGCGCCTTTCTCATCGTCTTTCCCGGCGCGGGGCACTCCTTCCAGTTTTTCAACAGCTCATCGATTTCGGCACCGCTCCGCTTACGTGGAGGTCCTCGATGCTCAGTGTGACCATTGAATAGATCTCCGTGGTTTCTCCACGGGTCGTCCTGTTAGCCATCTTCGATGCCCCATGTACACGATTTTCCCAGACCTGCCATCTTTCCTTGACGTTAGCTGCTGAGACGTCGTATCATCCATGCACCGCGTGCATCCGCAATATCCATGGCACACCTGGCCTGCCACATATCCGTAACCAAGATAGTCGTGCACTGTCGTGATCAGCGCGACTCTCATGTTCAAATACTCGCCTTTGCTGGCATCCCATGTCTTGGCCGGTGTTTTCCATAACGTGTCTAACTCCTCCTGAAGTAGCCCCAGATACAAATTAATATTATTTCCTAGTTGTTTCGGCCCTTGAATAAGCATGCTCATGTGAATGTACTTCGATTTCATGCACAACCAGGGGGGAGGTTATACATCCATACAAACACGGGCCATGTGCTATGGTTGGTGCTCTGGTTGCCAAACGGATTCATGCCATCAGTACACGCGCCGAGCACGATGTTCCTTGCATCACATTCAAAATACCGATAGAAGCTGTTCAACACTCTCCACTGGCTTCCATCCTTGACGTGTCTCAGCTTCGGATCATCTCCATCGTCGGGCTTCTTCCTCTCCGCGTGCCAGCACATTAGCTTTGCTTCCTTGGGATCTACAAAATACCTTTGGAGACGGGGAGTGATCGGTAAGTACCATACCACTTTCTGGGGACATTTCTTCCCAGCATTCTTGTATAGAGAAGCATTGCACACCGGACAACTTGTTTTTTCCGCATGCTCCTTCCGATAAATTATGCAATCGTTGATTCATGCATGGTATCTAGCGTGTGGCAGATCAAGAGGGCACACGATCTTCTTGGCCTCATCAACACTACTAGGACATAGATTACCCTCGGGAAGAGCATCCTTTAGGTACTTGAGATGCTCATCGAGGCTAGTGTCGATCCAGTTGTTTTTATCCTTCGTCTTTAGCAGTTGGAGCATGAAACTCAACCGGGTCACCTCAGAATTGCAACCATCATACAATGGAGTGTTCGAGTCTACCACCAGTTGCTCCAGGTTAGCCTCCTCTCTAGAAGCAGCTCTCTCAGTACTCGTCTCCTTGTGAAGCAATGCTTGAACATGAGGGTCCCGCACGATTGAACTTAGTACCGACGAACTCTGCTGCATGGAGTCCATGTCGTTCTCTCCGCCGCCATGTCCGGCCCCTTCTCCGCCGCCATGTCCGGCCTCTTTCCCGCCGCCATTATCAATCATCTCTTCATCTTGCCCCGTGTCATCATTGCCTGCCCCGTCGGCATCCTCAACATCGTCATCCTCATCTTCAGTTATCCACCGAGTATAGTCATCCATGAAACCAGTCATGAGCAGGTGCGCTTCGACACGACCATCGACATGGGGGTCAAGCCAAACTATTCCTTTGCATTTTCGACACGGACATAAAACCTCTGTCAGGTTATTTTCCTTCATGTCCTGCACCGCCGACCGCAACCACCTGTCCACCATCGTTCCACTGACCATCGTCAACTCTGCACGGTAATAATAAACAAATTGATTATAAAAATGCATGCATTCATCAAAGTCATACAAAAATTCGGCATGACCTTCCTTAAAAATAGGACATATATAGATCTAGAGTTTGCCCGGAATTCGCCGAAACGGAAATAAATAGACATTTCGGCAAAACATAGGCAACTCAAATGCACAATTTGGCGTCAACTCATGCCACACACACAATTTCCATAAAAATATCACACACACATGCATAAACATATTTCCATTTTGCAAAAGCATGAAATATTAATCACACCTCTATCTCGAGATCGAGCACACGGTGGAGATGATGATGTAGGGAGGTCAAAAGTGCACAAAGCTCTTCTTGACAAAGAAAGATCTAGTTAGGGGGAAAATAGGTCACTTAACTAAATGCTACATCTACCTAGCTAGCTAATTTGGGAGGAGACAACTTCAACTAGTGGAGGGGGAGGAAAAAAAGAAAGGAGATGAATTAATGGAGGTGGTGTAGTTATAGCTAGGAGTAATGAAGAGAGAGAAAGGTAGGTAGAAGAGGGAGAGTAATGGGGGAGAAGTATTGAGGAAGAAGAAGAGTGAGAGAGGGAGGATGTGGGAGGTAGGGGAAAGGGAGGAGAGGAGATGGGGAGGGGGAGGTGGAAAAGGTGGTGGGTGCTGCGTCTTAGCAGTAGCGCGGGAGAGAAAGCGCGCTGCTGCTAAGAGCGTAGCAACAGTGCGCTTTCCTGTCACGCGCTACTGCTAAACGGGCCAACCCTGTGCACAATTTCAAAATTAGCAGCAGCGAGGTGACAAAAAAGCACGCTGCTACTATGGCATTAGCAGCAGCGAGCTCCCTGGCGCCGCGCTACTGGTAAACTTATGTCGTTGTGTACTGTCGGTGGATTTTTGTAGCAGCGCGGTTTAAGCGTCACGCGCTACTGCTAAGTTTGCACCAGTAGTGAGCTTTCCGTAGCCACGCTGCTACTACTTAGCAGAAGCGCCTGTTTTTATGCCGCGCTGCTACTAAGATTCTGTGTATAAGGTTTTCCCTAGTAGTGCCATCCAGAACGCCTGGAACATCAGGCACCTTTGGAAGTTCTACCCATGAAACAAGGCCCAGTGCCTGTGAAGCAAGGCCCAGTGCCTGTGAGAAAGGACCGGTGCCTATGAAGCAAGGCCCAGTGCCTGTGAAGCAAGGCCCAGTGCCTGTGAAGAAAGGCCCAGTGCCTGTGAAGAATCGCCGCCCGTGACACTCTCACGTAATAATGAGTGGGGCTGTACACGCCTCGGAGTGTCAGTAGTGCCGCCCTCGGGCCTCAGAGGCTCCCTCCCATGCCCAGTGGCAGCACTTAGCTCCGCGCTGGTGAGAAGAATTGAAGACTAGACCAGGTGCCGGACACGGCTTTTCATTTGCTTTCCGTAGTTGGCTCGCCTTATCTTAATTGAAGTTTGCCTCTGATGTTCCTTGCTGATTTGGTTCCGTCGCCTTTTGCTGTTCCAGTTCACTTGTGTTCTCTCTCTCGCATACCTCGCGAGGGGGCTAGGCAGGCACCTTCGCGAGGGTTTCTTCCTCCTATTTTGGTCCTTCTCTCTGCCTTCGGTCTGCTTTCTCATGAGGCACCCTCGTTCGAGCCCACAAGCCGGCACATCTCTCCTAATCCGTGCCCCTCGGGTATCGCGATATGAAGCGCTGGGTCAAGGCTCGGGTGAACGATAAGTCTCCTAGCGAGCTTCCTAACAAATGTTTTGCAGTTCCTGAGCAACCACTAAGCCAAGACGGGCATGAGGAAACAAGTGCCCCGTTATGAAGAGGCTGCCCCGAACGCGCCAGGCTGAGTTGTCTCCGCACAAAATAATGACACAGCACGGAAATAACAAGCATAGCGTAATGATTGAGGAATCACAGTTTGATACACGCCCCTCCGGGCCCATACTAGTTTCATTTTGATGGAGGAAAGAAAAGAGGAACAAAACAAAAGCGGCGTTGCAGCGAACCACAGGGGCAGGCCTCTGGCGATGTCCGGAGCTTAGCTGGATCCCTCCTCGCGCTTCACGGAGGCGCAGCGACGAGACGACCTGCTACCACCTTCAAAGCGAGCGCGATGGCGTGGCCGCTGTGTGACACCCCCGATTCAACCGTACACTAATCATACACGCAAATGAGTACGATCAAGATCAGGGACTCAGGGGAAGATATCAGAACACAACTCCACAACTAAAATAAGTCATACAAGCATCATATTACAAGCCAGGGGCCTCGAGGGCTCGAATACAAGAGCTCGATCATAGACGAGTCAGCGGAAGCAACAACATCTGAGTACAGACATAAGTTAAACAAGTTTGCCTTAAGAAGGCTAGCACAAACTGGGATACAGATCGAAAGAGGCGCAGGCCTCCTGCCTGGGATCCTCCTAAACTACTCCTGGTCGTCGTCAACGGGCTGCACGTAGTAGTAGGCACCTCCCGAGTAGTAGTAGTCATCATCGACAGTGGCGTCTGGCTCCTGGGCTCCATCGTCTGGTCGCAACAATCGAGTAAAGAAAGCGGGAAAGGGGGGAGCAAAGCAACCGTGAGTACTCATCCAAAGTACTCATAAGCAAGGAGCTACACTACATATGTATGCATTGGTATCAAATGTAAAAGGGGTATCATATCTGGACTGAACTGCAGAATGCCAGAATAAGAGGGGGATCGCTAGTCGTTTCGAAGACTACGCTTCTGGTAACCTCTATCTTGCAGTAGAAGAAGAGAGTAGATGGTAAGTTCACCAAGTAACATCGCATAGCATAATCCTAACCGATGATCTTCCCCTTGTTGCCCTGTGAGAGAGCGATCACCGGTTGTATCTGGCACTTGGAAGGGTGTGTTTTATTAAGTATCCGGTTCTAGTTGTCATAAGGTCAAGGTACAACTCCAAGTCGTCCTGTTACCGAAGATCATGGCTATTCGAATAGATTAACTTCCCTGCAGGGGTGCACCACATTTCCCAACACGCTTGATCCTCTTTGTCCGGACACACTTTCCTGGGTCATGCCCGGCCTCGGAAGATCAACACGTCGCAGCCCTACCTAGGCACAACAGAGAGGTCAGCACGCCAGTCTAAATCCTATGGCGCAGGGGTCTGGGCCCATCGCCCATTGCACACCTGCACGTTGCCTACGTGGCCGGTGAGCAGACCGAGCCTCCCTTATACAAGAGCAGGCGTTCGAGTCCAACCCGGCACGCGCCGCTTAGTCGCTGACGTCATGAAGGCTTCGGGTGATAGCAAGACGTCGAGTACCCATAACTGTCCCCGCGTACTTGGTTAGTGCGTATAGGCCACTAGCCAGACTGAGATCAAATACCCAGATCTCGTTAAGCTTGTTATTTTGAAGTAACCGCGAACGCCGACCAGGGCCAGGCCCACCTCTCACCTAGGTGGTCTCCGCCTGCCCTGTCGCTCCACCACAGTGTAATAGTCGGGGTCCTTCGGGAACCAAGGCCCACCTCTACCGGGATGGAGCCACCTGTCGTCCTTTCAGCCCCCTCATCGGAATCACTTGCGGGTACTCAACGAGCCGACACGACTTTAGTCATAACAAGTATAGTATGTATATATGTATGTATATACCTGTGATCACCTCCCAAGTTATCACGGCTCGATAGTATAGCATGGCAGACGGACTATAATGTAGGGCCACTGATGAAGTACTAGCAACCTATACTAAGCATGTAGGATTGCAGGTAAGGTATCAACAGTTGTATCAACAATGATAGGCTATGCATCAGGATAGGATTAACAAAAAGCAGTAACATGCTACAGTACTATATTGCAAGCAGTATAGAGAAGAGTAGGCGATATCTGGTGATCAAGGGGGGGGGGGGCTTTCCTGGTTGCTCTGGCAAGAGAGAGGGTTCGTCAACACCGTAGTAATACTAGGTAGCAGCGGCGTCGGTCTCATAGTCTATCGGAGAGAAGAGGGGGAAGAAACAATGAATATCATGCAAACAGATGCATAACGATGCATGACAAGACAAGTAGCGGTGCTAGGGGTGCCATGACGCAGTATGAGGTGATACCGGTGAAGGGGGGAAACATCTGGGACAATATCCCTGGTGTTTCGCGTTTTCGGACAGATGAACCGGAGGGGGCAAGTTGCATGTTCGCTATGCTAGGGATGCGTGGCGGACGAACGGGCTGCGTATTCGGATTTGTCTCGTCGTTCTGAGCAACTTTCATGTACAAAGTATTTGCATCCAAGCTACGGTTTATTTTATATTGATTTTAAAAGATTTAAATCATTTTTAGGATTTATTTAATTATTTAAATTCAACATTATCCAGAACAGTGCATGCTGACGTCAACCAGACGTGTGGGACCCACCTGTCATTCTCTGTTTAGGTTAATTAGGGTTTAGGTTAAACTAATTACTGTTTAATTAAACTAACAGGTTAATTAGATTAATTAAATAGGATTAATTAACTTAATTAATTAATTATTTTATTTATTTACGTATTTATTATATATATATATATATTTGTTCTCAGGGGGGTGGGCCCGTTTGTTATAGGACCAAAGGCCATACA
Organism: Triticum urartu; assembly: GCF_056163025.1. Classification (NCBI taxonomy): domain Eukaryota; kingdom Viridiplantae; phylum Streptophyta; class Magnoliopsida; order Poales; family Poaceae; genus Triticum; species Triticum urartu. The sequence goes on along the minus strand of NC_141878.1, from coordinate 392,563,665 downwards.
GGGCATGGGCGACGGGTTACGGGCGCGCCCTATTCGGGCGCACGCCTAGGGGCACGCGGGAGTGGGCGCTGCCGACCACGGCGGGGCACGGCGCCGGCCAGGGATGGGTGCAGGGGCGCATCCCGCCCAGTGCGGGGCGAAGTTGCCGGTGACGGGGGAGCCCGCCCATGGAGGGCGCAGCTGTGGTAGCGGGCGCCGTGCCCCCAGACTGCGCGGGGGCATGGCACAGCGGTAGGGCCGCCGCGGGGCGGAAGCGAGGGGGGACGCAGGGCACTGCAGCAGGGGTCGCGGGCACGACGAGCGCGGCCCCGGAGCGAGGCAGGGCGCGGGAGCGGCGTCGCAGCACGCGACGAGCGGCAACGGCGCGCACGCAGCGCGAGGCGGCGACGAGGCTACAGCTGGGTAGCACGGCCGCAGATGCGATGCAGGGCGACAGCGCAGGGCAGAGAGGGGAAGAGGGGACTCACGGCGGGGTGCAGGGGGCGGGGCAAAGGGCTCGGGGAGGTTCGGGGAGGACCAGCGAGGGAGAGGACGAGGCGGCATGTCCGGCAAGGGTGGCGCCGGGGTTGGTGCAGAGGCGGGAGGGCATCGCGGCGAAGGGGGCTCCGAGAGGAGGCGAAGCGTCGGTGGTGGGGCGGCGCCGGGGATGGCGCCAGCGTCGGGGCGCGGGGCGGCACAGTCACCAGGGTCGGCGGGGCCAGCGCCCCCGATCCACATCGGGTCGTGGGGTGGGGAAGAGGGGATCGTGCGGGGGGGAGGTGGGGGATTGGGTGGGTAGCTACGGTTCCGGGGTTATACAGGGGGCGGGGTGGGCCGTGTGGCCTGGCCTGGGGGCAACTAGGCTAAGGCCCAGGGAAACAGGGGAGGGGGCCTTTTCCTTTTATTCGTTTACTTGTTTTGTTTTCTTTTTAGTTTCTGTTTTCAATTAAGTTTCCTTTTATTTATTTATTTTGAGTTTTCTAAAATATAAACCTAGCCCCAAAATTAGTACTACTATTGAGGCTACTGCCATAACTAATTTTCCACGATAATAAAATAGGTTTGTATTTGTTTATTATTAAATGGTATTAAAAAATGTTTTAGTCACTACTTTATTCACAAAAGAGAATTTAAATACTTTTACAAAAATGTTGGGTCAGTACCGTAATTGGTTATGGAATATTTGCCACATTTTGAACATTTTATTTTGCAGGTTTGAGATATTTGAATTTTGGACTTTAATTGAATTTGAAATTTGAACCGGTTTCGAACCAACGCGAGTTATCAACAGTAAGCATGGTGACGTGGTATCATTAGCAAAGGAATTACTGTAGCTTAATTATCCGGGCGTCACAATTCTCCTCCACTACAAGAAATCTCGTCCCGAGATTTAAGAGGCGTAAGGGGGAAGGTTCTAGTTACGAAATTCTAGCGAGTGTACTCGGTCTTAGTTGCTCTCCTCGAAGTGGTCGATCCATAACGCTGATGTTTTTATAGTTCAGCTTGAGGTCATCATGATGATGTCGGCATCCTTTCCTCGGGAACTCCATTGTACTTATGAAAAGTATAATGGGTAGCTTCGGAAGAACGAAACTCTACAAGGTTGCTATCCGGCGTATAACTCAGGGAATGTGGCAGAAAGTAACTCTCGAGTTGAAACTTAAGAAAATATCAAGAACAAGTAAGAAGGCACAATAAGAAGTTTCAAGTGGGTAGGCCATCGTTCGATGCCTAATCAGATGGTGAAAGGGGTTCCGAGCAATGGGAATAAGTATTGCGCCAGATTCCAGAATAGTTCACTTGGCAGGTGGACCGTGAGTTACATAAGAAGTCAAGCGTGAGGAATAACTTTGACAACAGGTTGTATAGGAGAGTCAGGTTTCGATCCTGTGGAACTGTGGGTTATGGGCCCACCATGTGTGTTTAAAGTAGGAAAGGCGTTGACATCTTGTACGGTTATGATAGCAAGGCAAGGCAGGGAATAATCTGTCGGTTATGTCAGCAACAATGTCGGTACCAAGGGCGAGGGACAACGAGAACCATTTTCCTGCTCATTGAACAAGGCGGACCAATAGGCAAGGTTCTTGTCCATCGGTGGCTACCGGAATGTCATTAACAGTAGAAACAGGGTTTCACTAACAAAGTTGTACACCGAGGTGTTTACATAAGCAGTGAATTATTACTGCTTAGATTATATACATCACAAGAAAGGCCAAACAAACCAATGGAAAGGAATATGTGATCATCAGGTTAAACAGAACAATGGAAAGAAAAAAATGTGTTTAAACAAATATTTCAAGGGTATATCCTTCCTAAGGACAAGCAGGGCATGATATCCATGACAAGTTATAATGTAGAAAACTCTATAGATAAGGGCAGCTAAATTTCGTGACATTACCCATACAACGGTGTTTGGATAGTTGAGCAAGAAACATTTAGCATTGGGCTTCAAATGTTCTTTGTTGAAAATTGGTGTACCACAGACATGCTTCGAGATAGCATTGACATGGTCATCAGGTAAAGATCAGGCTATGGATACACAAAGGATCCATCAGGAACATCTTATAGAATAAGTCTTACAATTTCCTCATGGAAGAATGGATAACCTTACTAAAATGGAAACTATAACAATAGGTCCTCCGGACAAGTGTGCTAGGCATGACATCACCTTACCAGGTCATATAAAGACCAATGTTATAACTCTTGAAAATATGTTCCAACCATCATATCTGACCGAGATTTAGATCCGATTGGTGTCAGGATATCTCATACTCAGGATGCCTGAGAAGAAAAAGGTGCGACACAAATTGACGAGATGACATTGTAATATTCTCAAGAAATGAACTATGGAAGAAGTTCCGAATCATGAGTTCATCAATAACCCAAGGAGAGGATGAGGAGGTGGCTGATGAACTCAGCGACAATGAATCAAGATTTCCAAAAGATGGATTCCCACAACTATTCTAACAAGGAGATAACATTTGTCAGATCAAAAGATATAATGAGGTATGCTCGAGGAAACATACACAGTTAATCATTGATCGAAAGGTGCACCCGACATATGGGCTTAGGTAGCATGATCAATGTTAGAATGGTGATTCGATAACCAATGGTCTAAGAATGACATATTGACCATTAACTTCAAAGCAATAGGGTTGCTAGAAGTTTTGAATTCGCACATCATAGTTCAATTGTCGGTTTTCCGGTTAGAAACAACACAGGGACCAAGGAGCGAATGGATATGGCAAGGAGTATCACTTGTATCAAGAATTCTTAAGAGGTGGTGAAATTCTCATGACATTCTTGACATAAAAGATGGTAATACTCCAAGGTAAAGAACAAATGCTAGAGAGCAAGGATCTCAAGGTATATCACGAAAAACGAACAAGTTTGTGTTGAACGGAAGGCAATAAAGTGGTCGATGATAGCACTGATCATCGAGGGGCAAGGATGGTATTTCTCATCATGAATTCAATTGATATCCTGGAAGAGACCAGAATGTTGATGATGATCATGACAAATTATGTCGAGAGGCTCCACGAAGAAGAAATTGAACAGCGGCTACATCAAGCAACAGGACTAATGCAGAGAAAGATTGTTGGAACCACGGATACTGCACCAACTCAGAATCAAGCTTGCTGTTCGAGGTGAAACGATAAGACAAGGTATATCGACGTAAGTTTAGCTCATCGCCGAAAGTTATGCTCCAGGAATAAGGACCAGGTAGCACAGTTAAAATGAGCACAATAATGATATAGCCAATTAGGCTAGGAATGATGTGATCGAGTTATTAAATTGTAAGCAATGAAGAGTTCTAATCTTGTTGAATCGCAATGCGAACTCGATACAGTTATCGGTGTCTATGAGTGTTTAATAACTCAGAGCCCATGAAAAAAATGAATCAGTGAGAATGTAGTACTTGATGAAGAACTCATAAGAAGATATGCAGTTCCGTGATAATCTCAAGATACCAGGGGGTAATACTCGACGACAAATCAAAGTAGAGGTTGGACCGGGGTATTGATCCACATAAGACAAGTGCTTAAACTTGCACGTGAAAGGGGGTCAAAGAAGAACCTATGGTCGGAATTACGATTGCAAAGGATCAATTCACAGATACTAAAGCATATTATAGCAAGGAAATAGTTATTATTACAAGAAGCTTTCATGATAGGATCCACATCGTGTCCATGGGCATGAACACAAGTTCAAGGTCGACTCCCACTTGTTCAATGCATAACCTTTCATTCACCTCTCGTATTTCGAAAATGACATTAGCTGTTGAAAGCTTTTACCTGGTGCAATACCAGATAAGTATGACCCGTGAAATCTTTTGAGTTCACACATAATAAGGAAGGCATAGGTTCAACCCATCAGGGTATCTTAGGAACATATACCACAAATTTCGGAGTAAATAATACAAGCTGGAAAGTATAGCATGGTTCACAAAGCATAGGATACAATTTACCAAAGGCATTATATTCCCATGGAAAGGCTCACAAGGTTATTGAATATGAAGAGCACTGTCGGATATAATCTAACAAAGGATCTGACGGTCCATAACGGAGCTGATGTGAGCATTGGCACACCATCAGAAGAAGAAACAATGCAAGGAGATCAGATTATAGATACAACTGACTAACTCAAAGCTCAAATGCAAATGAATTATGAATTCCAAGACAAGGGATCAGAAGCAATGCTCTAATTAGGGATGGATAAGTTGAATAGCCTTAGGGGTACAATCAATGGCAATTTGGTTGGTCGAGATCCATCTCATATTTAAAATGGCGTCTGAGCCGGAAGGATGAATTCTAGGATCTGGTTGAGGATTGCAAGCGTTCACAACAAATTGAATCAGCGGACTCAAAATGATAATGGCAAAGGATGCCAATAAGATTACCAGACTTATGACATTATTCATAATGCAAGCAAGCAAGAATTTCAAGAGCAACAAGCTGTTGAGGATTTTTGGAAGATCAAATATTATTTCGAAGACTTTTGTGAAATACGTGAATCAACTAGGGATGAGCGGATACTCGATAAGTGCGAGAAGTATTTCGTGGGGGTATTCAGGTTGCAAGGAACTGCAAGGGCAGTGGGCACAAAGTATTTTCGGAACAATAGAGAGAATTTCGGGGTATCTTGTAATAACAAGATTAACTGGGAATAAAAGTAAGAATGACAGGTGTAGGTATTTATCCATTGGGATATTATGGTGGTAGGGGACGGCAAAAGCAATGGGCACAAAGTCTCGAGAGAACAACGTAGAATATCTTCGGATCTTTTGGTGAAGCAGGCCATCATCTGGAATGAAGGGGCTCTCCGGGAGAAAGTATTTACGAGAACCTAGAGTTAGAGTTAGCAAAACCATTTAACCTGGCTAGAAGAGAGATCAGAATCCCAGAGTATAGACGAGGAATAAAAGATCCTAATACCACACAATGGCGATGTGGGCCCGAAAGCCACACCGCCATGTTAATAAAACAGTTTTCACAGACTAGACTCAACTTCGGCCAAGGAGTTTGAAAGGGGGATTCCTACAGGCAGTCGGCTCTAATACCAACTTTTTATGCTCCCGATTCAACCGTACACTAATCATACACGCAAACGAGTACGATCAAGATTAGGGACTCACAGGAAGATATCACAACACAACTCTACAACTAAAATAAGTCATACAAGCATCATATTACAAGCCAGGGGCCTCGAGGGCTCGAATACAAGAGCTCGATCATAGACGAGTCAGCGGAAGCAACAATATCTGAGTACAGACATAAATTAAACAAGTTTGACTTAAGAAGGCTAGCACAAACTGGGATACAGATCGAAAGAGGCGCAGGCCTCCTGCCTGGGATCCGCCTAAACTACTCCTGGTCGTCGTCAGCGGGCTGAACGTAGTAGTACGAACCTCCCGAGTAGTAGTAGTCGTCATCGACAGTGGCATCTGGCTCCTGGGCTCCATCGTCTGATCGCAGCAATCGAGTATAGAAAGGGGGAAAAGGGGGAGCAAAGCAACCGTGAGTACTCATCCAAAGTACTCGCAAGCAAGGAGCTACACTACATATGTATGCATTGGTATCAACTGGAAAAGGGGTTATGATATGTGGACTGAACTGCAGAATGCCGGAATAAGAGGGGGATAGCTAGTCCTTTCGAAGACTACGCTTCGGGTAACCTCTATCTTGCAGCAGAAGAATAGAGTAGATGGTAAGTTCACCAAGTAACATCACATAGCATAATCCTAACCGATGATCCTCCCCTCGTCGCCCAGTGAGAGAGCGATCACCGGTTGTATCTGGCACTTGGAAGGGTGTGTTTTATTAAGTATCCGGTTCTAGTTGTCATAAGGTCAAGGTACAACTCCAAGTCATCCTGTTACCGAAGATCATGGCTATTCGAATAGATTAACTTCCCTGCAGGGGTGCACCCCATTTCCCAACACGCTTGATCCTCTTTGTCCGGACACACTTTCCTGGGTCATGCCCGGCCTCGGAAGATCAACACGTCGCAGCCCTACCTTGGCACAACAGAGAGGTCAGCACGCCGGTCTAAATCCTATGGCGCAGGGGTCTGGGCCCATCGCCCATTGCACACCTGCACGTTGCGTACGCGGCCGGTGAGCAGACCTAGCCTCCCTTATACAAGAGCAGGTGTTCCAGTCCAACCCGGCGCGCGTCGCTCAGTCGCTGACATCACGAAGGCTTCGGCTGATACCACGACGTCGAGTGCCCATAACTGTCCACGCGTAGTTGGTAAGTGTATAGGACAGTAGCCAGAATCAGATCAAATACCCAGATCTCGTTAAGCGTGTTATTTCGAAGTAACCGCGAATGCCGACCAGGGCCAGGCCCACCACTCACCTAGGTGGTCTCCGCCCGCCCTGTCGCTCCGCCACAGTGTAACAGTCGGGGGCCTTCGGGAACCCAGGCCCACCTCTACCGGGATGGAGCCACCTGTCCTTTCAGCCCCCTCATCGGAATCACTTGCGGGTAATCAACGAGCCGACCCGACTTTAGTCATAACAAGTATAGTATGTATATATGTATGTATATACCCGTGATCACCTCCCGAGTGATCACGGCCCGATAGTATAGCATGGCAGACGGACTGGAATGTAGGGCCACTGATGAAGTACTAGCAACCTATACTAAGCATGTAGGATTGCAGGTTAGGTATCAACAATTGTAGCAACAATGACAGACTATGCATCAGGATAGGATTAACGGAAAGCAGTAACATGCTACACTACTCTAATGCAAGCAGTATAGAGAAGAGTAGGCGATATTTGGTGATCAAGGGGGGGGGGGGCTTGCCTGGTTGCTCTGGCAAGAGAGAGGGGTCGTCAACACCGTAGTCGTACTGGGTAGCAGCAACGTCGGTCTCGTAGTCTCTCGGAGAGAAGAGGGGGAATAAACAATGAATATAATGCAAACAGATGCATAACCATGCATGACAAGACAAGTAGCGGTGCTAGGGGTGCCCTCACGCGGTATGAGGTGATACCGGTGAAGGGGGGAAACATCCGGGAAAATATCCCCGGTGTTTCGCGTTTTCGGACAGATGAACCGGAGGGGTAAAGTTGCGTGTTCGCTATGCTAGGGATGCGTGGCGGACGAACGGCATGCATATCCGGATTCGTCTCGTCGTTCTAAGCAACTTTCATGTACAAAGTGTTTCCATTCGAGCTATGGTTTTTTATATTGATTTTAAAAGATTTAAATTATTTTTAGGATTTATTTAATTATTTAAATTCGACATTATCCATAACAGTGCATGTTGACGTCAGCATGATGTCAGCATGACCTCAACCTGACGTGTGGGTCTAGTGGGACCCACCTGTCATTCTCTTTTTAGGTTAATTAGGGTTTGTGTTAAACTAATTAATGTTTAATTAAACTAACAGGTTAATTAGATTAATTAAATAGGATTAATTAACTGATTATTTTAATTATTATTTATTTATTTATTTATATATTTATTATATAAATATATATGTATTGTTCTCAGGGGTGGGCCCCGTTTGTCATAGGGCCAAAGGCCATACAGGGCGCGGGCGACGGGTTACGGGTGCGCCCCGTTCGGGCGCACGCCCAGGGGCACGCGGGCGTGGGCGCTAGCGGCCACGGTGGGGCACAGCGACGGCCAGGGATGGACATAGGGGCGCATCCCGCCCAGTGCGGGGCGAGGTTGCCGGTGACGGGGCAGCTGTGGTGGCGGGCGCCGAGACTGCCCGGGGGCTTGGCACAGCGGCAGGGCCGCCACGGGGCGGAACCGAGGGGAACGCAGGGCACCGCAGCAGGGGTCGCGAGCACGGCGAGCGCGGCCCCAGAGCGATACAAGGTGCGGGAGCGGCGTCGCAGCATGCGACGAGCGGCAACGGTGCGCACGCAGCGCGAGGCGGCGGTGAGGCCACGGCTGGGTAGCGCGGCCGCAGATGTGATGTGGAGCAACAGCGCAGGGCAGAGAGGGGAAGAGGGGGTCACGATGGGGTGCAGGGGTCGGGGCAAAGGCCTCGGGGAGGTTCGGCGAGGGAGAGGACGAGGCGGCGTGTCCGGCGAGGGCGGCGCCGGGGTTAGTGCAGAGGCGGGAGGGCATCGCGGCGAAAGAGGCTCCGAGAGGAGGTGAGGCGTCGGTGGTGGGGCGGCGCCGGGGAAGGCGCCGGCATCGGGGTCGGGGGGACCGTGGGGTGGGGAAGAGGGGACCGTGCGGGGGGAAGTGGGGGATCGGGTGGGTAGCTAGGGTTCCTGGGAGGGGTTATACAGGGGGCGGGGTGGGCCGTGTGGCCTGGCCTGGGGGCAACTAGGCTAAGGCCCAGGGAAACAGGGGAGGGGGCCTTTTCCTTTTATTCTTTTACTTGTTTTATTTTCTTTTTAGTTTCTGTTTTCAATTAAGTTTCCTTTTATTTATTTATTTTTAGTTTTCTAAAATATAAACCTAGCCCCACAATTAGTACTACTATTTAGGCTACTTCCATAACTAATTTGGCACAATAATAAAATAGGTTTGTATTTGTTTATTATTTAATGGTATTAAAAAATGTTTTAGTCACTACTTTATTCACAATAGAGCATATAAATACTTTTACAAAAATGTTGGATTAGCACCATAATTGGTTATGGAATATTTGCCACATTTTGAACATCTAATTTTGCACGTTTGGGAAATTTGAATTTTGGACTTTAATTGAATTTGAAATTTGAACCGGTTTCGAATCAATGCGAGTTATCAACAGTAAGCATGTGACGTGGTATCATTTGCAAAGGAATTACTGTAGCTTAATTATCCATGCGTCACAGGCTGGTCGTAATCGCCGCCGCTGGAGCTTTCGCCAAGAGAAGAGCCACCGTAGCTGGACGAGGCGCGGTCGGCGGGCTCGCCCTCGTCGCGGCCATCGCCGAGACCCAGCACCTCCTCGCCATCGTTCGTTGATACGTCTCCAACGTATCTATAATTTTTGATTGCTCCATGCTATATTATCTACTGTTTTGGACTATATTGGGCTTTATTTTTCACTTTTATATTATTTTTGGGACTAACCTATTAATCGAAGGCCCAGCCCAGAATTGTTGTTTTTTTTGCCTATTTCAGTGTTTCGAAAAAACGGAATATCAAACGGAGTCCAAACGGAATTAAACCTTCAGGAAAGTGATTTTCTCACCGAACGTGGTCCAGGAGACTTGGACCCTGCTCCAATGAACAAAAGAGGCGGTCACGAGGGTGGGGGGCGCCCCCCTGCCTCGTGGGCCCCTCGGTGCTCCTCCGGCGTACTTCTTCCTCCTATATATACACACGTACCCCCAAACGATCAGAACAGGAGCCAAAAACCTAATTCCACCGCCGCAACTTTCTGTATCCACGAGATCCCATCTTGGGGCCTGTTCCGGAGCTCCGCGGGAAGAGGGCCGTCATCACGGAGGGCTTCTACATCATCCTAGCCTCTCCGATGAAGTGTGAGTAGTTTACCTCAGACCTTCGGGTCCATAGTTAGTAGCTAGATGGCTTCTTCTCTCTCTTTGAATCTCAATACAAAGTTCTCCCCCTCTCTTGTGGAGATCTATTCGATGTAATCTTCTTTTTGCGGTGTGTTTGTTGAGACCGATGAATTGTGGGTTTATGATCAAGTCTATCTATGAATAATATTTGAATCTTCTCTGAATTCTTCTATGTATGATTGGTTATCTTTGCAAGTCTCTTCGAATTATCCATTTGGTTTGGCCAACTAGATTGGTAGTTCTTGCCATGGGAGAAGTGCTTAGCTTTGGGTTCGATCTTGCGGTGTCCTTTCCCAGTGACAGAAGGGGCAGCAAGGCATGTATTGCATCGTTGCCATCGAGGATAACAAGATGGGGTTTATTTATTGCATGAATTTATCTCTCTACATCATGTCATCTTGCTTAAGGCGTTACTCTGTTTTTAACTTAATACTCTAGATGCATGCTGGAAGCGGTCGATGAGTGGAGTAATAATAGTAGATGCAGAATCGTTCCGGTCTACTTGTCACGGACGTGATGCCTATATACATGATCATGCCTAGATATTCTCATAACTATGCTCAATTCTGTCAATTGCTCAACAGTAATTTGTTCACCCACCATAGAATACTTATGCTCTTGAGAGAAGCCACTAGTGAAACCTAGGGCCCCCGGGTCTATTCTCATCATATCAATCTCCATCACTTTAATCTTGCATTGCTTTTTACTTTGCTTTTACTTTTTACTTTGCATCTTTATACCAAAAATACCAAAAATATTGTCTCTATCAGATCTCACTCTCGTAAGTGACCGTGAAGGGATTGACAACCCCTAATCACGTTGGTTGCGAGTAGCTATCGTTTTGTGCAGGTACGAGGGACTTGAGCGTGGCCTCCTACTGGATTGATACATTGGTTCTCAAAAACTGAGGGAAATACTTACGCTACTCTGCTGCGTCATCCCTTCCTCTTCGGGGAAAACCAACGCAAGCTCAAGATGTAGCAAGAAGGATTTCTGGCACCATTGTCGGGGAGTCTACGCAAAAGGTCAACATACCAAGTACCCATCACAATCCCTATCTCTCGCATTACATTATTTGGCATTTGCCTCTCGTTTTCCTCTCCCCCCAATTCACCCTTGCTATTCTTTTCGCCCTCTGTCTCTCTCTATCCTCCCTATCTATTTGCCTCTTTTGCCCCCTTGACTTTTTGTTTGCTCATGTGCTAGTTTGCTTTCTTGTCGTTATGTCTGAAATTGGGGAAGTTATCACTAATATGGGCGATAACAATATCATGGAAAGTTCTGATGCTCCTGCTGAAGAACCCCCTACCTACCATACAAAAAGATTTCGAATCGGTAGTGGTAATATTATTGGAAAAGGAGTTATTCAAGATTTCTTTACTTGTGCCGGTGGTTTGCCCTCTATGGGCGGTTCTATTCTCCATAGAACTAGTAGTCCTGCGGACGCTATTGCCATGCTTATCATTGAACTTGAAAGGCAATTTATGCATATGCACCCATCTATACAAAGAGTTTTCCTAGAATTTTCTAATATCGAGCATTCCTCTGTTAAGCGTGCCGCTACTATATTTTTGGCTCATGAATTCAGATTTATAATAAAACAAGCCAAAGAAATCTTTGCGCACTATAGGGTGGACGCTGGTTGTCCTCCCATAGAATCTATCCTCTTCGATCAAGAAGAAATTATGCGCTTTCAATCTCCTGACTATGTTGCTTTTAATGAAAACCTTAGAAAAAAGGTGCCAACCAATATTTTAATTGATAGAATCTCTGAACTTAATGATGATTTGGCTATTCGAAATAATGAGCTAGGATACTCTCTTGAGTCTAGGCTCACAAAGTTCTGTCAAAAGAATGCTTATAATGATGAATTGGTTGTACATTACGAAGGGCCGAAAGAGGAACCTATACCTCCTAAAATTGATCTCGGGGACTTATGTCCTATTAAATTTAGCAATTTTGATTACTTTTTCTTGCCTCAAAGAAAACTTGCTGCTGAACGCAGAGAATATGAAATGGGCTTCACCGATCTATCTTATTACTATGGCAATACCTAGATCTATCCTCGATTTTATGCCTAGCTAGGGGCGTTAAACGATAGCGCTTGTTGGGAGGCAACCCAATTTTATTTGTATTCCTTGCTTTTAGCTCCTGCTTAGTAATAAATAAATTATTTAGCCTCTGTTTTGATTGTGTTTTTTGTGTTTAATTAGTGTTTTTGCCAAGTAGAACCGTTGGGAAGACTTGGGGAAAGTCTTGTTGAACTTGCTGTAAAAAACAGAAACTTTAGCGCTCACAAGAACTGCTGTCATTTTTATTTGAAGAGTGCTATTTAGTTAATTATTTTTGAAGATGATTAATAGATAAATTCCTCACGTCCAGCAATTTATTTTAGAATTTTTGGGGTTCCAGATCTTGCGCTAGCTACAGATTACTACATACTGTTCTGTTTTTGACAGATTCTGTTTTTCGTGTGTTGTTTGCTTATTTTGATGAATCTATGGCTAGTAAAATAGTTTCTAATCCATAGAGAAGTTGGAATACAGTAGGTTTAACACCAATATAAATAAATAATGAGTTCATTACAGTACCTTGAAGTGGGCTTTTGTTTTCTTTCGTTAACAGAGCTCACGAGTTTTCAATTTTGAGTTTTGTGTTGTGAAGTTTTCATGTTTTGGGTGAATTCTTTTGATGGATCATGGAACAAGGAGTGGCAAGAGCCTAATATTGGGGATGCCCATGGCACCCCCAAGATAATCCAAGGACACCAAGAAGTCAAACATTGGGGATGCCCCGGAAGGCATCCCCTCTTTCGTCCACTTCCATCGGTAATTTACTTGGAGCTATATTTTTATTCACCAACATGATATGTGTTTTGCTTGGAGCGTCTTGTATTATTTGTGTCTTTGTGTATTAGTATGCCACAATCATCCTTTCTGTACACAACTTTTGAGAGAGCCATGCATGAATTAAAATTTGATAGAATACTCTATGTGCTTCACTTATATCTTTTGAGCGTTACAATTTTGCTCTATGTGCTTCACTTAGATCTTTTAGAGCACGGTGGTGGATTTGTTTTAAAGAAACTATTGATCTCTCATGCTTCACTTAAATTATTTTGAGAGTCCCTTAATAGCATGGTAATTTTCTTAATAATAATATGCTTGGTATTCAAGATTTGTGAAACTTTGTTTTGAGTGTTGATTACTAAGAAAAGATTGAAGCATGATAATTGTTTTGAGATATGGAGGTGATAATATTAAAGTCATGCTAGTTGAGTAGTTGTGAATTTAAAGAATACTTGTGTTAAAGTTTGTGATTCCCGTAGCATGCACGTATGGTGAACCGTTATGTGATGAGGTCGGAGCATGATTTATTTATTGATTGTCTTCCTTATGAGTGGCGGTCGGGGACGAGCGATGGTATTTTCCTACCAATCTATCCCCCTAGGAGCATGCGCGTAATACTTTGCTTTGATAACTTCTAGATTTTTGCAATAAGTATATGAGTTCTTTATGACTAATGTTGAGTCCGTGGATTATACGCACTCTCACCCTTCCACCTTAGCTAGCCTCTCTAATACTGCGCACTTTTAGCCGGTATCATACACCTACCATATACCTTCCTCAAAACAGCCACCGTACCTACCTATTATGGCATTTCCATAGCCATTCCGAGATATATTGCCATGCAACTTTCCACCATCTAGTTCATCATGACACACTCCATCATTGTCATATTACATATCCCGGTACACCGCCGGATGCATTCATATAGAGTCATATTTTGTTCTAAGTATTGAGCTGTAAGAAAAATAAAAGTTTGGTCATCATAATTATTAGAGCATTGTCCCAGTGAGGAAAGAATGATGAAGACTATGATTCCCCCATAAGTCGGGATGAGACTCCGGACGGAAAATAAAAAAATATATAAATAAAAGAGGCCAAAGAAGCCCAAATAAAAAGAGACCATAAAAAAGAGAAAAGGCCCAAACAAAAAAATATATAAATAAAAAAATGAGAGAAAAAGAGAGAAGGGACAATGTTACTATCCTTTTACCACACTTGTGCTTCAAAGTAGCACCATGATCTTCATAGTAGAGAGTCTCTCATGTTATCACATTCATATACTAGTGGGAATTTTTCATTATAGAACTTGGCTTATATATTCCAATGATGGGCTTCCTCAAATTTCCCTAGGTCTTCATGAGCAAGCAAGTTGGATGCACACCCACTTAGTTTCTTTTTGAGATTTCATATACTTATAGCTCTAGTGCATCCGTTGCATGGCAATCCCTACTCACTCACATTGATATCTATTGATGGGCATCTCCATAGCCCGTTGATACGCCTAGTTGATGTGAGACTATCTTCTCCTTTTGGTCTTCTCCACAACCACCATTCAATTCCACCTATAGTGCTATATCCATGGCTCACGCTCATGTATTGCGTGAAGATTGAAAAAGTTTCGAAAAAGTTAGAGTATGAAACAATTGCTTGGCTTGTCATCGGGGTTGTGCATGATTTAAATATTTTGTGTGGTGAAGATAGAGCATAGCCAGACTATATGATTTTGTAGGGATAACCTTCTTTGGCCATGTTATTTTGAGAAGACATGATTGCTTTATTAGTATGCTTGAAGTATTATTATTTTTTATGTCAATATAAACTTTTGTCTTGAATCTTTCTAATATGAATATTCATACCACAATTAAGAAGATTTGCATTGAAATTATGCCAAGTAGCACTCCGCATCAAAAATTCTCTTTTGATCATTTACCTACTCGAGGACGAGTAGGAATTAAGCTTGGGGATGACTGATATGTCTCCAACATATCTATAATTTTTGATTGCTCCATGCTATATTATATACTGTTTTGGACTATATTGGGCTTTATTTTCCACTTTTATATTATTTTGGGACTAACCTATTAATTGGAGGCCCAGCCCAGAATTGTTGTTTTTTGCCTATTTCAGTGTTTCGAAGAAACGAAATATCAAACGGAGTCCAAACGGAATAAAACCTTCGGGAACGTGATTTTCTCACCGAATGTGATCCAGGAGACTTGGACCCTGCTCCAAGGAACAAAAGAGGCGGTCATGAGGGTGGGGGGCGCCCCCCCCTAGGGCGCGCCCCCTGCCTCGTGGGCCCCTCGGTGCTCCTCCGGCGTACTTCTTCCTCCTATATATACACACGTACCCCCAAACGATCAGAACAGGAGCCAAAAACCTAATTCCACCGCCGCAACTTTCTGTATCCACGAGATCCCATCTTGGGGCCTGTTCCGGAGCTCCGCGGGAAGAGGGCCGTCATCACGGAGGGCTTCTACATCATCCTAGCCTCTCCGATGAAGTGTGAGTAGTTTACCTCAGACCTTCGGGTCCATAGTTAGTAGCTAGATGGCTTCTTCTCTCTCTTTGAATCTCAATACAAAGTTCTCCCCCTCTCTTGTGGAGATCTATTCGATGTAATCTTCTTTTTGCGGTGTGTTTGTTGAGACCGATGAATTGTCGGTTTATGATCAAGTCTATCTATGAATAATATTTGAATCTTCTCTGGATTCTTTTATGTATGATTGGTTATCTTTGCAAGTCTCTTCGAATTATCCGTTTGGTTTGGCCAACTAGATTGGTAGTTCTTGCCATGGGAGAAGTGCTTAGCTTTGGGTTCGATCTTGTGGTGTCCTTTCCCAGTGACAGAAGGGGCATCAAGGCACGTATTACATCGTTGCCATCGAGGATAACAAGATGGGGTTTATTTCATATTGCATGAATTTATCTATCTACATCATGTCATCTTGCTTAAGGTGTTACTCTGTTTTTAACTTAAAACTCTAGATGCATGCTGGATAGCGGTCGATGAGTGGAGTAATAGTAGTAGATGTAGAATCGTTTCGGTCTACTTGTCACGGACGTGATGCCTATATACATGATCATGCCTAGATATTCTCATAACTATGCTCAATTCTGTCAATTCCTCAACAGTAATTTGTTCACCCACCGTAGAATACTTATGCTCTTGAGAGAAGCCACTAGTGAAACCTATGGCCCCGGGTCTATTCTCATCATATCAATCTCCATCACTTTAATCTTGCTTTGCTTTTTTACTTTGCTTTTACTTTTTACTTTGCATCTTCATACCAAAAATACCAAAAATATTGTCTCTATCATATCTCACTCTCGTATGTGACCGTGAAGGGATTGACAACCCCTAATCGCGTTGGTTGCGAGTAGCTATCGTTTTGTGTAGGTACGAGGGACTTGAGTGTGGCCTCCTACTGGATTGATACCTTGGTTCTCAAAAACTGAGGGAAATACTTACGCTACTCTGCTGCATCATCCCTTCCTCTTTGGGAAAAACCAACGCAAGCTCAAGACGTAGCATTCGTCCCGGGGCAGCACCCGGCGCGGCGACCATCTTCCCCAAACACCCTCACATAGAGGGTCGCATCACCGTCATACTTGAAATGGAGGGTGCAGCGCCTGCCCATGCCGCACGCGCGGGCGAACGTCTGCCAACCGCGGACCAGAGCTATGTTGCCCGCGGTGGAGACTTCAACCGCGACCCAGGAGGCCCTGTTGCAGCAGCCGTCCGCCTGCAGCTAGAGCCCGCCTGGACCAGAGGCCGGCGGCTCGTCGATGAAGAAGCGCGGATGCTGAAGCCAGTTGCCGGCTGGATCCTCCGACCAGACAATGAACTCTGACAGCACCTCCGCCGAGTGGAAGCGTGGCCGGGGAGGCCGCGCAAGCACGGCACGTCTCCCCTCATCGACGGGGCCATCGCGACCGGAGCGACCCCCACCACACGTAGCGGCGCCACCCCAGGAGCGGGGCGCCACGGCAGGAGTCATGGTGTGCTTGCGGGGACGGCCGCATCCCTGCTTGGGCGCCGGGGAGCCGGGCCCCTCGCGAGGGGCCTTTCCTTTCTTTGCGGCAGAGAACCTCTTTGACAGCACCATTGGAGTCGGTGGTGGAGCAGAGGAGGAAGAAGCTGGCGGAATGGGAAGAAGTGGGGGACGGGGGCTCCGCCCCATTCCTTATTTATAGTAGGAGAAGGCCAACCAGCACCCCCCACGATCACAGGTAATGATGGTTTTCCTTGCATGTCGCAGGGACTTGTCAAGTCGGGCAGTTGCCGAGGCAGCATGGGGAAGTGGAGACGCCCATGTCCAATCAACCGCCACATATCAACCGAGGCCGCAGGCTTTTGGGGGCTCGCGGTGCTCCGCGCTTGACCTTTGGTTTCGCCTCGAAGCCAAGCCCGAGCGCGCCTTGGGCCCGGGGGCTACTGTTGGCATTCTGGGAACGAGGATCCCTAGACTTGCAGGTCTGTACGACCCATCTTCATCGACGAGGTATTCAAGACCCTCGCGAGGTGGGCGACGCAAGACCTCCTCAGGAGCGGCCTCGCCAGGTAGGCTCACGAGCAGCGGACAGATCAAGGCAAGGCAAACCTCGCGAGGTCCTCGTGACGTGAGCCATGACGTTCAAGACCAGGCAGGTGCCAGCGCGCAGTGTCCTTGCTTCCTCTTTGGTGCCAAGGGGGCAAGCGCAGGCGCAGAGTATCGAGGCATCAAGCAAAGGTTTCCATGTCGGTGCAATGAGACCAAGACTAGCAGGACGGCAGACGGAGGTCACCATGGAGCCCAAGACGGCGTCACCACCAGAGCCTTTTGCAGGCGAAGACTACTTTTGTTAGGATAAGTTGTACTAGCTGTCCCCTTTCAAATTGGCCATTGTTGGCTCCCTTCTGGTTCAATATTTGGGGAGAGGACCAGGGCCTACATAAGTAGAATTAGCCACCACAGTAGGGGGCAGACAAAAAGAGGGGAGGAAGAACTCATTCAGAGGCATCTCACCCACACAAGTTCACCAAGCACAAGAACACCTCAACCTCAGGAGGCTGTTCTTCCCCTTGTACTGTTCATCATCAGCCCAAGAGGCAATCCACCACCACCACACTAGAGTAGGGTATTACACCACAACGGTGGCCCGAAGTAGTATAAATCTTGTGTCTTTGTGTTGCAAGTTCGTGGAGTTCATCCGTGAGATCTTAGCGAGCTAGGGCATGGATCAATAGGGAGAAAACCTTCGCACGCACCCCAGTGTTCGAACCTCGAGGATTTTGCTGGAACCTGTGATCCGACACAATCCCTACTCACTCACATTGATATATATTGATGGGCATCTCCATAGCCCATTGATATGCCTAGTTGATGTAAGTCTATCTTCTCCTTTTTGTCTTCTCCACAACCATCATTCTATTCCACCTATAGTGCTATGTCCATGGCTCACACTCATGTATTGCGTGATGATTGAAAACATTTGAGAACATCAAAAGTATGAAACAATTGCTTGTCTTGTCATCGGGGTTGTGCATGATTTAAATATTTTGTGTGGTGAAGATAGAGCATAGCCAGACTATATGATTTTGTAGGGATAGCTTTCTTTGGCCATGTTATTTTGAGAAGACATAATTGCTTTGTTAGTATGCTTGAAGTATTATTATTTTTATGTCAATATTAAACTTTTTTCTTGAATCTTTCGGATCTGAACATTCATGATACAACAAAGAAAATTACATTGAGAATTATCCTAGGTACCATTCCACATCAAAAATTATGTTTTATCATTTACCTACTCGAGGACGAGCAGGAATTAAGCTTGGGGATGCTTGATACGTCTCCAACGTATCTATAATTTTTGATTGTTCCAAGCTTGGGGATTATTTATACACTTCTATATTATTTTTGGGACTAACCTACTAAGCCAAGTCCCAGTGCAAATTGTTGTTTTTTTGCCTATTTCAGTGTTTCGTAGAAAAGGAATATCAAACGGAATGAAACCTTCGGGAGAGTTATTTTTGGAACAAACGTGATCCAGAGGACTTGGAGTGGACGTCAAGAAACCAACGAGGAGGCCACGAGGCAGGGGCGCGCCTACCCCCTAGGTGCGTCTTCCACCCTCGTGGGCCCCTCATGGCTCCACTGACCTACTTCTTCCTCCTATATATATCCATATACCCCGAAAACATCCAGGAGCACCACGAAACCCTATTTCCACCGCCGCAACCTTCTGTACCCAAGAGATCCCATCTTGGGGCCTTTTCCGGAGCTCCGCCGGAGGGGGAATCAATCACGGACGGCTTCTACATCAACACCATACCCTCTCCGATGATGTGTGAGTAGTTTACTTCAGACCTTCGGGTCCATAGTTATTAGCTAGATGGCTTCTTCTCTCTCTTTGGATCTCAATACAATGTTCTCCTCAATCTTCTTGGAGATCTATTTGATGTAACTCTTTTTGCGATGTGTTTGTCGAGATCCGATGAATTGTGGATTTATGATCAAGTTTATCTATGAACAATATTTGATTCTTCTCTGAAATCTTTTATGTACGATTGGTTATCTTTGCAAGTCTCTTTGAATTATCAGTTTGGTTTGGCCTACTAGATTAATCTTTCTTGCAATGGGAGAAGTGCTTAGCTTTGGGTTCAATCTTGCGGTGTCCTTTCCCAGTGACAACAGGGGCAGCAAGGCACGTATTGTATTGTTGCCATCGAGGATAAAAAGATGGGGTTTATATCATATTGCTTGAGTTTATCCCTCTACATCATGTCATCTTGCCTAATGCGTTATCTGTTCTTCTGAACTTAATACTCTAGATGCATGCTGGATAGCGGTCGATGTGTGGAGTAATAATAGTAGATGCAGAATCATTTCGGTCTACTTGTCGCGGACGTGATGCCTATATACATGATCATGCCTAGATATTCTCATAATTATGCACTTTTCTATCAATTGCTCGACAGTAATTTGTTCACCCACCGTAATACTTATGCTATCTTGAGAGATGCCACTAGTGAAACCTATGGCCCCCGGGTCTATTTTCCATCATATAAGTTTCCAATCTATTTTACTTTGCAATCTTTACTTTCAGTCTATATCATAAAAATACCAAAAATATTTATCTTGTTATTATTATCTCTATCAGATCTCACTCTCGTAAGTGACTGTGAAGGGATTGACAACCCCTTTATCGTGTTGGTTGCGAGGTTCTTATTTGTTTGTGCAGGTACGAGGGACTTGTGTGTAGTCTCCTACTGGAATGATACCTTGGTTCTAAAAAACTGAGGGAAATATTTACGCTACTTTGCTGCATCACCCTTTCCTCTTCAAGGGAAAACCAACAAGAGGTAGCAAAGGCATGTGCAGTTAGTCACCAAGCCAGACATGTTGTTTATGAGCCGAGCGGGACTCTGTAAACCGCCGGGCGCCAAGCTATGTATATAAAGGGATGACCCGTCGGCGACTTAGGGCAAGAAAGAAGAGATCGAAAGCTAGGTCAAGCGTATTCGCTCCCTGATAATCGATACTTAAGCAATACCACCTTAACTGGAGTAGACCTTTACCTTCACCGCAAGAGGCCGAACCAGTATAAATTCGTGTGACCTTTGTCCCGTTTAACCCCTTTAAGCTAACCTAGTGCGATGGCTCCACGACTAAGTACTCAGACTAGGATATCTGCCGTGACAATTCCAGGACAGTTGGCGCCCACCATGGGGCCAGCGCATGGTGGTCTCGAGTTCTTATAGGGCAGCTTCGAAGGGATCAAAGGATACTCTGTGCGCCAGATGACCAAGAGTCGTCGCGGCAATCTCTACATCGACGACGCAGGCTGGGGCCTCGAAGCCGGCTCAATCGAGTACGGGTACTGGGTCCCCTTCAGTGGAATCCACGTCTTCATCGGCAAGATCAGCGAACCGGGACCTGAGTCGGACATCTGCACCGACATCATCGAGACGGCTCAGCGAGCACGACCCGCCCGGTTCAACCCGCCGTGAAGCGCGCCTTCATTGGGTTCATCCATGGGGCGGAATTTGAGGAAGGATCTATGTCTGGCGGTAAGACAGAGATCTACTCTGATGGTGAGTCATCCACGGGTGAGACCACTTTGTTGTATCAACTACAGGATGACAGTCTTGGGGGCTGTTCCGATGGCGACAGTATTCTGGACCCCTGTGAGCCGCCGAACCGGGCTGCGATTTTCATGGCCGGCACACAGCCAATGTAGAATTCTTCAACGGCAGCAACAATGATTTCCGGGTCAGCAATGGTGACGGCGGCCGGGGCAGGAGGCCCCGCGCGCCTGTTGCTATCTCTTGAGCACTGCGTTGGTTTTCCCTTGAAGAGGAAAGGGTGATGCAGCAAAGTAGCGTAAGTATTTCCGTCAGTTTTTGAGAACCAATGTATCAATCCAGTACGAGGCTACGCGCGAGTCCCTCACACCTGCACAAAACAAATAAATCCTCGCAACCAACACGATAAGGGGTTGTCAATCCCTACACGGTCACTTACGACGGTGAGATCTGATAGATATGATAAGATAATATTTTTGGTATTTTTATGATAAAGGTGCAAAGTAAAATAAAAGGCAATGAAAATAACTAAGTGTTGGAAGATTAATATGATGAAGATAGACCCGGGGGCCATAGGTTTCACTAGTGGCTTCTCTCAACAGCATATGTATTTTATGGTGGGTGAACGAATTACTGTTGAGCAATTGACAGAATTGAGCATAGTTATGAGAATATCTAGGTATGATCATGTATATAGGCATCACGTCCAAGACAAGTAGATCGACTCCTGCCAGCATCTACTACTATTACTCCACACATCGACCGCTATCCAGCATGGATCTAGAGTATTAAGTTCAAGAGAACAGAGTAACGCTTTAAGAAAGATGACATGATGTAGAGGGATAAACTCATGCAATATGATGAAAACCCCATCTTGTTATCCTCGATGGCAACAATACAATACGTGCCTTGCTGCCCCTACTGTCACTGGGAAAGGACACCGCAAGATTGCACCCAAAGCTAAGCACTTCTCCCATTGCAAGAAAGATCAATCTAGTAGGCCAAACCAAACTGATAATTCGAAGAGACTTGCAAAGATAACCAATCATACAAAAAGAATTCAGAGAAGATTCACATATTGTTCATAGATAAACTTGATCATAAACCCACAATTCATCGGTCTCAACAAACACACCGCAAAAGAAGATTACATCGAATAGATCTCCACAAGAGAGGGGGAGAACTTTGTATTGAGATCCAAAAAGAGAGAAGAAGCCATCTAGCTAATAACTATGGACCCGAAGGTCTGAGGTAAAATACTCACACTTCATTAGAGGGGCTATGGTGTTGATGTAGAAGCCCTGCGTGATCGATGCCCCCTCCGGCGGAGCTCCGGAACAGACCCCAAGATGGGATCTCGTGGACACATAACGTTACGACGGTGGAATTAGGAATATACAAGCCAAGTTCTATAATGAAAAATTCCCACTAGTATATGAAAGTGACAAAACAACAGACTCTCTATCATGAAGATCATGGTGCTACTTTGAAGCACAAGTGTGGAAAAAAAGATAGTAGCATTGTCCCTTTTCATCTCTTTTTTTTCTTTTTTTTGGGCCTCTCTCTTTTTTTGGCCTTTCTCTTTTTCTTATTGGGACAATGCTCTATTAAATGATGATCACCACACTTCTATTTATTTACAACTCAATGATTACAACTCGATACTAGAACAAGGTATGACTCTATATGAATACCTTCGGCGGTGTACCGGGATATGCATTGAATCAAGTGTGACATGTATGAAAGAATTATGAACGGTGGCTTGGCCACAAATATGATGTAAACTACATGATCATGCAAAGAAATATGACAATGATGAACGTGTCATGATAAAGGGATGGTGGAAAGTTGCATGGCAATATATCTCGGAATGGCTATGGAAATGCCATAATAGGTAGGTTTGGTGGCTGTTTTGAGGAAGATATAAGGAGGTTTATGTGTGAAAGAGCGTATCATATCACGGGGTTTGGATGCACCGGCGAAGTTTGCACCAACTCTCAATGTGAGAAAGGGCAATGCACGGTACCGAAGAGGCTAGCAATGATGGAAGGGTGAGAGTGCGTATAATCCATGGACTCAACATTAGTCATAAAGAACTCACTTACTTATTGCAAAAATCTACAAGTCATCAAAAACCAAGCACTACGCGCATGCTCCTAGGGGGATAGATTGGTAGGAAAAGACCATCGCTCGTCCCCGACCGCCACTCATAAGGAGGACAATCAAAGAACACCTCATGTTTCAAATTTGTTACATAACGTTTACCATATGTGCATGCTACGGGAATTGCAAACTTCAACACAAGTATTTCTCAATTTCACAACTACTCAACTAGCACAACTTTAATATCACTACCTCCATATCTCAAAACAATCATCAAGCATCAAACATCTCTTAGTATTCAAAACACTCATAAGAAAGTTTTACTAATCTTGAATACCTAGCATATTAGGATTATTTAAGAAAATTACCATGCTATTTAAGACTCTCAAAATAATCTAAGTGAAGCATGAGAGATCAATAGTTTCTATAAAACAAATCCACCACCGTGCTCTAAAAGATATAAGTGAAGTACTAGAGCAAAACTATATAACTCAAAAGATATAAGTGAAGCACATAGAGTATTCTAATAATTTCTGAATCATGTGTGTTTCTCTCAAAAGGTGTGTACAGCAAAGATGATTATGGTAAACTAAAAAGCAAAGACTCAAATCATACAGGATGCTCCAAGCAAAACACGTATCATGTGGTGAATAAAAATACAGCTCCAAGTAAAGTTACCGATGGAAGTAGACGAAAGAGGGGATGCCTTCCGGGGCATCCCCAAGCTTTGGCTTTTTGGTGTCTTAGATTATCTTGGGGGTGCCATGGGCATCCCCAATCTTAGGCTCTTTCCACTCCTTGTTACATAATCCATCAAATCTTTACCCAAAACTTGAAAACTTGACAACACAAAACTTAAAGTAGAAAATATCGTGAGCTCCGTTAGCGAAAGAAAACAAAAGACCACTTCAAGGTACTGTAATGAAATCATTCTTTATTTTTATTGGTGTTAAACCTACTGTATTCCAACTTCTCTATGGTTTATAAACTATTTTACTAGCCATAGATTCATCAAAATAAGCAAACAACACATGAAAAAAACAGAATCTGTCAAAAACAGAACAGTCTGTAGTAATCTGTAGCTAGAGCAAGATCTGGAACCCCAAAAATTCTAAAATAAATTTCTGGACGTGAGGAATTTATCTATTAATCATATGAAAAAAGAATTAACTAAATATCACTTTCAAAATAAAAATGGCAGCAGTTTTCGTGAGCGCTAAAGTTTCTGTTTTTTACAGCAAGATTAACAAGACTTTCCCCAAGTCTTCCCAAAGGTTCTACTTGGCACAAACACTAATTAAACACAAAAACACAACCAAAAAAGAGGCTAGATAAATTATTTATTACTAAACAGGAGCAAAAATCAAGGAATAAAAATAAAATTGGGTTTCCTCCCAACAAGTGTTATCGTTTAACGCCCCTAGCTAGGCATAAAAAGCAAGGATAGATCTAGGTATTGCCATCTTTGGTAGGCAATCCATAAGTGGGTCTCATAATAGATTCATAAGGTAATTTAATTTTATTTCTAGGAAAGTGTTCCATGCCTTTCCTTAACGGAAATTGGAATCTAATATTTCCTTCCTTCATATCAATAATTGCACCAATCGTTCTAAGGAAAGGTCTACCAACAATAATAGGACATGAACGATTGCAATCTATGTCAAGAACGATAAAATCTATGGGCACATAATTCCTATTTGCAACAATAAGAACATCATTAATTCTTCCCATAGGTTTCTTAATAGTGGAATCCGCAAGGTGCAAGTTTGGAGAGCAATCATCAAAATCACGGAAACCTAACAAATGACACAAAGTCTTTGGAATCGTGGAAACACTAGCACCCAAATCACACAAAGCATAGCATTCATGATCTTTAATTTTAATTTTAATAGTAGTTTCCCACTCATCATAAAGTTTTCTAGGGATAGAAACTTCCAACTCAAATTTTTCTTCATAAGATTGCATCAAAGCATCAACGATATGTTTGGTAAAAGCTTTATTTTGGCTATAAGCATGAGAAGAATTTAGCATGGATTGCAACAAGGAAATACAATCTATCAAAGAGCATCTATTATAATTAAATTCCTTGAAATCCAAAATAGTAGGTTCATTAACATCTAGAGTTTTGATCTCTTCAATCCCACCTTTATCAAGTTTAGCATCAAGATCTAAAAACTCTGAATTTTTGGAACGCCTTCTAGGTAAAGGTGGATCATATTCAGTCCCATAATTATCAAGATTCATATTTAAAAACAAAGATTTAATAGGGGACACATCAATAACTTTTAGATCTTCATCTTTATTATCATGGAAACTAGAAGAACACACTCTTATAAAGGAATCTTTCTTAGCACGCATCCTAGTGGTTCTTTCTTTGCACTCTTCAATGGAAATTATCATGGATTTGAGAGACTCATTGATATCATGCTTAGGTGGAATAGATCTAAATTTAAAAGAATCAACATCGAGAGAAATTCTATCAACGTTCCTAGCCAACTCATCAATCTTAAGCAATTTTTCTTCAATCAAAGCATTGAAATTCTTTTGTGAAGTAATAAATTCTTTAATATTAGATTCAAAATCAGAGGGAATCTTATTATAATTTCCATAAGAGTTGTTGTAGGAATTACCATAATTACTAGAGGGATTACTAGGATAAGGCCTAGGATTAAATTTTCCTCTATACGCGTTGTTACCAAAATTGTTCCTACCAACAAAATTCACATCCATAGATTCATTATTATTCTCAATCAAAGTAGACAAACGCATATCATTAGGATCAGAAGAAACAATTTTATTAGCAAATAATTTCATAAGTTCATCCATCTTTCCACTCAAAACATTAATTTCTTCTATGGCATGCACTTTCTTATTAGTAGATCTTTCAGTGTGCCATTGAGAATAATTAACCATAATACTATCTAGGAGTTTAGTAGCTTCTCCTAAAGTGATTTCCATAAAAGTGCCTCCCGCGGCCGAATCTAAAAGATTTCTCGAAGCAAAATTCAATCCGGCATAAAAAAATTGTATAATCATCCACAAATTCAAACCATGAGTAGGGCAATTACGTATCATTAATTTCATCCTCTCCGAAGCTTGTGCAACATGTTCATGATCAAGTTGCTTAAAATTCATAATATCGTTTCTAAGAGAGATGATCTTAGAGGGAGGAAAATACTTAGTGATAAAAGCATCTTTGCACTTATTCCATGAATCAATACTATTTTTAGGCAAAGATGAAAACCAAGCTTTAGCATGATCTCGAAGCGAAAAAGGAAATAGCTTCAATTTAACAATATCATTGTCCACATCTTTCTTCTTTTGCATATCACACAAATCAACGAAGCTATTTAGATGGGTAGCGACATCTTCACTAGGAAGGCCGGAAAACAGATCTTTCATGACAAGATTCAGCAAGGCAGCATTAATTTCACAAGATTCAGCATCGGTAAGAGGAGCAATCGGAGTGCTAATAAAATCATTGTTGTTGGTATTGGTAAACTCACACAATTTAGTGTTATCTTGAGCCATCGTGACAAGCAAGCAATCCAACACACAAGCAAACAAAAAACGGGAAAAAGAGGCAAATAGAGAAAGAGAGGGAGGATAGAGAGATAGAGAGAGGGCGAATAAAACGGCAAGGGTGAAGTGGGGGAGAGGAAAACGAGAGGCAAATGGCAAATAATGTAATGGAGGAGATAAGGGTTAGTGATGGGTACTTGGTATGTTTGACTTTTGCGTAGACCTCCACAGCAACAGCGCCAGAAATCCTTCTTGCTACCTCTTGAGCACTGCATTGGTTTTCCCTTGAAGAGGAAAGGGTGATGCAGCAAAGTAGCGTAAGTATTTCCCTCTGTTTTTGAGAACCAAGGTATCAATCCAGTAGGAGGCTACGCGCGAGTCCCTCGCACATGCACAAAACAAATAAATCCTCGCAACCAACGCGATAAGGGGTTGTCAATCCCTACACGGTCACTAACGAGAGTGAGATATGATAGATATGATAAGATAATATTTTTGGTATTTTTATGATAAAGATGCAAAGTAAAATAAAAGGCAATGAAAATAACTAAGTGTTGGAAGATTAATATGATGAAGATAGACCCAGGGGCCATAGGTTTCACTAGTGGCTTCTCTCAAGAGCATAGGTATTTTACGGTGGGTGAACGAATTAATGTTGAGCAATTAACAGAATTGAGCATAGTTATGAGAACATCTAGGTATGATCATGTATATAGGCATCACGTCCAAGACAAGTAGACCGACTCCTGCCTGCATCTACTACTATTACTCCACACATCGACCGCTATCCAGCATGCATCTAGAGTATTAAGTTCAAGAGAACAGAGTAACACTTTAAGCAAGATGACATGATGTAGAGGGATAGACTCATGCAATATTATGAAAACCCCATCTTTTTATCCTCGATGGCAACAATACAATACGTGCCTTGCTGCCCCTACCGACACTGGGAAAGGACACCGCAAGATTGGACCCAAATCTAGGCACTTCTCCCATTGCAAGAAATATCAATCTAGTAGGCCAAACCAAACTGATAATTCGAAGAGACTTGCAAAGATAACCAATCATACATAAAAGAATTCAGAGAAGATTCAAATATTGTTCATAGATAAACTTGATCATAAACCCACAATTCATCGGTCTCAACAAACACACCGCAAAAGAAGATTACATCGAATAGATCTCCACAAGAGAGGGGGAGAACTCTGTATTGAGATCCAAAAAGAGAGAACAAGCCATCTAGCTAATAACTATGGACCCGAAGGTCTGAGGTAAACTACTCACACTTCATTGGAGGGGCTATGGTGTTGATGTAGAAGCCCTCCGTGATAGATGCCCCTTCCGGCGGAGCTCCGGAACAGTCCCCAAGATGGGATCTCGTGGATACAGAAAGTTACGGCGGTGTAATTAGGGTTTTGGCTCTGTCTCTGATCATTTGGGGGTACGTAGGTATATATAGGAGGAAGAAGTACATAGGTGGAGCAACAGGGGGCCCACGAGGGTGGAGGGCGCGCTAGTGGGGTAGGCGCACCCCCTACCTCGTGGCCTCCCTGTTGGTTGCTTGACGTAGGGTCCAAGTCTCCTAGATCTTGTTCATTCCAAAAAGCATGTACCCAAAGGTTTCATTCCATTTGGACTCCATTTGATATTCCTTTTCTTCGAAACCCTAAAATAGGCAAAAAACAGCAATTCTGGGCTGGGCCTCTGGTTGATAGGTTAGTCCCAAAAATAATATAAAAGTGTATAATAAAGCCCAATAATGTCCAAAACAATAGATAATATAGGATGGAGCAATCAAAAATTATAGATACATTGGAGACATATCACCCGCCGGCTTAGGTCTTGTCCGACTTACTGGACACCTTGACAACATTGGTAACAGCCGAAGTCAACCTGGCATATCAGGATCAGCATAACGCGGAAATTGCAAAACTGCGGGATCAGATAGCTCAAGCCAAGGAGGATCTGGCGGCTGAGGACGTGAGGATGACAGCGGAACGAGCTTTTCTGGATGCTCAGGCACAGCGGATTTAGGCTGATTCCTTCTGGCTCTCGCTGGATCAGAACGCTTCGAACGACGTCATGAGGAGAAGGCACTGGAGTCATCTGCCACCGGTCTACGAGGCGAGAAACCTCTTCAACACACCTAGTGCAGGGACCAGTGACCCGTCAGAGGTAACCCGGGAGGTAACCACGCCTGGGGCTAGAGCACCGACTCAGCCATGTGTGACGGATCCGCCTTGTCTGAACAATGTTCCACCGCAGTTTGTTCCAACACCACCGGGTCATTACTTCAACCCTTTGGATAACATGATCGCTGAGGCGTCGCAATTGGCGGCTCTTCCAGTGGAAGGCGAGTCTCCAACTGCAGTTGAAACACGGAGGGCTAGGGAGCTTCTTCAGACAGCATTGGTACAGCAGGAGGCTTATTCCTATAGTCGTGAGAGGATTCATTCAACTCCTCACCCAAGCCGGAGTTATAGTAGACACATTGATTCACCAGCCCTTTCAAGCAGTGAGAGACACTGTAAGCCGCCCCGTGGACACGACCCGGCACGTGGTGGTGCCAATGCTCAAGATTTGGTAGATCAGGGCAGAGCACGCCGGGAAGCTGAGCTTGCGGCTTAGCAAGGGGCTCAACAACGTTCCCCGATTTATCCGAGAACTTCGGTGGAGATGGGGGTAACCTCTAGAACCTTGGGAGTGCCATGTTTGGTGCTGGCTTTACGCAACGTACGCTTGCCCAAGGATTTCAAAGGTCCTCATAAGGTGCCCAATTACACAGCCGACTTACCCCCTGAAGCATGGGTTGAGAGTTATGAGATGGCAATGGAGCTATTGGATGTTGATGATGTTGCATGCGCTAAGTACTTCACGATTATGTTGGAGGGGACGGCCCGCAATTGGATGAAAGGGCTACCTGCTAACTCCATTGGATCGTGGGCCGAGTTAAAATCCCGGTTCATCCAGAATTTTAAGGATACATGCAATCAGCCTATGTCAATTGTGGATTTAGATTCCTGTATCCAAGAAGAAGGCGTGTCAACAACCCATTGGGTGCATCGGATCTCGACTATCCTGCATTCGTCATATCGCATTAATGCCGGCTCAATAGTCTTGATGTTATAGAAGAACTGTCGTTTTGTGCCCCTTAAGCAGAAGTTAGGGCGGCTCACGGGTCACTCTAATGACATGGGGGAGATGATGGCGGCTCTGGTTAAGTGTGCGAACTCTGATGGTACCAAGGACCCTGAGTCTGAGGAAAAGCTGGGGAAGGGAAAGAAGAGCGGCGGTAACACAGGGCCGCAACATAACCCGGTGAATCGGGGAGGCAACGGTAAGCGCAAAGCTGATAATAATTTGGATTTTGTGGCTAACACAAATACACAGAATAATGGACATCGACGTAAGGGAAAGCCGCCTCCACGGATCAGAGGGTCAGGTTTTGACCTTGAGCGGCAGCTAAACATGCCCTACCCATGGCATGGTACCCAGGAGAGGCCATCCACTCACCTCTGGAAGGATTGCTTCATTATGAAGGAGTAAAGAAATTCCAATCTTTTTCAAAACAATCATGGGCCAGGTTGCGGCTCATCCGGCTCTCATGGCCCGGGCTATGGTGGTGGAGGTTCTAATTTCGGCTTTCAAAACCAAGGCAATCAGGGCAGTTACGGCCAATAGAACAATCAGGGGAATCAGCAGCAGCAGTCCGGTTACTAGAGTAACCCAAAGCAGTTGAACAATGGGCAGTACCATGTTTTCACCACAAGTTAATGCAAGCAGGATCAGAAGCTCCATAAGAGGGCAGTAAACGCCATTGAGCCGGCAGTTCCTCGTTACCTGCGATGGTCTGAGCAACCCATTGTGTGGAGTCACGAGGATCACCCGCCCCGGGTTGATAATCCAGGTCATTTGGCTTTGGTGGTGGCGTGTCAGGTGGGAGGGTACAAATTCACCAAAGTACTCATGGATGGAGGCAACAGCATCAATATACTTTATTATGAAACTTTCCATCGCATGGGACTGACTGATAAAAACCTTAAGCCATCGAATACTGTTTTTCACGGTGTAGTGCCTAGTAAGTCGGCATATCCGGTTGCTAAAAAATCTTTGGAGGTTGCTTTTGGAGATGACTATGATTCCAGGTCTGAGACATTGACCTTTGAAGTGGTAAAGATCAAGAGCCCTTACCATGCTCTGTTTGGACGGCCAGCTTATGCCAAGTTTATGGCAAGGACTTGTTATGTTAATCTGCAGCTCAAAACGCCGGGTCACAAGGGGACCATCACGGTGCATGGAAGCCGGAAGATAGCTTTGGAGTGTGAGGAAGGTGATGCAGCCTACGCTGAGTCTGTCTGCGCAACAGAGCGGTTGAATTTTTACAAAGATAATGTTGACCCGGCTGATATGAAATCTTTGAAGAAGCCAACTACGGAGCACGATCCGGTCTTGAAGTTTAAGTCAGCAGATGATACTAAACTGGTCAATTTCATTCCTAGAGATTCAGCCAAACAGTTCAGCATCAGTGCTAATCTGGATCCAAAATAGGAAAGCACGCTCATCGAGTTTATTCATGAGAACCGGGACATCTGTTCATGGAAACCTTCTGACATGGGTGTACCGAGGGAACTCGCTGAGCACACTCTTAATATTGATCCAAAGTTTAAACCGGGTAAACAGTTTCTTCGTCGTTTTAATGAAGTGAGGCGTAAAGCAAATGGTGAAGAGGTGGCCCGGCTCTTGGCGGCTGGTTTCATTGTTGAAGTTTTTCACCCTAAGTGGTTGGCTAACCCGGTGCTGGTACTTAAGAAGAACGGCACATGGCGTATGTGTGTGGATTACACGGACTTAAACAAGGCTTGTCCGGCTGATCCCTTTGATCTCCCTCGTATTGATCAAATTATTGATGCTACGGCGGGTTGTGAGCGTTTGAGCTTTTTGGATTCTTATTTTGGTTATCATCAGATCAAAATGGCAGTTAAGGACCAAGATAAAACGGCTTTTATCACTCCGTTTGGAGCCTTCTGCTATGTGTCTATGCCTTTTAGGCTCAAGGGCGCCCAGGCAACTTACCAATGGTGTGTGCAAAATTGCCTCCACAATCAAATCGATCGTAATGCACATGCCTATGTGGATGACATTGTGGTGAAATCCAGAAAGAAGGAAACCTTGATTGATGATTTGAAGGAGACCTTTGACAATCTTCGGGTTTATAAGATGATGCTTAACCCGGCCAAGTGCGTTTTTGGTGTGCCAGCCGGCAAACTATTGGGTTTCCTAGTTTCAAAACAGGGTATTGAGGCTAACCCGGAGAAGATAAAAGCAATCACCTGTCTGGCTAAGCCGGTGTGTGTTCATGATGTTCAGCATGTGGCGGGTCGTATTGCGTCCTTAAGCCGGTTGGGTGAGAAAGCTATTCCTCTGTACCAGATGATGAAGAAGACATAGCACTTTTGCTGGAGTGATGCTGCTGATCAGGCATTTGAGTCCTTGAAGAAACAATTGGCTGAGCCGCCAGTTCTTGCTGCTCCCATTGACAAGGAGCCCTTGCTGTTATATGTGGCTACCAATAGGCGAGCTGTCAGTGTTGCCATTGTAGTGGAAAGGAAGGAAGCTGGCAAAGAATATCCGGTTCAACGGCCGGTTTACTACATTAGTGAGGTCCTTATGGAATCCAAACAGAGGTATCCACATTGGCAGAAGTTGGTGTATGGGGTTTTTATGGCTAGCCAGAAGCTTAATCACTATTTTCTGGGTCATCCTATCATTGTGGTTAGCTCTGCCCCCTTAGGGGATATCATTCAAAATAGAGAAGCCACAGGGCGGGTAGCCTAGTGGGCCTTTGAGCTTGGGCCTCAGGTGTTAAAGTATGTGCCCCTCCGTACAACCATTAAGTCTCAAACACTTGTGGATTTTATCAATGATCGGACAGAGTTGCAGACGCCTGAGGAGAAGCCGGACAACACATATTGGTCTATTCACTTCGATGGATCCAGACAGTTGGAAGGCTCGGGGGCTGGAGTTGTGTTAACTTCCCCATGAGATGATAAGTTTTCTTATGTTCTCCGGCATATGTTCCCTTGTACAAACAATGTAGCTGAGTATGGGACCTTGCTCCATGGTCTTCGGATGGTTAAGGAGATGAACTTAAGCCAGGTGAGGTGTTTTGGCGACTCAGATCTGGTAGCTCAGCAAGTTTCTAGCACTTGGGATTCTAAGGATCCACTAATAGCGGCTTATTGTCGAGAGGTTGATGCTATTGCAGGTCACTTTAAAGGTTATCAGGTTGAACACGTTGATCGCGGGAAAAATGAGGCGGTTGATACTTTAAGCCGGTTAGGGTCTCAGCGTAAGCTGGTGCCACCTAATACTTTCCTGGATATTCTGCATAACCCTTCCGTTAAATTGCCCACAGAGGAGGATATTTCTATTCCTGACCCAGAAGCACAACTAATGGCGGCTCTTCATGCTATTCCTGATTGGACAGTTCCACATTTGGCTTATATGACCTGGGCTGACTTACCTGAGGATGAAACTTTAGCCAGGCAGATAACCCGGCGGTCTAAGTCAATGACTATTGTCAATGGAGAGTTGCATCGTCGCAGTGTTACAGGGGTGTTCCAATGTTGTGTTTCTCCTAAAGAAGGTCGTGAGATTCCGCAAGAGATTCATGAAGGAGACTGTAGTCATCACGCCAGCTCTAAGTCTCTTGTAGCCAAGGCTTTCCGTCACGGGTTTTATTGGTTGACGGCTCATGCCGATGCTGAAGATCTGGTTAGTAAGTGTGATAGGTGTCAGAAGTTTTCACGCCGAGCTCACATACCAGCTCAAGAATTGAGGATGATTCCAATCGCTTGGCCATTTGCAGTCTGGGGGCTTGATATGGTTGGGCCTTTCAAGAGGTCCAAAGATAAAAAGACACAGCTTATGGTGGCAGTTGACAAATTTACAAAGTGGGTTGAAGCAGAGCCAGTTAGCAAATGTGATGCAACGGCAGTGGTTCAATTCATCAAAAAGGTGATTTTCCGTTTTGGCTTTCCCCATAGTATAATAACTAATAATGGCACTAATCTATCCAAGGGTGCTATGGAAGAATTTTGTCAACGTGAGCATATCCAGCTTGATGTATCATCAGTGGCTCACCCCCAGTCTAATGGTCAAGCTGAGAGAGCCAATCAAGAGATCCTGAGAGGCATCAAGCCCCGGCTTATGGTTCCTTTACAAAGGACACCGGGTTGTTGGGTGGAGGAGTTACCTTCTGTGTTATGGAGTATCAATACTACCCCCAACAGATCTATGGGTTACACACCTTTCTTCATGGTTTATGGAGCAGAGGCAGTTCTCCCTAGTGATATCTGTCACGACTCGCCCCGTGTGGTGGCTTATGTTGAAGCTGACAATGAAAAAGCACGTCAGGATGCCCTTGACCTGTTAGATGAGGAGCATGACCTTGCAGCAGCTCATTTAGCAATTTACCAGCAGGATCTACGCCGATATCACAGCCGCTGAGTTAAAACCAGAACTTTTCAAGAAGGTGACTTGGTGCCTTGCCTTATCCAGGATCAATCTGATATGCATAAGCTATCCCCACCTTGGGAAGGCCCCTTCATGGTCAGTAAAAATCTGAACAATGGGTCATACTACCTTATCGATGTTCGAGACCACAAGGACTCTTGCACGTCGGAGGACGAAACCCGTCGGCCGTGGAATATTGCTCATTTTCGGCCTTACTATACCTGAGCCACCGGCTCACCTGATGTACATATTTTGACAATGTAAATATAATAAAGCCAGCATCCCTGATAAATCAGGGCCTTTGTCATTTTCATTTCTCAAAAATTGAGTCTTTATTTTATATGATCACTTGAAGGCTTGATACCAAATAATAAGGGCCAAAGAGAGTCTGTTGCATAGCACGACTCAAACATAGGTACCCAGCGAGCACAGCTCATAATTATATCACTTGGGGGCTTCCTGCTCATCGAGCATAGCTATGACTACCCTTGTTGATCTAGCTTACATGCTCGGAATATAATGTTACTTGGGGGTTCTTTGTTCAACGGACAAGAGTTTTTGTGACCCTTTTAACAGGCTTAAAAGCCAGGCTTGGACGCTAGGTGTATTCACGCTAACTGTGCAACCCTAGAACACACTTGATTTTTTAGGCCTGGCCGCCTATGACAGCCTTGATTTTTTTGATTTTTGATCCGAACACTTCTTGATACATGGTTAAAAACGAAGGAGGGCTATGCCTTCTGAGTTATACATGAAATTACCCGGTGTTTATTAACCCGGCCTGGCTTTAAGACTGTAAGTCGCCATGATATAATGATTTTATTTGCTTGGAAGTGTTACGCTCTAAGTTTTGGGATATTACCCCTGGCTACATATGGCATATTAAGCCGGCGGTATGTGTCAACTGGCACGGAGCTTTGTACGCTCAACTTTTTGGGTTGTCACCCTTTTGCACTGGTAAATTAAGCCGGTCGGGTGTCATAGGTATGATACTTTTAGAAAAAGCCATGATTGAACCAGCCCTGGTTATGTACTATCTTTAGTCACTAGTGGTTTTGATATGATATTATGACCCGTCCTGTGATAAACAGCTAGGATTATTGTCATGTGTTGATGTGCAGGTACAATAAATAAATCTGAGACACACAGTTGATGAAATTATAAAACATGCGTGGCAGATTTTCAACTTGACAGATCAATAGTATTAAGAAAAGCAACACATGCACGATGGCATGGCAGATCAAGGAGTTAATTAAAGCCTATTACAACGGTACCAAGTGCCCCACAGGAGTAATTGTTTTAGCAGCTTTCACAGAAAGCAGATGTTAAGCTGGCCAACAGCTTACGGCTCCTGATCTTGTTGTGTTGAAGGTTGCGGCTCGTCCAGCCTCGGTTCATCTACCTCCTCTTCACCCAATGGCTAGAAGTTAGTGGTCGACCAATCGATCCCCATTAATGCTCTGAATATAGCTTCATCAGTTATAAGTGTGGATGGATCAACATCAGGGGCATAAGTGTGCTTACGGATTGGAGGAGTCAGGTCCGGAGCATCATGAGTCGGTGCTTTCACCTTCTTATTGTTGGCATCATAAACCGGTTGGTAATGGGTCAGATCAGTTTCTTCAGCCAGTTTGCTAGCCAAAGTACGCATTTCCCTAGTAAGAGCGGCGAAGTCGTCTGCAATAAAGGGTGATCCATCTTCTTTTATACTTGGGCAGCCGTTGGCTAAGTCTGTGGGCTCAAGATCAACTAGCCACGCTTTGGCCCAGGTTAGTGCAGTAAGGACACCGGCTCTGGCAGCTGATTTTTTCAATTCCCCAATCCGTTCAGGCAGCATGGATAGTTTGTCCAACATATCTTTGATAAGGGTTGGAGCCGGTTTGTTGTGAGCGGCTGTGCAGATAGCTCGCTGTGCACCAGTATAGAGTTGCTCTATGAGTGTATAAGCAACCTTCAGCTTCATCCGCATATCTGAGCCCAGTAGGTAACCCGGGATCCTGCAGTATTAAGGATGTTTGTAAGCTAGAAGCATGATGGATAAACAAATGTTCAAAGAGTAAGAGGAAATTATTTTACCAAAGACAGCAGCAGTCATGGCATTAATTTGCTGTTTTAAGCCGGCAAGCTCTGATGATACCGGCTCAAAGGCCGCTTCCGCATCTTCAACCCTCTTCAGCAGAGCTGCCTTCTCTTTGTCCCAACATGTTTGTTCCGCCTTGAAGCTTTACTTAATTTTTGCCATGGTTGCTAAGGCACTAGTCAGCTCATCCTTGGCCTTGGAGGTTTCTGCTTGTTGAGACTTAATATTTTCTTGGAGATCGGCGACTTGGGATTCTTTGCTTCTAAGCTCAGTCTGCAAAAGGTAAACAGTAAATAAGCTGGCAAAGGAATTATTGAAGTCCCAAGAACAATACAAGTATTATACTTGGCACTTGGGGGCTAATGTCTATTGCTTCTTCAAACATTGGGAGGTCCCAAGTACAATACAAGTATTACACTTGGCACTTGGGGGCTAATGCATGTTGCTCTTTAAACATGGCTTTGTTTGCTGGCCTAGGTAAATAAGGATGATCCGGCTTACAAAGACTATGACTAGAATTATGTATTTCTATAAGATGTTTTAGTATCGACTTAACATATTTGTTAAGCCGGCCTTTGGGGGCTACGAACGCAATGTTGATTCTTGCTTGGTTTAGAAGTCTCGGCTCAACATATTTATTAAGCCGGCCCTTGGGGGCTACAAGGAGTGGATCAATGCAACTATTGAAGTTTATAGCACATGTTATTCTATCATGTTCAATAAACTTGGAGGCTAAGGGGAAGGATATTCATGTAACAAGAAATTACAGTGTTTACCTCATAGCGCTCCTTCATCAGGTTTACTAAGCCGGCTTCAAAGTCACGGCTTGTGTACAGGCGATTTAAAAAGCCAGGATGGAAATCTTGGGTGCTGAAATGAGTATAGTTCTCTAAGTCTGTTTTCCACTTGCCTTTGTCTTCAGCAGAAATTTCCTCCTTAGCGTTGTGCTTGGATAAAATGTTAGGTTGACCCGGAGCTATGAATCCAACACTGGTGACAACAACATCATCAGTCTTCTCCTCAGAAGGTTTGATTGGGCTTGGCAGCTTAGAGGTAGTTGGTTAAACATCCACATGGTCCATGGAAGCTTCACGATCTTTCGGAGGTGAGTTATCCATTGTGGCTTTTGTAGCTTGTTGAGGATGAGGAGACTCAGGCTGCTTCTCCGGTTTAGACAGATTAATATCATAGGCCGCCTTAGCTAGCCTAGCCTTCTTACTGGGCTTAGCTTGGCCCCTGAAAAATAAGAAGTAAAAGGAAGTCAAGGTGATGATCAAGCATAAGGTTGGAATGATTGAAAATGATCTTACACAGGTACAGTCTTGAAAGCTGGAATTTGTGTCCATGTTGACTCGCCAGAGGAGGAATGAGAAGTCCCCTGGTAGTTTGAATAAGACGGTTAAGAGGTTGTCGAAAACAACCCGCCTTGCGGTAATGTATGTCAGAAATATGTAAGACCTCTGGACGGCGTTTGCGAAGCGGGGTGTTTGGTAAGCCGGCAGAAGTAATCACACTGCCGCTATGCCGGGTCATGCGGAGAGATTCATGTTGTTTCTTCTTCAAAAGAAAGTTTGGATCCAAGTGAGCTAGATGGTGATAAAAGCTTACTTTCAGGCTTGCTTGTCGGGTTTTTGGTGTTGGCAGAGGTTTTGAGCCGGAAGAAAGAAAAATTACCTCTGCGTCATCTACACGGCTAGCTTCTGCGTTGTCCTAGCAACAATCATTGTCAATGAGATGTATAAAAAAGGAGCGAAGCGAATAAAGTTCTACCTCTGACTCATGATCATCATCATCAATGTTTAAATCGGCGGACTCAGTAGTCTTTTTCTTGGTGGGCTTCTTGTGAGCCTTGGTTTTCACACGAGTCGGTTTGGCCGGTTTATCCTGTGTTCTCCTCTTCCAAAATGGATCATCAGCATGTAAAGATTGAGAAGATTATAAGTAGATATCAAAATATGGATTAAGCATAAGAGGGGAAATTCTTACAGCTGGCGGACGGTTGAAGGAATAGAACGGACTAAGTCTGGTTTTGCTGCATTCTTTTACATATTCATTCAGCAGCTT
The DNA here is from genome assembly GCF_056163025.1 of Triticum urartu. Lineage (NCBI taxonomy): Eukaryota > Viridiplantae > Streptophyta > Magnoliopsida > Poales > Poaceae > Triticum > Triticum urartu. The sequence goes on along the minus strand of NC_141878.1, from coordinate 392,525,493 downwards.
CTTCGTGGCTTCAGTGACTTCTGCATCAGACAGCTGAATGTTACAATGGCGTTGAGGATGGTTTACGTCACCAGTATATTCACACATTAAGCCGGGGTGGCGGCTTAATGGTAAAATACTCCAAGATATCCAGCATCCGGAAAAGTCGACGCCAGTTAAGCCGTTGGCCATAAAGGCTCTAAGCTTTGAAAAGGCTGGTGAATATTTGGTCCTTTCCCTCGAGTTGAGCCGTTGGGGGAGCGGGTGTGTGTTGCTAAGACGGTGTTCGCGATAACTCGGTAGAGGGTTTTCACCATCTGGAGGTGTATCTTGACAATAAAACCACGTTTGGTTCCAGTCTTTGGGCTGACTATGTAGTTTAGCATGGGAAAAGCTGACGTCCTTCTCTTCTGAATGGAGACTCCACCAAGTTCTTGACACGGCCCATCGACGAACTCTGTTTGACGGTTCAAGTAATAGAATTCCCTGAACAAGTCAACTATAGGCTCCTCTTGAAGATAAGCTTCGCAAAATACTTGGAAGTGTTGAAGATTGAAGATAAGCTCCTCTTGAAGAACCTAGAAGATGACGTCACGGAGAGATACAAGATTTTGCAAAGGTAATGGAGAAGGAATATTTTCTAAGTGTTGAAGATTGATATGAACAAGTTCAAATCAACCTGGGGCCTAATGTTGGGGATATGACTATTGGGTTAACCCGCCCAGGAGGGGCCGGGTTAAGTCCCTGATGGTTTATCAAGACAAGGCCCATGAAGACGCTTAAGGTGGTAGTCTATTATGTACATGACAAAGCCCGGAGCCCGAAGGCGACTTAAGGCCCAACCAATTGTAAACCGTCATATGTATGTAACTTGTAGTATAAGGCATGTGCAGTTAGTCATCGAGCCGGACATGTTGTTTATGAGCCGGCCGGGACTCTGTAAACCGCCGGGCGTCATCCTATGTATATAAAGGGATGACCTGGCGGTGACTTAGGGTAAGAAAGAAGAGATCAAAAGCTAGGTCTAGCGTATTCGCTCCCTGGTAATCGAGACTTAAGCAATACCACCTCAACTGGAGTAGGCCTTTACCTTCACCGCAAGGGGCCGAACCAGTATAAATTCATGTGTCCTTTGTCCCGTTTAACCCCTTTAAGCTAACCTAGTGCGATGGCTCCATGACTAAGTCCTCACACTGGGACATCTGCCGTGACAATTCCACGACAAAGTTGGATTGGTATTTTCTATTGTATTTGCAAAGTCACTTGCCATAAAAAAAGGCGCAAGGCTTCTCAAGAAATTCCCATCCATTGCTAGGCTGAGCCATGCTTTTTATACCACATGAATATAGAAAATGGAACTCTGAATTCTCCCATTCCCTGGTCAAAAGGGGGTTGGTTGGATGCGGGAAGTTTCATTTTTCGAGAATGTATCCTAATTTTTGGATCGATTAGCAGAGAAGCCGCTCCCGTGTCTCCTAACGCCACTCTTTCTAAGCAACCTGAGTACCAAGGCGGCTTTGAGGCTGGCTCTACTCTCCAAATAGAGCAATTTCCCGATGTGATACCTTGGTGGCTAAGCTTTCTTTCTAGTGGTAATCCGGGGATCTAGTAGTCCACTGCACCCTATCGATGCTCTTTAGAGATACCAGAACTGGAAGATCCTGTCAAGGGCAAACAGGACCTACGTAAAACTGGATCCCGAGGCACTTTAAAATGATGCTGATGTGCCTGCGGTCTTCCCCGCCTTTAGTTGGAAGGTTCCACGTGTTTCCCAAACGAACAAGATACGAGTAGAGAAGGGGAAGTTAGCAAAGTTAGACAAGATTGGTCGGAAGTCTTGGTTGTATGACAAGTGCTCAAATAATTGAGTTGCGTATTTAGATCCAAACGACCCAGTCAAGCTACCTGCACCTATCTGGTCTGATCATTTAGCAGAAAAACTTTATCTTTGAGGGGAAAATTTTCCAACTAACCTGCGGGAGCACGGTAATCCCGACGAGTAGGATCACCTCTCAAATAGAGCAAGAAATGACTATTTATTTAAACGTACAGACCTGGGATATAGAAGATCATAACATGAGCCTTTTAAGGGGAAGAATCATCAACAAAAAATACAGGAAAGAACACTAATAGCTCTTCAATCTATTTATTGTTGCTTCATTGTCCTTTCCCTTTGCTGTAGCAAACTGATGAATCACATCTCGACACTGATTATGGCTTAACCGATGATTCATCCCACACTTGGTGAAGGCAAAGTTCAGTTTGGAGGAGTGTCGAATCGATGTCGCTTCTTTGCTCTCAGCTCCATAAAGTAGATTTTCTACACAAGATCAAGTGGAGGGGGAAGCAGGGGTGGCGAACAAAATGGAATTTTCCTGACGAGACCATGAAGGCGCACTTCAACGGGTTTAACTTGGACTTTGAAATGGTGGTCAGTGACCCGACAGCCAAGATGTGCGAAACCGACTCTACTTCCTCATTCAGACTGATCACAAAAGTTCATCTAGCATGATTGGAGCATGAAGCAGCGCAACCCAGTTCTACTTGACTAATTAAGCCCCATCCTTGTCCAAGGATGTTGCCGGTTGACATCTCTTCTAATTCGTCGATATGAGATGCAAATTGTTGTGTGGAGGAATTCAAATCAATGAAACAATTAGGTATGCCCCGGGATCTACTCTATTTTTAGAATCAAGCAACTTACATCTCGGATCTTGCCATTTCTAGGAGCATGGATGCCCAGAATGCCCTCACTATCATCAATTTCAGGACACGAGCCTTTTTCCAAGTATAGCACAGGCGTTCTGGTGCATTGTATATTCTTATCCAAGACAACTCCTGGTATGCTCATTTCATTCCTTTTGGACCTAGATCTTCACTTTCAAAATGCAAAATGTTGATTGGGGTAGGGAACCCTGAACAACACCTCGTCCTTTTTTCAAAGCTGCACCCGTTCGCCACTTTGTTCTCAACTATTCAAAAAAGATGCGCTGACCATACCGCGCTACAACTCATCCCCCCCTCAGAAAATCCTAGCTATTCTTAGCACGATTTTGGGGAATCTCCTCGATCGGCCCAACTTTACCAAATCTCGAGTGGGGTACTTTACGCATGTAGTGATTTACTAGGAACTACTCACATTTCTCGTTCATGTGATCGATCTCTCTCAAGCTAGGTTTGGTATCGGTATTGGTGAAGTCCGTTAGGATGCCTCGGCTGCATATATCACTGCACTTCATCCAGTCGAGCCAGATGGGCCTATATCTCAGAGGATTAGAGCCCTCTTCACTAAACCCTCAAAGTGCTACTTTGGCGTGACCTTAGTAAAATATTTAGAGCTTCTTAGATTTTGAGAAGCTGAGGCATTACCGGCTGGAAAAGAATTGAGGCTCAACCAATGATTTTGATTAGACACTTCTGGGCAAGCAAGTTGTTTGCTTATGTGATCTTACCCAGTTGTGAGACAGGACGTGAAGTCAACCAAGTACATATGTGTTCGAATCCATCTCATTTCCTTATTTCTCATGAGTTGGCCTTTGGATGAATTTATTATATTGTAATAATGACTCTATATGAGAATCGTGTAATAAATCAGGTGTCATTGAACTTTAAACTTTCCATCAATGTACTGTGTGTGCCAGCATGATCCTGAGATGGTACAGAGACACAGAGACTTGACCGATATCCGGTCGGGTCGTTACACAAATAAAAATAAAATTTGCATAAAAGTAAATAGATAGGCCCTTCGCAGTGGGAAGCAGAGATTTGTAGAGGTGCCAGAGCTCAAAGCTTAAATTGAGAGATAATTTTTTAGAGGCATACTTTTCCCATCAATGAAAACTACCGAGTAATTCCCAATACTTTCCAGGCTAGATATATCATAGGCGATTCCCAAACATAAAATAAAGTTTATTCCTTTTTCCACCATACTTTCACACTCCACGGCTAGCCGCATCCACGGCTACCGTCCATACCAACACTTCCCAAGGAATTTATTATTTGACAACACAAAGTAAATTTCTTTTTTCATTTCGGGACTGGGCATCCCTATTACTGCCATACTCCCATGCAATGACAAGTGAATAAACACTCATCTTGAGAATAACACATCTAGCATGGAAAGTATTGGCCATCCCCTGCCGCTTCATGAGTGGTATGAGCACACAAAAAGGAAATTCAGTTTGAAAATTAGAGATGGCAAATACAAATTTACTTACAATGACATGGAAATACCGCATATAGGTAGGTATCGTGGACTTACATGACAAAACTGGGTTTAAGGATTTTGGATGCATAAGTAGTATTTCTACATAGTACAAATGAAGGCTTGCAAATAGATTGAGAAGCATCCAACCAAGAAACAAAAATTCACATAAACAAGCATTAAGCATAACTAATGCCAAATAATGCACCACAAGTAGGATGTAATTTCATTGCATAACTATTGACTTTCTTGCTTTCATATGGAATCACAAACCTTAACACCAATATGCTTACTAGAGCATAATTACTCACCAACATGTCTCACATATTACTATCATCATATCTCAAAACTATTAGAAATAATGAAGTTTATTTTTTTCCAATGATCTTCACGAAAGTTTTTATTATATACCTCTTAAATATCTATTACTTTGGGACTAATTTCATGCAATTGCTTTTGATAAGCTCAAACAAATTTAAGTGAAGAACACGAGCATAAAAATATTCATCTCTTGAAATAATCTAAGTGAAGCATGAGATAATTTCTTCAAAAAAATTACTAACTCTCAAATAAATCTAAGTGAAGCATGAGAGTATTTTTCCAAAAATATTAAAGCACAATGGGCTCAAAAAGATATAAGTGAAGCACTAGAGCAATTCCATGGCTCAAAAAATAGAAGTGGAGCGCATAGAACAATTCTAACAAATTATAGCATAATTTCGGATCTCTCAAATAGGTGTGCAACAAGGATAGGTGAGAGAAACTAAAAAGAAAAACAAGCAAAGACTCATGCTATGTGATGAATAAAAATATAGCTCCAAGTAAAATTACTAATGGTTGTTAGAAGAAAGAGGGGATGCCTTCCGGGGCATCCCCAAGCTTAGTTGCTTGGTTCTCCTTGAATATTAACTTTAGGTTCCATGGACATCCGCAAGCTTAGGCTCTTTTCACTCCTTATTGCTTCATCCATCGCAATCTCACCAAAACTTAAAACCTTCAATCACACAAAACTTAACAAAACCTTCGTGAGATCCGTTAGTATAATAAAGCAAATAACTACTCTAAGTACTATTGCAAACCCATTCATATTTTATTATTGCATTATATCTACTGTATTCTAACTTTCCCATGGCTTATACCCTCCAATACAATCCATAGATTCATCAAAATAAGCACACAATGCAAAGAAAACTAAATCTGGCAAAAACAGAATAGTCTGTAGTAATCTAAACTCTAACCATACTTTTGTAACTCCAAAAATTCTGAAAAATTAGGAGAACATAGGAAATTTGTATAGCAATCTTGTGTAAAAGACTCAGAAGCTTACGTCACTTCTCTGATTTTTGAAAATTATTTTACTGGATGCAAAAGTTTCTGTTTTCCAACAAGATCAATTCAACTATCACCAAACATAATCCCAAAGCTTCACTTTGCACAAACACTAACTAAAACATAAAAAACACAATCATAACAATAGAAAAATTGTGCAAGCATTCAAGAACAGAAAGAAAAAAGGCAAAAATAATTTTACTCATTGGGTTGCCTCCCACTAAGCGCAATCGTTTTACACCCCTAGCTAGGCATAATTCATAGATTCAAGTATTGTCATCTTTAGTTTTTGCCACCTTAGTGAGGCCCTTTTCAAACCCGGGAGGCTCTTTACACTTCCGCAAATTCTCAGGAAAAGAAACCATCTTGAGATCTAGAATATCCAACCGTTTATTGCAAAGAGTAATCAAAGTATTCATGCGATTTAGATTTCCACTAATATGTTTGAGGTTCATTATATTTTTGCAACTCAACCAAATGTTTATGCAAATCTCCCAATTTATCGAAAATTTGAACCCCTTCTTGTGTAAAATAAAAGCCCTTTCTTAGTGGTGGAACTCCCGATATTCCCTCCAGGATTTCATAAGCAGCATTGACATCAAGCTCAATAAAATTCCCTTATTAGGCAAAATCCAAGATTTTTCGATACTGCAACGCCAATCCTATGTAAAAATTGCGAAGCAAAATCCTTGCATCCCCTTTTAGATTGCAGATGCGATAGGATTCCAACAACCTATACCAAACATCTTTCAATTTTTCTCCTTGTTTCTGCTTGAAGTATAGAACTTGAAAATCCGGTGACAAAGGAGGGTAGTCATGCTAGTCATGGCAAGGCAGTAGGCAAACAAATTTTTTGTGAAGTGGGGGGGGGTATGAAAACGAGAGGCAAATGGCAAATAATGTAAATTGCAAGGAGATGAGATTTGTGATTAGGAACCTGGAAGATGTTGATGATATCTCCCCGACAATGGCACCAGAAATTCCTTTGACGTGGCTAGAGACTGCTCGGTATTTCCCCAAAGAGGAAGGGATGATGCAGCACAGCTACGGTAAGTATTTCCCTTGGTTGTGAAACCAAGGTATCAATCCAGTAGGAGAACCAAGCAACACTATGTAAATGGTACCTGCACACAAAGAACACATCCTTGCAACCCGACGACGTAAGAGGGGTTGTCAATCCCTCCTCTGGAAAAAGATAGATTGGTTTGTATGAGTTTGGGTAAATAGATCTCGCAAAAACACAAAACATAATAAATAAAGGAAAAGTGCAGCAAGGTATTTTTGGTTTTTTGGAATAACAGATCTAAAAACAAATGTGGCAAAAAATAGATCAGAAGGCAAATATGATAAAAGATAGACCCGAGGGTCGTAAGTTTCACAAGTGGCTTCTCTCGAGAAATGCACATGGTGGGTGAACAAATTACTGTTGGACAATTGATAGAAGAACAAATAATTATGATGATATCCAAGGCAATGATCAATATATAGGCATCATGTCCAAGATTAGTAGACCGAAATGATTCTGCATCTACTACTATTACTCCACACATCGACCACTATCATGCATCTAGTGTATTAAGTTCATGGAGAAATGGAGTAATGCAATAAGAACGATGACATGCGGTAGACAAGATCTATTCATTTAGGAATAGCCCCCATCTTTTTATCCTTAATAGCAATGATACATGCGTGCCTCACTGCCCCTTCTGTCACTGGGAGAGGACACCGTAAAATCAAACCCATCACAAAGCACCTCTTCCCATGGCAAGAAAAATCAATCTAGTTGGCCTAACTAAACCAAATATTCAGAGAAGAAATACGAAGCAATAAATAAGCATGCATAGAAGAGATTGTAGGATCGAAAGTATGTCTAGAGGGGGGTGATTAGACTACTTGACCAAATAAAAATCTAGCCTTTTCCCAATTTTATGTCTTGGAAGATTTTAGCAACTTAGCACAACTCAAGAAATCAACCTACACATGCAAGTCTAAGAGTATAGCAGCGGAATGTAAAACATTTGCATATGAAGGTAAAGGGAAGAGTTTGCAGGGAGCAAATGCAATGTACACACGGAGATTTTGGTGTGGTTACAATAGGTAGTGCTATCATACATCCACGTTGATGGAGACTTCAACCCACGAAGGGTAATGGTTGCGCGAGTCCATGGAGGGCTCCACCCACGAAGGGTCCATGAAGACGCAACCTTGTCTATGCCACCATGGCCATCGCCCACGAAGGACTTGCCTCACTTGGGTAGATCTTCATGAAGTAGGCGATCTCCTTGCCCATACAAACTCCTTGGTTCATGTCCACAATCTTGACAGAGGCTCGCAAGTGACACCTAACCAATCTAGGACACACCACTCTCCAAAAGGTAATAGATGGTGTGTTGATGATGAACTCCTCGCTCTTGTGCTTCAAATGATAGTCTCCCCAACACTCAACTCTCTCTCACACAGATTTGTATTTGGTGGAAAGATGATTTGAGTGGAAAGCAACTTGGGGAAGGCTAGAGATCAAGATTCATCTAGTTGGAATGGAATGTCTTGGTCTCGACACATGAGTAAGTGGTTCTCTCTTAGAAAATGTATGCTAGAAGTGTAGGCATGTTCTGATGGCTCTCCTCTCTAATGAAGAGTGGGTGGAGGGGTATATCTAGCCTCCACACAAAATCTAACCGTTACACACAATTTACCAAACTCGGTGGCACCGAATCAGAAAACTCGGCCAGACCGATTTAGTTCAAAATGTGAATGTTAGGCTTTTCGGTGGGACCGACATGTCAACTCGATGGGACCGATTCCATTAGGGTTAGGGCATATCGTAATCTCGGTGATACTGATTACACAAACTCGGTAGGACCGACTTTGGTAATAAGCTAACCAGGGAGTTGGTCAGGCAAACTCGGTGGGACCGATTCGCTCATTTCGGTGAGACCGAAACGTTACAAAAGGGAAACATAGAGTTTGCATTGCAAACTTGGTGGGACCGATCGCTCATCTCGGTTGGGCCGAAACGTTACGAAGGGAAACAGAGAGTTTGCAATCCCATCTCGGTGAGACCGAGATCCTTATCGATGAGACCGAAATGACTAGGGTTTCAGGCAGTGGCTATGTGAAGTGAACTCGGTGGCGCCGGATAGAACATTTTGGTGGGGCCGAGTTTGACTTTTGGTTTGGGACATATCACTAAGCATTTTGAGCAAGTAAGCCATTAAGCAACACCTCATCCCCTTTTAATATTATTGGCTTTTCCTATGGACTTAATGTGATCTTGGATCACTAAAATGAAAATGTAGAGTCATGAGCTTGAGCCAAAGTGTGTCCTTAGCATTTTGAGGGGTCCACATTCCTAATCCATGCCATGCCAATCATTGAACTTTCTGAAATGATCATCTTGAAATACTATTAGTTCAATGAACTATATGTTGTTAGTAATTACCAAAACCACCAAGGGATAGTTGCACTTTCAATCTCCCCCCTTCTGGTAATTGATGACAACATATAGATCAAAGCTTCGAGAAATGATAATAAGATTTAAATACATCGTCTCTTTGAGAAGTATGTGATAAGCAAGAGCTCCCCCTAAATTTCTGCATTATTTAAATTTGCTTGCGAATGCAAATGCACAATCGATTAGGATCATGGGTTACTCTTCCATGTCACATACATCTTGGTGGAGCGCTCAAAATGATAGGATTTAAAACATGCACTCATCACCAAGCAAAGTGAATGATCATATAGGGATATACAAGATAATATCATCCAAGCAAACATTAAAGTATGATATGATCAAACACATGATCATATAAGTATCTCACACAGACATAAAGTATCAACCGAGCACACACAAAAGTTCAACCAAATAGAAAGAGAGACAAAGAAGCAAAACACACTCTCTCAAAGCATATGATCTATACATTTCTCCCTCTTTGGCAACAAGTTACCAAAAAGTTTGAAAATGCATAGTGCTATGCGTCTCTCAAGCTTGGTCTTCTGGAGGTGGTGTAGAGAGAACTCCAAGGACGAAGGCATCAGTATATGTAGTTGGAGCAGGTGGAGTCACTTGTGTGCGTCGGTCCTAAACAAACGGTTTTAACCCCTTTCTGCGACGGCCTTCAGAACCGTCGCCAAGTGAGTGTCTGCGATAGGGGTCCTTCCCACACGACCCAGAAATCGTCGGGGATATGGAACAACGATCCAGAGGCCTTCCAAAATGTAATCGTGTGCGATGCAGCACACACTAAATTCTTTCGCACATGTGGTACCGCTGATTAAGCGTTTCTAATGACGCAGTGAAACCATACGGTCTGTCGTAACGAACCGTTTGGGAAACAGTATGTAAGGCACATGGGCCAACATATGAACTATGTGCGATTTGTGCCATATCGCACACGAGTTTTCTGCGTAACCCGTTTGCCATGCTAGACTCCATCGCACACGTTTTCCAACAATTACCATCTGCGATAATGTTCTATCACAAATGGTTCAGGAGCCCCTTTGCACACATACAAGTGTTGCAGACCGTTTATGATTTGTTAGGTATCATCGACGGTTGCCGCAAAAGTGACGTGTGCTTTTCGTTTGGGATCCCACACGTTTCCTGAAAAAAATACGACTAGGATTGTATTTTACATTGGGCACGGTTTACTCCCAGTTCCCGTGTGCGATAACGTGATATCACAAATGGTTCTGGAGAACCTATGCACACGTAGTAGCGCTGCAAATCGTTTGCGATCTGTTGTGTATCACCGACGGTTCCGCTATGATTGACGTATGCTTTCTGATGTGGATCACACACACTCATTTAGTTGAACCGTGTGCGGAGCAATTGCCAGGTTAAAACAAAAATATCCCATTTTGAATCAGCACGCAAAAAGCAAATTCGCCACAATATTCAATTGAACAAATAGTGTCCATAGGAAGAACATTCATCAGATATCGCAACAATTGCAATTGAACATATGGTAGCTAAATTCCAATGATTTGTCCACACATATATACATTACATAATTAACCATAGTGTACGAAATACGAATACATCATCAGATGGAAAACAATGGATCCATGTGTTATATGTTTAGCGGCTAACTCTTACTCAATGTTTTAGGAGAAGGCATGTTGAAATCTTCATTATCACCAGTGGATTGATGTAGTGATCTAGGAAGAAGTCGCTGATAAATCTCCAAACCATCAGCAATTCACCAACCAGGAGCGGTTCAGGGGTCCTCGATTTTAAGATGAGCTGCAGTATTTTTAAGATCAGAATGTGCCATATGAGTGGAGTAGAAGATATTAATTAAAATAGACTTAATGGTACTAATTCGTGAGGGTCGTCACAACTATCAGCAGATTGGCAGATGGAGATCATGTGTCTGCAAACATAGTATCCACAAAGGTTGGTCCCTGCTTCTTGCTGAGGACACTGAAATTTTTTGTACAAAATTAGTCATGTATTTGTCCTGTTAGGAACAACCTAACCTTAGATGTATTATTTTTTCTTTGGACAAAATAGAAATAGGTTTATTTAGAAGCTTGAACATTTTACTAGCATAAGGAAAGGTATTTGCACACTGTTGGATAATTTTTCCGAAAATAATGGATTTCGGTGTGTTACCGGAGAAACGATCTCGTGCTGCACGGGTTGTTCCGTCTTGAATAGGTTCCCTGGTTTAGTTTTCCACCATGCGAGCACACTGCAAATGATGATGAATTTTGACAACATCAATTAATTTCAACATCATAGAATTCAATACATATCCGAGAATTGCTGAACATGCGTCAGATCTTGAGCGTTTGTTGACTCTTTGAGAGAATCGATGTAGTAAACTGTGTTCTTGTTTGGAACAATGAATACCAATATCCAGTGATTGCTACATATTAAGAAAGACATGAACTTACGAACGATGTCGAAATCTAAAAGACAATCAGTGTATGCGTGGTTGTTTACTTGACTTACCGTTCATGATATGGCCAGAGAAATGATTGTGCATGGGACGTGTTTTCGAAGATACGGAGGACCGTGCTAATGGCCTAGTCTCATCGGTCCTTACCATCTAATGTTGTGCCATTTGCTAATGCAGGATCTCCATCTCCCTTATTCTTCTCCGCGCGTTTAATCCCCTGAGAGGAATAAAATGCAGTTAGCTATTTATCATTTACAACATTGTATGGAGAAGTTGATCAGAGTTTGTTAAGTACTTACAAAATCAGGCATTTAACAAGAGTGGCATCGAGCACGTTGAAGTTGAAGAAGAGATGTAAATCCTCGAAACTCACATTGATGGAACCAGCATCGTGTCGAAAATGATCTCTATTGTAGTGGGATAGCAAAGCATGATAACATGCTGACATTTGATCCATGCAATATTCATGTAACTCCTGGCAACTGGAGCTGCACTCATCAAAGTATTCGCCAACAAGAAATGGCTGGCCATGGATGTAATTGCATGCTTCAAGTACGTCTGCTTTCCTTTTAGCAAGCAACAATTCTACTTCTTCATCATCCATGGCGTCAGAAATAATATTACTCCCTGATTCGAACAAGTTGTTGTTAATTTAGTTCTATGTGATGAGTGCTTTAAGTAAGAGGCAATCGTTCTCTCTCCTCTACACTCTCCCGCTGCACTTCCTCATGGTCGTGGTTGTAGACTTTTTGGCCACTTCCTTCTTGGTACTTGAAGCATTTCTGGGAGAATGTCTGGTCGCCTGCAAGGTAGACTGCCGAGTAGACGGTGAAGCTTGGATGGACTTCTTAGCAGACGGTTTATCTATGCTAGACCGTTGAGCTAGTGGTGCTGCTGTGACGGACTACTGGGCTGTAGGAGTAGAGGCATCGGAATGCCGACCATGCATTGAAGCTATGTCGGGTTTCTGCGCAGGTGGTGCCAACTTGTCGGTGTGCTGAGGAGGCTGTGCCAATGCATTGGTTCGCTGAGCAGGAAGTGCTGATGCATTGGTATGCTGATCATGCGCATGCGGTCCAACGGACTGATGAGTAGTTGGTTCTGGACCTTCAGACTGCTTAGCTGGCGGTTTCGAAGCATCAGACTGCTTAGCAGTATGTTCCACCAGGTTGGTCTGCTGAGCATGTGCTGCAGCTGGGTCTACCCCTGCTGCTTCAGCGACCGGCATCTGAACCGGTGGTGCGTCATCAATAGTTGTAGGCCTTGCCACTGGCTGCTTTGGGGCGGAGGATGACATGGCATGTACGCCACAAAGTCGGGCTGGCTGATCACAGGTTGATGCATCAGCCCGTGAGAGCTGTTGTGGCAAGGAGAGCGTCACCGGTTGAGGGGCGATAGTGGTTGCTCTTGGTGGGGCTTCATGAATCTCATCGATGAACTCTATTTCCTTTCATGGCCACTAGATGTGATGTAACAGTGTTTCTCCCAAGGTCCTTTGCTCATTGAAGTATCCTATGACATTCTTCAGGGCAAATTCATTGAATCCAGGCTGTACTTCAGTCACGTAGCACTTCACACAGCCCGGCTTCAATGGCACATTGTCCAAGAAGAGGCCATCTTCCAAGAAGGGTGGGATAACCCAGGTTGTTGCACATTTTAATGTACCTTCATAATGTGTAAGCATGCCCTTCAGTCCATCTTCCATTCCAGATAGATCAGATATAGCATCATCACGAGCAGCTGCAGTGTTAGTGTCGCTGGGGTCAGCTGATGCACAACTACTCTTGTGCAGTGTTGTCGTGCAATAAGCAGCATCATCCATGCCCACCTTCCCTCCCATCTGCTGGCTATCTGTCAGTGTTAGAGTCTTTTGCATTATCATTGACTCCTCAACATCCTTTCGAACAGCCGGACAAATCTCCTTCTTCAACTTTTCAAACAATGCATTATGCTTCATTTCACTCCTCGCTTTTTTCATGCTAAGCCTCTCTTTCTGAGTGTGAAAGCCCTCTTGTGCGGGACACTAACACCTATACCCCTTGCACAGCCAGGGGGCTCTTTTGTTTCCAGAGCAATGGACATAATGTCACATGGCCCTGAGTTCCTGTAGAACCTTCCAGGGATCTTGGAAGCCTCTACCATCACTTCATATAGTTTGGCGTCACATGCGTTTTCAAGTAATAAGTTCCATCATCACGCCTCTTTGCACGTGCCTGCAAGTAGTCTCTGGCGCGTTCGCCCTTGATTTCACTAAAGGCCGAATTCCCACCCGCCGCTACTGCTTCTTTGTCCTCATGTTCCCATATCAGTTTCATGTCGTAGTATCCTGCACACCCATACGGTGGGGGTGTGTGTTCTTCTTCTGAAGTTCCGATTGCTTGAAACTCTTCGCGGAAAACTGTGGAGTTGCCCTGACCCTTTTGAATTCTGCATAGTCTGCCTTTGTAATTTGGGGGTATGCGGGGATTGGGTCCTTGCCTTCACTCAAGTACTTCTTGTACATCACGTGCTTCCAGTTTCTCCAAGCATCCCTAGCCTTCTTCAGTGCAGCGTGTTCCACCTGCATTCTCCACTGCTATGGAACGTTGAAGTGATCCATGATCTCCTGGACTATCCTTCGCCGTGTTTATGTGTCAGCCCACCGAAACTGCGGTAGATTAATGTTGATCCTTGCCCTGCCAACAAATCCACACACACTCCTGAACCTCATGCATGCTTTATCTAGTTTAGTTGGAGCCCAGGACTTTAAATCAATCTCGGTTACTTCATATACACCTTTAGGCTGGTGTGTGGCTTCCTTGGAGCGTTCCTCTGTGTCCTAACCGGAAGGATAATTGCTGTAGCTCTATCCCGTTCAAGACTACTTGATCCCTCACAATCTGCTGAAGACCTAAGGTTGTCCGAATCAGATGAAGATACATGGCCTGAATGAGTGTTGTCGCTGCTACTCAGCATCTATAGAGAACACATGTGAAACTCAGGAAAGGAGGATAAGCATAAAAGTAACAACTTGGTATCAAGCTTTCTAAACATGCCATGCAATAATTTAGAAAATGTACGGCTAATTTGTTAAGTTTGTGTGACTCGGGCGCCCGCGATCTATAAATAGGCAGTAACTTATTGGAACAAATACAATTTATATGTAGTAAGGAAGGTAGATAATGAACATATATATATGCTCTCCGTTATTTATAGCCAATTTGGGAACATACGGAATGAAACTGGAAGAGGGATTGTGAGGAAATATGCCTCACCGCAATGGAGAGCAGTAACTAACAGGCTTCTTAATGCAAACCCGGCCAGACCACAGGAGAGGCGAGGGTTACTGCATCGATATGCTCGAGGGTGGCTGGCGAGCAAACAAAGACAGCGAGGTGTGGGCCGCCACGTGTTGGGAACGGCAGTGGAGGTAGGCTTGACGCCGAAGAGCGCACACACGGCCGGGGTGAGCACGGCGGCGTCGGAGAGGGTTCTATCGTGGATCTGGGGTAGGGGGAGCTGGCGAAGGAGATTGGGTGGACTAGTTGAGTGAAACGTGGGTGGACGGTGGGGGGGTGTTGGCGGCCTAGGTGAAAAGCGTGAAAAATATCCCAGGTCACCGCGCGTGCTGAAAGGCCAATGCAAAGGGTTGCATCTAAGCGCTCGTGTGTACAAACAGAATAATTTCGTTTGAAATGAAGACATACTAATTTTGAAATGACGACGTGAGTTCATCGTTTCGCCTCTAATTTTTTAGCACGTAAACCAATTACAATTTTACCACGGGTTTGATTTGCTGGCGTATTTCAGGTCTCGTGTGCTATATGTAAGACATTTTTTGGCATTTACCGTGCATCTTGGCATATAAATCAATTCCTAGTTGGACTGCATTTCCTGTCAAAAGGGATGAGGATCGCCATTCAATCTGGGAGCATCCAATGGTGCAGATGTATGATCCGTGAGGTTTGGGTTCTGGCCAATCAGAACGCATGACTCAGATTGCGCATGCAGTGAGGGGGGCATCGACCACGGTTTGGTAGGCACACGGCTTTCGTGTGTGAACTGTGTGCTATTTGAAAACATTTTTTGGGAGGGGCTATTTGAAAACATGTACATGTGTTGTTGAAATGGATGAGGATCACCGTTCTATCAAGGAGAATCCAACGGTGCAGACGTACGATCCGTGGGGTTTGGGTTCTGGCCAATCAGAACGCACGACTCAGATCGCGCGCATGGCAGAGGGGTGCGGGTGCATCGGCCACGTTTTAGTGGACACACGGCTTTCATGAGTGAACCGTGTGCTCTTTGAAAACATTTACATTACTTAACATCATATTTTTGTTCGAACGAAAACATGAGTTCATCGTTCTGCCTCCACTTTTTTTCCACGGTAAGAAATCATGAGTATAGTGGAGAGTGTCATATACTAGTATCATGAATATACAGTACATATGATACTAGTGTATGATACTACCTTTAATTAATTATAGCGCATAGTATAATACATAGAGTATAATGATATGTATCCGTTGTATCTATAATTTTTTATTGTTCCATGCCATTATTCTACATCTTTCATATACTTTTGGCAACTTTTTATACTATTTTTTGGGACTAACATATTGATCTAGTGCCCAGTGTCAGTTCCTGTTTGTTGCATGTTTTTTGTTTCGCAGAAAATCCATATCAAACGGAGTCCAAACGGGACAAAAACTGACGCGGATTTTTTTGGAATATATGTGATTCTTGGCAAGAAGAATCAACGCGAAATGATGCTTGAGGGGGCCACGAGGCAGGGGGCGTGCTCCAGGGGGTCTGCATGCCCTGGGCCCTCGTGGCCACCTCGTAAGGTGGTTGGTGCCCTTCTTTCACCGCAAGAAGTCCAATATCCAGAGAAAAATCGTGTCCAAAATTCAGCCCAATCAGAGTTACGGATCTTCGGGAATTTAAGAAACGGTGAAAGGGCAGAATCAGGAATGCAGAAACAGAGAGAGACAGAGAGACAGATCCAATCTCGGAGGGGCTCTCACCCTTCCCATGCTATGGAGGCCATGGACCAGAGGGGAAACCCATCTCCCATCTATGGGGAAGGTCAAGGAAGAAGAAGAATGGGGGATCTCTCCCCATCTCTTCCGGTGGCGCCTGAACGCCACCAGGGCCATCATCATCACCGCAATCTACACCAACAACTTCACCGCCATCATCACCAACTCTCCCCCCCCTCTATGCAGCGGTGTAACCCCTCTTTTACCCGTTGTAATATCTACTTAAACATGGTGCTCAACGCTATATATTATTTCCCAATGATGTATGGCTATCCTATGATGTTTGAGTAGATCCGTTTTGTCCTATGGGTTAATTGATGATCATGATTGGTTTGAGTTGCATGTTTTATTATTGGTGCTGTCCTATGGTGCTCTTTGTGTCACGCAAGCGTGAGGGATCACTGTTGTAGGGTTTGCAATATGTTCATGATTTGCTTATGGTGGGTGGCGTGACTGACAGAAGCACAGACCCGAGTAAGTAGGTTGCTTGCGTATGGGAATAAAGAGGACTTGATGCCTTATAATGCTATGTTGGGTTTTACCTTAATGATCTTTAGTAGTTGCGGATGCTTGCTAGAGTTCCAATCATAAGTGCATATGATCCAAGAAGAGAAAGTATGTTAGCTTATGCCTCTCCCTCAAATAAAATTGCAATGATGATTACCGGTCTAGTTATCGATTGCCTAGGGACAAATAACTTTCTTGTGTGACAACAAGCTCTCTACTAAAACTAACTTAGTTACGTCTTTATCTAAACAGCCCCTACTTTTTATTTACGTGCTCTTTATTATCTTGCAAACCTATCCAAAAACACCTACAAAGTACTTCTATTTTCATACTTGTTCTAGGTAAAGCGAACGTTAAGCGTGCGTAGAGTTGTATCGGTGGTCGATAGAACTTGAGGGAATATTTGTTCTACCTTTTGCTCCTCGTTGGGTTCGACACTCTTACTTATCTAAATAGGCTACAATTGATCCCTATACTTGTGGGTTATCAAGACCTTTTTCTGGCGCCGTTGTCGGGGAGTTATAGCGTGCGTTGAATATTCTCGTGTGTGCTTGTTTGCTTTATCACTAAGTAATTTTTATTTGCTGTTCTAAGTTGTTCTCTATCTTTAGTTATGGATATGGAACATGAAATGCCAACAAAATTAGGTTTACTTTCTACTCATGGAGATGGGGAACCCCCTAAAACCCTCGATGCTCTTTATGTGAAAGATATTATGCACTACTTTAATAATCCTGAGAAAACCCCATTCAATTATATAATGGGAGACATGTTGGATCAACGTGAATACTTTAGGGTTATCTCTTGACTCAAAAAGGGAAACTATTATGGGATCAAATTCATACGTTGCATTGCTATGCTCGGGAACTATGCTTGAGATATGATTATACTTGTTTCTCTAGGATGAAGGGTCAACACCTTCCCTTTTCATGCAAATTTAATGATGATAAAACATTGGCTTCTTATGCTAATGGTATGTATGATTACTATGATGTGGAACAAATAGAAGAATTCGTTGCTTTTATGGGTGCTTATGAAATTGAATCTTTGTTTAAAGAGTGTGAAGATTTTGATGATTCAGTTTATAGACCTGAAAATTTAGCTATCCTTAAATATTGCTATGAGAATTATAAATACGATTATGATATTGATGAATTTATTGAGAAAGTCTCCGCTGTCCGAGAAGAGACTAATATTTTGCAGGAGTCTATGGAAGAAGAAATTGATGAAACTATGAGCTCATTGGATGAAAAAGATGATGAGGAGAGCGAAGAACAAAAGGAGGAAGAGCGGATTAGCTACCCGTGCCCACCTTCTAATGAGAGTAACTCTTCAACTCATACATTGTTTAATTTCCCTTCGTGCTTACCGAAGGATGATTGTTATGATCCCGTTGATTCTTTTGAAATATCACTTTTTGATGATGCTTGCTATGCTTGTGGCCAAGATGCCAATATGAATTATGCATATGGAGATGAACTTGCTATAGTTCCTTATGTTAAACATGAAATTTTTGCTATTGCACCCACGCACGATAGTCCTATTATCTATTTGAATTATCCCGACCACACTATATCGGGAAGTTTGCCCTTATTAAGGATTATATTGATGGGTTGCGTTTTACTTCTACACATGATGATTTTGATAGATATAATATGCATGTGCTTGCTGCTCCTACTTACAATTATTATGAGAGAGGAACTACATCTCCACCTCTCTATGTTTCCAATATTATAAAATTGCAAGAAACTTCTTATACTATGCATTGGCATTTACTATGTGTGCATGAATTGTTCTTTTATGACATGCCGATGCATAGGAAGAGAGTTATACTTCGTTATTGCTTGATATATGTAGCTTTGTGCTCACTACTAAATGCCAAATCATTGTTAATTAAAATTGGCTTTGATATACCTTGGGATCTGGGTGGATTCATTAGTTGAGCACTATATGGCTAGCTTAATGGCTTTAAAGAAAGTGCTGCCAGGGAGACAACCCGGAAGTTTTAGAGAGTCATTTATTTCTGTTGAGTGCTTTTATCCCTCCCTAATAATAAAGCACGGATTGACTTTGTTGGGTTCACCGTCACAATACGCTTTCTTCTTATGTCATAATACGCTTTTATGATTTGTATAGACAAAATCGTAATATAAATGAGGTGGTTCTAATTTGGAGTCCGTCCACCTGGCTCCCATAATTTTCATCCATTGTCTGGGCCTACTGGCTGGACTGCTAGGCCTTCTGTGGGCCGCGAGCCACTTGAGAAAAAAGGTACGTTGGGCTAAAAATATTTTGTGCCTCGTGTATACATCGAACTCCTGACCTACCGTCTGTCCATAGGAGCAGCAACCAACCAGACAACATTAATTCATGTAAAATAGTCCCACATCGGCGTTTTAAAGCTGCTCCTACAAGTTTATATAGGAAGTTCGCTGGAATATCAGCAAGACACCTAAAGAAAAACGATGAGATGTTGCATGAACAATTAAACGAGGGATTGAGGGTCTTAGATCTGAGGAAGGATGGATTTCAGATGGATTTAAAGGAAGAATGAATAAAAGGAAGGCTGGAATAAACGGGGGAGATTGAGGGCTGTCAATTAGAGGAAGGAAGAAAGGATGAGCACCGACACCGCCACGTGGCCCCATCAAGCAGCCGCCGAGCGAGGTCGACCCTGAGTAGGCCATCACCGCCGCACCTCTGCCACAGGCCCAGTCAGCCCTGTGCATGGGCCTGGGAAATAAGAAGAGAGAGATCGGGTAAACGGAACAAACACCAAAAGAGGGGATCAGGGGCGGGGAGGACACGGCGCGTGGGTGTGGTGTGGCTGGAGCAGGGATAGAGAGAAGAGTAGCGCTGATGGAGTGATGGGGTTCGTGGGCTCGTTGGATGCATGGATAGATAGAAGAGGAGAAGAGCACCGCTGCTCGAGAGGAATGGAGATGCAGAATAAAAGTACATGCAGTGGAGCTTCTCGGTGGGGATTTGTTTTTTTAATGGCTGCATCCTGAAGGTGCTAGCACTAGCACCAAATTGCATTTTTTAAATGAGCACCAATATAAGAGCAACTCCAACGTATTGACGCATACAAAAGCGAAATTTGTGCATGTATTGTCCTTTGGATCGGTTTTCGGCTTTGTTCACCTTGTTCATATTTCGATTGGTAGCATGCCCAGCGCACTGAGCATTTTCATTCACGCAGCCGGTATCCATTCAACTTTTACTCTTTTTGCGTATATATAAAAAAAATTACCCAAAGTTCACATAATTCAATGAAATACAAATATTTTATAGTTTCAAAACCAAAAAAACTCATTGTTTACAAATCATATCAAATAAAATTTAAATTAGTACAAATACATTTGAAAGATAAAATTTAAATCTCATAGTAGTTGCGTTTGGAGCGTTGCTGCTGGCGGCAGAGGTAAGGGGTGGCCTGGACGTTGGGGTGCTACGGCGGCGGCGAAAATAGTCCACCAACGCCAGCAAGAACAGTCCTTGGATATGGCGTGCTTCTTGGGGGGGGGGGGAGTACGTGGGTACAAGCGGCGGCCTGGGCACTGAAACTGGGCGGCAGCGGCGATGGAGGGGCGGCCAGGTTGGTGGTTGTTGGTGGAAGAGAAGGGGAATGGCCAATGTGCCACCGATTGACAGATCGGGGGGAGGACAAGGGAGTGTGTCGCGCGGGTCTGCTTCGTGTCCGCGCCGACGCAAACCCAACCCAAATTTGGCTCTGGAAAAGATCATGAGCGAACAAAAAATGAGCGCTCATCCATTTGCATCGGCGTGTGGGGCCGTGATTTATTTCTGTTTCGACCGAAGCAGATACACGCAGACAGTTTGTGTCGGCACTTTCGAATTGCCCTAATTAGTTGCCGTTGGTTGTTGTTAGTGTCATAGTTTAATGTTCATGCCTACCACATCTTATGAATACATTATCAGATACAATAATTAAAAATGAGTGAAATATTGGAAATAAATATTTCTTAAGGGGGAAGATATTGGGAGCTCACCCAGACTTGCTGACAATTAAGATGTTCCTCAACTCTGGATGTCACCGACATCATTGGTGAGACAGGATGGAGAGAGGGAGGGATGAAGAGTAGAGAGAATGTGACAACGGTGCATCAAGCTGAAACTTTTAGCCGTGATGGGGAGGAAAAGCTTGTTTTTTTGTAGGTGCAATAGCCTTGGAATTGGTTATATTAGAACATGTTGTGACCATGTGACCAAGAGTTTTGAGGAATGTTTATTGGATAGGGGCCTATGATATTCTTCTCCATTGAACTCTCGAATAGTATACAACAATTCCACCATTTGTATATCCTGCTAAAAACCAATTACACCATTTCTTTTTCACTCGATGATAGTGTGCTATGTTGAATGAGGCACCATCAAAGGATATCCCTATGACTTTCTCAACTTCATACTACCTGGTATGGACAATCTTTTTTAAATTGCAAACACTGGGCGTGTTTTTTTAAGATACAGAGTGTTTCAAACTCTTCTTGCTTTAAAAAATTAATGATTTTAAATACGTTCACGCTTTTTAAAAAATGTTCAAAATTCCCAAAAATGGTTTGAACTTTTTTAAATCAATCACAAAATTTAAAAAATTAATTTTGAAAACATGGTTAAAAAATGTTCATTTTCAAAACATGTTTCAATTATCATAAAAATATTAAAAATTTCAATTTTTAAATTATTTTATCATAAATAAAAATTGTGTTTTTTTGAAAATAAAATATAAAACTGATTACTTGACTATTCCATGCACCACTACTTTTCCATCAAATGAAGGATGCTAGGGTGGCTTCTTTATGGCTACACTTCATACTTCGAAAGGATAACAGTATAGACTTATTAGTGATGTTTATCAGAGCTGTATGTAAAAAATGACGCGTATTATCACACGGAGCAGGCTTTACAATTTTTTTTGCCCGTTGCAACGCACGGACATTTGTACCAGTATAGTTTAAAAACAAAAAAAATAAAGAGGGGAACCCAAAACTTTTCAAAAAGGAAAGTGAAAGTGAGAGAGACAAGCATTGTTGATGTGGGGGAGCTCCTTGAACTTTGTTCATGCTCATGGAAACTTTGTGAATCTTGATTACATAAACTTTTCAACAAAAATAATTATCCCCTTGTACAATTCCATTGTATTATAAAAATAATGTTTAAGATTTGCCTTTAGGATGTTTACATTGCTTGTTGGTTTGTGCGGTGCAGAACAGAAACTTTGGCTGTAGTGCGCGATTTTACATTTTTTACTGGAACGTCGAATGGTTATGAAACATTTTGCACTGCCTTTCTATAAAAATTGTTTATTTTTCCTAATTTTTTTAGAAGTTTTGGACTAACATATGTATGGTGAATGTTCAGATTACTACAGACTACCCTGTTTAAGACAGATTCTATTTTTGATGCATAGTTTGCTTGTTTTGATGAAACTATCAATTCCTATCAGTGGATTAAGCCATGGAAAAGTTATATTACAGTAGCTACAATGCAAAAACAAAAATATGAATTGGTTTGCAACAATACTTAGAGTAGTGATTTGCTTTATTATACTAACGGATCTTACCGAGTTTTCTGTTGACTTTTGTGTGATTGAAGTTTTCAAGTTTTGGAAGAGATCGCGATGGATGAAGGAATAAGGAGTGACAAGAGCCTAAGCTTGGGGATGCCCGAGGCACCCCAAGGAAATATTCAAGGACTCCCAAACAACCAAGCTTGGGGATGCCCCGGAAGGCATCCCCTCTTTCTTCTAACAATCATCGGTAATTTTACTTGGAGCTATATTTTTATTCGTCACATGATATGCGTAAATCTTGGAGCATATTTTGCATTTAGTTTTCATTTTTCTTTTATGCATTATGCTGACATGAGATAGTCCTTGGTTGATTTATAGAACTCTCATTGCACTTCACTTATATCTTTTGAGTATGGCTTTATAGAATGCTTCATATGCTTCACCTATATCTTTTGAAGTTTGGATTGCATGTTTCTCTTCACATAGAAAACCACCATTTGTAGAATGCTCTTTTACTTTAGTTATATTTGTTAGAGCGTGGGCATATCTTTTGTAGAAAGAATTAAACTCTCTTGCTTCACATATATCTATTTAGAGAGATGACAGGAATTGGTCATTCACATGGTTAGTCATAAAATCTTACATAAAACTTGTAGATCACTGAATATGATATGTTTGATTCCTTGCAATAGTTTTGCGATATAAAGATGGTGATATTAGAGTCATGCTAGTGGTAGTTGTGGATTGTAGAAATACTTGTGTTGAAGTTTATGATTCCCGTAGCATGCACGTATGGTGAACCATTATGTGATGAAGTCGGAGCATGATTTATTTATTGATTGTCTTCCTTATGAGTGGCGGTCGGGGACGAGCGATGGTCTTTTGCTACCAATCTATCCCCTTAGGATCATGCGCTTACTACTTTGTTTCGATGACTAATAGATTTTTGCAACAAGTATGTGAATTCTTTATGACCAATGTTGAGTCCATGGATTATACGCACTCTCACCCTTCCATCATTGCTAGCCTCTTTGGTACCGTGCATTGCCCTTCCTCACCTCGAGAGTTGGTGCAAACTTCGCTGGTGCATCCAAACCCCGTGATACAATACGCTCTATCACACATAAGCCTCCTTATATCTTCCTCAAAACAGCCACCATACCTACCTATCATGGCATTTCCATTGCCATTCCGAGATATATTGCCATGCAACTACCATCATCATCATATACATGACTTGAGCATTCATTGTCATATTGCTTTGCATGATCGTAAGATGGCTAGCATGATATTTTCATGACTTGTCCGTTTTTTGATATCTTTGCTATGCTAAATCATCGCACATCCCGGTACACCGCCAGAGGCATTCATATAGAGTCATATCTTTGTTGTAGTATTGAGTTGTAAGTAAATAAAAGTGTGATGATCATCATTATTAGAACATTGTCCCAGGTTAGGTTATCAAAATAAAAGAGGCCAAAGAAGCCCAAATAAAAAAAGAGGCCAAAGAAGCCCACCAAAAAAAGATAAAAAATAAAAAAAATGAGAGAAACGAGAGAAGGGACAATGTTACTATCCTTTTAGCACACTTGTGCTTCAGAGTAGCACCATGTTCTTCATATAGAGAGTCTCTTGAGTTATCACTTTCATATACTAGTGGGAATTTTCATTATAGAACTTGGCTTGTATATTCCGATGATGGGCTTCCGCAAATGCCCGAGGTCTTGATGAGTAAGCAAGTTGGATGCACACCCACTTAGTTTCCAGTTTGAGCTTTCATACACTTATAGCTCTAGTGCATCCGTTGCATGGCAATCCCTACTCCTCACATTGACATCAATTGATGGGCATCTCCATAGCCCATTGATTAGCCGCGTTGATGTGAGACTTTCTTCCTTTTTTTGTCTTCTCCACACAACCTCCACCATCATATTCTATTCCACCTATAGTGCTATGTCCATGGCTCACACTCATGTATTGTGTGAATGTTGAAAAGGTTTGAGAACGTCAAAGGTATGAAACAATTGCTTGGCTTGTCATCGGGGTTGTGCATGATTTGAATGCTTTGTGTGGTGAAGATGGAGCATAGACAAACCATATGATTTTGTAGGGATAACTTTCTTTGGCCATGTTATTTTGAAAAGACATGATTGCTTTATTAGTATGCTTGAAGTATTATTGTCTTAATGTCAAATGATAGACTATTGCTTTGAATCACTCGTGTCTTAATATTCATGCCATGATTAGATTACATGATCAGGATTATGCTAGGTAGCATTCCACAACAAAAATTATCTTTTTTATCATTTACCTACTAGAGGACGAGTAGGAATTAAGCTTGGGGATGCTGATACGTCTCCGTCGTATCTATAATTTTTTATTGTTCCATGCCAATATTCTACATCTTTCATATACTTTTGGCAACTTTTTATACTATTTTTTGGGACTAAGATATTGATCTAGTGCCCAGTTCTAGTTCATGTTTGTTGCGTGTTTTTTGTTTCATAAAAAATCCATATCAAACAGAGTCCAAATGGGATAAAAACTGACAGCGATTTTTTTGGAATATATGTGATTTTTGGTAAGAAGAATCAACGCGAGACGATGCCCGACGGGGCCACGAGGCAAGGGGCGTGCCCCAGGGGGTCAGGCGCGCCCTGGGCCCTCCTGGCCACCCCGTAAGGCGGTTCATGCCCTTCTTTCGCCACAAGAAAGCCAATATCCGGATAAAAATCGTGTCCAAAATTCAGCCCAATCGGAGTTACGGATCTCCGACGATTTAAGAAATGGTGAAAGGGCAGAATAAGGAACGCAGAAATAGAGAGAGATAGAGAGACATATCCAATCTCGGAGGGGCTCTCGCCCATCCCATGCCATGGAGGCCATGGACCAGAGGGGAAACCATTCTCCCATCTAGGTAGAAGGTCAACGAAGAAGAAGAAGGGGGGCTCTCTCCCCATCTCTTCCGATGGCGCTGGAACACCACCGGGGCCATTATCATCACCGCAATCTACACCAACAACTTCACCGCCATCATCACGAACTCTTCCCCCCTCTATGCAATGGTGTAACCCCTCTTTTACCCGCTGTAATATCTACTTAAACATGGTGCTCAACACTTTATATTATTTCCCAATGATGTATGGCTATCCTATGATGTTTGAGTAGATCTGTTTTGTCCTATGGGTTAATTGATGATCGTGATTGGTTTGAGTTGAATGTTTTATTATTGGTGATGTCCTATGGTGCTCTCCGTGTCGCGCAAGCGTGAGGGATCCCCGCTGTAGGGTTTTCAATATGTTCATGATTTGCTGATGGTGGGTGGCATGAGTGACAGAAGCATAGACCCGAGTAAGTAGGTTGTTTGCATATGGGAATAAAGAGGACTTGATGCCTTATAATGCCATGGTTGGGTTTTACCTTAATGATCTTTAGTAGTTGCGGATGCTTGCTGGAGTTCCAATCATAAGTGCATATGATCCAAGAAGAGAAAGTATGTTAGCTTATGCCTCTCCCTCAAATAGAATTGCAGTAATGATTACCAGTCTAGTTATCAATTGCCTAGGGACAAATAACTTTCTTGTGTGACAACAATCTCTCTACTAAAACTAACCTAGTTGTGTCTTTACCTAAACAGCCCCTACTTTTATTGACGTGCTCTTTATTATCTTGCAAACCTATCCGACAACACCTACAAAGTACTTCTAGTTTCATACTTGTTCTAGGTAAGGCGAACGTTAAGCATGCGTAGAGTTGTATCGGTAGTCAATAGAACTTGAGGGAATATTTGTTCTACCTTTATCTCCTCGTTGGGTTCGACACTCTTACTTATCGAAAGAGGCTACAATTGATACCCTATACTTGTGGGTTATCATATAGTATCATATATAGATCATATTTATTGCCATGCATGACATAAATTAGCATCGCATTTAACATGATACGGTATCTACCTACTGTATGTTACTCTAACCCTATTTATATTTATTTAATTCTTTGCCACATTAGCATACTTGCTATTTCTGAGTGGATGACATCATCGGCCACTATGGCCAGCCTTATATAGTGGGGAGTATCATATACTATATATATATAGTATCATGCATATGATACTAGTGTATGATACTACGTACGTACCTTCATAATGCATATATAGTATCATAGAGTAGTACTAGCTCCCTCCGTAAACTAATATAAGAGCGTTTAGATTACTAAATAGTGACCTAAACGCTCTTATGTTAGTTTACGGAGAGAGTATATATCATAGATGACCGTATTTATGAATTGAGCCCTATAAGGCTGGTTGTAATGGGGAATATTATATATATACTAGTAATATCATGCATGCATATATATATGATAGTGTAGTTAGGATACTACTTCCGTAATGCATAGTATCATAAGTTAACATCTTAGGTTGCCTTACTAATTGTCATGCATCACACAAAGTAGTAGTACAACATTTAATATGACACAGTATCATGATAAGATACCACATCCTCTCTTGTGTGCCACATCATCCAGAAAGTCTAGTTGGCATGCATGATACCTCTTATGATAATACCATTACAACCAGCCTAAACCGGAAAGGACGGAGTATGAGACTAGCCAGAATGGAGAGTAGTACACTATTAGCATACACATATCCCTAGACTATATATGTTACTACCTTCATAGTTGGTAGTAACATAAGTGTAGTGTCATGCAAAGCTTCATTTCTTAGGTTACAGACTCATATTGCATTGGGACATGTGATGCTACAGTAACTAGCTAAGTTACCGAAACTATCTCTCTCCTCATTAACTTATTGCCACATAAGCAAGTTTGCTGAGTTGGAGTCGGTGTTACTGCTGAAGTTAGTCCTACTGTGGCTAGTCTGATACTAGGTAGTTGTCTATGATATACTAGCTACCTCACTAAGAGCATGCATGATTAATAATACAGCCAAGGGCCGGCTATAAGAAGTTGTCATGTCATATACAGCCAACCTCTTAGCGGGCATGTACAATAATAAAATTTATATACGTACTAGTTTATCAATAGTTAGCCCACCTTACATCCTCACAAAGTGTCTTAGTCTCGTGTTGCAGCTGGCTCTACTAACCAAAAGCCCGCTTCTCTTCTCTTTCCTCCAACTAATAAGCACATATATATTATTCTATTCCTACTACCCACAATGGGAGTAACATAGGTAGTAACATCACACATATCTAGATAAAAATAGATGATGTGGCAAGCAATAAATGAAGAAATGGAGGAAAGTGGATATGTGTGATGTTACTACCTATCTTACTCCCACTTTGGGTATAGTCTTACTATAATATGAGACTACCCACAAGGAGTAACATAGGTAGTAACATCACACATATCTAGATAAATTAAGTAGATGATGTGGCAAGCAATAAATCAAGACGGAGAGGAAAGTAGTAACATAGCTAGTTACTAGTAGTATGAGTAACATCACATGTACATATCAAGGCAAGATGTGTCTATAGCCTAATAAATGAAGTGTTGCATGTTACCACATATATATGTTACTCCCCACTATAAAGGTAGTAACATAGACTAGTAACACATGTTACTAATCTATGTTACTACCCATTGTGGCTAGTCTGAGTAACATCACACATCTCAAGGCAAGATGAGTCTATAGCCTAATAAATGAAGTATTGCATGTTGCTACACATATGTTACTCCCCACTATAGAGGTAGTAACATAGACTAGTAACATTCTATGTTACTACCCATTGTCGCTAGTCTTATCTCACTCTATTGTGTACTTACTTGATCTAATGCATATTATCATAGAGTAGCTAGTATCATATGTAGTACTTTATTTATATTGTCATGCATGACACATAGTAGCATAACATTTATTATGATACAGTTTCATGATATGATACTTAACCCTCTCTTTCTTCATTTAATTAATTCTATGACAACTCATCAAAATTGCCGAGTTGGCATGCATGATACTAGCTATGATACCCCCTTACTATCAGCCTAGCAAAGGTGTACAAATCATTTGTGCGTCGCTTTGTGAGTTTTCATCCGTTTGTTCGAGAAGCGGGGAGAAGTTTCAAACATTTCGGCCGCGAGGTGCGGCCACTGGTGTAGGCCTAGTTGGTATTTTAATTACAGAAAATTCAGATGGAGTTCGGACATCATCAAAATCGATGTGTGCCTGTGGCGTGCTCTCACGACCCCATGGAAAAAATTGGTAAAGTTTGGCAAAAGTTTTGATGACCGCTCCTTCCAAACCGGAGCATGTCACATGAAGGATCATGGTTTTCCAAAAGGAGACGTGTCAATTCAAACTCCTATGGTCGGTGACTTCATCGTTTGGCCTCATAAAAATTTCCACAGTACCCAATCACCATTATACCACGGGTTTGATTTTCTGGCGCATTTCAGGTATCGTTAGCTATATTTAAGACATTTTTTGAAATTAACGTGCATTTTGTGCATACAAATAAAATTACAACCGGAACTGCATGTGCTATCGAAAGGGATGAGGATCGCCGTTCGATCTGGGAGCATCCAACGGTGCAGACGTACGACCGTGGGGTTTTGGTTCTGGCCAATCAAAAAGCACGACTCAGATCGTGGGTGGGGTGGCGGGGTTTGGTCGGCACACGGCTTTCATCAACGAACCGTGTGCTATTTGCAAACCGATTGCATATTTTTGTTCACACATACTATAGTGAGATCGATTGAGTGTGCTACCTCTATGATATAATAATAATAGTAATAATAACAATTAACAGTTCATATTCATTGCCTGAGCTGACAGCATATCAAGGTCAACATATTAATGGTTCTTACATCAATAGAAAACAGGGCATAACTCACAAATTCAGTACACGTGACAATTCTAAATTGAACGAATTAAGTTGCAGGGTAGGCATAAAGACTAGTCTTGCGGCTTAATTCCCATGTACATGGGGGAACTGGGATCATTAAGTTGACCCCGAATGAACTTGGGGTTTTTGATGATTTTATGCTTCTCTGTTGCACTAGTGCGTGATCCCTTGGCTGGCAACTCATCAAATTCTTCATACTCGTCCTGATCGGCAACATCGTCGACACCCGGTACCCTTCTCTTCCCATGCATCGCTAAATGGTCGTTCTTATGCAAGGGGTCTTCCACAAAGAAAATCTGGGTAGCATCGCTACCAAGAATGAATGGGTCCACGTGATATGTCATCGTTGTCATGTTAACACAGGTCTTCCTGTACTCATCAATCCTTACCTGACCAAGAGGGATCCATGTGCACCTGAATAATGCCGCCTTAACTTTCACATAGCCAAGCTCCCAAATCTCTTTGATGGTTCCATAGTATACCCTTTTATCAGTTTCATTTACAGTCATGCATTCTATTCGAACAGAGCTATTCTTTCTGATATGAGGTCTTCCTATCACGTTCCTCAGTGTAGAACGTGTATCCATTTATGTCATATGCTTGGTACGTCAACACCATAGGTGATGCTTTTGTGCCAACCATGTAGCAATGTCATAGATGGATCCTTGTGCCAAATGATTCTTCAGCCATTCGGCGTACTTCTTAGTGTGCTCCTTCATCTCCACTTCTGATGAAGGCACCATTGGTAAGAAGCTTTGGCGTATCTCCGCCAAGTGTTCTTCGGCATAAGTGATGAGAACTGGGTTGTTATGCAGTACCGTCAAATGGGCTTTCTCTGCCAATTCTCCGGGTGCAGCCATTTGCGTGCCAGCAAGGACCAGCTTACCTTTCAGCCTTCCATCGTGACGAGAGAGGGGCAAACCTATAGGTCTTTCTTTCATGTATTCGATGCAAAACTGAACCACCTCCTCCGCACTATAACCTTGTAGGATGCTCGCCTCTGGATGGTTTCGGTTCCGACAAAAGCACTTTAGTATTCCCATGAACCACTCGAAGGGATACATGTTGCGAAGAAACGCATGACCATAATACTTTATCTCGTCGACAAGGTGCACAGTGAGATGGACCATGACATCAAAGAATGACGGTGGGAAAAACATCTCTAGGTTGGACAATATTCTTGCAATATCATCTTGCATATTATCCAACACTTCAGGATCTACAACTTTCTGCCATAGTTTGTTGAAGAAATCACAGAGGTCAATGAGTGTGTTTTTTATAACTTTGTCCATCAGATTCCTGATGGCCACCTGGAGGATTTGTGTCAACATTATGTGGCAATCATGTGACTTCATGTGTCCCAACTTCATTTTATCTGAGCTCACATCCACGAGACTTCTGATGTTTGCGCAGTAGGAAGAGGGTGTCTTAACTAACAACAAATAGTTGAAGAACTGTGTTGCTTCTTTTGTACTGAAATTGTAACTCTGGCGAGCTTTGATGAATTTGTCATCATCTTCTGCTTCACTCTTGCGTTGTGATTGATCAGCAAGCATATCGAGTCATGAACCGTCACCATCCTTTATTTTACCTTTAATGTTGAGCAGAGTACCAAGGATGCTTTCACATACGTTCTTCTCTACGTGCATGACATGGATGCAATGACGTACATGTAGAATCTCTTAGTAAGGTAATTTCCAGAACACCGATTTCTTCTTAAATACTAGATCCTTGGGTGTTAGTTTCACCATCAAAGGGTGGTTCTTGCCAAGCACAACATTAATTTTTTAGCCATGTTGTGGACCACCTCCCCATCATAGGGTCTTGGGGCCACACCTGCCTCTACCGTACCATCAAATTCAGCTTTCATCTTTCGGTATGGGTGATTCATCCGCAAGAACCTACGATGATGCAAATACACTATTTTGCACGAGTTGGGAAGTATTCTGCTAGCTGTCCTATCCATGCATGTGACACACCCTACATCTCCCCTTGTTTTCTGCCCCGATGTCTTGCCTAATGCCGTCATATCTTGAATGGTGTGCACCAGCATCACATGTAGATCGAAAATCTCCTTTCTGTAAGCATCATAACATTTTACAGCAGGCGCATCTATCCACATTGTCAACAGTTCTTCTACCAGTAGCTGAAAGTAAATGTTGATGTCATTTCCAGGTTGCTTCGGGCCTTGGATAATCATTGACATCATAATGTATTTTTTCTTCATACACAACCAAGGAGCTAGGTTATATATGCATAGAAGCATTGGCCATGTGCTATGATTGGTGCTCATATCGCCAAAAGGATTCATCCTGTCAGTACACTCTCCGAGCCTTATACTTCTAGGATCCTTGGTAAATTTTTCAAACCTGTTGTCGATTAATTCCCACTGATCCCCATCTTTCGGGTGCCTCATAAACCTATCCGCAATTCGCTCATCATGATGCCACCACAACCTCTTTGCCTCTCTAGGGTTTGCAAACAAACACCTCAACCTTGGAATTAAAGGAAAGTACCAAACAACCTTGAACGGGATTCCTGTCTTGATCTCGTCGTCCAGTTTGTACTTGTCCTTTGCTCTCCCGTGGTTGTATTGTGCATGCTTGCATGTGGGACATGCATGAAAATCTTTGTACTCACCATGGTACAATATACAATCATTCACACAAGCCTGTATCTTCTGTACTTCAAGTTCCTATGGGCAAACAATTTTCTTCGCTTCATTCGTGCTTCTGGGGAGCACATTATCTTCTGGAAG
The DNA here is from genome assembly GCF_056163025.1 of Triticum urartu. NCBI lineage: Eukaryota > Viridiplantae > Streptophyta > Magnoliopsida > Poales > Poaceae > Triticum > Triticum urartu. The sequence continues at coordinate 392,493,390 of NC_141878.1, read as the reverse complement.
AATATCTTTGAAAATACCTAAGATCTCTGTGAAGCCCTTGTTTGATAGACCATTTGCTGCTTTAAATCTGAGAAGCGCCAGGGTGGCACTCAACCTGGAATATTTCTTTTTGCAACCTAGATACAATTCTTTCTTAGAGTCCGCATCAATGGTTGGCAGATCCTTGTACCCAATCATATCCTTTTCTGGGCCCTCAAAACCTGCAATCATAGCAGCAAAATCTGGCATATCAAGATCGTCATCATCTACTTGGACGTCTTGGTTTTCCAGTGGGCGTTTCGGCTTTCCGGTGTTCCATTAGTAGCATGACGCCTCTGCCCCGATGTTAGATTCAACATCCATGTGACACTAATCGTGGTTTGGCATCTCGCTACCTTAGGTATGTTCATCCATGACCTCCTCTTCACTGTGCCTGGTCCAACGTGTATATCCATCCATGAATCCCCTAGAGACTCGGTGCATCTGGACATCTGCAACTTCATGTGACTCTGTGTTGGCACAATCAGTACGTGGACATAGGATGTAATCCGCATCACCAATTCTCCTCTTTGTACGTTAAGCCAAATTCATGAACTTTGTCACGCCATTGATAAAATATGCGGTTTTCCGATTCTTCATCCGTCAAGATCATTCCATCTGCAGCAGACGAATGGAAATTAAAAAAACAGCAACATTAATACATGGATTAACTACTGCATAGAGATGCGTGCATAAATCACAAGGTTTCATTTTAATAATTACTCGGGGCGCTCCATGTTGTTATCCAGACATGCAATGACAAAAATTAATGGCCAATCAATTTACACGCAGAGTGATATGTCTCCAACATATCTATAATTTTTTAGTGTTACATGCTATTATATTATCTGTTTCGGATGTTAATGGGCTATATTGTACACTTTTATATTATTTTTGGGACAAACCTATTAACCCAAGGCCAGTGCAAATTGTTCTTTTTTGCCTATTTCAGTGTTTCGCAGAAAAGGAATATCAAACGGAATGAAACCTTCGGGAACGTGATTTTTGGAACAAACATGATCCAGAGGACTTGGAGTGGACGTCAAGAAACGAACAAGGAGTCCACGAGGCAGGGGGTGCGCCTACCCCCTAGGCACGCCCTCCCCCCTCATGGGCCCCTCATGGCTCAACTGACCTACTTCTTCCTCCTATATATACTCATATACCCTCAAAACATCCAGGAGCACCATGAAACCCTATTTCCACCGCCGAAACCTTCTGTACCCAAGAGATCCCATCTTGGGGCCTTTTCCGAAGCTCCGCCGGAGGGGGCAACAATCATGGAGGGCCTCTACATCAACTCCATGGCCCCTCCGATGATGTGTGAGTAGTTTACTTCAGACCTTCGGGTCCATAGTTATTAGCTAGATGGCTTATTCTCTCTCTCTTTGAATCTCAATACAAAGTTCTCCTCGTTCTTCTTGGAGATCTATTCGATGTAACTCTTTTTGCAGTGTGTTTGTCGAGATCCGATGAATTGTGGGTTTAAGATCAAGTCTATCTATGAACAATATTTGATTCTTCTCTGAAATCTTTTATGCATGATTGGTTATCTTTGCAAGTCTCTTTGAATTATCAGTTTAGTTTGGCCTACTAGATTGATCTTTCTTGCAATGGGAGAAGTGTTTAGCTTTGGGTTCAATCTTGCGGTGCTCGACCCCAGTGACAGAAAGGGAAACGACACGTATTGTATTGTTGCCATCGAGGATAAAAAGATGGGGTTTATATCATATTGCTTGAGTTTATCCCTCTACATCATGTCATCTTACCTAATGCGTTACTCTGTTCTTATGAACTTAATACTCCAGATGCATGCTGGATAGCTGTCGATGTGTGGAGTAATAGTAGTAGATGCAGGCAGGAGTCGGTCTAGTTGTCACGGACGTGATGCCTATATACATGATCATGCCTAGATATTCTCATAATTATTCGCTTTTCTATCAATTGCTCGACAGTAATTTGTTCACCCACCGTAATACTAATGCTATCTTGAGAGAAGCCACTAGTGAAACCTATGGCCCCCGTGTCTATTTTCCATCATATAAGTTTCCAATCTATTTTATTTTGCAATCTTTACTTTCAATCTGTATCATAAAAATATCAAAAATATTTACCTTATCATTATTATCTCTATCAGATCTCACTCTCGTAAGTGACCGGGAAGGGCTTGGCAACCCCTTTATCGCGTTGGTTGCGAGGTTCTTATTTGTTTGTGTAGGTACGAGGGACTTGCGTGTGGACTCCTACTGGATTGATAACTTGGTTCTCAAAACCTGAGGGAAATACTTATGCTACTTTGCTGCATCACCGTTTCCTCTTCAAGGGAAAACCAACGCAGTGCTCAAGAGGTAGCAAGAAGGATTTCTGGGGCCGTTGCCGGGGAGTCTACGCACAAGTCAAGAAATAACAAGTACCCATCACAAACTCCTATCCCTGGCATTACATTATTTGCCATTTGCCTCTTGTTTTCCTCTCCCCCACTTCACCCTTGCCATTTTATCCGCCCTCTTTTTCCTTTCGCTTGCTTCGTTGTTATGGCTAGTCCTTTATCTACTCTTTTGTCTCCCGAGAATGAGGTCCTTAATTTTAAACAAAGGGAGGGAGAAAATCTAAAAGATGCTTGGTACAGAATTTGCAATGAGCAAAATAGATCTACTAGGAAGCAATCTACTGCCGTTCTTCTTTGCAATTTCTATGTAGGCATCATTCCTTGGAATAGATATATTCTTGATACCATTACCGGAGGAAATGTCATGGGTAGCCACACTTTCGATTCTTATAATGCTATGATAGATTTGTTTGGCACACCACCTCTATTGGTTAATGGAACTATGTTAACTTTGGAACATGTTATGCAAAGGCTTGATATTATTGAAAATAAAGTTGCCACCATGGAATTGATTGAGAATTTGGATAAAAAGATCCATAACCAAATTACCCAATATGGATCTAAGGTAGGAGTTACTCTGAAAAGTTTTAAAGAAAAAGAACCCGTATTTAATGAAAGAATAGACCAAGACTCCACTAGAATTGATAAACTTGAGGGTATTATTACCAACTTGGGGTCCGCTTTTTCTGCCGTAAGGAATACTTCAAACCCTCCTACCAAAGTTGCCAAACTAATGTACGTTCCTAAAAATAAGGGTGAAACTTCTAGTAAGGAAAATGCGGATCTCAAATCCATAAGTGTTCACCCCAACTTTCTTGCTATGATTAAGGAACCTTTTGCTACAAATGATTTTATTGATTTCTTGCCAAGGAGTTTAATCATTAATATAAAGAAGGAAACTCCTAAGGGTTATAAGTGTTTTATTGAAGAATTGCATACCAAAGATGACAGTACCTAGATCTATCCTTGCTTTTATGCCTAGCTAGGGGCGTTAAACGATAGCGCTTGTTGGGTGGCAACCCAATTTTATTTTTGTTCTTTGCTTTTTGGTTCTATTTAGTAATAAATAATACATATAGCCTATTTTTAGATGTGGTTTTATGCTTTTAATTAGTTTTTGTGCCAAGTAATCCTTTGGGAAGACTTGGGGAAAGTCTTTGCGATCTTGCTGTAAAAAACAGAAACTTTAGCACTCACGAGATTTGCTGCCATTGTTTACTGGAGAGTGATATTTAGTTAATTCTTTTTGAAGATGATTAATAGATAAATTCCTCACGTCCAGAAATTTATTTTAGAATTTTTGGAGTTCCAGAAGTATTCGAAACCTATAGATTACTACAGACTATTCTGTTTTTGACAGATTCTGTTTTTCGTGTGTTGTTTGCTTATTTTGATGAATCTATGGCTAGTAATAAAGTTTAGGAACCATGGAAAAGTTAGAATACAGTAGGTTTAACACCAATATAAATAAAGAATGAGTTCATTACAGTACCTTGAAGTGATGGTTTGTTTTCTTTTACTAACGGAGCTCATGAGATTTTCTTTTAAGTTTTGTGTTGTGAAGTTTTCAAGTTTTGGGTAAAGATTTGATGGATTATGGAACAAGGAGAGGCAAGAGACTAAGCTTGGGGATGACCAAGTCACCCCAAGGTAAAATCCAAGGACAACCAAAAGCCTAAGCTTGGGGATGCCCTGGAAGGCAACCCCTCTTTCGTCTTCGTCCATCGGTAACTTTACTTGGAGCTATATCTTTATTCACCACATGATATGTGTTTTGCTTGGAGCGTCTTGTATGATTTGAGTATTTTATTTTTAGTTTACCACAATCATCCTTGCTGTACACACCTTTTGGGAGAGACACACATGAATCAGAATTTATTAGAATACTCTATGTGCTTCACTTATACCTTTTGATCTAGATAATTTTGCTCTAGTGCACGGTGGTGGTTTTATTATATAGAAATTATTGATCTCTCATGCTTCACTTATATTATTTTGAGAGTCCCTTAGAACAGCATGGTAATTTGCTTTGGTTATGAATTTAGTTCTAATATGATAGGCATCCAAGATCGGTATAATAAAACTTTCATAAAAAGTGCATTGAGTACTAGGAGAAGTTTGATACTTGACAATTGTTTTGAGATATAAAGGTGGTAATATTAGAGTGTGCTAGTTGAGTAGTTGTGAATTTGAGAAATACTTGTGTTGAAGTTTGCAAGTCCCATAGCATGCACGTATGGTGACCGTTGTGTAACAAATTTGAAACATGAGGTGTTATTTGATTATCTTCCTTATGAGTGGCGGTCGGGGACGAGCGATGGTCTTTTCCTACCAATATATCTCCCTAGGAGCATGCGTGTAATTCTTGGTTTTTGATGACTTGTAAATTTTTGCAATAAGTATGTGACTTCTTTATGACTAATGTTGAGTCCATGGATTATACGCACTCTCACCCTTCCATCATTCCTAGCCTCTTCGGTACCGTGCATTGCCCTTTCTCACCTTGGGAGTTGGTGCAAACTTCGCCGGTGCATCCAAACCCCATGATATGATACGCTCTATCACACATAAACCTCCTTATATCTTCCTCAAAATAGCCACCATACCTACCTATTATGGCATTTCCATAGCCATTCCGAGATATATTGCCATGCAACTTTCCACCATTCCATTTATCATGACACACATCATCATTGTCATATTACCTTGCATGGTCATGTAGTTGACATCATATTTCTGGCAAAGCCACCGCTCATAATTTTTCATACATGTCACTCTTGATTCATTGCTCTTCCCGGTACACCGCTGGAGGCATTCATATAGTCATACTTTGTTCTAGTATCGAGTTGTAATCATTGAGTTGTAAATAAATAGGAGTGTGATGATCATCATTAATAGAGAATTGTCCCAAAAAAGAGAAATGCCAAATAAAAAAAGGAAGGCCCAAAAAAAGGGGCAATGCTACTATCCTTTTTTCCACACTTATGCTTCAAAGTAGCACCATGATCTTTATGATAGAGAGTCTCTTGTTTTGTCACTTTCATATACTAGTGGGAATTTTTCATTATATAACTTAGCTTGTATATTCCAACAATGGGCTTCCTCAAATGCCCTAGGTCTTCGTGAGCAAGCAAGTTGCATGCACACCCACTTAGTTTCTTTTGTTGAGCTTTCATACATTTATAGCTCTAGTGCATCCGTTGCATGGCAATCCCTACTCCTTGCATTGACATCAATTGATGGGCATCTCCCTAGCCCATTTATTAGCCTCGTCGATGTGATACTTTCTCCTTTTTTGTCTTCTCCACATAACCCCCATCATCATATTCTATTCCACCCATAGTGCTATATCCATGGCTCGCGCTCATGTATTGCGTGAAAGTTGAAAAAAGTTTGAGATTACTAAAGTGTGAAACAATTGCTTGGCTTGTCATTGGGGTTGTGCATGATGAGAGAATTCTTGTGTGCCGAAACTGGAGCATGACCAAACTATATGATTTTGTAGGGATGAACATTCTTTTGCCATGTTATTTTGAGAAGACATAATTGCTTAGTTAGTATGCTTGAAGTATTATTATTTTTATGTCAATATTAGACTTTTGTCTTGAATCTTTCGGATCTGAATATTCATGCCACGATAAAGAGAATTATGTTAGGTAGCATTCCACATCAAAAATTCTATTTTTATCATTTACCTACTCGAGGACGAGCAGGAATTAAGCTTGGGGATGCTTGATACGTCTCCAACGTATCTATAAATTTTGATTGTTCCATGCTATTATATTCTCTATTTTGAATGTCAATGGGCTATATTTTACACTTTTATATTATTTTTGGGACTAACCTATTAACCCAAGGCCCAGTGCAAATTGTTGTTTTTTTTGCCTATTTCTGTGTTTGACAGAAAAGGAATATCAAACGGAATCCAAATGAATGAAACCTTCGGGAACGTGATTTTTGGAACAAACATGATCCAGAGGACTTGGAGTGGACGTCAAGAAACGAACAAGGAGTCCACGAGGAAGGGGGCGCGCCTACCCCCTGGGCACGCCCTCCCCCCTCATGGGCCCCTCATGGCTCAACCGACCTACTTCTTCCTCCTATATATACTCATATACCCTGAAAACATCCATGAGCACCACAAAACCCTATTTCCACCACCGTAACCTTCTGTACCCAAGAGATCCCATCTTGGGGCCTTTTCCTGATCTCCGCCAGAGGGGGCAACGATCACGGAGGGCCTCTACATCAACTCCATGGCCCCTCCGATGATGTGTGAGTAGTTTACTTCAGACCTTCGGGTCCATAGTTATTAGCTAGATGGCTTCTTCTGTCTCTTTGAATCTCAATACAAAGTTCACCTCGATCTTCTTGGAGATCTATTCGATGTAACTCTTTTTGCGATGTGTTTGTCGAGATCCGATCAATTGTGGGTTTATGGTCAAGTCTATCTATGAACTATATTTGATTCTTCTCTGAAATCTTTATGCATGATTGGTTATCTTTGCAAGTATCTTCGAATTATCAGTTTGGTTTGGCCTACTAGATTGATCTTTCTTGCAATGGGAGAAGTGTTTAGCTTTGGGTTCAATCTTGCGGTGCTCGATCCCAGTGACAGAAAAGGGAAACGACACGTATTGTATTGTTGCCATCGAGGATAAAAATGTGGGGTTTATATCATATTGCTTGAGTTTATCCCTCTACATCATGTCATCTTACCTAATGCATTACTCTGTTATTATGAACTTAATACTCTAGATGCATGCTGGATAGCGGTCAATGTGTGGAGTAATAGTAGTAGATGCAGGCAGGAGTCGGTCTACTTGTCACAGACGTGATGCCTATTGATGACCCACAAGTATAGGGGATCTATCATAGTCCTTTCGATAAGTAAGAGTGTCGAACCGAACGAGGAGCAGAAGGAAATGATAAGCGGTTTTCAGCAAGGTATTCTCTGCAAGCACTGAAATTATAGGTAATAGATAGTTTTCTGATAAGATAATTTGTAACGAGCAACAAGTAACAAAAGTAAATAAATTGCAACAAGGTGGCCCAATCCCTTTTGTAGCAAAGGACAAGCCTGGAAAAACTCTTATATAGAAGAAAGCGCTCCCGAGGACACATGGGAATTATCGTCAAGCTAGTTTTCATCACGTTCATATGATTTGTGTTCGGTACTTTGATAATTTGATATGTGGGTGGACCGGTGCTTGGGTGCTGTCCTTACTTGGACAAGCATCCCACTTATGATTAACCCCCATTGCAAGCATCCACAACTACAACAGAAGTATTAAGGTAAACCTAACCATAGCATGAAACATATGGATCCAAATCAGCCCCTTACGAAGCAACGCATAAACTAGGGTTTAAGTTTCTGTCACTCTAGCAACCCATCATGTACTTATTACTTCCCAATGCCTTCCTCTAGGCCCAAATAATGGTGAAGTGTCATGTAGTCGACGTTTACATAACACCACTAGAGGAGAGACAACATACATCTCATCAAAATATCGAACGAATACCAAATTCACATGACTACTAATAGCAAGACTCCTCCCATGTCCTCAGGAACAAACGTAACTACTCACAAAGCATATTCAGGTTCATAATCAGAGGGGTATTAATATGCATATAGGATCTGAACATATGATCTTCCACAAAATAAACCAACTAGCATCAACTACAAGGTGTAATTAACACTACTAGCAACCTACACGTACCAATCCCAGACTTAGAGACAAGAATTGGATACAAGAGATGAACTAGGGTTTGAGAGGATATGGTGCTGGTGAAGAAGTTGATGGAGATTGGCCCCCTCCCATTAAGAGGAGCGTTGGTGATGACGGTGGAGATGATTTCCCCCTCCCAGAGGGAAGTGTCCCCGGCAGAACAGCTCCGCAGGAGCCCTAGATTGGTTACGCCAAGGTTCCACCTCGTGGCGGCGGAGTCTCGTCCCGAATGCTTGCTTATGATTTTTTTTCCTCAACAAAAGACTCCATATAGCAGAAGATGGGCATCGGAGGGCCACTAGGGGGCCCACAAGGCAGGGGCGCGCCCAGGGGGGTAGGGCGTGCCCCCCACCCTCGTGGCCAAGGCGTGGGCCCCTTCTAGAACTTCTTGCGCTCAGTATTTTTTATATATTCTGAAAATAGCTTCCGTGAAGTTTCAGGACTTTTGGAGTTGTGCAGAATAGGTCCCTAATATTTGCTCATTTCCAGCCCAGAATCCCAGCTGCCGGCATTCTCCCTCTTTATGTAAACCTTGTAAAATAAGAGAGAATAGGCATAAGTATTGTGACATAGTGTGTAATAATAGCCCATAATGCAATAAATATCGATATAAAAGCATGATGCAAAATGGACGTTTCACCTATATACATGATAATGCCTAGATATTCTCATAATTATTCGCTTTTCTATCAATTGCTCGACAGTAATTTGTTCACCCACCATAATACTTATGCTATCTTGAGAGAAGCCACTAGTGAAACCTATGGCCCTCGAGTCTATTTTCCATCATATAAGTTTCCAATCTATTTTATTTTGCAATCTTTACTTTCAATCTATATCATAAAAATACCAAAAATATTTACCTTATCATTATTATCTCTATCAGATCTCACTCTCGTAAGTGACCGTGAAGGGCTTGACAACCCCTTTATCGCATTGGTTGCGAGGTTCTTATTTGTTCGTGTAGGTATGAGGGACTTGCATGTGGCCTCCTACTGGATTGATACCTTGGTTCTCAAAAACTGAGGGAAATACTTATGCTACTTTGCTGCATCACCCTTTCCTCTTCAAGGGAAAATCAACGCAGTGCTCAAGAGGTAGCACAGAGTACTAGTACAACACTACACTTAGGAATTGTAACATCCCAAATTTTCAATTTGGAATGTTATACATTAGGTTATCATGCATATCATATTTTATTTTGCTTTTGGTTTTGATCCTAGAAAATCCTAAGCAACTCAAGGACCCACGGAGAGAGTTGGGGATTTCGTTATTTACATATTTGAGTTTTCTCAAATTATGTAAACAGGATCATTTGATTTTATTTATTTTATCATCAATTATTTCTATTACAAAAATATGAGAGAGGGAATAAAATGACTTTCCCAAAATATAGAAATATCGAGGATTTAATAAAGAAATCAAATAAGTTTTATTTCGGAGTTTTTCGGTATTTTTAATTGAATTTAGGAAAAATGCGCGTTTTTCAAAGTTGTAGTTTGGGCCCAGATAAATGTTCACTTTATCGGGCTTGATTTTAGAAACCCGGCAAAATTTATTTCGTGATTTTTGGAGTACGTTTAGTATTTCTTTTTATTTTCCTTCCGGGCGGAATTATTAAAAAAAAAACCAGAACCGACTACGGGCCGTACTCGGCCAACTCCCTGGCCGGGGCCTTTATAAGCCGCCCGAGGCCCGACCGACAGAGAGCCCAGCCGCCACCGAAACCCTAGCTAGCCGCCGCCCCAGCCGCCGCCGCCGCCGCCGGAGTTGCGCGCCGCCCGAGGTTCGCCGCCGCCTTGTTTTCCGTGCTGTTTAAAAAAAATTCTGTTCGTCGTTTTTCTTTTTCGTCGGATTTTTCGCGGTTATTTTCTGATCGTGATTTCTGATCCGATTTTCATTTTAGTATAACTTTTCGCTCGTTTATCGGAATCAGGCGATTCAAGCGCCTGGAGTTTCGTCTCGAAATCCTCTTTCCGAATAATCAACTTAAACATGTTTTTGCTACTGTAAAATTTGCCCTAGATCTAGATTACTAGAACGAAGTTGTTTTCTTTCGCCGTTTGATTTCTTTTGCTTCGTTCGATTTGATTCTTTTTGCAAACCAGGGTTCTTAAGTTGAACTTTCTGGTTAGATCTTCTATATGCATTTTACCTGTGCATTAGATGAGTACTTATTGTATGCTTGTTGTTTGTCTGTGATAGAATACCCGAAGTGCGCCGCCTGTTACTTCGAATCTCTAGGTTACGCGGATCATCAGCAAGGCAAGTAACACTTTGATCATACCTTTTCTACAACCCAGTTTTATTGCATTAGATCAATCCTCACACATTGCATGATTAGGATCTAATTAAACTGTGGGATGGGAAGTAGATGAGGTAGTACCTATTACCTGTTTATTATCAAACCTTTGGGAGTTACTTCTACGTTTGCTCATTATGCCATGCTATGCTAGTAGACGTGGATTGGGTGAGTGATATCCATGACAGATGTGAGATTGATAATTAAGGGTTTATCTAAGGTGGAAACCTAACACACATCTGGGTGGATTGAGGCACCTGGGGTTTCCAGGACTTGCCTGTTTTTATTTGGACCGCCACCCAGGCCCAAAGGGATCATGAGATTATTCATACTAGAAACTTCCATGTGTAGCCACAAGCCATTATGGGCTCTGGCATAGTTGACTAAGTTTTGCGAACTCTTACAGGGTAGACTAGAAGATGTAGGGGAAAGTAGGTGTACCGGTCTATCCGTCGTAAGGTGCTAGCGCTTCTGAAAGACTGTGTCTCGGTCATCCGTCTTCTCAAACACCCTGTAGTGCGAGAAGCCAAACAGAGGCGATCGAGTCTTGTGGGGAAAAGTGCGCAATCCTCTGCAGAGTGTAACAAACTAATCATGGTTAGCCGTGTCCCCGGTTATGGACATCTTGAGTATCTAGCACCTGGATTTTCATGTGAATCTCAACATGTTACTCTAAATTAATTTTGATGGGTTTTAATAATGTTACTTAATTGGGATTGAGAATGCTGTCAACCATTCTCAATGTTTAACAACCACCATGATAGTAATTAATTTTATTCCTTTGAAGTAGGGAAAAATTGGCTTTACGCAAAAACTGTAACCATAGAGCTTTCCACCAGCCAAATGTGCATATAGTATAGCTGTTGCATTCCATTACTCTCTATGTGTTACCTTGCCAACATATTCCATGTGCTGACCCGTTTTCGGGCTGCAACGTTAATGTTGCAGACTTTTCAGACGATGATTGAGGAGTTTTTAGGTCGTGGTTCTATACTCAGTGATGCCGTTGGAGTTGATGGACTCACTTATCTTCCAAGCCTTCCGCTGTTATCGTTATTAGATGGCCTTAAGCCATATTTATTGTAATAAGTTCTCTTTTGAGACACTCGATGTAATAAGTGTGTGATTGCTACTCTGCTATAAATCCTCCGAGTACTGTGTGGTGTCAGCATTACTGATCCTGGGATGACACCGGAGCACAGAGATCAGACTGTTTGAGGTCTGGTCGCTACAGAGATGGTATCAGAGCACACGCTGACTGTAGGACACGACCACTAAGCTACAGACCTAGATCACTACTCACTCTCTTCTCTTCTGACTTCTCATCTTTTCTACTCTTTAGGATGGCGGATGCAAGGAACAAGTTCACACAACCAGATGAAGATACACCCTTTGGACGCCACTTGAAGGAAGTCACTAGATACCTGAACATAGGAGTACCAAGCTTCACGGGAACCTACAACGCCACTTTACCTGAAGAAGAGCGCTGGATGATTCAAGTTCAAGTTCTAGGAAGGACGTTCATGCCAGTCACTAAGCCCATAGAGTTTTCTTTTGATGCACCAACTTGGAGTCTAGGAAAGAGCATGGCAGCCCACATCGCCATGGGACGCATTGGAGAAGTCTACCGCAAGGATCTCAAGGATACCATCTACCAGATTTGTGGGCGCCGAGATGAACACTGGGAGATGATCAGCACCAGGAAGAATAGATCAATTGCAGCTTTTATCCAGGAATTAAACCAGCACATTCGACGACAGGAGAACCAGATGTGCGCCAACATGATAGATCTGAAGAAGGCTAAGACTAGAATCAAGGAACTAGAGGAAGAACTCAAGGCTACACGCGAAGATTATGAAGAAGAAATCGAAGTATTGGTGGAGAAGAATGATGATCTGATTAAGAAGATTGGAATATTTATGGGAGGCCCGACACCAGTAGATGAAGACGAAAAACCCAGGGAGATTAGCCCGGAAGACTACATCATCATCGACGGCACCGACTCGGAGCAAGATAGTAGCGATGATGACTATGTGGATGAAGTAGGAGCAGATATCATGGAGTCTACAACCGTAGAATATTTCTAGTAGACCACCTCATCAGTAGTAGTAGTCCACCATGTAAATATAGTAGTCCGAGCACGCTTGCGATAGCTAGATCGATTGTATGCCTTTGTTTGATTGAATGAAGTGAATTGTGTGCTTTTGCCTCATGTGCATATGGGTAGTGTTTTCTCTTTAGACCTCCTCTATTCTTATATCTCATCTTTTCTAAACCCTCAGATGCCCCCGAGACGTGACCTCGGATTTGCCTTTCCGCCGGAGCTCACCCAGTTGATCTAACAGCAGAACACATTGATGCAGTTGCTAGTCCAGAATCAGAATCAGGGGAACAACAACAACAACCCACCACCACCACCACCACCTGTTGACCACTTAGCCCGTTTTTTAGGTTGAATCCGCCGGTGTTTTCCAGTAGCACCGAGCCGATAGTAGCAGATGATTGGCTCCGCAAGATAGCTAGGGAGTTGACCACAGCAGGATGCGCAGATGCGGAGAAGGTGAAGTTTGCCGCACATCAGTTAGAAGGACCCGCAGCATCTTGGTGGGAGAATTTCACAGCCACCTTCCCAGTCGACACTGTCACATGGGACCAGTTTCAGCAGGCTTTTCGTACTGCCCATGTTTCAGCAGGAGCAATGGCCATGAAGAAGCGTGAGTTTCGTAACTTGCGCCAAGGAGGACGGACAGTTGGCCAGTATGTGGAGGAGTTTAGTAAGCTAGCACGTTATGCCCCAGATGACGTTGCTACAGATGCAGCTAAGCAGGAGAAATTCCTGGAAGGACTGAATGATGAGTTGAGTATGCAGTTGATGGTAGCCACTTTCAACAACTATCAGGAGTTGGTAGATCGTGCTCTTATGATTGAAGGAAAGCAGCAGCAAATTGAGAACCGCAAGAGGAAGTATGGACAAGGAAAGTATAGTTCAGGAGCTCAGCAGAAGCCTCGTTTTACCCCTAGACCGGGAGGACAATTTCAGCATACCCATGGAGTAGGTAGCTCGCACAATCACAATGGCATCAAGAATGGTAATGGGAATGGAGGAAGCAATGGCCAGAACCACAGCACCCCATCAACCCCAGCCAAGAAGGACTTGAGCCACGTCACTTGCTATAAGTGTTCGAAGCCAGGACATTATGCAAATGACTGTCCTGAAGGACAAAACGGCAATGGAAGCTCTGGAAAGAAGCCGAACCCTTTCAACAGGGGACAGGTGAACCACGTTAATGTGGAGGAGGTTGAAGCTCAGCCCGATGCAGTAATAGGTACGTTTTTGGTTAAGTCATTTACTGCACTCGTTCTTTTTTATACTGGTGCATCGCATTCATACATATCAAGGGGATTTGTGGAAAAGTATAGCCTGCCCACTAGGATTCTTAAAACACCTTTGCTAGTAAGCTCACCAGGAGCGGAGTACATGGCCAGTCAAGGATGTTTTCAAGTGCCATTAAGTATAGGAAGGCATGTTTTCCCAACAGATTTAATTATTTTGGAATCCCAAGGTATGGATGTGATTCTTGGTATGGATTGGCTGTCGATGTATGGAGGAACATCGATTGCGCCAGTAAGACAATTTTGCTCACAACGCCAGAAGGAAGACGGATCAAGTATGTATCCCGACATGCGCCAAACAGGACACAAGTAAATTCCTTATCAGGAGTTGTGCAGGAGGAAGTACCAGTGGTAAAGGATTTTCCTGATGTATTTCCCAAAGAGTTGCCAGGCATGCCACCGGATAGAGACATTGAGTTTTTGATTGAGCTTTTGCCAGGCACTGGGCCAATATCGAAGAGACCATATAGGATGCCAGCAAAGGATTTGGTGGAAATTAAGAAGCAGATTAAGGAGTTACTGGATAAGGGATATATTCGCCCAAGTTCTTCGCCTTGGGGATCACCAGTACTTCCAGTGGAGAAGAAGGATGGATCGTTAAGGATGGTTGTTGACTATCGAGGATTGAACGAAGTAACAATCAAGAACAAGTACCCGCTACCAATGATCAATGATCTGTTTGATCGATTGCAAGGAGCTAAAGTGTTTTCCAAGATCGATTTGCGATCAGGATACCACCAGTTGGGGATTCGAGAACAGGATATTCCAAAGACAGCTTTTACCACCAGATATGGACTGTATGAGTATACCGTTATGTCATTTGGACTGACTAACGCGCCTGCCTATTTTATGAACATGATGAACAAAGTGTTTATGGAGTTTTTGGATAAGTTCGTCGTAGTGTTCATTGATGATATCCTGGTATATTCGAAGAATGAAGAGGAGCATAAGGAACATTTGCGTTTGGTACTTGGAAAGCTCAGAGAACACCAATTATACGCCAAGTTCAGCAAATGTGAATTTTGGTTGAAGGAAGTAGGATTCCTTGGACACGTTATATCTGGAGAAGGTATAGCAGTTGATCCCGCTAAAGTTGAAACCGTGACCAAGTGGGAAGCCCCAACAACAGTTGGAGAGATCCGGAGTTTTCTTGGACTCGCAGGATACTACCGGAGATTTATTGAGAATTTCTCAAGGATTGCGAAGCCTATGACGGAGTTGCTGAAGAAGGATACTAAGTTCAAATGGACGAAGGAGTGTGAGGCTAGTTTCCAGGAGTTGAAGAAACGCTTGGTTACCGCACCAGTGTTGATTTTGCCAGACCAAACCAAGGATTTTGAGGTGTATTGCGACGCTTCACGTCAAGGACTTGGAGCAGTGCTTATGCAGGAAGGGAGAGTTGTTTCGTATGCTTCATGACAACTGAAGCCTCACGAATTGAATTACGCTATGCATGGTTTGGAGTTAGCAGCCGTAGTGCATGCATTGAAGACATGGAGACATTTCCTCATCGGAAATCATTGTGAGGTGTACACGGATCATAAGAGTTTGAAGTACATTTTCACGCAGAAGGAGTTGAACCTCAGACAAAGGAGATGGTTTGGAGCTTATCAAGGATTATGATATGAAATTACATTACCATCCCGGAAAAGCTAATGTAGTAGCTGATGCATTAAGCCGCAAGAGCCATGTCAATACGTTAATGACGGGAGAAATACCCAAGGAGTTAGCAGAAAATTTTCATGAACTATGTTTGGAAATAGTTCCGAGAGGCTATGTAGCAGCATTGGAGATTCAGTCAACATTGATGGACAG
This sequence comes from Triticum urartu, assembly GCF_056163025.1. Lineage (NCBI taxonomy): Eukaryota > Viridiplantae > Streptophyta > Magnoliopsida > Poales > Poaceae > Triticum > Triticum urartu. Next base: position 392,477,744 of record NC_141878.1, on the reverse strand, counting down.
AATCAGAGAAGCTCAGAAATCTGACAAGGAGATTGCTTCCATAAAGGAGAAGATGAAAGAAGGAAAAGCTAAAGGATTTCGTGAGGATGAGCACGACACCCTATGGTTTGAAGACCGTGTTTATGTACCCAATAACCCGGAAATCAGAAAGTTGATTTTGCAAGAGGCACATGATTCACCATATTCGATTCACCCAGGAAATACCAAGATGTATTTGGATTTGAAGGATATTTTCTGGTGGACCGGAATGAAGAAGGATATTGCGGAGTATGTAGCAGTTTGTGACATATGTCAGAGAGTAAAAGCAGAGCATCAGAAGCCAGCAGGATTATTGCAACCATTGCCGATACCTGAATGGAAGTGGGATAAGTTAGGCATGGATTTTATCACGGGATTACCAAGGACTCGTTCAGGCTATGACTCGATTTGGGTTGTAGTTGATCGATTGACGAAGGTAGCTCATTTCATCCCAGTAAAGACCACTTACACCAGTGCTAAGTTGGCAAAGATATACATGACCAGGATCGTATGTTTGCATGGAGTTCTGAGGAGCATCGTATCAGATAGAGGAACCCAGTTTACCTCAAAGTTCTGGAAGCAGTTGCATGAGACTTTGGGTACTAGGCTAGAATTTAGTACAGCTTTTCATCCGCAGACAGATGGACAGACCGAGAGAGTCAATCAGATTTTGGAGGATATGCTGAGAGCTTGTGCGCTAGATTATGGATCTAGTTGGGACGATAATTTGCCATATGCAGAGTTCTCTTACAATAATAGCTATCAGACCAGTTTGAAGATGGCACCTTTCGAAGCTTTGTACGGAAGGAGGTGCAGGACACCGTTGTCATGGGACGAAGTTGGAGACCGTCAGTTGTTTGGACCAGACCTGATTAAAGAGTCTGAACAGAAGGTGAAGTTGATTCGCGATAGGCTCAAGGTAGGCCAGTCCAGGCAGAAGAGCTACGTAGATTCTAAACGCAAGGAGACAGTTTACGAAGTTGGAGACAGAGTTTATCTTCGAGTATCCCCACTTCGAGGGATTAAGCGCTTTAGAGTTAAGGGGAAGTTAGCGCCACGATTTGTAGGACCATATCGAGTTTTGGAGCGTATGGGAGAAGTGGCCTACAAGTTGGAATTGCCAAAAGTATTGGCAGGAGTGCATGATGTGTTCAACGTTTCTCAGTTGAAGAAGTGTCACGCGGAGATGGCTGACATACCCTTGAGAGACACAGTGCCATTAGAAGCAATTCAGTTGGATAACAATTTGACCTATGAGGAAAAACCAGTCAAGATTCTTGAGTTTGCCAGCCGAGTTACTCGTAGCAAGGTTATCAAGTTTTGCAAAGTTCAGTGGAGCCACCATACGGAGGATGAAGCCACCTGGGAGCGAGAGGAAGATTTGCCCAAAGACCACCCTCACCTATTTTCTAGCCAGCCCGAATCTCGAGGGCGAGATTCATCTTAAGGGGGGTAGGTTTGTAACATCCCAAATTTTCAATTTGGAATGTTATACATTAGGTCATCATGCATATCATATTTTATTTTGCTTTTGGTTTTGATCCTAGAAAATCCTAAGAAACTCAAGGACCCACGGAGAGAGTTGGGGATTTTGTTATTTACATATTTGAGTTTTCTCAAATTATGTAAACAGGATCATTTGATTTTATTTATTTTATCATCAATTATTTCTATTACAAAAATATGAGAGAGGGAATAAAATGACTTTCCCAAAATATATAAATATTGAGGATTACTAAAGAAATCAAATAAGTTTTATTTCAGAGTTTTTCAGTATTTTTAATTGAATTTAGGAAAAATGCGCGTTTTTCAAAGTTGTAGTTTGGTCCCAGATAAATGTTCACTTTATCGGGCTTGATTTTAGAAACTCGGCAAAATTTATTTCGTGATTTTTGGAGTCCGTTTAGTATTTCTTTTTATTTTTCTTCCGAGCGGAATTATAAAAAAAAAACCGGAACCGACTACGGGCCGTACTCGGCCAGGACTCCCTGGCCGGGGCCTTTATAAGCCGCCCGAGGCCCGGCCGAGAGAGAGCCCAGCTGCCGCCGAAACCCTAGCTAGCCACCGCCCCAGCCGTCGCCGCCGCCGCCCGCCGCCGCCGCGGTCGGAGTTGCGCGCCGCTCGAGGTTCGCCGCCGCCTCGTTTTCCGTGTTGTTTAAAAAAAATTCTGTTCGTCGTTTTTCTTTTTTGTCGGATTTTTCGCGGTTATTTTCTGATCGCGATTTCTGATCCGACTTTCGTTTTAGTATAACTTTTCGCTCGTTTATCGAAATCAGGCGATTCAAGCGCCTGGAGTTTCGTCTCGAAATCCTCTTTCCGAATAATCAACTTAAACATGTTTTTGCTACTGTAAAATTTGCCCTAGATCCAGATTACTAGAACGAAGTTGTTTTCTTTCACCGTTTGATTTCTTTTGCTTCGTTCGATTTGATTCTTTTTGCAAACCAGGGTTCTTAAGTTGAACTTTCTGGTTAGATCTTCTATATGCGTTTTACCTGTGCATTAGATGAGTACTTATTGTATGCTTGTTGTTTGTCTGTGATAGAATACCCGGAGTGTGCCGCCTGTTACTTCGAATCTCTAGGTTACGCGGATCATCCGCAAGGCAAGTAACACTTTGATCATACCTTTTCTACAACCCAGTTTTATTGCATTAGATCAATCCTCACACATTGCATGATTAGGATCTAATTAAACTGTGGGATGGGAAGTAGATGAGGTAGTACCTATTACCTGTTTATTATCAAACCTTTGGGAGTTACTTCTACGTTTGCTCATTATGCCATGCTATGCTAGTAGACGTGGATTGGGTGAGTGATATCCATGACAGATGTGAGATTGATAATTAAGGGTTTATCTAAGGTGGGAACCTAACACACATCTGGGTGGATTGAGGCACCTGGGGTTTCCAGGACTTGCCTGTTTTTATTTGGACCGCCACCCAGGCCCAAACGGGTCATGAGATTATTCATACTAGAAACTTCCGTGTGCAGCCACAAGCCATTATGGGCTCTGGCATAGTTGACTAAGTTGTGCGAACTCTTACAGTGTAGACTAGCAGATGTAGGGGAAAGTAGGTGTAGCGGTCTATCCGTCGTAAGGTGCTAGCGCTTCTGAAAGACTGTGTCTCGGTCATCCGTCTTCTCAAACACCCTATAGTGCGAGAAACCAAACGGAGGCGATCGAGTCTTGTGGGGAAAAGTGTGCAAACCTCTGCAGAGTGTAACAAACTAATCATGGTTAGCCGTGTCCCCGGTTATGGACATCTAGAGTATCTAGTACCTGGATTTTCATGTGAATCTCAACATGTTACTCTAAATTAATTTTGATGGGTTTTAATAATGTTACTTAATTGGGATTGAGAATACTGTCAACCATTCTCAATGTTTAACAACCACCATGATAGTAATTAATTTTATTCCTTTGAAGTAGGGAAAAATTGGCTTTACGCAAAAACTGTAACCATAGAGCTTTCCACCAGCCAAATATGCATATAGTATAGCTATTGCATTCCATTACTCTCTATGTGTTACCTTGCCAGCATATTCCATGTGCTGACCCGTTTTCGGGCTGCAACGTTAATGTTGCAGACTTTTCAGACGACGATTGAGGAGTTTTTAGGTCGTGGTTCTATACTCAGTGATGCCATTGGAGTTGATGGACTCACTTATATTCCAAGCCTTTCGCTGTTATCGTTATTAGATGGCCTGAAGCCATATTTATTATAATAAGTTCTCTTTTGAGACACTCGATGTAATAAGTGTGTGATTGCTACTCTGCTATAAATCCTCCGAGTACTGTGTGGTGTCAGCATTACTGATCCAGGGATGACACCGGAGCACAGAGATCAGACTGTTTGAGGTCTGGTCGCTACAGGAATTGAATACCTTAATTAAGCCACTCACGAAAAGAATACCTTAATTAATTAGCCGTGCGACGACCTCCACCCAGCTGACGGACAAGTGCGATCCGGCGGCACGCCAAGACAGCAGGGTCGAGGAGCAAAGCTTAGTGCAGCTGCCACCTGAAGTTCGACCTCCACTATCCCGCCATCGATCGCGATGGATGTGCTCGAATCACACGGCCGCCGACCTCGATGGTTGAGCTCCTCTTATCTCCCGCCGCAGACTGACGATTGACCTCCTATGGTGCCGCCACCACCCACCGGCCGAGGATTGACCTCTTCTCCGGTAGCCGCTGCCTAGGCCACCGCTGCCATCTCTATATGCAGAGCGGCTGTTTTTTTACGGATATCTGCGGAGCGGCTGTTTACACGGCATCTCACCATAACTCAATTATGTGGACATGGTAGTACATCACATACGGTTATGTAACGACAACCGTGTCTAACCTATGTTGTCTTCTCACACGGTTTGGTGCGGAAATCGTGTGTGACGTTGTAATACCCAACACAAACGACATGTACAAATAGTGTGCCGTATACAACATATATATATATAGTGCCATTAGTAGTTCCCGACTGTTAGCTTATCTCCACAGTTTCCCCATTTGCCCCAAACCCCTACATAGCCTCCAAATTCCCTCGCGTGGCACTGACATTGGGGGAATGCGGACGAGTGGTGCTGATGGTTTTGGTGCGGCTGCTCCTGCTTGTATCATCGCCGAGCACTTGCCTAAGGTCATCAAAAGGCAGGTGTACTACGGATCCGAATCGTCCTGTCAGGTTCCAATCTATCACGATCTTTTTTAGCATGTCCAAAGTATAGATCCTTGTTGAATCCGTCCTGAATGACCCCCACCCCCCCAGGAAAGCGATCTGCCGCCGGATTCGGAGCTTGACACCAGACTCCCGCAACACGAGTTCGACTCCGAGTTTTGCACCACCGAGAAGTACCAAAAGCTGAGTTGTGTGCACGGTCACACTCCCGCTCGACGTGTATGCACGGAGGGATTCGACACTGGCAGGTGGTTTCTCAGTTGCCCCTTAGAGGTTAGTGCTAATTAAGTTCATCATTTTACTTCAGTTAATGCCACCGCTCATCCAGAATACTATTTAACATTGGCAGGGATATGCGGCTTGTGCCTTTGTTAACTAGCTGGATGAAGAATGGCATGGCAGGGCTCGGAGTGTTATCACCAAGATCGCAGAAGATAACGTAAAGCTGAAGAGGAAACTGGCTGATCTGGAATGTACAATCAGTACAATGAAGCAAGAAAGAATGAATCACAAGCAACAGATGAAAGCAAGAGACAAGAAGGAACTAGCATGTGTAGTTGTGGTTGTCGCGTTAGCCATGTTCTACGCACTGTTTGCAATGATGATTAGGGGTTTTGTTTCACAGTATTTCTAAAGCACATCTAGATGTGCTCTAAGTAATGCACATCTAGGTCATATGCCATTGATGTTATACGAAAATTCGTGCAAATATTTTTCTTTGTTTTTTCTTTTCCTTTCTAGTTTGATTATTAGTGGCTTTATCAATAAGAAGAGCTCAATGTATTGCTTGCCAATTGTCCTACTCCGTTCATACCGGTACCGGTGCATAATCCCAAAACCCGTTCCTTGTTTTTGTCCTAAAAAGGAAATCAGCCAAATAGCCAATAGGAGTCCTGCGCAACCCTGGGAATTTGGAGCGACCGGGTACAAATAATTGCGGTTGATTATATCAGCGGTTAGATAATACGTCAACCCCCGCTTCAATTGGCAGTTCCTCTTCTCTATATACCCCGCTTAAGTGTCCACCATCTTCATCGTCCCCGGCAGGCCGCGCTACACACTGGCACACACTCTGCAGCCATGTCGAGCGATAACGAGGACGAAAGTTCGGCCAGCAGTCTGGCGCCCGATGATAGGCCAACATCGGAATCATCTCGATCGTCTTCCATGAGTCCGGCGTCGAGCCAGACCTCGATTATATCCGGTTCGTGGAAGGGACGCCGCATCTGAAGTCTTTAGACGACAACCAGACGGACGAGGAGCCGTCGAAGGACGAAGAAGAGGACGACAATGATTAGGAGGAGGAATGGTCGAATGAGGAGGAGGAGGATGACGGCAGCAACGATGATGACGATGGCGGCGGCGATGAAAAGCCAACGGTCAGCGGCAAGAAGCGTCCTCTCCAAGATGATGTCACGGGGCCATCCAACAAGAACATCAAGAAGAAGAAGGACTAAGTTAGGTAGACTGTATATATCTCTATTTATCCTGTCAATCTCATGGCAGACGGTTAGTAATATGTATTCGACAGAGATCTTCTACATAATCGCCAACAGGTTGGTTTTTTGAACTATGTGCCCTGACAAGCACACAATTAACAAAAAAAGACCGTATGGGTTGTCTATAATGATCGCACACAATTCTGATTACCGACCTATTTGCCGGGTATCACACACATCTTGTTACGCTGAATCGTTTGTGTTCACCTCACTCATCGCAAACAGTTCATCAGAGTGAACTATATGCCGTATATCACACACACCTTGATCTGACTGCCATTTCTGTTGTTCTGTCTCATCGCAAACAGTTCGTGCAGATCAACTGTATGCCCCTCATCGCACACGCAACTATAATCCGAACCGTGTTTGATGCATCATTCATCGCAAACATTTTGCATCATTTCTGACGGTTTTCATACAGCACCATTTGCAATTATTGCATCGCACACAGTTTCTTGAAGGGTCTCTGATCGTAGTGTCGCATTAGCAGCATCCTGCATTAGTGAGTAGTTGCTGGAGGTGGCACTGAAGCTGTGGCTGCTGGTGCAGATGAATTAGCTCTTGTATCTGGCACTGGCACTACAGCTGACCTCTGACCTCTTGGCACTCACTAAAAAGCATCCATGGTTGCCTTCCCTTTCTTCTCCTCTGCTTCTGCCTGGAGCTGCTCGACTGCTCTCTGTATCTCAGTCAATTTCAGATTAAGATCATAAAACTTGGTCTCAACGATCCTCTCCAAGCTCTCCTGATTCTGAGTCAGGGTGGCCAAGCCCTTCTCAATCCTCAAAGTTGCATGAATCAGATAAGCTAGCTGATCTTGTTGGCTCTTCAAGAACACCTGAGATGCTTCCTTAACACTTGGCATCCTTGCAGCCTTTTCTGCCTTTGCCTTTGCTCTCTTCTCTTGTGTTTGCACTGATGAAGGGTCATCCTCATTCATCACAACTGTGTTATCCTCAAATTCTGGGTGCAAGGGTAAATTCTCCTTGTCCAACAAGTAAGTGCATGTGCCCATCTTGGAGTTGATGAGCACATGTATGTGTGGAGCATACCCACAAGATCTTTTCTGATCTTCAGCAGTCCTCTAGATTGTCTCAAGAATCAGACTCATGACCTTGAATTTTTAGGAACATCAAATATCTGCAGCAAGTTGATTGAATGGCCTCTGATCATCTTGTGATCTCCAGATTTGGGTAACAAAGTATGCCTCAAGATTGTGTTGACTGTAGGCACACCAGACAACAAATAATGCACAGATCCAAGCTTGTGTGTCTCCAAAGCTTTATCTGGGATCTCCTTGTACATGTTTGCCATAGAGTTGTGGTCTTTCTTTTTCTTGGCATACACATCCAAATCATCCTCGTGCTCTTCTGGGGCATTGATCAACTTGGCCCACTCATCAACAGTTGATTGGTACCTTGTACCCTCAGATATCCAAACAATTCTACCATCTAGATAGAAATGAGTTGTAGAATAGAACTGCATAATGAGCTCATCATTCCATTTGGTGAGCTTCTTTCCCACAAACTCATCAACTCCACAAGCTTTTAAGCTTTCATGCACTCCTGGGAAATAGTCTTCATTCTCATCAATGAATTCCCAATCAACCCACTTCATATCACAGACTATAGGTTTCTTGTTCAATAGAATGGTCTCATAGAAATCTTGTTGTTCTTCGGTGTGGAACATGTAGTCCACTGCAGTCTTCCTCCTCACAGCATATGGATCAGACTGTCTCCAAAGTCTCAATCTTGCATCCTTTCTGATGTTCATGTCCTCAGCCACTAGATGAGTGTCATTGTGTTCTGGAATCTTTGATTTCAGTTTTCTCGGCACTTGGGCTTCTGCATCTTCTTCTTCAACTTTAGGCACTGGGGCCTTGTTCTTCTCTTCAGCTGCGATGTTCCTGGTGCTTCTCTTGGGCTTAGAAGGCTTCTGAGCTTGAGCAGCAGTCGTGGGGGCAGTCTTGGGCTTTGAAGTGGCAGCCCCTGACTTAATGGCATCCCTCATAAGCTTCTGGGACTTGGGTGCTGGTGCAGCATCCTCTTCCTCTTCATCTTCTTCTGGATCTCTCATTATAGAGGATCTACCAATGACTCTGGTAGTGGTCTTCTTAACCCTCTCTTTCCTTTTCTTTCCCTCTCCAGCAGCCTCTTTAGTTGGCTTAGGGATTTCAGCAGTTGAGGCCCTGGCCTTTAAAGTTGGCACCCTCTTGGCAGGGGTCTTCTTATGCAATCCAGGCTTTGTTGTTGCAGCAGTACCATACTCTTTCTTCAGCACTTTCTTTTTCGAGCTAACTTCTTCCTCAACAACCACATAGTCCTCATCCTCGGAATCTGAGTTTTTCTTCTTCCTAGATCTGGTGGCTGCCTTGGGCAAATTACTAGGAGTGATCCTGCTGCCCTCATCATAGCTGCTTGAGGGACTAGTGCCCTCGCTCAATTGCACTTGCGCTTCTAACTTGTTCTGACTATCACTTTGATCAGACATCCTGGCAAGCAAACTGACAACAAACCCTGTGAATAGATATAGATGAAGTAGAATAGATGAGCATCACAGAGTGCAGAGTTTTTACAAAACAAATGAGTCAAAAACTTAGTTTTAGTTCTCCACAGAAATCATTTCGGAGCTACCGATTTGTTAAACTCGGTGATACTGAAGCAACTGTTGGAGTCCAATGAACTATATGTTCTTAGTAATTACCAACACAACCTGGGATAGTTGCACTTTCAGAGATCAAATAAGACTCAAATAATATTCATGGATAAAAATCTGATCATAAACTCATACTTCATCGGATCCCAACAAACACACTGCAAAAAGTCATTACATCAAATAGATCTCCAAGAGACCATTGTATTGAGAATCAAAAAAAAGAAGAAGCCATCTAGCTACTGCCTACGGACTCGTAGGTCTATCGTGAACTACTCACGCATCATCGGAGGAGCACCAATGAGGATGATGAACCCCTCCATCATGTTCCCCTCCGGCAGAGTGCCGAAAGAGGGCTCTAGATTGGATCTCGTGGTTCTGGAACTTGCGGCGGCTGGAATTGTTTCTCTTCGACTCCCCTAGGGTTTCTGGAATATTTGTGAATTTAAAGGGCAAATAGGCGATGCAGGAGACCCTCGTGGTCACAACAACCCACCAGGGCGCGCCCTGGTGTCTTGTGGTCCCTACGGGACTCCCCTCTGGTCCTTCCTTGGCCCTCAAGTTGTCGTCTGGTCCAAAAAAATCTTCAAAAAGTTTCACTACGTTTGGACTCCGTTTGATATGGATATTCTGTGAAGTAATAAACAAGCAGACAACAACAACTGGCACTGGGCACTATGCCAATAAATTAGTCCATAAAAATTATATAAAGTTGCTATAAAATGATTGTAAGACATGCAAGAATGATAATATAACAACATGGAACAATAAAAAATTATAGATACATTGGAGATGTATCAAACCCCGATGACAAGCCAAGCAATTGGTTCATACTTTTAACATTCTTCAACTTTTCAACCTTCATGCAATGCATGAGCGTGAGCCATGGATATAACACTATAGGTGGAATAGAATATGATGGTGGAGGTTGTGTAAAGAAGATAAAAAGGGAGAAAGTCTCACATCGATGAGGCTAATCAATGGGCTATGGAGATGCCCACCAATTGATGTCAATGCAAGGAGTAGGGATTGCCATGCAACGGATGGACTAGAGCTATAAGTGTATGAAAGTGTAAAGAAAATTAAGTGGGTGTGCATCCAACTTGCTTGTTGATACGTCTCCGTTGTATCTATAACTTTTGATTGTTCCATGCCAATATTCTACAACTTTCATATAATTTTGGCAACTTTTTATACTATTTTTGGGACTAACATATTGATCCAGTGCCCAGTGTCAGTTCCTGTTTGTTGCATGTTTTTTGTTTCGCAGAATATCCATATCAAATGGAGTCCAAACGGGATAAAAACAGACGGAGATTTTTTTGGGAATATATATGATTTTTGGGAAGAAAAATCCATGCGAGACAATGCCCGAGGGGGCCACAAGGCAGGGGGCGCACCCCAGACCGTCGTGGCCACGCCGTAAGGTGGTCGTGTTAAAATTTCAGCCCAATCGGAGTTACGGATCTCTGGGAATATAAGAAACGGTGAAAGGGAAGAATCTGAGAATGCAGAAACAGAGAGAAACGGAGAGACAGATCCAATCTCGGAGGGGCTCTCGCCCCTCCCATGCCATGGAGGCCAAGGACCAGAGGGGAAACCCTTCTCCCATCTAGGGAGGAGGTCAAAGGAAGAAGAAGACGAAGGGCCCCCCTCTCCCCTTCTCTTCCGGTGGCGCCGGAACGCTGCCGTCGCAATCATCATCACCGCAATCTTCACCAACAACTCCACCGCCATCATCACCAACTCTCCCCCCTCTATGCAGCGGTGTAACCTATCTCTTACCCGTTGTAATCTCTACTTAAACATGGTTCTCAACACTATATATTATTTCCCAATGATGTATGGCTATCCTATGATGTTTGAGTAGATCCGTTTTGTCCTATGGGTTATTTGATGATCGTGATTGGTTTGAGTTGCATGTTTTATTATTGGTGTTGTCCTATGGTGCTCTCCGTGTCGGGCAAGCATGAGGGATTCCCGCTGTAGGGTGACTGAAACACAAACCCGAGTAAGGGGGTTGTTGCGTATGGGATAAACAGGACTTGATGCTTTAATGCTATGGTTGGGTTTTACCTTAATGATATTTAGTAGTTGCGGATGCTTGCTAGAGTTCCAATCATAAATGCATATGATCCAGGTAGAGAAAGTATGTTAGCTTATGCCTCTCCCTCATATAAAATTGCAATAATGATTACCGGTCTAGTTATCGATTGCCTAGGGAAAAATAACTTTTTCGTAACAAAAAGCTCTTTACTAAAACTAATTAGTTGTGTCTTTATCTAAACAACCTCTACTTTTTATTTACGTAATCTTTATTATCTTGCAAACCTATCCAACAACACCTACAAAGTACTTGTAGTTTCATACTTGTTCTAGGTAAAGAGAACGTCAAGCGTGCGTAGAGTTGTATCGGTGGTCGATAGAACTTGAGGGAATATTTGTTCTGCCTTTAGCTCCTCGTTGGGTTCGACACTCTTACTTATCGAAAACTGTTGCGATCCCCTATACTTGTGGGTTATCAAAACCTTTTTCTGGCGCCGTTGCCGGGGAGCAATAGTGTGTGGTGAATATTCTCGAGTGTGCTTGTTTGCTTTATCACTAAGTAATTTTTATTTGCTTTCTTAGTTGTTTTCTATCTTTAGTTATGGGTAGGAAACGCAAAATACCAAAAAAAATAGTTAACCTACTAAACCAATGGTTGAAGAACCACTCAAAATCTATCACACTGCTGAAGCTTATTACTTGGATCATCTTCGATCCCTATGTGCTCGTGCTGAAACCCCAACTAGCTTAGTTGAGGGAAAATCTTTAGATGAGCTTGCTTGTTATGTGCGACACCGAATATCTAAAAAGGGAAAATTTACTGGGTCAAATTCATCGTTTGCAATGCTATGCTTGGAATTTATGCGAAATATATGATATTACTTGTTGTTCTGAAAACCCTAAGAAACACCTTCCCTATCAATGTGAGTTTAGTGATAATGGAATCGTATCTTCGTATGCTAAGTGTGTGTATAGTTACTATGATGTTCAACGAATTGAAGAATTTGTTGCTTTTAAGGGTGCTTATGAAATTGCTTCTTTGATTGAAACGAATGATGCTACTCTTTACAAATCTAAAATTTTTGACATACTTAAATATTGCTATGATAATTATGGTTCTAATGCCTATGTTGAACAATATATTGAGGACTACCCCGCTGTCCAAGAAGAGACTAATATTTTGCAGCAGTCTAGGCAAGAAGAAATTGATGAAACTGTGAGCTCATTGGATGAAAAGATGAGGAGGAGAACGAAGAACAAAAGGAGGAAGAGCGGATTAGCTACCCGTGCCCACCTTCTAATGAGAGTAACTCTTCAACTCATACATTGTTTAATTTCCCTTCGTGCTTACCGAAGGATGATTGCTATGATGATTGTTATGATCCCGTTGATTCTTTTGAAATATCCCTTTTTGATGATGCTTGCTATGCTTGTGGCCAAGATGCCAATCTGAATTATGCTTATGGAGATGAACTTGCTATGGGTCCTTATGTTAAACATGAAATTGTTGCTATTGCACCCACACATGATAGTCCTATTATCTTTTTGAATTCTCCCGACTACACTATATCGGAGAAGTTTGCCCTTATTAAGGATTATATTGATTGGTTGCCTTTTACCGTTGCACATGATGATTTTGATGAATATAATATGCATGTGCTTGCTGCTCCTACTTGCAATTATTATGAGAGAGGAACTATATCTCCACCTCTCTATGTTTCCAATATGATAAAATTGCAAGAAACTGCTTATGCTATGCATTGGCCTTTACTATGTGTGCATGAATTGTTCTTTTATGACATGCCTATGCATAGGAAGAGAGTGAGACTTCGTTGTTATATGATATATGTTACTTTGTGCTCACTACTAAATTACAAATCATTGTTAATTAAAGATGGCTTTGATATACCTTGGGATCCGGGTGGATCCATTACTTGAGCACTATATGCCTAGCTTAATGGCTTTAAAGAAAGCGCTGCCAGGGAGACAACCCGGAAGTTTTAGAGAGTCATTTATTTCTGTTGAGTGCTTTCATATAGTTTAAAAACAATAAAAATAAAGAGGGGAACCCAAAACTTTTTCAAAAAGGAAAGTGAAAATGAGAAAGACAAGCATTGTTGAAGTGAGGGAGCTCCTTGAACTTTGTTCATGCTCACGGAAACTTTGTGAATCTTGATTACAGAAAATTTTCAATAAAAATAATTATCCCCTTGTACAATTCCATTGTATTATAAAAATAATGTGCCAAGGTTTGCCTTTAGGATGTTTACTTTGCTTGTTGGTTTGTACGATGCAGGACAGAAACTTTGGCTGTAGTAAGCGATTTTAAATTTTTAGCTGGAACGTCAAATGGTTCTGATTCTTTTTGCACTGTCTTTCTATACAAATTGTTTATTTTTTCTAATTTTGGCAGAATTGTTCAAGTATCAGAAGTATGGTGAATGTTCAATTTATTATAGACTGTTCTGTTTTAGACATATTCTCTTTTTTATGCATAGTTTGCTTGTTTTGATGAAACTATCGATTTATATCAGTGGATTAAGCCATGAAAAAATTATATTATAGTAGACACAATGCAGAAAAAATATGAATTGGTTCGCAATAGTACTTAGAGTAGTGATTTGCTTTATTATATTAACGGATCTTACCGAGTTTTCTGTTGAAATTTTGTATGGATGAAGTGTTCGATGATCGAGAATGGCTCGATGTGAGAAGAAGGAAGAGAGGAAAGAGCTCAAGATTGTGGATGCCCGAGGTACCCTAAGTAAATATTCAAGGAGACTCAAGCGTCTAAGCTTGGGGATGCCCCGGAAGGCATCCCCTCTTTCTTCAACAAGTATCGGTATGTTTTCGGATTCGTTTCATTCATGCGATATGTGCAATCTTGGAGCGTCTTTTGCATTTAGTTTTCATTTTTATTTTATGCACCATGCTAGTATGAGATAGTCCTTGGTTGATTTATAGAATGCTCATTGCACTTCACTTATATCTTTTGAGTATGGCTTTATAGAATGCTTCATGTGCTTCACTTATATCATTTGAAGTTTGGATTGCCTGTTTCTCTTTACATAGAAAACCGCCATTTGTAGAATGCTCTTTTGCTTCACTTATATTTGTTAGAGCGTGGGCATATCTTTTGTAGAAATAATTAAACTCTCTTGCTTCACTTATATCTACTTAGAGAGATGACAGTAACTGGTCATTCACATGGTTAGTCATAAAATCCTACATAAAACTTGTAGATCACTGAATATGATATGTTTGATTCCTTGCAATAGTTTTGCGATATAAAGATGGTGATATTAGAGTCATGCTAGTGGGTAGTCGTGGATTGGTAGAAATACTTGTGTTGAGGTTTGTGATTCCCGTAGCATGCACATATGGTGAACCGTTATGTAACGAAGTCGGAGCATGAGGTATTTATTGATTGTATTCCTTATGAGTGGCGGTCGGGGACGAGCGATGGTCTTTTCCTACCAATCTATCCCCCTAGGGGCATGCGTAGTAGTACTTTGCTTCGAGGGCTAATAAACTTTTGCAATAAGTTTGTGAGTTTTTTATGACTAATGTTGAGTCCATAGATTATACGCACTCTCACCCTTCCACCATTGCTAGCATCTCTAGTACCGCGCAACTTTCGCCGGTACCATAAACCCACCATATACCTTCCTCAAAACAGCCACCATACCTACATATTATGGCATTTCCATAGCCATTCCAAGATATATTGCCATGGAACTTCCATCATCATCGTATACATGACTTGAGCATTCATTGTCATATTACTTTGCATGATCGTAAGATAGCAAGCATGATGTTTTCATGGCTTGTCCATTTTTATGATGTCATTGCTACACTAGATCATTGCACATCCCAGTGCACCGCCGGAGGCATTCATACACTACTAGGGAAAAGCCTATACATAGAATTTTACCAGTAGCGCTGTACAAAATCAAGCGCTGCTGCTACTTAGTAGCAGCGCGCGTAAATAAACCGTGCTACTGCTATGACTTTAGCAGTAGCGCGTACTAGCGAAAAGCGTTGCTGCTACTTTTGAACTGGGCGCACATGGCTAGCCCAACCTAGCAGTAGCGCGTATAATGGCCCAGCGCTACTGCTAATCTCCTTAGCTGCAGCGCGCTTACGTGTAAAGCGCTGCTGCTAACGGAAATAAAATAAAGTGAAAACAAGTAGAAAAGTAAATGAAAATGAAAGAAATAGAAAAAGGAGAAAGGGAAAAAATAAAATGTAAAGAAAAATAAAAAGAAAGAAGGGAAAAAAGGAGAAAGGAATAGCAGTAGCGGGTTTCAGTAAACGCGCTATAGCTAACTTAGCTATAGCGCGTTTTCGGAAACGCGCTACCGTTACGTTTCACTTAAACAGCGGTTTCCCCCCACCCCGCCCCCGGCCACCAATTCTTCCCCAAATCGTCCCTCTCCCTCGCCGCCGTCTCCTCACCGCCGCCGCCCGAGGCCGCCCGAGGCCTCACCGCCGCCGCCCCTCGGCCGCCGCGCGCTCTCCCCACGCCGCCCCGACCCTAGATTCAATGCCGGCCCCGCCCCCAACCTCAACACCACCCGGGACGCCGCCCCCGACCCCGACCTCAACACCGCCCTAGATGCCGCCCCCGCCCCCCGACCTCAACGCCGCCCCAGAGCCCCGACCATGACCTCGATGCCGCCTGCCCCTCCCTCGTCGCAGGCACCCGAGGTGAGCACGCCTGCTCCTCCCTCTCCCCTACCTCTGCCTAGGGTTTCTACCTCCATCAAATTAGTTAGGATGGAAACGAATCAGATGCAGATGCGGCTCAAATGAGTTAGGGTTCATGTAAGGGTGGAAACGAATCAAATTTCTAAGATGAATCATAAAACGAGTAAAATTTGACCACTTATTTCACTTTATAGTTGGATAATTGGAATATCCGCTACCACTTTCCACCCCTATAGGTTCATCAAATTAGATGGTAATTAGGGCAGTAGTTCTTAGGTACTAATTAGTTAGTAAGAACTAGGTGCTAATTACGTACTATAATATTTTTATTTATAGTAAGTTTATTTTTAGTAAGAACTAGTTGAATTAATAGAACTAGTTAGTAAGAACTTGTTGCTATTTTTTTAGTTAAAGCAATTTTCCCGCATCGACGTGGACGATGCCTATCCCGCATCCTCGTTGTCGAGTCGGCGGAGGACGACACCTGCTTGACCAGATGGGCCATGTCCGGGACTGGGCTCCGCCGGGGTGGTACTGGGAGGCGCTACCTACCGGGGGGCGCAGGTTGGTGAGGAGCCAGCCTGTCGTTGACCCGAACCTTCTTTGGTGGCGGTCGCGTGGGCTAGTGACGGTCCAGAGGCTCGAGGACTCCGCGGAGGTGGTGCGTCACCGTGTCAGTGAGGAGGACGCGCACGTCCGTCGCTACTTGTTTGCGTTGGAGCACAGGTTCTCCAATACCTGGCAGGTTCTCCAGGGATCTCACTGGAGCTATGATCCCGTGATGGTTCCTTCACCGTGGGTGTCCACCGCCCGCGCCGATACCCATCGTGTGCTAGGGCTTTAGTTGTACTAGTGATGTTATATGTATGACACTATTCGGGATGTATTAGTGATAATATTCGACGACGTACGGACGCATGAGATGATTTACTTTTGCTTATTGAATGCATGCTAATTTGAGTCTTATAAGATATTTTGAAATGTATATCTTGTGTTGCTCAATATCCAAGTGGCCGATCATTTTTGCAGGTTACACCTCTGAGTGGCCTATGTTTTGCAGGAGTGTTGATTCATTTCTGTTCCGGCAAATTTTAGGCGCTTGATATATCCTATTTTAGCAAAGGTCATGCCAGATTTTTCCGTGAATTTTGGCATGACTTTTGCCAGAATATGTAGGAAATATCGAGTGCCCCGGATTTGTGTGTTGAGTATCCTGGTAGTTGTCTTCTATCGATTTTCAATTAATGTTTTAACTATGAACATAGGAAATGTCTGACGACAAAAAGGATTTCGGTATTTGCAAATACTGCGAAGACGAGTGCGGCTTGTGCGACGGAATCTTCCTAGATGATGATAGGCGCTTCAGCATCAAGCTGGACGAGAACTTCGAAGTGGATATAGTAAGTCACAACGACAAGTCATTTTTCGTAATTAAGCATGCATCTGCTTCATTTGCTTGATCTTATATTTTTTTACTATTCTACTACCGTATCCCCTGCCATGCAAGAGTTTTTGTATTGGATAAGATAGGTTTCAGTCATACTATGGAGGTAAAGAAATTTTATTTTAAGACCGAGCATGGTTATATTTTCCACGCAAAATTATACAATTCAGACGACTACACCTATTTTGGATGCAAAACATGGCGAGCACTATGCAAGACTTATGCATTTCAGCCTGATATGGTTATCACCTTTGATATTCGTCCGGAAGATGATATTGAAGGTAATACCGACATCTGGGTCGATGTGCAGACGCCTCTAGTTACACCAAAATGTAAGTTTCTCAACCATATTTATGTCTTTGATATTGTTTATTCAAAAATAGTTGACAACTAATTTGTATTGTCAGCTTATTTCGGTGCAAGCAAACATGTCCAGCGCTTGGTAGACAGGACCTACTACTTTCCCGGGGCTGAACTAAACTGCGAGGAGCTAAGTCATTATGTTTCATGGCTTGAGGATCTTGATACCGTCAAGACAAATTTTCTTCCTGGACTTAGAAATCTTAGTATTGAAAACGTGCGACCAATAGTGTTCGTCATGAACTATGGTCACATCTATTTAGGAAGGATGGTAAGATTTTTACTATTTGTCCTCAGTGCATCTTTTCCATACATTATTTGTGAAGCTAAACTTCATTGCTAAGTATGTGACCATACGATGTTCTTCAACAGGGACTCCCGATGAATGTTGTGCCTTATGGGATCGAGACTAAAGGTACCATGAGTATTATTAGCGTACGGCCAAGATATCCTACATGTTACTTTAGTGCATTCAAGATCAGCAATGAATGCTTAATAGTGCAAGACTGGACCAGATATGTGATGGGGGAGTGCAGACAAGTACTAGGGGGCAGCAAACAGATGTGCTACCCAAAATTAGGAGACAGGTTCATCTGCATGCTCCAACTTGATCAAGGAGGAGAGCTACACATGTTTTATGTTGTTTTACCTAAGAGAGAGCAGCAGGAGTGATTAGCTAGAAATGAGTTTGAGGATGATGATGTGCTACACTATTACTATGATGATAAAATAGCTAGTGTTGGTGGTAATGACTGATGATTATTATTAGCTAGTGTTAGTGGTGATTAAATAAATATTGTTGGTGCTAATGATTATGATGATGATTAAATAGCTTGTGCTGGCGGATTAGATTCAAGTGGAGGCAACATGTGGTGCACATCGAAAGTACTACTAGTCCAAACTAGATCAAGTTTGGATTAGTAGTATACTTTTGACATGCACCACATATTGCCTCCACTTGAACCTAATCCACCTTCATTTGACACACTGTTATGGACATAATGATGTAAACCTCATAACTGGTATTGTACCAATATTTGTACGATGGCGCATAAATACACTAAAAATAAAAAAATAAAAAACAATACTAGTAGCGATGGAAAGAAAACACGCTGCTAGTAGTTACATTAGCAGCAGCGTGGGAGAGAACAA
The DNA here is from genome assembly GCF_056163025.1 of Triticum urartu. Classification (NCBI taxonomy): domain Eukaryota; kingdom Viridiplantae; phylum Streptophyta; class Magnoliopsida; order Poales; family Poaceae; genus Triticum; species Triticum urartu. The sequence continues at coordinate 392,459,185 of NC_141878.1, read as the reverse complement.
GCGCTGCAGCTATTTGTCCTAGCAGTAGCGCGTGCGGCACGCGTTACTGCTAAGCAATAGCTGTAGGGCCTTATTAGTAGCGCGCCTACCCGCGCTACTAGTGAGCACAAAACCAGTGCTACTGCTAGGGTTTTCCCTAGTAGTGATATAGAGTCATATCTTTGTTCTAGTATCGAGTTGTAATATCGAGTTGTAAGTAAATAAAAGTGTGATGATCATCATTATTAGAGCATTGTCCCAGTGAGGAAAGGATGATGGAGACTATGATTCCCCCACAAGTCGGGATGAGACTCCGGACGAAAAAAAAATAAAAAAGAAAAAAAAAAGAGAAAGGCCAAAAAAGAGATGGCCCAAAAAATGAGAGAAAAAGAGAGAAGGGACAATGTTACTATCCTTTTACCACACTTGTGCTTCAGAGTAGCACCATGTTCTTCATATAGAGAGTCTCTTGAGTTATCACTTTCATATACTAGTGGGAATTTTCATTATAGAACTTGGCTTGTATATTTCGATGATGGGCTTCCTCAAATGCCCGAGGTCTTCATGAGCAAGCAAGTTGCATGCACACCCACTTAGTTTCAGTTGGAGCTTTCATACACTTATAGCTCTAGTGCATCCGTTGCATGGCAAGTCCTACTCACTCACATTGATATCTATCCCACCTATAGTGCTATATCCATAGCCCGTTGATACGCCTAGTTGATGTGAGACTATCTTCTCCTTTTTGTCTTCTCCACAACCACCATTCTATCCCACCTATAGTGCTATATCCATGGCTCATGCTCATGTATTGCGTGATGGTTGAAAATGCTGAAGCGCGTTAAAAAGTATGAACCAATTTCTCGGCTTGTCATCGGGGTTGTGCATGATGTGAATATTTTGTGTGGTGAAGATGGAGCATAGCCAGACTATATGATTTTGTAGGGATAACTTTCTTTGGCCATGTTATTTTGAAAGACATGATTGCTTTATTAGTAGGCTTGAAGTATTATTGTTTTATGTCAAATGATAGGCTATCTTTGAACCACTCGTGTCTTAATATTCATGCCATGATTATATATGTGATCAAGATTATGCTAGGTACCATTCCACATCAAAAATTATCTTTTTTATCATTTACCTACTCGAGGACGAGCAGGAATTAAGCTTGGGGATGGTGATACGTCTCCGTCGTATCTATAATTTTTTATTTTTCCATGCCAATATTCTACAACTTTCATATACTTTTGGCAACTTTTTGTACTATTTTTGGGACTAACATATTGATCCAGTGCCCAGTGCCAGTTCCTGTTTGTTGCATGTTTTTTGTTTCGCAGTATATCCATATCAAACGGAGTCCAAACGGGATAAAAACTGACGGAGATTTTTTTTGGAATATATATGATTTTTGGGAAGAAAAATCCACGCGAGACGATGCCCGAGGGGGCCACGAGGCAAGGGGCGCGCCCCAGACCCTCGTGTTCACCCCATAAGGCGGTTGGTGCCCTTCTTTCGCCGCAAGAAAGCTAATATCCGGATAGAGATGGTGTTAAAATTTCAGCCCAAACGGAGTTACGGATCTCCGGGAATATATGAAACGGTGAAAGGGAAGAATTTGAGAACGCAGAAACAGAGAGAGACAGAGAGACAGATCCAATCTCGGAGGGGCTCTCGCCCCTCCCACACCATGGATGCCAAGGACCAGAGGAGAAACCCTTCTCCCATCTAGGGAGGAGGTCAAGGAAGAAGTAAACGAAGGGCCCCCCTCTCCCCTTCTCTTCTGGTGGCACTGGAACGCTGCCGTGGCCATCATCATCACCGCAATATTCACCAACAACTTGACCGCCATCATCACCAACTCCCCCCCCTCTATGCAGCGGTGTAACCTCTCTCTTACCCGCTGTAATCTCTACTTAAACATGGTGCTCAACGCTATATATTATTTCCCAATGATGTATGGCTATCCTATGATGTTTGAGTAGATCCGTTTTGTCCTATGGGTTATTTGATGATCGTGATTGGTTTGAGTTGCATGTTTTATTATTGGTGCTGTCCTATGGTGCTCTCCGTGTTGCGCAAGCGTGAGTGATTCCCGCTGTAGGGTGTTGCAATACGTTTATTATTCGCTTATAGTGGGTTGCGTGAGTGACTGAAACACAAACCCGAGTAAGGGGGTTGTTGCGTATGGGATAAAGAGGACTTGATGCTTTAATGCTATGGTTGGGTTTTACCTTAATGATCTTTAGTAGTTGCGGATGCTTGCTCGAGTTCCAATCATAAGTGCATATGATCCAAGTAGAGAAAGTATGTTAGCTTATGCCTCTCCCTCGTATAAAATTGCAATAATGATTACCGGTCTAGTTATCGATTGCCTAGGGACAAATAAGTTTCTCGTAACAAAAAGCTCTTTACTAAAACTAACTTAGTTGTGTCTTTATCTAAATAGTCCCTACTTTTTATTTACGTAATCTTTATTATCTTGCAAACCTATCCAACAACACCTACAAAGTACTTCTAGTTTCATACTTGTTCTAGGTAAAGCGAACGTAAGCGTGCGTAGAGTTGTATCGGTGGTCGATAGAACTTGAGGGAATATTTGTTCTGCCTTTAGCTCCTCGTTGGGTTCGACAATCTTACTTATCAAAAACTGTTGCGATCCCCTATACTTGTGGGTTATCACTTGCTCACGAACACCTGGGGCATTTTTGGAAGCCTGTCATTGGAATATATACAACCCAAGTTCTATAATGAAAAGTTTCACTAGTAATATATGAAAGTGAAAAAAATAACAGACTCCATATCATGAAGAACATGGTGCTACATTGAATCACAAGTGTGGAAAAGATAGTAATGTTGTCCCTTATCTCTTTTTCTCTCATGTTTTTCTTCTTTTTGGGCTCTTTGGCTTTTTGGGGGGCTCTTTGGCCTCTTTTTATTTGTTAAAGTCTTGAGCCTCATCCCGACTTGTGGGGGAATCATAGTATCCATCATCCTTTCCTCACATGGGACAGTGCTCTAATCATCACACTTTTATTTACTTACAACTCAAGAATTATAACTCGACACTAGAACAAAGATACGACTCTATATGAATGCCTCCGGCGGTGTACCGGGATGTGCAATGATCTAGCTTGACATGTATAAAAAATATGAATGATGGCCAAGCCACAAATACTATGCCAACTATATGATCATGCAAAGCAATATGACAATGATGGTATGTGTCATAATAAAATGGAATTGTGGAAGTTGCATGGAAATATATCTCGGAATGGCTATGGAAATGCCATAATAGGTAGGTATAGTGGCCGTTTTGAGGAAGATATAAGGTGGCTTATGTGTGAAATAGCGTATCATATCACGGAATTTGGATGCACCGGCAAAGTTTGCACCAACTCTCAAGGTGAGAAAGGGCAATGCACGGTACCGAAGAGGCTAGTAATGGTGGAAGGGTGAGAGTGCGTATAATCCATGGACTCAACATTAGTGTTGCATTTGAATATTTTAATATTAAAATCTGAATGTTTGGATTGTAATATTAAAATCAGAATTAGTGTTACATTTGAATATATTCACTTCTTGAAGAATTATGCTAACCTATAGTTATTTTGGAATGATGCTGACTTACAAAAAAAGAGAACATGGGTCGGCCGATGCTCTCACCATCCCCACTCGCAAGGTATTCGACAAATTTCGTAGGTGCTCTTTTTTTAGCTGTTTTCATTTTATTTAGCTATTTTTGCAATTAAGTTCAATCTAGAATATTCCATACTATAGATGAAGAGCTTTAGGGAGATGGTTTTAGATGAATCTTCCTCGGACGAGGAGGAAGAAGATGGCCTGGTATGCTTGGATCAATTGATTGCATGCACTGGACATGGAATAATTGTTCCACGGGTTGGATAAGTCAGCACAAAAGGGTAGTCAAAAGATCTAAGAATCGTGCTTGAGTTAGTTACATCAGAGGGTCTATAGATTTGACATTCATTATTTGGATTGCATGGCTCTCAATATGATTTGAATGTGTTGCCTAGATCACCACTGTTCGCAAATCTTGTTGCTGGAGATGCCCCTCCTTGTAACTATGTTATCAAGGGCCGTCAGTACACGATGGATTACTACCTTGCACATGGCTTCTATCCTTCCATGTCCACATTTGTGAAGACAATCGCGCGTCCTCAAGGCAATAAGAGATCACACTTCGCAACGCGTCAAGAGTCGACAAGGAAAGATGTTCAGAGACCTATTGGTGTGCTGCAGAAGCACTTTGCCATTGTTCATGGCCCTCCCAAGCAATTGAACCCACAGATCCAATGGCAAATAATGGCATGTTGCATCATCTTGTTGCATAACATGATCATTGAAGATGAAAGAGGTGTGAGAGAGAACTTTTAATACATCACCAATGGGGATCCCGTTAAGCCAGAACAACGATGCAAAGATGATACACAAATTTCTCCTAGCACATCGAATAACAGGAACCGCATCAGTGACTACTCCATAACACCAGTTGATTGATATGCTTCAATCATGCTCTTTGCATCATTTGGACTCTTTCGTGTGTTTGAATTTGAATAGTTTTAATTGTGAACTTTAAATTTGCAATATTCGTGAATTGTGCCAACTTTGATGTTAAGTTCGAATTTATTATGTGTGCAAATATCTAGTTGAAATGTAGTCCATACACACAAGCTTAGAAAACTTGGCAAAGAGTTTTTTTTAGGGAGTTAAGTTTTAGGGGTTCGGCTAGGAACCATTTGTTTTAGCTGAGCAAATATAAGAAGTGAAAGTGTAAGGTGCAGTTTGAGGGGTTTAATTTTAAGGAATCGTCTAGAGATGCGCTGACTTTTTTGAAGTGTTTTCTTCTGTTGAATGTCTCAAGGTGCATGCTTTGTACTCCAATTTAATATAATATCATGTTGAGATGTTGTAGGGATATAGCCGATGTCATTGCATTAGGGGTCCTTTTTTGAGAGCAGTCTCATTGCACTGATCGAAAAACAAAATATACTACGTAGCGATGTCGCTGTGCACGGCAAAATAACCACCAGACGCCAGGAACGAAAAGGATATGTCCTCTTAATTTCAACCAGGTCATCATGGCGCGGCTACACGTATCTTGTTAAGAAGGAAAGAAACAACGACGAAATAAATAAAGAAAAAAGAAAAAGGAAAGAAACGCATAGGGTAAAGTCGGATTACTGGACCCAGTGAGCGACCCACGCGGTTTCCAGTTGTCATGCAGCCAATCGGGCGCAACGTCGCGTTCCTCGGTAAATAGCTAGGTCGACGCCACGCACCCTGCATTCTTGCATCCACCATCGTGTGTCTCCATTCTCCTTCCCGGCAATGGATCTCATGGATCCCTTCACCTCCGAGCTTCTTTCTGGCCCTCCTATCCCCGTCGCCTTATCAGCCAACAGCGCCGACACGGCGGACATCGACGACTACCTCCGCGCCATCAATGCTCTTCCTGCGCTTCGAGCCGCCGACCACTACTCCGAGGCGGCCTTGGAGGAGCCCGTACCATCCCTGCTCCTGGAGACCGCCGTCCCGGTCTCCGATGCCACTGAATCCAACAACTCGGCCACGCGTCCGCAGCTCTCCGACTACGACGCCGACATTGACTTCAACCTCCGCAAGCTGGAGATGAACGTCGAGGAGCCGCCGAGGCCAGACTACCTGAAGACGGTGCAGGGAGATCGGATGAGCCCGTCCATGCGCGCCAACCTTGTTATCTGGATGGACGGGCTTACTCGGTACTACGGCCTGGCCCCCGGCACGCTTCACCGCGCCGTCTCCTACGTCGACCGCGTGCTATCAGCGCGAACCTTGCCTACGACTAACATGGAGTATGAGCTCCATCTCCTGGGCGCCACGGCCGCCTTCACCGCCGCCAAATATGAGGAGCGGGACACCATATTCAAGGTGGACGCCGCGAAAATTGCCAACGACTGTGGGTTCGCCACGAGCAAGGAGGTGATCGACGTGGAGTGCAAGATGTTGGCGGTGCTCCGGTACGAGCTCAGCGAACCAACGGCCTACACCTTTGTGGACCACTTCACCAGGTACAGTAATGGAGAGAGCGACCTGGAGGTTCAGAAGTTGGCGCATCAGCTCGCCGAACAATCGCTCGTCCACTACAGATGCCTGCGGTTCATGCCATCGGCCGTGGCGGCGTCGGCGGTCTTTCTGGCAAGGCTGATCTTGAACCCAATGGCGAGCCAGGTTCGAAAGTGGAATAGGGAATTCACGGAGCTGACAGGGTACAAGCCCACGGACCTCATCCTTGGCATTGAGTCGCTGTACATGATGAATCCTGATCCTCGCTTTGCGGTCTTGTCAGCTTTTTTGCAAGACGAACAAGAATTGTAATGGGAGATTTAGGGGCGGAGAGCCAGTTGCATGATTGAATCCTTAATTGTTAAATAATGATGTTCAGGTGTATAATTGGCAAGCTCCCTTTGAATTGTGGAATTATATGCCCTATGCCGACGGCTACCAGATTCAATATTTCAATTGTACGAAATTGTCAAAGAGTAATTTAGGTTGCCCATTTTTTCGCATACAAAAATCTAGAAGTTAACCTATAAGTTTAGTTTTGATTGTGCATAGTATGATGATGCTTCGGGTTATGTATGGAGTCGTCGTCTGATGGCTTGTTGAATTTTGAGAGCTGCCATGAGAGTGAAGATAGATACCTAGCTAGTAAAATGCTTCCTGTATTCGAGAAAAGTAAAAGGCTTCCCAAGGCAGAAATGCCTAACGGAATTCGAACTCCATGGAGCCCTTTATTTGAAAACTTTAATTCAAAATATTAAGTTTCAAAAATCTCTCAAAAACAAAATACGCATCCATATGGATGATGTATACTACTCGTCTGCGAAGATTCATGAGGAAGTACTGTTTTATGCAAGCTACATAAAAAAATAACAAGTCACATATTTCTAGCGCATGTACTATTCCCTATAAAATTACATGATTTGGGTTTTTTTGTACTGGCCACATAAAAACGTATTTCATGATGAAATCCACACACATCCAGTATGCATCAATAAATACTTGTGTACTTTCATTTTTTTTAAACTTCAAAAGTTCATTCTTGAATGTTTGAAAAATTTAGGCTTCATGGAGGCCGAGAGCAAAAAATCAATTCTCTTCCCAAGGTTCCTTTGGACAAAATAGTGAGAACATAAAGACACCGAATCGAAGTGAGGTGGGATTCTACCCAAAAAAGGGTGCCGTGAAATGACCTAGCAGCAAGCCCACACAGAGCTTCTGAATTTGCATGATAGGTGATTTTTTTTCGATAAAGGACTTTTCATTGAATAGATATATCGAGGTGATACAATCGTATCGAAAGAAAGCTCGGCCTCTGCATATCTAGATGCACACAACCAAAAAGTCCAGAGCACCCTAAAAATAAAACGATTCGATACAATGTCAATCAATGAATCGTGTCCAGCCTACGGAGCGGTAGATCCTATCTGTAAATCACACCGTCATCCATGGGGGTAGAAAACCTTCCTGGCCGTACGCTCCAGCCATGTAGACACCATCATAAAAAGGTCCCTGTCCTCCGGCTTCTGCAGGATAGACCAAGTACGGAGCCATCGTGTACAAACATGAATAACCTGCATAGGAGATGAGACACATTTATTGTTAAAAACCACATCATTCCTGGTAAGCCATATTGCCCAGCATAAGGCCGCCGTTCCCACAAGAATATGTGCATAAAATTGTTTATTCATACCCTGAAACCAGTTGCCAAACATATTCCGTGCACTACGTGGTGGGTAAAATTCGAAGCTAATTGGACAATAGCCCAAACTGCTCGAGCGAACTTGCACTCAAAAAAATAAGTGTTTGATAGACTCGTCATGTTGGAAAAGACCCATGTCTTGGAACCATGCCAGTTTCGTCGTGCATGATAGGTGAAATATGGTGCTTGCACGGAAAGAACCTAATGGGACTTAATCTACCGAGTCAATAAGCATAGTAATGTATCTTCTGAAGCAATAGGTTTTCCCTACTATTTTAACCGTTAAAAAGGAATCATTTGTACTATATTTCATAGGATTCCAGTATCCACTCTAACCTCTTGGAGAAATCATGTGTTTTACCTATGATGCAATCAAACGAATGCTACTCATGGCGGATTAGAATGGGCTTGAAATTCCAGTCATGTGTTTTCCCTATTCATACGTGTTGCAATTATGTGAATCTAAGTGTCCCTTAAACGTAAAAGATATTTATTACATACATACAAAATAGTTTTTAAAAATGTCTAAGAATAGTCTCTTTTTCACTTCATATTTGCCGTCAAGTGACTGCCATTAGTGTTTTTAGGAGAATATTATTATTTAGGCCATTTAAACAATTTACTCAATATTTTACTATTTTGAACATTAAATACCCTTTTGACATGACACAAACATAAGAAAATGCTATGGCATAGTTATATAATTTTATTAAATGCTGCAAATATCATCCCGATCTTTTTGTTCTTGATATTTTGGGGGTGGGAGATAAGGAGAAGAGGAGAGGACTATTTTCTGGATCACCTTTGTGATTCTTTCAAAGTAAGATGGAAGGTCTATGAAACATTTCCTTAGGCTTCCTTATATCATTAATGATCTATTAGTGTGAAATTGCCGAAAAATGCTATATACTAAACTAACTGAGTTTGCCGCTTCCCTACAATTGGCTATAAATGTGAATCAATGAATGACCAGTACTAATCAAAGTTATTCATATTGATACGCAAAACTCACTAAAAGTTGTTTTCTTCTATTGAATGTCTCAAGGTGCTTTGTAGGTGCAATTTAATACAATATCAAGTTGAGATGTTGTAGACATAGCTGATGTCATTGCCTTGGGATCCTCCTTTGAGAGCACTTGTCATTGCCATACTTTTGATACACTTCCCCACAATAGGGGTCCTAATTGCACTGATAAAAAGAAGATCGTAGCATTGTTGGTGTACACAGCAAAATAACCACTGCACGCCGAGAACCGAACAAGATATGTCCTCTTGAATTTCGGCCACGTCATCATGGTGCCGAGATCGCCCGTTGTTCAACACAGAAAAAATAGATCACCCATTGTTGTTTCTTGTATGATACAATCAAACAAATTCAATTCATGTAGGATGCCAATTGGCATGAAATTTTGATTATGTGTTTTTCCTATTCATACGTGTTTGCATTTCTGTGAGTCAAGTGAAAGGATCGATATGGTTGACTAGAGGGGGGGGGGGGTGAATAGGCAACTAACAATTTTTAGCTTTTCTTTAGCAATTTAAACTTTGCATCAAAATAGGTTGTCTAGACATGCAACTAGATGAGCAACCTATATGATGCAACAAGAATAGGAACACAAGCAAGCAAGATATATGAAACAAATAAGCTACACAAGTAAAGGCATGAGATAACCAAAAGTGGAGACGGTGGAGACGAGGATGTGTTGCCGAAATTCCTTCCCTTTGAGAGGAAGTACGTCTCCGTTGGAGCGGTGTGGAGGCACAATGCTCCCCAAGAAGCCACTAGGGCCACCGTAATCTCCTCATGCCCTCACACAATGCGAGATGCCATGATTCCACTATTGGTGCCCTTGGATGCGGCGACCGAAACTTTACAAACGAGGTTGGGGCAATCTCCATAACTCAATTGGAGGCTCCCAACGACACCACGAAGCTTCACCATAATGGACTATGGCTTCGCGGTGACCTCAACCGCCTAGGATGCTCAAACACCCAAGAGTAACAAGATCCGCAAGGGATTAGTAGGGGGAATCAAATATCTCTCGATGGAAGTGTAGATCGGGGCCTTCTCAACCACTCCCGAGTAAATCAACAAGTTTGGTTGGCTAGGGAGTGAGATCGGGCAAAAATGGAGCTTGGAGCAATAATGGAGCTTTAATGATGGAAGAGGTGAGTCAATGGGGAAGAAGGAGACCCTTTATATAGTGTGTGGAAAAGATCCAACCGTTACCCACCTACCAGCCCGCGGCCAGCAGTACTACCGCGCATGGCCAGCGGTACTACCGCAAGGCCGCGCGGTAGTACTACTTGCAACCAAGCGGTACTACCGCACGGTAGTGCGGTACTACCGTACCAACCTACGGTACTGCCGCGACCCCCAGCCAGGGAAACAGACGCAAGCTGGGGCGGTACTTCCGCCCGCGCGGTACTACCGCGCCATCAGGGCGGTACTACCGTGAGGCAAAAAGTCCCGATAGGGGGGAGGGGAACTTCCGTGCATACTTCCGCAGAAGAACGGAAGTAGCAAAAACTCGACACAGTAGTACTGCCGAGGGGCGGTACTACTGCCTGACCGCCTAGCGCGGTACTACCGCACGGCGAAAGCGGTACTACCGCGGCAGGTGCGGATGTAAAAAATTACATCCGCTCCTACTACCGCAACCGGGCGGCACTAGCCGGGTGGGGCAGCGGTAGTAAGGCTCCGGGGGAGCGCTACTACCGTGAGCACCAGAGGTACTACCGTGCCACTGCGCGGTACTACCGTGGATGCCCACGGTACTACCGTGGATCCTGGAGCGGTACTACCGCAACCACACAAGCAGTCAGTCAACTATGGCAGGAAAACGGAGGAAGCTCCAAGGAAGAAGGAGGGGATAAAAGGAGACGTGTACGTGATGATTCCACCCAAACCTTTCCAACGCGGACCCCCTCTTAATAGTACGGCTTTCCTACGACTCAAATCCACCAAAAAGAAACGTAGAAAAGACGCCGTCTTCGTCAGTCTTCGAGGGGCATCCAATCGTCTTGTGCCTAGCAGAGAATAGTCTGGAAAGCTCATGGCACACGATTAGTCCGCAAATGCATTGTCATCAATCACCAAAACACTTAGGGATAAATATGACCTTACAATCTCCCCCTTTTTGGTGGATTGATGACAATACGGGATTTGCACAAAGACAATAATATTAAGTAAATGCAAACCCCTCCTCTCTATAATATAGACGGGCTCCCCCTAGATGTGTGCTACCTAGATGAGTGCTTTGAACTGCACGGCACACGAATACTAGGATCAAAGCTCCCCCTATATTATAGAGACAAGGCATATCTATCACTAGACGAGATATACCATACATAAGTTAACTACGATAGATAAAGTGCATATGTCTTACACCATATGGAGGAAAGGTCTCGGAAGCACAAAACGAACTAAAGCAAACGAGGTCCAAATGACAAAGCAAACAAACACACCAAACACAATGCAAATCCCTACACTCTCTCCCCCTTTGGCATCGAGACGCCAAAAAGGTAGAGAGGACACCTACAGACACGGGGTGGCTCAGGCAGAGAAGTCGTCCCACTGCTCCTCGTGCTCCTCGTTAGACTCAGCGGCGGGGATAGTCTCCTCCATGTCATCCTCTGAACTGGTCCACTTGTAGCCCTACTTAGACATCCAGGCAGCCTCAGGAGTGATGACGTCCTCAGACCTGCCAGACACATCCTCTCCATAGAGCCTCATCACCTTCTTGTCACGGCGGTGACTCTCCTTGCCAGACACGTGAGCCCTGTACTGTCCCTTCGCCTGCATGCAGAAGAGAGTCTTCATCTTGTTCTTCAGCTTCTTGGCCCATGATGGCTCAGAGGAAGAAGTGGTGGACCTGGTAGCACGGTCCTCAACAGCACGGTCCTCAGTAGCCTCCCCCTGACCAGCAGCCCTCCTAGCAGAAGATGCCTCAGCACGAGTAGTGGTGTTGGCCCAGTTGGGCTTGACGCGGAGGCTGATGGACTCATGGCGAATCCAGTCTGGAGCAAGGAACTCATCACCTGGATACGTCTTCTCCCAAGTGGAGGAGAGCAGCAGAAACAGGTACGGTCCATAGATAGGTACCTTGCGAGTGAACACCGCAAACCGAAGCTCACACCACATGATGTGAGAGACATCAAGCGGTTGAGTCTGAGAAGAACGTGCCTCTGCACACAAGAGCAACATGTCCATTAGATATGCATGAACCTTGTCCTTGTCGCCAATGCGTGGGAACAGAATGTTGCGGAAGATGCGATGCATGATATCCAGAAAGGAGTTCAACACCCAAGATGACTTCCCATTGGGGAGTACCTTCTCAACAAGGAAGGGCTGAAGCTGGTTCTTGTTGGCAGACTCAGAGTTGGCATGGGGGCGGACGCCAACGGGGGTGTGAAGCCCGTCATCAGGAATGTGCAGCAGATCCATGAACTCTTTCCATGTAGCAGACAGCTGACGCCCATTGGTCATCCAAGTCATCCTCCGCTCCTCCCCGGGATGAAAGTACACTGAGGCAAAGAACTGACAGATAAGCTCAGGGTCATAGTCAAGGTGAAAGGAGATCACCGGCTCAATAGCAAACTGCTCCACCAAGTCCAGAGCCTCTCCAAAATAGTCACGAAACTTGTCTTTCCGCAGGTGATGCATGTCTATCCACTTAACATCCACGTAGGTATTCTGCTTGTTCTTGATCACATCCAGATAGATGAGAGCCTGTTGCTTGGTCCAGAACAACTCGGTGCCACTGAGAATAGCCCGAGGATTCACATAGGGATTGATCTTTCGGCGCTCGACATACTCAGTGGTTGAAATCTCGTCCATGCCCTTAGCTGGTTCCTTGTGCTTGCTGGCAGTGGTCTTGACATTGCGCTTGGGGGCATTGGAGCCCTTTGGAGCTTCATCTTGGGGGTTGCGCAGACGCTTGGAGCCAGTGTCACGACTGGGATTGGAACGGCGAGAGCCACCACCTGAGACACAGAACGCAAAAACACCCACAACGGCCAAGAGAAATTAATGCAAAGACCACAACAAAGCAAGTGAAACAAGTAGAAGGCACACATGATACATGCCTAGAGAGAGATTTGATCCCTACGGTAGTACTGCCAAGAGCTGCGGAGCTAAGAGAGTAGTACGGCTCTTAGACGCGATAGTACCGTGCAAGATCACGGTAGTACCGGGTGTAGGAGCGGTAGTACGACCTTAGCGCCGCGGCCGGCGCGGTAGTACCGCGTCTGCAGAGCGGTAGTACCGCACGGTACGGTAGTACCGCACCTGACGGGCGGTAGTACCGCAGGAGCGGTAGTACCACACATCGGGCACGGTAGTACCGCACCGCGTCAGATCTGAACTGGTTCAAATATGAGAAAGCCCGCGAAAACACGGCAGTACTACGGTTGGAAAAACTACCACAAGACAGCATATCAAGTATGTTTCCTACGCATTACGACTCTCCTACATCCTACTCTTGCATAGATTTGACCTAAAATCTCAAGAACAACAAGTTTCTCCCCAAAAGCCTAGAAGCAAGAAAACAGCCAAGAAAGAGAGGGATTTGGGGAAAAACCTTGGTCCATGGCAAGAGGAAGTGGTGGGGAACGATTCCACCGGTCGGAATCCGAGGAGAGTGGCCGGAGACGGAGATCCGGCAAGGGCCTCCGGCGCCGTTCTTGAGAGGGAGAGACGTGGAGAGAGAGACAATGAATGGGTATGGGGAGTTGGAACTCCCCTGCCCGAGTCATAACCCCCCACGCGCCCTTGACGGCACGGTAGTACCGTGCCCAGACACGGTAGTACCGCGTGGTGCGGTAGTACCATGCTGTGGCGCGGTAGTACCGTGCCTCCCAAGCGGTAGTACCGCGCCCAGACGCGGTAGTACCGTGGGCTCAAGAAGATGCACGTATCGAGCCCGAAAAACTGGATCTTTGCACAAAATAACTCCGGGCCAACACAACACCACAAGACCACGCAACACACAAAACCAGAAAGGCACACGACAAACGAACCAACCACGAGACACCACCTCTCCAAAAGAGAGGGCGGTGGCCGTAGCCACCTATGTTTGAGTCAATTGGTATGGCACCGCGAAGAATTATCCTTGGGTCCATGACCAAAACTCGTCTTTGAAGCACAAGTACCATCAAAAATGGCTAATGTGAAAGACTAGATTGATTTATGCATAATGGGGGGAGGGAGAGTTCATTGAGAGAACATCACTCCCCCTATGTCCATGCCTACATCTAAATAGGACAACACGTTGAGTATGGTGGGGTGTGCAAGGGTTCACGCAACATTGCTCGAATCGATGATATTTAGCTCATGCCTTAACTCGCGAAATCTTGCTTCATCCAAGGGCTTCGTGAAGATATCTGCAAGGTTATCATGAGTGTTGACGTAGTTGAGCTCGATCTCTCCTCGCCTAATGTGATCCCGGATGAAGTGATACCGGATCTCAATATGCTTCGTCTTGAAGTGTTGCACCGGGTTGAGAGAGATCTTGATGGCACTTTCATTGTCACACCAAAGAGGCACTTTGTCACAAGTGACACCATAATCCTTTAGAGTTTGCCTCATCCATAAGAGTTGTGCACAACAACTACCGGCCGCAACATACTCCGCTTCGGTGGACGAGAGAGACACACAACTTTGCTTTTTGGAAGACCAACTTACCAAAGAGCAACCAAAGAATTGGCACCCTCCGGACGTGGACTTCCTATCCACTTTGTCTCCCGCCCAATCGGAATCCGAGTACCCTACAAGCTTGAAGTTTGATCCTCTTGGGTACCATAAGCCAAAGTTTGGGGTATGAGCCAAATATCGAAAGATTCGTTTGATCGCCACATAGTGACTTTCCTTAGGTGCGGCTTGAAACCGTGCACAAATTCCCACAGTCAACATGATGTCCGGTCTAGATGCACAAAGGTAAAGCAAGGATCCAATCATGGAACGATATATCTTTTGATCCACCACTTTACCATTGGGATCTAAGTCAAGTTGGCACTTGGTGGGCATTGGAGTGGAAGCCGGCTTGACGTCACTTAGCTTGAATCTCTTGAGCATGTCTTGAGTGTATTTGGATGAGAAAAGTGCATATTACACCCCTCAACTCTAGCCCTAGTCTAATATACAACCTCCAACTCCAAAACCGTCTAATCTGCAACCTCCAACTCTTAAAACCGGCCAAAATTCAACCCTCCTCTCCCCTTGACCGGTTTTTGACCGGGTCTGACCCATTGACTGATGAACAGTAAATTTGAAAAAATGGAAAATTCAGAAAAATAAAAATAAAAAAATTGTAAATTCAAGAAATAGTTGGGAACAAAATTTTAAAAATAATTTCGACTTTTCCACCGTGTGAACAGTAATTCAAAAAAAGTTCGAACTTTTGGAACGAAAATTTTCCCTCGGTCACTGTTCATGCAGTGAAAAAATGATTTTCCTGATTTTTTTTTACTTTTTTGAATACTGTTCATGCTGTTTACAGTAATTCAAAAAAAATCCCGGTGAATTTTGTTTCCAATTTATTACCTCCGGGTACATGTAAAAAAACTGAATTTTTTATATTGTTCACCGGTGAAAAGTCGAATTTATTTTTTAAAAATTCTATTCCCAATTTTTTTTGAAATACTATTCATCTGGAGGCAAAAAATGCTTTCTAAAATTTTATTTTTCTGAATTTTCATTTTTTTTCCGAACTTACTTTTCATCAATCAATGGGTCAAACCCGGTCAAAACCGGTCAAGGGGAGGGGAGGGTTGAATTTTGGCCGGTTTTAAGAGTTGGAGGTTGCAGATTTGATGGTTTTGGAGTTGGGGGTTGTATATTAGACTAGGGCTAGAGCTGAGGGGTGTAATATGCACTTCTCTCTATTTGGATTGATTGATGAAGGTTCCTTCTCTTCTTTGCTTCACTTCGAACCCTAGAAAGAACTTCAACTCTCCCATGGAGGACATCTCGAACTTTGAGGTCATGAGAGCGGCAAATTCCTCATTGAAAGCTTTGTTAGGAGAACCAAAGATAATATCATCAACATATAATTGGCACACAAACAACTCCCCTTTGACCTTCTTAGTAAAAAGAGGTCGATTATCCCAACTTCAAAGCCACGGTCTTGTAACAACTCGGTAAGGTGGTCATACCACGCACGTGAGGCTTGTTTAAGGCCATAGAGTGCCTTATCGAGTTGATACACATGATCGGGAAAGTAGGGATCCTCAAACCCGGGGGGTTGCTTGACGTACACCAATTCATTAATGGGACCATTAAGAAAAGCACTCTTCACATCCATTTGATGTAACTTAAAGTTATGATCAGAAGCATATGCAATCAACATGTGAATGGATTCAAGACGAGCAACGGGAGCAAAGGTTTCACCGTAGTCGATACCATCGACTTGGGAGTAGCCTTGTGCTACCAAACGAGCCTTGTTGCGAATGATAATCCCATGGGCATCTTGCTTGTTCTTGAATATCCACTTGGTTCCAATGACATTGTGGTTCCCCGTTGGCCTTGGTACCAATCTCCACACTTTGTTGCGCTCGAAGTTGTTGAGTTCTTCGTGCATGGCATTGAGCCAATCCGGATCTTCTAGCGCCTCATAGACCTTGTGGGATTCCACACAAGAGTCAAACGCGTGATGCTCACAATAATTTGCTAATTGTCTACGAGTGCTTACCCCCTTTCTTAAGCTTCCAAGCACATTCGTCATGAGATGATCCTTGGTGGAGAGCTTGGAAGCAACCTTGGTGGCACGACGCTCTAATTCCTCCTCGGTGGTGAGTTGAGGAGCGGTTACTTGATCATCTTGAGCGTCGTCATGAACTTATTCTTGATCTTGAACTTGCTCGGGGGAGAGAACTTTACCTTGGGCATCACTTGGTGTGTCCACACCGTCTTGAGTATGATCTAGCCCTTGGTCTTGTTCATGAGGTTGAGGGCCTTCACTTTGTTCTTCGGTAGCGTGTGGGCCTTGGGTTGGTGATGGATCCACTTGAGTGGAGCATTGTCCTTCTCCTTCGGCCACAAGGGGTTCCTCAATGGGTAGGATGAAACCAACACCCATTCTTCTTATGGCTTGAGGAGGAATTTCATCACCTACATCACAAGTGCCACTTTGCTCCACTTGGGAGCCATTATTCTCATCAAACTCCACGTTACACGTCTCCTCAATAAGTCCCGTGGATTTATTGAGGACACGGTAAGCACGAGAGTTTGTAGCATAACCAACAAATATGCCCTCATAAGCTCTAGCCTCGAATTTAGACAACCGAACACCTTTCTTGAGAATGAAACACTTACACCCGAATACCTGGAAGTACTTGAGGTTGGGCTTGTTACCGGTGAGTATCTCATATGGAGTCTTGTTCAAGCCCTTGCGGAGGTAGAGCCGATTGGATGCATGACACGCGGTGTTGATGGCTTCGGCCCAAAAGTTGTACGGAGACTTGAACTCCGCCATCATGGTCCTTGCCGCATCCATCAACGTCCGGTTCTTCCTCTCCGCAACACCATTTTGTTGAGGGATGTATGGTGCGGAATATTGATGCTTGATTCCCTCATCACTAAGAAATTCATCCAAGGTGTAGTTCTTGAACTCGGTGCCGTTGTCACTTCTTATTGTCAAGATCTTTGCATTGTGTTGATGTTGTGCTTCATTTGCAAAGTCAATGACGGTTTGTTGGGTCTCGCTCTTCCTCTTGAAGAAATACACCCACGTGTACCTTGAGTAGTCATCCACAATCACCAAAAAATACTTCCTACCTCCAAGACTATCGAAGGATGGAGGCCCAAAGAGATCCATGTGAAGGAGCTCCAAAGGCCTCTTTGAATAAATGATAGTCGAGGGAGGGTGAGCCTTCTCATGTAGCTTTCCTTCGATACAGGAACTGCAAGCACGATCTTTAGCAAAACTAACATTCGTTAGTCCACGGATATGGTCCCCCTTTAGGATACTTTGCAAAGATCTCATATTGACATGGGCTAAACGGCGATGCCAAAGCCATCCCACATCAACTTTACCCATTAGGCATGTCGCGGTCTTAGTGGGTCGCTCCGAAAAGTTAATCACATATAGACCGATCTCGACATGCCCAACGAAGGCTACTTTAAGAGTCTTGCTCCACAAGAGGGCCACGGTATCGATATCAAAGAAAGTGGCAAAGCCCATGATTGCAAGTTGACGAATGGAAAGTAAATTGTATGCAAGGGACTCAACAAGCATGACCTTCTCGATCGTGAGATCATGAGAGATGACAACCTTGCAAGTCCCAATACCTTAGAAGATGAGGCGTCACCCCACTCGACATTGGTGGGCATAGATGGAACCTTGTGCACGTCCACCACCAAGTCCTTGCATCCGGTCATATGATTTGTAGCTCCACTATCGAGCAACCATGATCCACCACCGGAAGCAAACACCTACAAGAGATCAATGCTTGGTTTTAGGTACCCATTTTGTAATGGGTCCTTTGATGTTAGTAACAAGGGTCTTAGGAACCCAAAATAGACCATTCAATGTACTCATGAAGAGAACCAACAAATTTGGCATAAACATGCCCATCACTAGCATGGCACAACACATAAGAAGGATTAAAATCGCCGGCTTTGTTGGGTGAGGTGACATTGCCCTTCTTGACTTTGTTCTTCTTCTTCTCCTCGGGGACACTCTCTCCCGCCCTCACAAAGGTTTGCATGAGGGGAGGAGGTCGTTTGGTCTTGTCATTCTTCTTCTTGTTCTTGGAGTCGGGGACGTACCCAACCCCTTCCTTCGCCACACCTCCCTTTCGGTTGATCAAGAGATCATTGAGGTTCTTCTTGCCTTGTATGCAAGTCGCAAGGCCTCTCTCAAGTTGCTCCTTCAACTTAGCATTTTCTTCAACAAGATGTATGTGCTCACAACACGGGTTAGTAGCATTTGCATTATCAATTAAAACCATATGAGGAAAAGTTGCTTTCTCCTTAGTTAGCTTCACTTGGAGTTGATCATGAGACTCCTTGAGACTAGCATGAATACCCTTCAAGGCCTTGTGGGCCTTGTCAAGTATATCAAACTCCTCTTTGAGTCTAGCAAGATCAACCCCGAGTTTGGCCTTCTCGGAATTTAGCACACGAGAAACAACGAGGGCATGATCATAATCTTTCTCTAACTTAGCATGATCAATGTTGTATGACTCCTAAAGAGCCAAACGAAGACCACACTCTTCCTCAAGAGCATTGGAAAGATCCGAAATCTCATCGGCATAGTCATGACTATGCCCTTCCATCTTCGAGATGGTGTCTTCGTGAGCCTCGATCATGTCATTGGCCTCACCAAGTTGTTCCAAGAGAGCAACAAAGTGCTTCTTGGATTTTCCCTTGAGTTTACCCATAAAGGCCTCAAACTCGTTAGCCTCCACATTAGCTCCCTCAACTTCATTAATGCTATCCGTTGGGGAAGGATGATTAATGATGGTAGTTTTGATGTTGGAGGTTACCTTATTGGTGGCTTTAGCCATGAGGCACTTGGCGGTGATGCTCTCATTGGGTGAGTCGAAGAGAGACACTCGTGACGTTGTTGCAATGGCGACGGAGGCCATGGCAACCGACTCATCATCTTCATCATCCTCATTGTACTCTTCTTGCACAACCAAGGCCTTGGGAGGAGTCTTCTTGGTGAAGTTGTTCTTGTTGGGGAACGACTTGGCCTTGTCCTTTCGGATGAGTTTGCCACCATTGTCTTCTCTCTTCTCATATGGGCATTCCACAACGAAATGACTTACGTTGCCGCAATTGTAGCAAGTCCTTACACGTTGCTTGTCCCTTGTGCCACTCGAGTTGTTTTTGCTAAAGTTGGGCCTCGAGTTTTTCTTGCCCCAAAATTGCCTTGAAGCAAGTGCCATATGTTCATGATATGCATACTTCGTATCTTCGGGGTTGCTCTCCTCTTCTTCCTCTTCTTCTTCTTCCACGGTGAGCTTGGCCTTCAATGCAAGGTTAGGCTTCTTTTCCCGTTGAGAACGGAGTACCGCATTGTCGGCGGTCTTGTCCAAAATGTTCATGGCCACAAACTCATCCAACACTTTGCTTGAGGTCAAAGTGTGGAAGTCCGGTCTTTTACGAATGACGGAGGACATGGCCTTGTGGTAGGGCATCATCACCTTGAGGAATTTGCGCTTGATCCAATTGTCATTCGTGTCCTTGCTCCCGTGATCTCGTAGTGAGACCGCGAGTTTGGTGACACTCCGATAGAGCTCACGAGGTTCTTCATCTTCCTTCATTGCAAACTCATCGGCCTCATCTTGTACCACTTCATAGTTGGAGCGTTGAATGCTTGCGCTTCCCCGGTAGAGAGACACGACACAATGCCATGCATCTTTGGCCAAGGCGAAGGGACGAAGATGAGGTAGGTCTTCGGGTGGAATTGCATCTTGAATGATGAAGAGAGCATTCTCATTGAATTGATTGTCCGCGGCTTCTCGAGGAGTGAAGTTGCTTGGATCATGTGGATAGAAACCTTCTTCAATGATTCTCCAAAGGTTAGTGTTCACATGATTTAAATGACGTTTAAAGCGGTAAACCCAAGAATCAAAATCCTCATTTTTCACAATCTTAGGGGGAGGACCGGCATGATTCAAATGAGTGGAAGGAACCGGTCCACCATAAACAAGTGGTGGTTCCACATGGGCAAAGATGCCGGTGCCATTCTTGCCACTAGAAGAAGGAGCCTTTTCACTACTAGCTTCCCCCTTTTCAGGGATAGCATCCGACACCTTGTTGGTGGGATCCCCCACTTTCAACGGTGCGGTAGATAGTTTAAGCCCCTCAAGAAATTTAGTAAACATGCTTTCAACTTCGGTCGTCATGGAGGTTTTCAATGTCTCCAAGGCTACATTGAACTCCTCACGAGAGACTGAAGTTCCCCCATCGCCCGTAGACGAGATAGGATTCACACCGGAGTGTTCCTCCGCTCCGTCTACGGTATCAACCATACTCTTCGGACGGTAAAGTCCTTAATAAAGAGACGAGGCTCTGATACCAATTGAAAGGATCGATATGGTTGACTAGAGGGGGGTGAATAGGCAACTAACAATTTTTAGCTTTTGTTTAGCAATTTAAACTTTGCATCAAAATAGGTTGTCTAGACATGCAACTAGATGAGCAACCTATATGATGCAACAAGAATAGGAACACAAGCAAGCAAGATATATGAAACAAATAAGCTACACAAGTAAAGGCACGAGATAACCAAAAGTGGAGATGGTGGAGATGAGGATGTGTTGCCGAAGTTCCTTCCCTTTGAGAGGAAGTATGTCTCCGTTGGAGCGGTGTGGAGGCACGATGCTCCCCAAGAAGCCACTAGGGCCACCGTAATCTCCTCACGCCCTCACACAATGCGAGATGCCGTAATTCCACTATTGGTGCCCTTGGAGGCGGCGACCGAACCTTTACAAACGAGGTTGGGGCAATCTCCACAACTCAATTGGAGGCTCCCAACAACACCACGAATCTTCACCACAATGGACTATGGCTTCGCGGTGACCTCAACCTTCTAGGATGCTCAAACACCCAAGAGTAACAAGATCCGCAAGGAATTAGTAGGGGGAATCAAATATCTCTCGGTGGAAGTGTAGATCGGGGCCTTCTCAACCACTCCCGAGCAAATCAACAAGTTTGGTTGGCTAGGGAGTGAGATCGGGCGAAAATGGAGCTTGGAGCAATAATGGAGCTTTAATGGTGGAAGAGGTGAGTCAACGGGGAAGAAGGAGACCCTTTATATAGTGTGTGCAAAAGATCCAACCGTTACCCACCTACCAGCCCGCGGCCAGCGGTACTACCGCGCATGGCCAGCGGTACTACCGCAAGGCCGCGCGGTAGTACTGCTTGCAACCAAGCGGTACTACCGCACCGTGCGGTAGTACCGTACCACCCTATGGTACTGCCGCGACCCCCAGCCAGGGAAACAGACGCAAGCTGGGGCGGTACTTTTGCCCGCGCGGTACGACCGCGCCATCAGGGCGGTACTACCGTGAGGCAAAAAGTCCCGATAGGGGGGAGGGGAACTTCCGTGCATACTTCCGCAAAAGAACGGAAGTAGCAAAAACTCGACACAGTAGTACTGCCGAGGGGCGGTACTACTGCCTGACCGCCTAGCGCGTTACTACCGCACGGCGAAAGCGGTACTACCGTGGCAGGTGCGGATGTAAAAAATTACATCCACTCCTACTACCGCAACCGGGCGGCACTAGCCGGGTGGGGCAGCGGTAGTAAGGCTCCGGGGGAGCGGTACTACCGTGAGCACCAGCGGTACTATCGTGCCACTGCGCGGTACTACCGTGGATGCCCACGGTACTACCGTTAATCCTGGAGCGGTACTACCGCAACCACACAAGCAGTCAGTCAAATATGGCAGGAAAACGGAGGAAGCTCCAAGGAAGAAAGAGGGGATAAAAGGAGACGTGTACGTGATGATTCCACCCAAACCTTTCCAACGCGGACCCCCTCTTAATAGTACGGCTTTCCTACGACTCAAATTCATCAAAAAGAAACGTAGAAAAGACGCCGTCTTCGTCAGTCTTCGAGGGGCATCCAATCGTCTTGTGCCTAGCAGAGAAGAGTCTGGAAAGCTCATGGCACACGATTAGTCCGCAAATGCATTGTCATCAATCACCAAAACACTTAGGGATAAATATGACCTTACATCAAGTATAGGGGAAACCTGCTCTAGTACGTACATATGGTACATATTTTAATTTTTTTAAGTATAGTCTATTTTGCGGTCAGGCAACTGCAATTAGAGTTTTTAGGACAAAATCTCTAGTTAGCTCGTGTAAACAATTTACTTAATATTTTACTATTTTGAATATTATTGTCCTCTTTTTTACGTGACACAAACATAAGAAAATGTTATGCATAGTTTTATAATTTTATTAAATGTTATAAACATCATATCAATCTTTTTCTCCTTAGTAGTTTGGGGTTGGGAGATAAGGAGAAGAGGAGAGGACTAGTGTTTCAATCGCCTTTGTCATTCTTGTGGAGCAGGATTTGTATGAAACATCTCCTTAGGTTTCCATATATCCTTCATGACCGTTTAGTGTGAATTTGTCTAGACATTTCATATACCAAATCAATTGCACTTCAGTTGCCTCTTCCCCAAAAATGGATATAAATTTGAATCAGTGGATGTCCAACACTACTCAAAGTTATTCGTATGGATACATTTAACTATTTTAAAGTTTTTTTCTTCAATTAAATTCCTAAAGGTGCTTTGTAGGTGCAATTTAATATAATATCAAGTTGAGATGTTGTAGATATAGCCGGCGCCATTTCCTTGGAGTCCTCTTTTCAGGTAGTATTTTTGGATAAAGGGCATTTTTATTGACTCAAAATATAGCATCAAGCAGATATAAAGCACAATGAGCAACACCCGGCCTTTGCATGACTAAGATGCACACATCCAAACATTAGCAAAGTAAAGAAGATAAAAACTCCGACATATTAGCAACTGTAGAATCATATAGGAGTGATACTATACCAATGTCGAAGGAGGTGGTGGACCAATCCGAAGATTATGTTGCCACCCACGTTGGGTAAAGACCTCCCTGACCACCCGCTCCAACCTCATACACACCACCTTGAACAATGGTTGGTACTCTGTTCAATGTAGCGTAGACCACGTACAAAGCGAGTGCGTACAACAAAAAATAACCAGCAAGGGCGATGTGTTTTTGCCCTCGAAAACTAAACCATTTCTACATAGCTAAATCACCCATAATAAGGCATATGCTCTCACTCGTATTAGCGTTTTGAACCTATTTGGAAGTCCGTCCAACCAATGACCAAAAATATTGGCAACACTTGTGGGCGGATACAAATTCAATGCTATGTGAATGACTGAACACGTAGAACGTGCAAATTTGCATTGGAAAAAGAGGTGTTTGATTGTCTTGTCATGAGTATAAGTACTTTTTGCATCCTTGCCAATTGCGACGGGGTGAGGTTGTCTTTGGTTAGCACAATTCTCCTTCGAAGATACCACATGAAGATTATATCTTTCAGACTAGTCTAATAGCACTGATTAAAAACAGAAAAGATATAGTAGTGATGTGGTTGTACGGCAGGGTAAACCACCATATGCCAAGAACTCGATTTCATTTTTTTCAGAAGGGAACGTAAAAACCAGTTTTTCGGGAAATCTCGGAATTTTAGGATTTTTTTGCGTGAATTTTGAATTCAAAGTTTTCTTCAGAATATTATATGTTTATGTCTTATTTTACACAACTTCCACCTATTCGAGTGGTCAGCGCGTCCTTCCTTCCTTCGAAAGCTCTTGTGTTTAAAAAACCCTCCCGTTTGGTGCTAGATTTTTTTTAAATATGAAATTACTTTAAAAAGTGAGTTGGCAAAAATGGGGAATCAATCATGCGACCCACTGAAGTATATATCAACAAGTGCCTTACCAACAAGCTGAGGGATGACTTAAGTTTGCAAAGCCATATGAGCGCTATATGACATAAGTTATACCTTCATATTCAAAAAAGATTCAAAAAAATCGGACAATATTTAATTTTTTGGCGCATAATTGGAAGGCCGGTTTTGGACCGGTTCCCGAAAATCCTGGTTGAGATTAAAAACCCTGGTGGCAACACAATTGTTTTTTTTCTTTTTTTTGGAGAATGGCAACACAATTGTTAAAGAGGAAAGAAACGATGACAAAATGAAAGAGAAAAAGGAGAGAAACGCATAGGATAAAGTCGGATTACAGGACCGAGTGAGTGACCCACACGGTTTCCAGTTCTCATGCAGCCAATCGGGCGCAACGTGCATTCCTCAATAAATAGCCAGGTCGACGCCACGCCACCGTACCGTGCCCTGCAATCTTGCACCCACCGTCGAGTGTCTCCATTCTCCTTGACGGCCATGGATCCCTTCACCACCGAGCTCCTTTCGGGCCCTCCCATCCCCGTCGCCTTACCAGGGAGCGGCGCCGAGACGAGGGACATTGACGACTACCTCCGAGCCATCGGTGCACTTCCTGCGCTTCGACCCGTCGACCACTACGCCGCAATGGAGGAACCCGTACCATCCCTGCTCCCGGAGAGCGCCGTCCCAGTCTTCGATACCCCTGAATCCAACAACTCGGCCACGCGTCCGCGGCTCTCCGACTACGACGCCGACATTGACTTCAACCTCCGCAAGCTGGAGATGAACGTCGAGGAGCCGCCGAGGCCAGACTACCTGAAGACGGCGCAGGGAGATCGGATGAGCCCGTCCATGCGCGCCAACCTTGTTATCTGGATGGACGGGCTTACTCGGTACTACGGCCTGGCCCCCGGCACGCTTCACCGCGCCGTCTCCTACGTCGACCGCGTGCTATCAGCGCGAACCTTACCTACGACTAACATGGAGTATGAGCTCCATCTCCTGGGCGCCACGGCCGCCTTCACCGCCGCCAAATATGAGGAGCGGGACACCATATTCAAGGTGGACGCCGCGAAAATTGCCAACGACTGTGGGTTCGCCACGAGCAAGGAGGTGATCGACGTGGAGTGCAAGATGTTGGCGGTGCTCCGGTACGAGCTCAGCGAACCAACGGCCTACATCTTTGTGGACCACTTCACCAGGTACAGTAATGGAGAGAGCGACCTGGAGGTTCAGAAGTTGGCGCATCGGCTCGCCGAACAATCGCTCGTCGACTACAGATGCCTGCCGCTCATGCCATCGGCCGTGGCGGCGTCGGCGGTCTTTCTGGCAAGGCTGATCTTGAACCCAATGGCGAGCCAGGTTCGAAAGTGGAACAGGGAATTCACGGAGCTGACAGGGTACAAGCCCACGGACCTCATCCTTGGCATTGAGTCGCTGTACATGATGAATCCTGATCCTCGCTTTGCGGTCTTGTCAGCTTTTTTGCAAGACGAACAAGAATTGTAATGGGAGATTTAAGGGCGGAGAGCCAGTTGCATGATTGAATCCTGAATTGTTAAATAATGATGTTCAGGTGTATAATTGGCAAGCTCCCTTTGAATTGTGGAATTATATGCCCTATGCCGACGGCTACCAGATTCAATATTTCAATTGTACGAAATTGTCAAAGAGTAATTTAGGTTGCCCATTTTTGCGCATACAAAAATCTAGAAGTTAACCTATAAGTTTAGTTTTGATTGTGCATAGTACGATGATGCTTCGGGTTATGTATGGAGTCGTCGCCTGATGGCTTGTTGAATTATGAGAGCTGCCATGAGAGTGAAGATAGATACCTAGCTAGTAAAATGCTTCCTGTATTCGAGAAAAATAAAAGGCTTCCCAAGGCGGAAATGCCTAACGGAATTTGAACTCCATGGAGCCCTTTATTTGAAAACTTTAATTCAAAATATTAAGTTTCAAAAATCTCTCAAAAACAAAATACACATGCATATGGATGATGTATACAACTTGTCTGCGAAGATTCATGAGGAAGTACTGTTTTATGCAAGCTACATAAAAAAATAACAAGTCACATATTTCTAGCGCATGTACTATTCCCTATAAAATTACATGATTTTGGTTTTTTTGTACTGTCCACATAAAAACGTATTTCATGATGAAATTCACACACATCCAGTATGCATCTATAAATACTTGTGTACTTTCAGTTTTTTTTTAAACTTCAAAAGTTCATTCTTGAATGTTTGAAAAATTTAGGCTTCATGGAGGCCGAGAGCAAAAAATCTATTCTCTTCCCAAGGTTCCTTTGAACAAAATAGTGAGAACATAAAGACACCGAATCGAAGTGAGGTGGGATTCTACCCAAAAAAGGGTGCCGTGAAATGACCTAGCAGCAAGCCCACATAGAGCTTCTGAATTTGCATGATAGGTGATTTTTTTTCGATAAAAGACTTTCCATTGAATAGATATATCGAGGTGATACAATCGTATCGAAAGAAAGCCCGGCCTCTGCATATCTAGATGCACACAGCCAAAAAGTCCAGAACACCCTAAAAATAAAATGATTCGATACAATGCCAATGAATAAATCATGTCCAACCTACGAAGCGGTAGATCCTAGAAAACCTCCCTGGCCGTACGTTCCAGCAGTATAGACGCCATCGTAAAAAGGTCAATTGTTGAGAAGTTGGCGCATCAGCACGGCCTGGAGGTTCAGCCGTGTAGACGCCAGCGAAGGAGAGCGCGACCTGGAGGTTCAGAAGTTGGCGCATCAGCTCGCCGAAACATCGCTGGTTGACTACAGATGCGTGCAGCTCATGCCATCCGCCGTGGCGGCGTCGGCGGTCTTTCTGGCCAGGCTGATCTTGAACCCAATGGCGAGCCAGGTGCAGAAGTGGAACAGAGAATTCACGGAGCTGACAGGGTACAAGCCCACGGACCTCATCCTTGGCATTCAGTCCTTGTACATGATGAATCCCGATCCGCGCTTCGTGATCTTGCCAGCGTTTTTGCAAAACGAGTTAGAATTGTAATGGGAGATTTAGGGGCGGACAGGCACTTACATGATTCAACCATGAGTTGTTAAAAAAATAATGATGTTCAGGTGTACAATTGGCAAGCTCACTTCGAATTATGTGACATACTATCAGATTGAATCATTCGATTGTACGAAGTTGTCAAAGAAAGCGAGTCCATTTTTTTCGCATTCAAAAATCTTAAGGTTAACATAAAGTGTACTGTAGTTTTCATTGTGCATACATGTATGATGATGCCTCAGGTGGTGCATGGACTCATCCGCTGATGGCTTGTTGTATTTTGAGAGGTACCATGAGGTTGAAGATAGGTACGTCCGTAGTAGAAGGGTTCCCAAGGCGGAAATGCCTAATGGAGTTCGATGGAGCCCTTTATATGAAAAATTCAAAGTTCAAAATTTTAAGTTTCAAACATCTCTCAAAAAATATACGTACATATGGATGTATACTACTTTCCTGCGAAGTTTCATGATGAAATATTGTTTGGTGTGACATACATGAAAATGACAAAATCACGTATTTCTAACACATATACTATTCACTTTAAAATTACATGATTTTTCTTTTGGTAAAGGTCACATAAAACGTACTTAGTGATGAAATTACACACATATCTAGTATACGTCCATAAATACTTGTGTAATTTTCAGATTTTTTTTAACTTCCAAAGTTCATTTTTGAATGTTCAAAAATTTCGGGCTCCATGGAGCCCGAGAGCAAAAATTAGTTCTTTCCCAAGGTTTCTTTGGAAAAAATAATGAGAACATAACGACACCTAATCGAATTGAGGTGGGATTCTACCCTAAAAGGGGTGTTTTAAAAGGACTTAGCAGCGAGCCCAAACAAAGCTTCTGAATTTGCGTGATATAGCACATTAAGTTACTTGATATCTATATAGATGGAATTTCTTATGTGAAGGCTGGATTGGGTCGTCGTAAAATGGACTAGAAGGGGTGGATAGTCCTGTTGAAAATTCTATACCAGATTTTAGGGTTGACGAGTTTTACAATTAGACTAGTTTGATCCTTAGGAAACTTATACACATGCAAGCTAACAAGAAAAAATGTTGCCGAAAGTAAAGTTCTTGAGTTTTGGAGGATGCAAACAACGAAAGCTCGACGATGTATGCCGAGGTTTAGGTAATTAATTGACACTACCCAACTCCTCGTTGGTGGAAGTTTGTAAGACCACAAAGGTCTCGGCACCACGCCCACTTAGCGCATGCTCACCTATACAACCATGGTTTATACTTAGAAGACTAACTCGGGGTAGATCTTCGTACGAAGAAAGTGATTTCATGACCTTGTACAAACTCTTGATTCCTTCACAATATGATTGTTGAAGGCTATCAAGTAACTCCTAGCCCTCTAGGAGGTGCCTACCCTCAAGAAGTAACAGATAAAGCAAAATCACTTAGTAGACCATCTCAGAATATCTTAATCAAAGCACTCTCAATAACCCATAGGATCTCTCTCTCTCTCTCTCTCTCTCTCTCACGCACACGTGCACGCGCATGCACACACGCATACACACATATGCAAAAACACACAAAGGATATGGTTGATGCAAAGATAAATGAACACTATGAATAGGGGTTCAACATAAGGAGGAGTTAGGCCTTCATGATTCAAGAAAAAAGTTTGGAATCACCCAAAACTGCTTGCTTTCTTCTAGAAAGTTTCGCTCTTCAAAGGCTCTCTCATAGACTCGCACAAAGTTGGCTACATTTGACTTGGAATGGCGTGGGATAACTTGTCAAAGATCTAGCCAAAACCAATGGGTGTGGAATCTGTTTATCGAGAAAAGCGTAAACTGATAGTTACTCGAAAAAGATAACTTGCCTGCAAGTATTGGAGAAAAAATCTTGAAACTATAGAACATAATAAATATTTGAAAACGAGTAGAAGAGAAACAAACATTTCTAAAAAGTGCTCGTATCGGTTGTCTAGTAATCCTCTAAAAAACCAGAGTACTTGGAAGTATCGTGAAACTAAAACGGGAGGTACTAGGACAAAAAAGGTGACTCTTCATTCTGTGCGCAATGGGGGAGAGATGAACTTTACATGAGATTCGAAACAACGACACACGTGAGACTCAGTCGTATGGTCGGGGGAGAAGTTTTAGTGCAAGAGACCATCCATCACACCAGGAAGCACCAATATAAAGGTCACTAGAATCATTGCAGACATCGGTATGGTGGGTGGGTAGTGGGGGTGGAGCGGAGAGCCATTGGTCAGATGTATGACCTTCACTAGACATACTTGCATGGAAATATTAAAATTTTACTAACCCCTATCAGATTCGGCTGTAAGCATCACCGGGTGGTTCATTATACTTTTTCATTCAACCTCCACAAATATAGTCAGCACATCTGTAACATCTCAATTTTTCAATTTGGAATGTTATACACTAGATTATCATGCATATCATATTTTATTTTGCATTTTGGTTGATCCTAGAAATTCTACGCAACTCAATGACCCACGGAGAGAGTTGGCGATTTTGTTATTTTCATATTTGAGTTTTCTCAAATTTTGAGAATAGGATCATTTGATTTTATTTATTTTATCATCAATTATTTCTAGTACAAAAATATGAGAGAGGGAATAAAATGACTTTCCTAAAATAAAGAAATATTGAGGATTTAATAATAAAATCAAATAAGATTTTATTTCGGAGTTTTTCGGTGTTTTATTTGAATTTAGGAAAAAAGTGCGTTTTTCAAAATTGCATTTAGGTCCCAAATAAATGTTCACCTTGTGCGGCTTGATTTTAGAAGCCCGCGAAAATTTATTTCGGAATTTTTGGAGTCCGTTTAGTATTTCTTTTTATTTTTCTTCCGAGCGGAATAATTTAAAAAAAACGAACTGTGTCCGACCTGGACACTGACCCGGGAGTCCTTTATAAGCCGAGGCCCGGCCCTGGGGGAAACCCTAAAGCGCCCTAAGCCGCCGCCGCCGGATTTCGCCGCCGAGGTTCGTCACGCCTCGTTTTCCGTGCCGAAAAAAAATTCGGCGTTCGTCGTCTTTCTTTTTCTCGGATTAAATCTGCGATTCCTGATCCGATTTTCGTTTTAGTATAACTTTTCGCTCGTTTATCGGAATCAGGCGATTCAAACGCCTAGGGATTCATCTCGAAACCCTCTATCCGTTTAACCAACTTAAACAAGATTTTCCTACTGTAAAATTTGCCCTAGATCCAGATTACTAGAACGAAGTTGTTTTCTTTCGCCGTTTGACTTTCGTTGCTTCGTTCGATTTGATTCTTTTTGCAAACCGGAGTTCTTAAGTTGAACCTTCTGGTTAGATCTTTTATTTGAGTTTTACCTGTGCATTTATATGAGTACTTATTGTATGCTTGTTTGTTTGTTTGTTTGCGATAGAGTACCCGAAGTGCGCCGCTTGTTACTTCGAATCGTTAGGTTTCGCGGATCATCAGCAAGGCAAGTAACACTTTGATCATACCTTTTCTACTACCCACTTTTATTGCATTAGATCAATCCTCACACATTGCATGATTAGGATCTAATTAAATTGTGGGATGGGAAGTAGATGAGGTAGTACCTATTACCTGTTATTATCAAACCTTTGGGAGTTACTTCTACGTTTGCTTATTATGCCATGCTATGCTAGTAGACGTGGATTGGGTGAGTGATATCCATGACAGATGTGAGATTGTTAATTAATGGTTTATCTAAGGTGGCAACTTAAACACACATCTGGGTGGATTGAGGCACCTGGATATTTCAGGACTTGCCTGTTTTTCTTTTGGACCGCCACCCAGGCTCAAAGGGATCATGAGACTATTCATACTAGAAACTTCCGTGTGCAGCCACAAGCTATTATGGGCTCTAGCATAGTTGACTAAGTTGTGCGAACTCTTACAGTGGTAGACTAGCAGATGTAGGGGATGTAGGTGGTACGGCATACCCGATCATAAGGTGCCAGCACTTCTGAAAGACTATGTCTCGGTCATCCGTCTTCTCAAACACCATGTAGTGCGAGAAACCAAACGGAGGCGATCGAGTCTTGTGGGGAAAAGTGCGCAAGCCTCTGCAGAGTGTAATAAACTAATCATGGTTAGCTGTGTCTCCGGTTATGAACATCTTGAGTATCTAGTACCTGGATTTTCATGTGAATCTCAACATGTTAGCCTAAATTAATTTTGTTGGGTTATGTTTAATGATGATGCTTAATTGGGATTGAGAATGCTGTCAACCATTCTCAATGTTTAACAACCACCATGATAGTAATTAAATTTTATTCCTTTGAAGTAGGGAAAAATTGGCTTTACGCAAAACTGTAACCATAGAGCTTTCCACCAGCCAAATATGCATATAGTATGGCTGTTACATTCCATTACTCTCTATGTGTTACCTTGCCAGCATATTCCATGTGCTGACCCGTTTTCGGGTTGCAACGTTAATGTTGCAGACTTTTCAGACGACGATTAAGGAGTTTTTAGGTCGTGGTTCCATACTCAGTGATGCCGTTGGAGTTGATGGACTCACTTATCTTCCAAGCCTTCCGCTGTTATCGTTATTAGATGGCCTTAAGCCATATTTATTGTAATAAGTTCTCTTTTGAGACACTCGATGTAATAAGTGTGTGATTGCTACTCTGCTATAAATCCTCCGAGTACTATGTGGTGTCAGCATTACTGATCCAAGATGACACCGGAGCACAGAGATCAGACTGTTTGAGGTCTGGTCGCTACAGAGATGGTATCAGAGCACACGCTGACTGTAGGACACGACCACTAAGTTAGATACCTAGATCACTATTCACTCTCTTCTCTTCTGACCTCTCATCTTTTCTACTCTTTAGGATGGCGGATGCAAGGAACAAGTTCACACAACCGGATGAAGATACACCCTTTGGACGTCACTTGAAGGAAGTCACTAGATACCTGAACATAGGAGTACCAAGCTTCACCGGAACCTACAACACCACTTTACCTGAAGAAGAGCGCTGGATGATTAAAGTTCAAGTTCCAGGAAAGACGTTCATGCCAGTCACTGAGCCGATAGAGTTTTCTTTTGATGCACCAACTTGGAGTCTAGGAAAGAGCATGGCAGCTCACATTGCCATGGGACGCATTGGAGAAGTCTACCGCAAGGATCTCAAGGATACCATCTACCAGATTTGTGGGCGCCGAGATGAACACT
Organism: Triticum urartu; assembly: GCF_056163025.1. NCBI lineage: Eukaryota > Viridiplantae > Streptophyta > Magnoliopsida > Poales > Poaceae > Triticum > Triticum urartu. The sequence goes on along the minus strand of NC_141878.1, from coordinate 392,426,828 downwards.
GGGAGATGATCAGCACCAGGAAGAATAGATCAATTGCAGCTTTTATCCAGGAATTAAACCAGCACATTCGACGACAGGAGAACCAGATGTGCGCCGACATGATAGATCTGAAGAAGGCTAAGACTAGAATCAAGGAACTGGAGGAAGAACTCAAGGCTACACGTGAAGATTATGAAGAAGAAATTGAAGTATTGGTGGAGAAGAATGACGACCTAATCAAGAAGATTGGAATATTTATGGGAGGCCCTACGCCAGTAGATGAATACGAAGAACCCAAGGAGATTAGCCCGGAAGACTACATTATCATCGACGGCACCGACTATAGTAGCGATGATGACTATGTTGATGAAGCTGGAGCAGATATCATGGAGTCTGCAACCGAAGAATATTTCTAGTAGACCACCTCATTAGTAGTAGTAGTAGTACACCATGTAAATATAGTAGTCCGAGCACTTTTGCGATAGATAAATCGATTGTATGCCCTTGTTTGATTGATTGAAGTGAATTGTTTGTTTTGCCACATGTGCATATGGGTAGTGTTTTCTCTTTAGACCCCCTCTATTCTTATATCTCATCTTTTCTAAACCCTCAGATGCCTCCGAGACGTGACCCCAGATTTGCCTTTCCACCGGAGCTCACCCAGTTGATCTAACAGCAGAACACATTGATGCAGTTGCTAGTCCAGAATCAGAATCAGGGGAACAACAACAACAACCCACCACCACCACCACCACCTGTTGACCACTTAGCCCGTTTTTTAGGTTGAATCCGCCGGTGTTTTCCAGTAGCACCGAGCCGATAGTAGCAGATGATTGGCTCCGCAAGACAGCTAGGGAGTTGACCACAGCAGGATGCACAGATGCGGAGAAGGTGAAGTTTGCCGCACATCAGTTAGAAGGACCCGCAACATCATGGTGGGAGAATTTCACAGCCACTTTCCCAGTTGACACTGTCACATGGGACCAGTTTCTGTTGGGGAACGTAGTAATTTCAAAAAATTTCCTACGCACACGCAAGATCATGGTGATGCATAGCAACGAGAGGGGAGAGTGTGATCTACGTACCCTTGTAGATCGACACCGGAAGCGTTAGCACAACGTGGTTGATGTAGTCGTACGTCTTCACGGCCCGACCGATCAAGCACCGAAACTACGGCACCTCCGAGTTCTAGCACACGTTCAGCTCGATGACGATCCCCGGACTCCGATCCAGCAAAGTGTCGGGGAAGAGTTCTGTCAGCACGACGGCGTGGTGACGATCTTGATGTACTACCATCGCAGGGCTTCGCCTAAGCACCGCTATAATATTATCGAGGACTATGGTGGAAGGGGGCACCGCACACGGCTAAGAATATGATCACGTGGATCAACTTGTGTGTCTATGGGGTGCCCCTGCCTCCGTATATAAAGGATCAAGGAGGGGGGTGCGGCCAGCCAGGAGAGGGCGCGCCAGGAGGAGTCCTACTCCCTTCCGGAGTAGGATTCCCCCCCTTTCCTAGTTGGAATAGGATTCGGGAGGGGGAAAAGAGGAGAGAGAGAAGGAAGGGGGGCGACGGCCCCCTCTCCTTGTCCTATTCGGACTAGGGGGGGGGAGGGGCGCACGGCCCAGCCCTGGCCACCTCTCCTCTCTTCCACTAAAGCCCACTAAGGCCCATATACCTCCCGGGGGGTTCCGGTAACCTCCCGGTACTCCGGTAAAATCCCGATTTCACCCAGAACACTTCCGATATCCAAATATAGGCTTCCAATATATCAATTTTTATGTGTCGACCATTTCGAGACTCCTCGTCATGTCCGTGATCACATCCGGGACTCCGAACAAACTTCGGTACATCAAAATGCATAAACTCATAAAATAACTGTCATCAAAACCTTAAGCGTGCGGACCCTACGGGTTCGAGAACAATGTAGACATGACCGAGACACGTCTCCGGTCAATAACCAATAGAGGAACCTGGATGCTCATATTGGCTCCTACATATTCTACGAAGATCTTTTATCGGTCAGACCGCATAACAACATACGTTGTTCCCTTTGTCATCGGTATGTTACTTGCCCGAGATTCGATCATCGGTATCTCAATACCTAGTTCAATCTCATTACCGGCAAGTCTCTTTACTCGTTCCGTAATACATCATCTCACAACTAACTCATTAGTTGCAATGCTTGCAAGGATTATGTGATGTGCATTACCGAGAGGGCCCAGAGATACCTCTCCGACAATCGGAGTGACAAATCCTAATCTTGAAATACGCCAACCCAACATGTACCTTTGGAGACACCTGTAGAGCTCCTTTATAATCACCCAGTTACGTTGTGACGTTTGGTAGCACACAAAGTGTTCCTCCGGTAAACGGGAGTTGCATAATCTCATAGTCATAGGAACATGTATAAGTCATGAAGAAAGCAATAGCAACACACTAAACGATCGGGTGCTAAGCTAATGGAATGGGTCATGTCAATCAGATCATTCACCTAATGATGTGATCCCGTTAATCAAATAACAACTCTTTGTCCATGGTTAGGAAACATAACCATCTTTGATTAACGAGCTAGTCAAGTAGAGGAGTACTAGTGACACTCTGTTTGTCTATGTATTCACACATGTATTATGTTTCCGGTTAATACAATTCTAGCATGAATAATAAACATTTATCATGATATAAGGAAATAAATAATAACTTTATTATTGCCTCTAGGGCATATTTCCTTCAGTCTCCCACTTGCACTAGAGTCAATAATCTAGATTACACAGTAATGATTCTAACACCCATGGAGCTTTGGTGTTGATCATGTTTTGCTCGTGGAAGAGGCTTAGTCAACGGGTCTACTACATTCAGATCCTTATGTATCTTGCAAATCTCTATGTCTCCCACCTGGACTAGATCCCGGATGGAATTGAAGCGTCTCTTGATGTGCTTGGTTCTCTTGTGAAATCTGGATTCCTTTGCCAAGGCAATTGCACCAGTATTGTCACAAAAGATTTTCATTGGACCCGATGGACTAGGTATGACACCTAGATCGGATATGAACTCCTTCATCCAGACTCCTTCATTTGCTGCTTCCGAAGCAGCTATGTATTCTGCTTCACACGTAGATCCCGCCACGACGCTTTGTTTAGAGCTGCACCAACTAACAGCTCCACCGTTTAATGTAAACACGTATCCGGTTTGCGATTTAGAATCGTCCGGATCAGTGTCAAAGCTCGCATCAACGTAACCATTTACGATTAGCTCTTTGTCACCTCCATAAACGAGAAACATATCCTTAGTCCTTTTCAGGTATTTTAGGATGTTCTTGACCGCTGTCCAGTGATCCACTCCTGGATTACTTTGGTACCTCCCTGCTAGACTTATAGCAAGGCACACATCAGGTCTGGTACACAGCATTGCATACATGATAGAGCCTATGGCTGAAGCATAGGGAACATCTTTCATTTTCTCTCTATCTTCTGCAGTGGTCGGGCATTGAGTCTGACTCAACTTCACACCTTGTAACACAGGCAAGAACCCTTTCTTTGCTTGATCCATTTTGAACTTCTTCAAAACTTTGTCAAGGTATGTGCTTTGTGAAAGTCCAATTAAGCGTCTTGATCTATCTCTATAGATCTTAATGCCTAATATGTAAGCAGCTTCACCGAGGTCTTTCATTGAAAAACTCTTATTCAAGTATCCCTTTATGCTATCCAGAAATTCTATATCATTTCCAATTAGTAATATGTTATCCACATATAATATCAGAAATGCTACAGAGCTCCCACTCACTTTCTTGTAAATACAGGCTTCTCCAAAAGTCTATATAAAACCAAATGCTTTAATCACACTATCAAAGCGTTTATTCCAACTCCGAGAGGCTTGAATCAGTCCATAAATGGATCGCTGGAGCTTGCACACTTTGTTAGCTCCCTTTGGATCGACAAAACCTTCTGGTTGCATCATATACAACTCTTCTTCCAGAAATCCATTCAGGAATGCAGTTTTAACATCCATCTGCCAAATTTCATAATCATAAAATGCGGCAATTGCTAACATGATTTGGACAGACTTAAGCATCGCTACGGGTGAGAAGGTCTCATCGTAGTCAATCCCTTGAACTTGCCGAAAACCTTTTGCGACAAGTCGAGCTTTGTAGACAGTAATATTACCGTCAGCGTCGGTCTTCTTCTTGAAGATCCATTTATTCTCAATTGCTTGCCGATCATTGGAAAGTCAACCAAAGTCCATACTTTGTTCTCATACATGGATCCCATCTCAGATTTCATGGCTTCAAGCCATTTTGCGGAATCTGGGCTCACCATCGCTTCTTCATAGTTCGTAGGTTCATCATGATCTAGTAGCATGACTTCTAGAACAGGATTACCGTACCACTCTGGCGTGGATCTTACTCTGGTTGATCTACGAGGTTCAGTAGTATCTTGTTCTGAAGTTTCATGATCATTATCATTAGCTTCCTCACTAATTGGTGTAGGTGTCACAGAAACTGGTTTCTGTGATGTACTACTTTCCAATAAGGGAGCAGGTACAATTACCTCGTCAAGTTCTACTTTCCTCCCACTCACTTCTTTCGAGAGAAACTCCTTCTCTAGAAAGTTTTTGAATTTAGCAACAAAGGTCTTGCCTTCGGATCTGTGATAGAAGGTGTATCCAATAGTTTCCTTTGGATATCCTATGAAGACACATTTTTCCGATTTGGGTTCGAGCTTATCAGGTTGAAGCTTTTTCACATAAGCATCGCAGCCCCAAACTTTCAGAAACGACAACTTTGGTTTCTTGCCAAACCACAGTTCATAAGGCGTCGTCTCAAGGGATTTTGATGGTGCCCTATTTAACGTGAATGCGGCTGTCTCTAGAGCATATCCCCAAAACGATAGCGGTAAATTGGTAAGAGACATCATAGATTGCACGTAAAGTACGATTACGACGTTCGGACACACCATTACGCTGTGGTGTTCCGGGTGGCGTGAGTTGCGAAACTATTCCACATTGTTTCAAATGTACACCAAACTCGTAACTCAAATATTCTCCTCCACGATTAGATCGTAGGAATTTTATTTTCTTGTTACGATGATTTTCAACTTCACTCTGAAATTCTTTGAACTTTTCAAACGTCTCAGACTTGTGTTTCATTAAGTAGATATACCCATATCTGCTTAAGTCATCTGTGAAGGTGAGAAAATAACGATATCCGCCACGAGCCTCAATATTCATCGGACCACATACATCTGTGTGCATGATTTTCCAACAAATCTGTTGCTCTCTCCATAGTACCGGAGAACGGTGTTTTTGTCATCTTACCCATAAGGCACGGTTCGCAAGTACCAAGTGATTCATAATCAAGTGGTTCCAAAAGCCCATCAGTATGGAGTTTCTTCATGCGCTTTATACCGATATGACCTAAACGGCAGTGCCACAAATAAGTTGCACTATCATTATCAACTCTGCATCTTTTGGTTTCAACACTATGAATATGTGTGTCACTACTACCGAGATTTAATAAGAATAGACCACTCTTTAAGGGTGCATGGCCATAAAAGATATTACTCATGTAAATAGAACAACCATTATTCTCTGATTTAAATGAATAACCGTCTCGCATCAAACAAGATCCAGATATAATGTTCATGCTTAACGCTGGCACCAAATAACAATTATTTGGGTCTAATATTAATCCCAAAGGTAGATGTAGAGGTAGCGTGCCGACTGCGATCACATCGACTTTGGAACCATTTCCCACGCGCATCATCACCTCGTCCTTAGCCAATCTTCGCTTAATCCGTAGTCCCTGTTTCGAGTTGCAAATATTAGCAACTGAACCAGTATCAAATACCCATGTGCTACTGCAAGCATTAGTAAGGTACACATCAATAACATGTATATCACATATACCTTTGTTCACCTTGCCATCCTTCTTATCCGCCAAATACTTGAGGCAGTTCCGCTTCCAGTGACCAGTGTGCTTGCAGTAGAAGCACTTAGTTTCAGGCTTAGGTCCAGGTTTGGGTTTCTTCTCTTGAGCAGCAACTTGCTTGCTGTTCCTTTTGAAGTTCCCCTTCTTCTTTCCTTTGCCCTTTTTCTTGAAACTAGTGGTCTTGTTGACCATCAACACTTGATGCTCCTTATTGATTTCTACCTCCGCAGCTTTCAGCATTGCGAAGAGCTCGGGAATAGTCTTATTCATCCCTTGCATATTATAGTTCATCACGAAGCTTTTGTAGCTTGGTGGCAGTGATTGGAGAATTCTGTCAATGACGCAATCATCTGGAAGATTAACTCCCAATTGAATCAAGTGATTATTATACCCAGACATTTTGAGTATATGCTCACTGACAGAACTGTTCTCCTCCATCTTGCAGCTATAGAACTTATTGGAGACTTCATATCTCTCAATCCGGGCATTTGCTTGAAATATTAACTTCAACTCCTGGAACATCTCATATGCTCCATGACGTTCAAAACGTCGTTGAAGTCCCGATTCTAAGCCGTAAAGCATGGCACACTGAACTATCGAGTAGTCATCAGCTTTGCTCTGCCAGACGTTCATAACATCTGGTGTTGCTCCAGCAGCAGGCCTGGCACCCAGCGGTGCTTCCAGGACGTAATTCTTTTGTGCAGCAATGAGGATAATTCTCAAGTTACGGACCCAGTCCGTGTAATTGCTACCATCATATTTCAACTTAGCTTTCTCAAGGAACACATTAAAATTCAATGGAACAACAACACCGGCCATCTATCTACAATCAAACATAAATAGGCAAGATACTATCAGGTACTAAGTTCATGATAAATTTAGGTTCAATTAATCATATTACTTAAAGAACTCCCACTTAGATAGACATCCCTCTAATCCTCTAAGTGATTACGTGATCCAAATCAACTAAACCATGTCCAATCATCATGTGAGATGGAGTAGTTTCATTGGTGAACATCACTATGTTGATCATATCTACTATATGACTCACGCTCGACCTTTCGGTCTCCGTGTTCCGAGGCCATATCTGTATATGCTTGGCTCGTCAAGTATAACCTGAGTATTCCGCGTGTGCAACTGTTTTGCACCCGTTGTATTTGAATGTAGAGCCTATCACACCCGATCATCACGTGGTGTCTCAGCACGAAGAACTTTCGCAACGGTGCATACTCAGGGAGAACACTTCTTGATAATTAGTGAGACATCATCTTATAATGCTACCGTCAATCAAAGCAAGATAAGATGCATAAAAGATAAACATCACATGCAATCAATATAAGTGATATGATATGGCCATCATCATTTCGTGCTTGTGGTCTCCATCTTCGAAGCACCGTCATGATCACCATCGTCACCGGCGCGACACCTTGATCTCCATCGTAGCATCGTTGTCGTCTCGCCAATCTTATGCTTCCACGACTATCGCTACCGCTTAGTGATAAAGTAAAGCATTACAGCGTGATTGCATTGCATACAATAAAGCGACAACCATATGGCTCCTGCCAGTTGCCGATAACTCGGTTACAAAACATGATCATCTCATACAATAAAATTTAGCATCATGTCTTGACCATATCACATCACAACATGCCCTGCAAAAACAAGTTAGACGTCCTCTACTTTGTTGTTGCAAGTTTTACGTGGCTGCTACGGGCTTAAGCAAGAACCAATCTTACCTACGAATCAAAACCACAATGATAGTTTGTCAAGTTGGTGCTGTTTTAACCTTCGCAAGGACCGGGTGTAGCCACACTTGGTTCAACTAAAGTTGGAGAAACTGTCACCCGCTAGCCACCTTTGTGCAAAGCACGTCGGGAGAACCGGTCTCGCGTAAGCGTACGCGTAATGTCGGTCCGGGCCGCTTCGTCCATTCAATACCGCCGAACCAAAGTATGACATGCTGGTAAGAAGTATGACTTATATCGCCCACAACTCACTTGTGTTCTACTCGTGCATATAACATCAACATATAAAACCTAGGCTCTGATACCACTGTTGGGGAACGTAGTAATTTCAAAAAATTTCCTACGCACACGCAAGATCATGGTGATGCATAGCAACGAGAGGGGAGAGTGTGATCTACGTACCCTTGTAGATCGACAACAGAAGCGTTAGCACAACGTGGTTGATGTAGTCGTACGTCTTCACGGCCCGACCGATCAAGCACCGAAACTACGGCACCTCCGAGTTCTAGCACACGTTCAGCTCGATGACGATCCCCGGACTCCGATCCAGCAAAGTGTCGGGGAAGAGTTCCATCAGCACGACGGCGTGGTGACGATCTTGATGTACTACCGTCGCAGGGCTTCTCCTAAGCACCGCTATAATATTATCGAGGACTATGGTGGAAGGGGGCACCGCACACGGCTAAGAATATGATCATGTGGATCAACTTGTGTGTCTATGGGGTGCCCCTGCCTCCGTATATAAAGGATCAAGGAGGGGGGGTGCGGCCGGCCAGGAGAAGGCGCGCCAGCAGGAGTCCTACTCCCTCTGGGAGTAGGATTCCCCCCTTTCCTAGTTGGAATAGGATTCGGGAGGGGGAAAAGAGGAGAGCGAGAAGGAAGGGGGGCGCCTAGCCCTGGCCACCTCTCCTCTCTTCCACTAAAGCTCACTAAGGCCCATATACCTCCCGAGGGGTTCCGGTAACCTCCCGGTACTCCGGTAAAATCCCGATTTCACCCGGAACACTTCCGATATCCAAATATAGGCTTCCAATATATCAATTTCTCGACCATTTCGAGACTCCTCGTCATGTTCGTGATCACATCCGGGACTCCGATCAAACTTCGGTACATCAAAATGCATAAACTCATAAAATAACTGTCATCAAAACCTTAAGCGTGCGGACCCTATGGGTTCGAGAACAATGTAGACATGACCGAGACACGTCTCCGGTCAATAACCAATAGCGGAACCTTGATGCTCATATTGGCTCCTACATATTCTACGAAGATCTTTTATCGGTCAGACCGCATAACAACATACGTTGTTCCCTTTGTCATCGGTATGTTACTTGCCCGAGATTCGATCGTCGATATCTCAATACCTAGTTCAATCTCGTTACCGGCAAGTCTCTTTACTCGTTCCGTAATACATCATCTCACAACTAACTCATTAGTTGCAATGCTTGCAAGGCTTAAGTGACGTGCATTACCGAGAGGGCCCAGAGATACCTCTCCGACAATCGGAGTGACAAATCCTAATCTCGAAATACGCCAACCCAACATGTACCTTTGGAGACACCTGTAGAGCTCCTTTATAATCACCCAGTTACATTGTGACGTTTGGTAGCACATAAAGTGTTCCTCCGGTAAACGGGAGTTGCATAATCTCATAGTCATAGGAACATGTATAAGTCATGAAGAAAGCAATAGCAACATACTAAACGATCGGGTGCTAAGCTAATGGAATGGGTCATGTCAATCAGATCATTCACCTAATGATGTGATCCCGTTAATCAAATAACAACTCTTTGTCCATGGTTAGGAAACATAACCATCTTTGATTAACGAGCTAGTCAAGTAGAGGCATACTAGTGACACTCTGTTTGTCTATGTATTCACACATGTATTATGTTTCCGGTTAATACAATTCTAGCATGAATAATAAACATTTATCATGATATAAGGAAATAAATAATAACTTTATTATTTCCTCTAGGGCATATTTCCTTCAGTTTCAGTAGGCTTTTCGTACTGCACACGTTTCAGCAGGAGCTATGGCCATGAAGAAGCGTGAGTTTCGCAACTTGCGCCAAGGAGGAAGGACAGTTGGCCAGTATGTGGAGGAATTTACTAAGCTAGCACGTTATGCCCCAGATGACGTCGCTACGGATGCAGCTAAGCAGGACAAGTTTCTGGAAGGACTGAATGATGAGTTGAGCATGCAGTTGATGGTAGCAACCTTCAACAACTACCAGGAGTTGGTAGATCGTGCTCTTATGATTGAAGGGAAGTAGCAGCAGATTGAGAATCGCAAGAGGAAGTATGGATAAGGAAAATACAATTCAGGAGCTCAGCAGAAGCCACATTTTACCCCTAGATCGGGAGGACATTTTCAGCATACCCATGGAGGAGGTAGCTCACACAATCACAATGGCACCAAGAATGGTAATGGCAATGGAGGAAGCAACAGCCAGAATCGCACCAACCCCTCAATCCCAGCCAAGAAGGACTTAAGCCAAGTCACTTGTTTTATGTGTTCGAAGACAGGACATTATGCAAATGAATGTCCTGAATTGCAAAATGGAAATAGCAATGGAAGTTCTGGGAAGAAGCCGAACCCTTTCAATAGGGGACAAGTGAACCACGTTAGCATGGAGGAGGTTGAAGCTCAGCCCGATGCAGTAATAGGTAAGTTTTTGGTTAAGTCATTTACTGCACTCGTTCTTTTTGATACTGGCACATCACATTCATACATCTCAAGGGGATTTGTGGATAAATATAACCTATCAACCCAAGCCCTTAGGTCACCCATGTTAGTAACCTTGCCCAGAGCAGAGTATGTGGCTAGTCTATGGTGTGATCGGTTACCATTAAGGATTGGTAACTATGTTTTTCCCTCAGACCTAATAGTATTGGAATCCCAAGGATTGGATGTGATATTAGGCATGGATTGGTTAGTAAGTCAATTTTGCTTACCACACCAGAAGGGAGAAGGATCAAGTATGTATCCCGGCATGAGCCAAAGAGGACTCAAGTAAATTGCTTAACAGGAGTTGTGCAGGAGGAAGTACTAGTGGTAAGGGATTTCCCTGAAGTATTTCCAGAGGAGTTGCCAGGCATGCCACCAGATAGAGATATTGAGTTTTTGATTGAGATATTGCCAGGCACAGGGCCAATATCAAAGAGACCATATAGGATGCCAGCAAAGGATTTGGTGGAAATTAAGAAGCAGATTAAGGAGTTACTGGATAAAGGATATATTCGCCCAAGTTCTTCACCTTGGGATCGCCAGTACTTCTGGTGGAGAAGAAAGATGGATCGTTAAGGATGGTTGTTGATTATCGAGGATTTAATGAAGTAACAATCAAGAAAAAGTACCCACTACCAATGATCAACGATCTGTTTGATTGATTGCAAGGAGCTAAGGTATTTTCCAAGATCGATCTGCGATCAGGATACCACCAGTTGAAGATTCGAGAATAGGATATTCCAAAGACAGCTTTGACCACCAGGTATGGGCTGTATGAATATACAGTTATGTCATTTGGTCTGACTAACGCACCTGCCTATTTTATGAATATGATGAACAAAGTGTTTATGGAGTTTTTGGATAAGTTCGTCGTAGTGTTCGTTGATGATATCCCGGTTTATTCGAAGAATGAAGAGGAACATAAGGAGCATTTGCGTTTGGTACTTGGAAAGCTTAGAGAACATCAATTATATGCCAAGTTCAGCAAATGTGAGTTTTGGTTGAAGGAAGGAGGATTCCTCGGACATGTTATATCTGGAGAAGGTATAGCAGTAGATCCCGCTAAAGTTGAAACCGTGACCAAGTGGGAAGCCCCAACAACAGTTGGAGAGATCCGGAGTTTTCTTGGACTCGCAGGATACTACCAGAGATTTATTGAGAATTTCTCAAAGATTGTGAAGCCTATGACTGAGTTGTTAAAGAAGGATACCAAGTTCATATAGATAGAGGAATGTGAGGCTAGTTTCCAGGAGTTGAAGAAACGCTTAGTTACCTCACCAGTATTGATCTTGCCAGACCAGACCAAGGATTATGAGGTGTATTGCGATGCTTCACGTCGAGGACTTGGAGCAGTGCTTATGCAGGAAGGGAGAGTTGATTCATATGCCTCAAGACAACTGAAACCTCATGAGTTGAATTATGCCATGCATGATTTAGAGTTAGCAGCCGTAGTGCATGCTTTGAAAACATGGAGACATTTCCTCATTGGAAATCATTGTGAGGTGTACACGGATCATAAGAGTTTGAAGTACATTTTCATCCAGAAGGAGTTGAATCTCAGACAAAGGAGATGGTTGGAGCTTATCAAGGATTATGATATGAAATTGCATTATCACCCTGGAAAGGCTAATGTAGTAGCTGACGCATTAAGCCGCAAGAGCCATGTCAATACGTTAATGACGGGAGAAATACCAAGGGAGTTAGCAGAAAATCTTCGTGAACTATGTTTGGAAATAGTTCCGAGAGGCTATGTAGCGGCATTGGAGATTCAGTCAACTTTGATGGATAGAATCAGAGAAGCTCAGACAGCTGACAAAGAGATTGCCGCTATAAAGGTGAAACTGAGCAAAAGAAAAGCTAAAGGATTTCGTGAGGATGAGCACGACACCCTATGGTTTGAAGACCGTGTTTACGTGCCCAATGACCCGGAGATCAGGAAGTTGATACTGCAAGAGGCACACGACTCACCATATTCGATTCACCCAGGAAACACCAAGATGTATTTGGATTTGAAGGATATTTTCTGGTGGACCGGAATGAAGAAGGATATTGCGGAGTATGTAACAGTTTGTGATGTATGTCAGAGAGTAAAGGCAGAGCATCAGAAGCCAGCAGGATTGTTACAACCATTGCCGATACCCGAATGGAAGTGGGATAAGCTAGGCATGGATTTTATCACGGGATTGCCCAGGACTCGTTTAGGCTATGACTCGATTTGGGTTGTAGTCGATCGATTGACGAAAGTAGCTCATTTCATCCCAGTAAAGACCACTTACACCAGTGCTAAGTTGGCAAAGATATACATGACCAGGATCGTATGTCTGCATGGAGTTCCAAGGAGTATCGTATCAGATAGAGGAACCCAGTTTACCTCAAAGTTCTGGAAGCAGTTGCACGAAACTTTGGGTACCAGGCTAGAATTCAGTACAGCTTTTCATCCACAGACAGATGGACAGACCGAGAGAGTCAATCAGATTTTGGAGGATATGCTGAGAGCTTGTGTGCTAGATTACGGATCTAGTTGGGACGATAATTTTCCATATGCAGAGGTCTCTTACAACAACAGTTACCAAACCAGTTTTAAGATGGCCCCTTTCGAAGCTTTGTACGGAAGGAGGTGCAGGACACCGCTATCATGGGACGAAGTTGGAGACCGCCAGTTGTTTGGACCTGACTTGATTAAAGAGTCTGAACAGAAGGTGAAGTTGATTCACGATAGGCTCAAGGTAGCCCAGTCCAGACAGAAGAGTTATGCAGATTCTAAACGCAAGGAGATAGTTTACGAAGTTGGAGATAGAGCTTATCTTCGAGTATCACCACTTCGGGGAAAAAGCGTTTTGGAGTTAAAGGGAAGTTAGCACCACGATTTGTAGGACCATATCGAGTTTTGGAGCGTATGGGAGAAGTAGCCTACAAGTTGGAATTGCCCAAAGGATTGTTAGGAGTTCATGATGTGTTCCATGTTTCTAAGTTGAAGAAGTGTCACGCGGAGATGGCTGACATACCGTTGAGAGACACAGTGCCTTTGGAAACTATTCAGTTGGATATCAATTTGACCTACGAGGAGCAACCAATTAAGATTCTCGATTTTGCCAGCCGAGTTACCCGCAGAAAGGTTATAAAGTTTTGTAAAGTTCAGTGGAGCCACCACACATAGGATGAAGCCACCTGGGAGCGAGAGGAAGATTTGCTCAAAGACCACCCTCACCTATTTTCTAGCCAACCCGAATCTCGAGGGCGAGATTCATCTTAAGGGGGGTAGGTTTGTAACATCCCAAATTTTCAATTTGGAATGTTATACACTAGATCATCATGCATATCATATTTTATTTTGCATTTTGGTTGATCCTAGAAATTCTACGCAACTCAATGACCCACGGAGAGAGTTGGGGATTTCGTTATTTTCATATTTGAGTTTTCTCAAATTTTGAGAATAGGATCATTTGATTTTATTTATTTTATCATCAATTATTTCTATTACAAAAATATGAGAAAGGGAATAAAATGACTTTCCCAAAATAAAGAAATATTGAGGATTTAATAATAAAATCAAATAAGATTTTATTTCGGAGTTTTTGGTGTTTTATTTGAATTTAGGAAAAAAGTGTGTTTTTCAAAATTGCATTTAGGGCCCAAATAAATGTTCACCTTGTGCGGCTTGATCTTAGAAGCCCGTGAAAATTTATTTTGGAATTTTTGGAGTCCGTTTAGTATTTATTTTTATTTTTCTTCCGAGCGGAATAATTTAAAAAAACGAACCGACTTAACGGGCCATGTCCGACCTAGACACCGACCCGGGAGGCCTTTATAAGCCGAGGCCCGGCCCCGGGGGAAACCCTAAAGTGCCCTAAGCCGCCGCCGCCGACGTCCGCCGCCGCCACCGCCGGATTTTGCCGACGAGGTTCGTCGCGCCTCGTTTTCCGTGCCGAAAAAAATCGGCGTTCATCGTCTTTCTTTTTCTCAGATTAAATCCGCGATTTTTCTGATCGTGATTCCTGATCCGATTTTCGTTTTAGTATAACTTTTCGCTCGTTTATCGGAATCAGGCGATTCAAGCGCCTAGGGATTCATCTCGAAACCCTCTATCCGTTTAACCAACTTAAACAAGATTTTGCTACTGTAAAATTTGCCCTAGATCCAGATTACTAGAAAGAAGTTGTTTTCTTTCGCCGTTTGACTTTTGTTGCTTCGCTCGATTTGATTCTTTTTGCAAACCAGAGTTCTTAAGTTGAACCTTCTGGTTAGATCTTTTATTTGAGTTTTACCTGTGCATTTATATGAGTACTTACTGTATGCTTGTTTGTTTGTTTGTTTGTTTGTTTGTTTGCGATAGAGTACCCGGAGTGCGCCGCTTGTTACTTCGAATCGTTAGGTTTCGCGGATCATCAGCAAGGCAAGTAACACTTTGATCATACCTTTTCTACTACCTAGTTTTATTGCATTAGATCAATCCTCACACATTGCATGATTAGGATCTATTTAAATTGTGGGATGGGAAGTAGATGAGGTAGTACCTATTACTTGTTATTATCAAACCTTTGGGAGTTACTTCTACGTTTTCTTATTATGCCATGCTATGCTAGTAGACGTGGATTGGGTGAGTGATATCCATGACAGATGTGAGATTGTTAATTAATGGTTTATCTAAGGTGGCAACTTAAACACACATCTGGGTGGATTGAGGCACCTGGGTATTCCAGGACTTGCTTGTTTTCTTTTCGACCGCCACCCAGGCTCAAAGGGATCATGAGACTATTCATACTAGAAACTTCCGTGTGCAGCCACAAGCTATTATGGGCTCTAGCATAGTTGACTAAGTTGTGCGAACTCTTAAAGTGGTAGACTAGAAGATGTAGGGGATGTAGGTGGTACGGTCTACCCAATCGTAAGGTGCTAGCGCTTTTGAAAGACTATGTCTCGGTCATCCGTCTTCTCAAACACCATGTAGTGTGAGAAACCAGACGAAGGCGATCGAGCCTTGTGGGGAAAAGTGCGCAAACCTCTGCAGAGTGTAATAAACTAATCATGGTTAGCCGTGTCCCCGGTTATGGACATCTTGAGTATCTAGTACCTGGATTTTCATGTGAATCTCAACAGGTTACCCTAAATTAATTTTGTTGGGTTATGTTTAATGATGATGCTTAACTGGGATTGAGAATGCTATCAACCATTCTCAATGTTTAACAACCACCATGATAGTAATTAAATTTTATTCCTTTGAAGTAGGGAAAAGTTGGCTTTATGCAAAACTGTAACCATAGAGCTTTCCACCAGCCAAATATGCATATAGTATAGCTGTTACATTCCATTACTCTCTATGTGTTACCTTGCCAGCATATTCCATGTGCTGACCCGTTTTCGGGCTGCAACATTAATGTTGCAGACTTTTCAGACCACGATTAAGGAGTTTTTAGGTCGTGGTTCTATACTCAGTGATGCCGTTGGAGTTGATGGACTCACTTATCTTCCAAGCCTTCCGTTGTTATCGTTATTAGATGGCCTTAAGCCATATTTATTGTAATAAGTTCTCTTTTGAGACACTCGATGTAATAAGTGTGTGATTGCTACTCTGCTATAAATCCTCCGAGTAATGTGTGGTGTCAGCATTACTGATCCAGGGATGACACCGGAGCACAGAGATCAGACTATTTGAGGTCTGGTCGCTACAACATCACAGTGAAACTTTTGTTCTCATTCAATCATCATAGAAATGACAACATTCTTGATATAACATTCATTTATCATTGAAATCACAACATTAGGACCTCGACAGATAACTTAGTTGGCATTCTACTTTTTTCTTTAAGCCTTGCACCGAAGGATATGAGATGTATTTCCACCATCCTTCTCTCATTTAGTTTATTTGCATAGCGGCTTCAATTTTTTCCTGCTTCCTTATTGGTCCTTTTTTAAAATGTTATTTGTTCCCTTTTCATTGCTTTTAATACCTTGATTATTTCTGGAGAAACTCTTAGTCAAGTCGATATTGATGAATCTAGAACTGAATGGTCATTCTACTATATTTCTTGTGTAGTGTTTGTAGAATCGAGGGCAATGGACTAGGGAGTGTGAATAATCATATAAATAACTTCTACTTCATTTACCCAACCAATGTTATTTTATGCAACTAGCATGTGTTTTTAATGTCAATTTATCCTATTTTATAGTATATAGGCTGGGACATACTATTTGAGCAACCACAAGTTGAGACTAAGAGCCCAAAGTATAGACCATTGCAACACATTCTACTGACTCAAACCACTCTTGTTCGCCACCTTGATACCACACATCACTACAAACAGAACATATACACTTGTTCTCGTTGACTCTACTCTCTTAACCGATATACTCTAGTACATTGCGAACACTCCTTTATCCCCCTCTCCATGTGAACTACTCAATAACCCAAAATATCAAATAACCTACCAAGGGTATGCATATGTTCTTTGAATAGATTATCTCACTTATTCGGGAGTTAGTCACTTAGAACATCATCTTCAACTATAGCTAGACCATTCGGTATTGTATATTTTAATTTCCTTTTTCTTTACGTCTTTGCAAGCCATCACCTTACCCCTGTCGGCATCCTGGGAACAGGGGTACCCAGACTCGCCTGCCTACGGCCCACAGCATGGCTCCATCAACGGCCTGGTATAGCCCAGCTTCAGCAACAACAATCCAAGACCCTCGCGAGGCGGACGACACCAAGACCTCCCTGGGGGTCGGCCTCACCAGGCTGGCTCCCGAGGAGTGGAGATATCAAGGCAAGGTACACCTCGCGAGGTTCACATGACATGAGCCATGACGACCAAGGCCAGGCAAACGCCAGCGGGCGCAGTGTACCAGTTTCCCCTTTGGTGCCAAGGAGGCAAGTGCAGGCGCGGAGTCCCGAGGAATTAAGCAAAGGTTTCCATATGGGTGCAACAAGACCAAGACCACCAGGACGGCAGGACGAAGGTCATCGCGGAGCCCACCGCAGCGTCACCACCAGAGCCTTTTGCAGGCGAAGACTACTTTTTCCAGGATAGCTTGTACTAGTTGTCCCCTTCAAAATTGGTCGTTGTGGGATCCCTTCCCGCCTTACATTTGGGAAGAGGACGAAGGCCACTATAAATAGGACTAGCCACCACCATAGAGGGGAGATCACCCTCTCATCCACCAGCTCATCAAGCTCAAGAACACCTCACCTCCTAAGGCAGTTCAACCACTGTACTAGTTCATCCTTAGCCCCTCGAGGCAATCCACCACAAAGCTGGAGTAGGGTATTACACTGCAAGGTGGCCTGGACCAGGATAAACTGCTGTGTCCCTTGTCTCCTGGGTTCGTCGAGTTATGCCGTGGAATCATCGAGCAGACAGACCGGGAGGGGACAATTCTTCGCACGCACCCTAGTGTGCGAACCTCTCAAGGGTCTGCGGAACCCCGAATCCGACATTTGGCGCGCTAGGTAGTGGGTGCGTCGGAGCTTCTCTCTATCCAGTCGATGGCCGATGATCTAAGGGCCCATGCCGAGCACTGGGCCGCGCCATCCGGTTGGCACCATCTGCCCAGGAAGACCTCCACTCCGCGCTCCAGGCGGCCCGCACACCGCCCAACACTGCCGGACGTGGACGGCGCGGGCCAGCGCCGTCCGCCCTCGCACCACGGCGTACACACGCTGCCGCACGATCTTCAGGCTATGCCGCGGCGATGGCACCGCACACTCGACGGGAGCAGGCAAACATGTGGGCTACGATCATCGTGGCGTGAGAGCTACTACGCTGCAGGTTGGCGGAGGGCGGCCGCGATACCCTACTAGAGCGAGTCGCCGAACTACTCGACGCCGCCTGCAGGGGTGCGGCACCCTTCTACTCTCTATCCACGCATCAGGCAGTGGCAGAAGTGCGCACCGGGCCTCGACGCACCCGTGCACCCCCGGAGCACCCGAGGGATTCGACAACAACAATGCGGCCCTCGGTGCTGTTCGTCCTTCCGCGACCGCACCTCCTGCGACCGGGGCAAGCTCTGGAGGCCCCTTGCGGGGCCGCGCTGGGACGTCACCCGCGGCCACCAGGGCCAGGCGCAGGTCCTGGTGGCCCAGGGTAAGGATGGCAATGGATAGGGTATGGGCAGGGTAGAGCAATACCATACCCATACCCGTATAGTCAGTGGGTACAAAATTCTACCCATACCCGTACCCATGGGTATGAAACTTTACCCGTACCCATACCCGACTGGTACCTGTACCCATTGGGTACCCGGCGGGTAGAACAAATAGTACACAAGTTGTTCACAATTTTACGCTCATTAATTGCATATTTGACAAAAAAATCAATTATCTCAGCTCAATAATAGATAGATGAGTAATTTACCAATATCAAAATTTAGAAATCACAACATACTCTTAAGTCAATAGGAGTAGACGAGTCACATGATAAATTAATGATTAATTGACAACAACTTAACATTAGTTCACAAACGGGCAGGGTATGGGTATACTCGTGGGTACAAGACTATACCCGTACCCTACCCATGACTTAATGGGTAGGATATGGGTACTACCCATGGGTATAAAAGTGTGCCCATACCCTGCCCATGCGAGTACGGTACCCGCAGGTACCCGTACCCATGGGTAAAATTTCCATCCTTAGCCTAGGGTGTGGGGCACCCAGGCGAAGGCTCTGGCGCAGCAGCTCCAAATGCCTACGTGTCCCGCATGATGGACCTGGAGTACACGCTTGAGGAAGACCCCGACTTGTTCCCTGAGCCAAGTTGGGAAGAGGGTACGCTGGAGGCCGGGGCTTTCCACGAGCCACCCAGAAGCTTCACCGAACCCTTCGACGACAACAACCATAGGGTACGACCGATACCCCAGGGGAATGCTTACGCTAACCATGGACCGCAGGTGAACCAGGCCACGGCAGCAGCCGGAAACCCCAGGGCGGTGTCTCCTTCCCCGGCAGGACCAGCGCACTGGGGGATGCCTGGGTGGGGCCTGGAGGCAGGGCCTCCCGCACGCCGCGTGGAGCAAGGCATCGCATGGAGGTATGTCCTCTACCGGGGGAGGCGCTGGCGAGTCCTCCCCCCGGCAGAGGGCCCGTGGTTGCCGAGGGCACCGCCAGCGTCTCCCTTGCCCCTTGGTCTTGTCCTGGTTTCCAGACGCCCCAACGATGGTCGGGGGAGGCGCAGGGCGGGGCCCTCGTCAGACGATATGAAGTAAGGCTCAAACCTGTGAAGGTCTCCGCTCGTGACATTCTCACGTAATAATGAGTGGGGCTGTACACGCCCCGGAGTATCCGGAGTGCCGCCCCTCGGCCCCGGGGCTCCCGCCCACGTCCAAGTGGAAGCACCATGCTCCGCGCTGGCCGTCGACATTGTCCCTCAATGACTATGCTGACATCCAGTGAAAGCACTTAGTTTCGCGCTGGTGAGAAGACAAGAAGACTAGCTAGGTGTCAGACGCGGCTATTTGCTTTCGCCCCTTTCCCAATAACTCAATTCACCGCTTTTTGGACTGAGATTTGAAGTTCTTTTGTGTTATCTTCAAACGGAGGGAGTTTTCTCTGGTTTGTGCCAACTTCTTGTGTTCTGGTTGCACAATTTATTTTGAAGGCTCACGCCTTAGGCCCCTCCCTTGAGAGTGCCCCGCAAGTGGGGGGGGGGGGCTAGTCGGCAGACAACGCCAAGCATGTACAAACAACCCGGATAGGACCCCTTGGGGCCGAGAATGCACGTGCCGCAAGATTTCCGCGTGCGCATCCTGCCGTGGTCCGACATACGCTCCTCGTGAGGCCCTCTCGGACGGATCTGTCGGCTTCTCAGGAGGCCTAGAGCCTCGCGAGCCCCTAAGGGCTCGCCTCAAGAGGAAGGTCCAACCAGGACGCCAAGGCGCGCCCAAGACCTGCGGAGATAAGGTAAGGCGCGACAACTACCGAGCTCGGGAGCCCCGCGGGCTCGTGATGGTGCATTGATACGTCTCCAACTTATCTATAATTTTTTATTGTTCCATGCTATTATATTATCTATTTTGGATGTTTAATGGGCTTTAATACGCTCTTTTATATTATTTTTGGGACTAACCTATTAACCGGAGGCCCAATGCTAGTTTTTGTTTTTTGCCTATTTTAGTGTTTCGCAGAAAAAGAATATCAAACGGAATCCAAACGGAACGAAACCTTCGTGAGGATCTTTCTTGGAACAATCGCAAATCAGGAGACTTGGAGTGGAAGTCTGGAACTCCGCGAAGCTTCCACGAGGGAGGAGGGTGCGCCCAGGGGGGTTAGGCGCGCCCCCACCCTCGTGGGCCCCACAGAGCTCCATCGACGTACTTCTTTCGCCTATATATGCTCTTATACCCTAAAAACACCAGGGAGAGCCACGGAATCGTATTTCCACCACCGCAACCTTCTGTACCCGTGAGATCCCATCTGGGGCCTTTTCCGGCGATCTGCCGGAGGACTATTCGATCACGGAGGGCTTCTACATCAACACCATAGCTTCTCCGATGATGTGTGAGTAGTTTACCACAGACCTTTGGTCCAAAGTTATTAGCTAGATGGTTGCTTCTCTCTCTTTGGTTCTCAATACAAAGTTCTCCTCGATGTTCTTGGAGATCTATTCGATGTAATACTTTTTTGCGGTGTGTTTGCCGAGATCCGATGAATTGTGGATTTATGATCAAGTTTATCTATGAACAATATATGGTTCTTCTCTGAATTCTTATATGCATGATTTGATATCTTTCCAAGTCTCTTAGAATTATCGGTTTAGTTTGGCCTACTAGATGGATCTTTCTTGCAATGGGAGAAGTGCTTAGCTTTGGGTTCAATCTTGCGGTGTCCTTTCCCAGTGATAGTACGGGCAACAAGGCACGTATTGTATTGTTTCCATCGAGGATAAAAATATGGGGTTTATATCATATTGCTTGAGTTTATCCCTCTACATCATGTCATCTTGCTTAAAGCGTTACTCTGTTCTTATGAACCTAATACTCTAGATGCATGCTGGATATCGGTCGATGTGTGGAGTAATAGTAGTAGATGCAGAATTGTTTCGGTCTACTTAACACGGACGTGATGCCTATGTTCATAATAATTGCATAGATATTCTCATAATTATGCGCTCTTCTATCAATTGCTCGGCAGTAATTTGTTCACCCACCGTAATACTTCTTATCATGAGAGAAGCCACTAGTGAAACCTATGGCCCCCGAGTCTCTTTCTTATCATATTGCATCTCTTTTTATTAGCATCGCATCTCGTTTATTATTTTGCAATTTTTACTTTCCAATCTATACAATAAAAATACCGAATATATTTATTTTATTATCTTTACCAGATCTCACTTTTGCATGTGACCGTGAAGGATTGACAACCCCTTTATCGCGTTGGTTGCGAGGTTCTTGATTGTTTGTGCAGGTACTAGGTGACTTGCGTGTTATCTCCTACTGGATTGATACCTTGGTTCTCAAAAATTGAGGGAAATACTTACTCTACTTTGCTACATCACCCTTTCCTCTTCAAGGGAAAACTAACGCATGCTCAAGAGGTAGCAAGAAGGATTTCTAGCGCCGTTGCCGGGGAGATCTATGCTCAAGTCAAGACATACCAAGTACCCATCATAAACTCTTCTCCCTCGCATTACACTATTTGCCATTCGCCTCTCGTTTTCCTCTCCCCCACTTCACCTTTGCCGTTTTATTAGCCCCTTTTCCGTTCGCCTTCTTTCGCTTGCCTCTTGTGTGCTTGTTTGCCCTGATGGCCTTGCCTACAAGCGTTGATCCTCACCTTAGAAGGTTGGAATAAATTGAGAACAACGTTAGAACCTTTATGTCTTTGAAATTTGAGCATAATGATTTCTTTAGAAACGAGCTTAAACACAATTTTTTTTTTATGTAGTACATGAATAAAGAGCTCGAAGATATGTCTAAAGAATTTTATGGTTTGAAATCACAGCTTACTCATCTTGAAAATTTAGTGGGCCAAATTTCGGATAAGCAAGCCACCTTAGTTAATAAGATGGCCGCTAAACTGAAGGATCTACATGATAATAATGATGAAGATTTAAAAGTGATTGATGTGTCTCCTATTAAATCTTTGTTTTCCAATATGAATCTTGATAAAGACGGGACTGGAGATGAGTCAACTTTAGTTAAAAGGCGTCCCAATGATTTGAAGTTTTTAGATCTTGATGCTAAAATTAATAAAAGTGGGATTGCAGAGGTCAAAACTTTACATAGCAATGAACCCACTATTTTGGATTTCAAGGAATTTAATTATGATAATTGCTCTTTGATATATTGCATTTCCTTGTTGCAATCCGTGTTAAATTCTCCTCATGTTTATGATCAATATAAAGCTTTTACTAAACATATCGTTGATGCTTTGATACAATCTTATGAAGAAAAGCTTGAACTAGAAGTTTCTATTCCTAGAAAACTTTATGATAAGTGGGAACCTACTATTAAAATTAATATTAAAGATTATGAATGCTATGCTTTGTGTGATTTGGGTGCTAGTGTTTACATGATTCCAAAAACTTTGTGTGATGTGTTAGGTTTCCGTGAATTTGATGATTGTTCTTTAAATTTGCACCTTGTGGATTCCACCATTAAGAAACCTATGAGAAGGATTAACAATGTTCTTATTGTTGCAAATAGGAGTTATGTCCCCGTAGATTTCATTGTTCTTGATATAGATTGCAATCCTACATGTCCTATTATTCTTGGTAGACCTTTCCTTAGAACGATTGGTGCAATTATTGACATGAAAGAATGAAATATTAGATTCCAATTTCCATTAAGGAAAGGCATGGAACACTTTCCTAGGGAGAAAATTAAATTTCCTTATGAATCAATTATGAGAGCCACTTATGGATTGCATACAAAAGATGACAATACCTAGATCTATTCTTGCTTTTATGCCTAGCTAGGGGTGTTAAACGATAGCGCTTGTTTGGAGGCAACCCAATTTTATTTTTGTTCTTTACTTTTTGTTCCTGTTTAGTAATAAATAATTTATCTAGCCTCTGTTATGATTGTGTTTTTTATGTTTTAATTAGTGTTTGTGCCAAGTAAAGCCTTTAGGATCTTCTTGGGTGATTGTTGTTTGATCTTGCTGATAAAAACAGAAAGTATGCGCTCATGAAAATAATTTTCATTTTTTACCAGAGAGCGATAAAATACTAGTTCTAACTGCAGTAGATCAATATACAAATTATTTAGGTCGTCCTAATTTTTCAGAACTTTTGGAGTTACAAAAGTATTCGAAACCTCCAAATTGCTACAGACTGTTCTGTTTTGACAGATTCTATTTTTTGTGTGTCGGCTTATTTTGATGAATCTATGGCTAGTCTCGGGAGGTATGAACCATGGAGAAGTTGGAATATAGTAGGTTTAACACCAATATAAATAAAGAATGAGTTAATTACAGTACATTAAAGTGGTGGTTTTCTTTCTTATACTAACGGAGCTCGTGAGATTTTCTGTTGAGTTTTGTGTTGTGAAGTTTTCAAGTTTTTGGGTAAAGATTTGATGGATTTTGGAACAAGGAGTGGCAAGAGCCTAAGCTTGGGTATGCCCAAGGCACCCCAAGGTAAAATTGAAGGACAACCAAAAGCCTAAGCTTGGGGATTCCCCGCAAGGCATCCCCTCTTTCGTCTTCGTCTATCGGTAACTTTACTTGAGGCTATATTTTTATTCACCACATGATATGTGTTTTGCTTGGAGCGTCTTGTATGATTTGAGTATTTTCTTTTTAGTTTACCACAATCATCCTTGCTGCACACACCTTTTGAGAGAGATACACATGAATCGGAATTTATTAGAATACTCTATGTGCTTTGATAACCCACAAGTATAGGGGATCGCAACAGTTTTCGATAAGTAAGAGTGTCGAACCCAATGAGGAGCTAAAGGTAGAACAAATATTCCCTCAAGTTCTATCGACCATCGATACAACTCTACGCACGCTTGATGTTCGCTTTACCTAGAACAAGTATGAAACTAGAAGTACTTTGTAGGTGTTGTTGGATAGGTTTGCAAGAAAGTAAAGATTACATAAATAAAAAGTTGGGGCTGTTTAGATAAAGAAACAATAAAGTAAATATAGAGTGTGGAAAAGTGGTGGTAGGAGTTGCGAATGCCCCTAAGCAATTGACTACTTTACTAGGCCTATAGCAAGTATTATGTGGGATAGGCCACTGCTAGCATGTCATCCCTGACTTGGAATTCTATGCACTTATGATTGGAACTATTAGCAAGCATCCGCAACTACTAAAGTTCATTAAGGTAAAACCCAACCATAGAATTAAGATATATTGGTCCCCCTTCAATCCCGTATGCATCAATTTCTATGCTAGGTTGAAGCTTCTGTCACTCTTGCCCTCCAATACATAGTCCTATCAACATACAACTAACCCTATGGTGTGATCCACGCGCGCGCTCATATGATGGGCACCAAAGGACAGCAACATAACCACAAGCAAATTAAATCAATCATAGCAATTCATCAACCACCAATAGGACAACGAAAATCTACTCAGACATCATAAGATGGCAACACATCATTGGATAATAATATGAAGCATAAAGCACCATGTTCAAGTAGAGGGTACAGCGGGTTGCGGGAGAGTGGACCACTGTAGATAGAAGGGGGAAGGTGATGGAGATGTTGGTGAAGATGGCGGAGGTATTGGTGTAGATCGCGGTGATGATGATGATGGCCACGGCAGCGTTCCGGCGCCACCGGAAGAGAAGGGGAGAGGGGGGCCCTTCGTCTTCTTCTTCCTTGACCTCCTCCCTAGATGGGAGAAAGGTTTCCCCTCTGGTCCTTGGCCTCCATGCAAGGGAGGGGCGACAGCCCCTCTGAGATTGGTTCTGTCTCTCTTTCTCTCTCTGTTTATGCGTTCTCTTCTTCTGCCCTTTCACCGTTTCGTATATATATGGAGATTCGTAACTCCTATTGGACCGAAACCTTCGTCGTGATTTTTTGCCAAAAATTAGCTTTCTTGCAGCCGAAGAAGGGCATCAACCGCCTTACTGGTGGCCCACGAGGGTCAGGGGCGCGCCCAGGGGGGCAGGCACGCCCCCTGCCTCGTGGCTACCTTGGGCACCGTCTCGTGTGGATTTTTCTTCCGGAATTTTCCAAATATTCCAAAAATAAGCTCCATCCGTTTTTATCCCATTTGGATTCCGTTTGATATTGATATTCTGCGGAACATAAAACATGCAACAAACAAGAACTGGCACTGGGCACTGGATCAATATGTTAGTCCCAAAAATATTATAAAAAGTTGCCAAAAGTATATGAAAGTTGTATAATATTGGCATGTAACAATCAAAAATTATAGATACGATGGAGACGTATCAGCAACCCCAAGCTTAATTCATGCTCGTCCTCGAGTAGGTAAATGATAAAAAAAAGATAATTTTTGATGTGGAATGCTACCTAGCATAATCTTGATCACATATCTAATCATGGCATGAATATTAAGACATGAGTGATTCAAATCAATAGTCTATCATTTGACATAAAAACAATAATACTTCAAGCCCACTAATAAAGCAATCATGTCTTTTCAAAATAACAAGGCCAAAGAAAGTTATCCCTACAAAATCATATAGTCTGGCTATGCTCCATCTTCACCACACAAAATATTCACATCATGCACAACCCCGATGACAAGCCGAGAAATTAGTTCATACTTTTTAACGCGCTTCAGCATTTTCAACCCTCATGCAATACATGAGTGTGAGCCATGGATATAGCACTATAGGTGGAATAGAATGGTGGTTGTGAAGAAGACAAAAGGAGAAGATAGTCTCACATCAACTAGGTGTATCAATGGGCTATGGAGATGCACATCAATAGATATTAATGTGAGTGAGTAGGGATTGCCATGCAACAGATTCACTAAGAGCTATAAGTGTATGAAAGCTCAAACTAAAACTAAGTGGGTGTGCATCCAATTTACTTGCTCATGAAGACCTCGGGCATTTGAGGAAGCCCATCATTGGAATATACAAGCCAAGTTCTATAATGAAAACTCCCACTAGTATATGAAAGTGATAACTCAAGAGACTCTCTATATGAAGAACATGGTGCTACTCCGAAGCACAAGTGTGGTAAAAGGATAGTAACATTGCCCCTTCTCTCTTTTTCTCTCATTTTTTTGTTCTTTTTTGTTTTTTTGGTGGGCTTCTTTGGCTTTTTTTTATTTGGTATTCTTTGGCCTATTTTATTTATTTTTAAAGTCCGGAGTCTCATCCTGACTTGTGGTGGAATCATAGTCTCCATCATCCTTTCCTCACTGGTGCTATGCTCTAATAATGATGATCATCACAGTTTTATTTACTTACAACTCGATATTACAACTCGATACTAGAAAAAAGATATGACTCTATATAAATGCCTCCGGTGGTGTACCGGGATGTGCAATGATCTAGCGTAGCCTTGACATCAAAAAACGGACAAGCCATGAAAACATCATGCTAGCTATCTTACGATCATGCAAAGAATATGACAATGAATGCTCAAGTCATGTATATGATGATGATGGAAGTTGCATGGCAATATATCTCGGAATGGCTATGGAAATGCCATGATAGGTAGGCATGGTCGCTGTTTTGAGGAAGTTATACGGTGGATTTATGGTACCGGCGAAAGTTGCGCGGTACTAGAGAGGCTCGCAATGGTGGAAGGGTGAGAGTGCGTATAATCCATGGACTCAACATTAGTCATAAAGAACTCACATACTTATTGCAAAAGTTTATTAGCCCTTGAAGCAAAGTACTACTACGCATGCCCCTAGGGGGATAGATTGGTAGGAAAAGACCATCACTCGTCCCCGACCACCACTCATAAGGAATACAATCAATAAATACCTCATGCTCCGACTTCGTTACATAGCAGTTCGCCATACGTGCATGCTACGGGAATCAGAAACCTCAACACAAGTATTTCTACTAATCCACAACTACCCACTAGCATGACTCTAATATCACCATCTTTATATCGCAAAACTATTGCATGGAATCAAACATATCATATTCAGTGATCTACAAGTTTTATGTAGGATTTTATGACTAACCATGTGAGTGACCAATTCCTGTCATCTCTCTAAATAGATATGAGTGAAGCAAGAAAGTTTAATTCTTTCTACAAAAGATATGCCCACGCTCTAACAAATATAAGTGAAGCATAGAGCATTCTACAAATGGCGGTTTTCTATGTGAAGAAAAACAAGCAATCCAAACTTCAAATGATATAAGTGAAGCACATGAAGCATTCTATAAAGCCATACTCAAAATATATAAGTGAAGTGCATAGAGCATTCTATAAATCAACCAAGGACTATCTCATACAAGCATGGTGCATAAAAGAAATATGAAAACTAAGTGCAAAAGACGCTCCAAGATTACACATATCGCATGAACGAAACGAATCCGAAAACATACCGATACTTGTTGAAGAAAGAGGGGATGCCTTCCGGGGCATCCCCAAGCTTAGAAGCTTGAGTCTCCTTGAATATTTACTTGGGGTGCCTCCGTCATCCCCAATCTTGAGCTCTTGCGTCTGCTCCTTCTTCTCACATCGAGACCTTCTCGATCATCGAACACTTCATCCACACAAAACTTCAACAGAAAACTCAGTATGATCCGTTAGTATAATAAAGCAAATCACTACTCTAAGTACTGTTGCAAACCAATTCATATTTTGTTTTTGCATTGTGTCTACTGTAGCATAGCTTTTCCATGGCTTAATCCACTGATACAAATCGATAGTTTCATCAAAACAAGTAAACTATGCATCAAAAACAGAATCTGTCTAAAACAGAACAGTCTGTAATAATCTGAACATTCACCATACTTATGGTACTTGAAAAATTCTACCAAAATTAGTAAAAATAAAAAATTTGTATATAAAGACAGTGCAAAAAGAATCAGAACCATTTGACGTTCCAGCTAAACATGTAAAATCGCGACTACAGCCAAAGTTTCTGTCCTGCACCGTAGAAAGAATCAAGCATATGTAAACATCCTAAAGGCAAACCTTGGCACATTATTTTTATAATACAATGGAATTGCACAAGGGGATAATTATTTTTATTGAAAAGTTTCTGTAATCAAGATTCACAAAGTTTCTGTGAGCATGAGCAAAGTTCAAGGAGCTCTCCCACTTCAACAATGCTTGTCTTTCTCACTTTCACTTTCCTTTTTAAAAAAGTTTTGGGTTCCCCTCTTTATTTTTTTTGTTTTTAAACTATATTAAAGCACTCAACAGAAATAAATTACTCTCTAAAACATCCGGGTTGTCTCCCTGGCAGCGCTTTCTTTAAAGCCATTAAGCTAGGCATATAGTGCTCAAGTAATGGATCCACCCGGATCCCAAGGTACATCGAAGCCAATTTTAATTTAACAATGATTTGTAATTTAGTAGTGAGCACAAAGTAACATATATCATATAACAACGAAGTATAACTCTCTTCCTATGCATCGACATGTCATAAAAGAACAATTCATGCACACATAGTAAAGGCCAATGCATAGCATAAGCAGTTTCTTGCAATTTTATCATATTGGAAACATAGAGAGGTCGAGATATAGTTCCTCTCTCATAATAATTGCAAGTAGGAGCAGAAAGCACATGCATATTATATTCATCAAAATCATCATGTGCAACGGTAAAAGGAAACCCATCAATATAATCCTTAATAAGGGCAAACTTCTCCGGTATAGTGTAGTCGGGAGAATTCAAAAAGATAATAGGACTATCATGTGTGGGTGCAATAGCAACAATTTCATGTTTAACATAAGGAACTATAGCAAGTTCATCTCCATAAGCATAATTCATATTGGCATCTTGGCCACAAACATAGCAAGCATCATCAAAAAGGGATATTTCAAAAGAATCAACGGGATCATAACAATCATCATAGCAATCATCCTTCGGTAAGCACGAAGGAAAATTAAACAATGTATGAGTTGAAGAGTTACTCTCATTAGAAGGTGGGCATGGGTAGCTAATACGCTCTTCCTCCTTTTGTTCTTCGCTCTCCTCCTCATCTTTTTCATCCAATGAGCTCACAGTTTCATCAATTTCTTGTTCCATAGACTCCTGCAAAATATTAGTCTCTTCTTGGACAACGGGGTAGTCCTCAATATATGGTTCAACATAGGCATTAGAAGCATAATTATCATAGCAATATTTAAGTATGGCAAAATTTTCAGATTTTAAAGAGTAGCATCATACGTTTCAATCAAAGAAGCAATTTCATAAGCACCCTTAAAAGAAACAAATTCTTCAATTTGTTGAACATCATAGTAACTATAAACACCCTTAACATATGAAGATACGCTTCCATTATCACTAAACTCACGTTGATAGGGAAGGTGTTTCTTAGGGTTTTCAGACCAACAAGTAATATCATATATTTCGCATAAATTCCAAGCATAGCATTGCAAACGATGAATTTGACCCAGTAAAATTTTCCCTTTTTCAGATATTCGGTGTCGCACATGACAAGCATGCTCATCTAAAGATTTGCTCTCAACTAAGCTAGTTGGGGTTTCAGCACGAGCACAAAGGGATCGAAGATGATCCAAGTAATAAGC
The DNA here is from genome assembly GCF_056163025.1 of Triticum urartu. Lineage (NCBI taxonomy): Eukaryota > Viridiplantae > Streptophyta > Magnoliopsida > Poales > Poaceae > Triticum > Triticum urartu. Next base: position 392,396,855 of record NC_141878.1, on the reverse strand, counting down.
TTCAACAGTGTGATAGATTTTGAGTGGTTCTTCAACCATTGGTTTAGTAGGTACAACTAATTGTTTTGGTATTTTGCGTTTCCTACCCATAACTAAAGATGGAAAAAAACTAAGAACAGCAAATAAAAATTACTTAGTGCTACCTCTTTTAGCATTGCGTTGGTTTTCCCCGAAGAGGAACGGATGATGCAGCAAAGTAGCGTAAGTATTTCCCTCAGTTTTTGAGAACCAAGGTATCAATCCAGTAGGAGGCTACGCGCGAGTCCCTCGTACCTGCACAAAACAAATAAATCCTCGCAACCAACGCAAATAGGGGTTGTCAATCCTATAGGGCCACTTACGAGAGTGAGATCTGATAGATATGATATGATAATATTTTTGGTATTTTTATGATAAAGATGCAAAGTAAAATAAAGGCAAAGTAAATAGCAAAGTAAATAACTAAGTAGTAGGAGATTAATATGATGAAGATAGAGCCGGGGGCCTAGGTTTCACTAGTGGCTTCTCTCGAGAGCATAAGTATTCTACGGTGGGTGAACAAATTACTGTTGAGCAATTGACAGAATTGAGCACAGTTATGAGAATATCTAGGTAAGATCATGTATATAGGCATCACGTCCGAGACAAGTAGAGCGACTCCTGCCTGCATCTACTACTATTACTGCACTCATCGACCGCTATCCAGCATGCATCTAGAGTATTAAGTTAAAAAAACAGAGTAACGCCTTAAGCAAGATGACATGATGTAGAGGGATAGACTCATGCAATATGAAGAAAAACCCATCTTGTTATCCTCGATGGCAACAATACAATACCTGCCTTGCTTCCCTTACTGTCACCGGGAAAGGTCACCACAAGATTGAACCCAAAGCTAAGCACTTCTCCCATTGCAAGAAAGATCAATCTAGTAGGCCAAACCAAACTGATAATTCAAAGAGACTTGCAAAGATAACCAATCATACATAAAAGAATTCAGAGAAGATTCAAATATTATTCATAGATAGACTTGATCATAAACCCACAATTCATCGGTCTCAACAAACAAACCGTAAAAAGAAGATTACATCGAATAGATCTCCACAAGAGAGAGGGAGAACATTGTATTGAGATCCAAAAAGAGAGAAGAAGCCATCTAGCTACTAACTATGGACCCGTAGGTCTTAAGTAAACTACTCACACTTCATCGGAGAGGCTATGGTGTTGATGTAGAAGCCCTCCGTGATTGATGGCGCCTCCGCCGGAGCTCCGGAACAGGCCCCAAGATGGTATCTCGTGGATACAGAAAGTTACGACGGTGGAATTAGGGTTTTGGCTCCTGCTCTGATCGTTTGGGGGTACGTGGATATATATAGGAGGAAGAAGTATGTCGTTGGAGCAACAGGGGGGCCACGAGGGTGGAGGGCGCGCCTAGGGGTCAGGCGCACCCCGTACCTCGTGGCCTCCTGTTAGTTGGCTTGACATAGGGTCCAAGTCTCCTGAGTTGTATTCGGTGAGAATATCACGTTCCCGAAGGTTTCATTCCGTTTGGACTCCATTTGATATTCCTTTTCTTTGAAACCCTAAAACAGGCAAAAAACAACAATTCTGGGCTGGGCCTCCGGTTAATAGGTTAGTCCCAAAAATAATATAAAAGTGGATAATAAAGCCCAATAATGTCCAAAACAGTAGATAATATAGCATGGAGCAATCAAAAATTATAGATACGTTGGAGACGTATCACTTAGTGATAAAGCAAACAAGCACACACGAGAATATTCACCCCATGCTATTGCTCCCCGGAAATGGTGCCAGAAAAAGGTCTTGATAACCCACAAGTATAGGGGATCGCAACAGTTTTCGATAAGTAAGAGTGTTTAACCCAACGAGGAGCTAAAGGTAGAACAAATATCCCCTCAAGTTCTATAGACCACCGATACAACTCTACGCACGCTTGATGTTCGCTTTTCCTAGAACAAGTATGAAACTAGAAGTACTTTATAGGTGTTGTTGGATAGGTTTGCAAGAAAATAAAATATTACGTAAATAAAAAGTAGGGGCTGTTTAGATAAAGAAACAATAAAGTAAATATAGCTAGTGTGTAAAAGTGGTGGTAGGAGTTGCGAAATTGCCCCTAAGCAATTGACTACTTTACTAGACCGATAGCAAGTATTATGTGGGAGAGGCCACTGCTAGCATGTCATCCCTGACTTGGAATTCTATGCACTTATGATTGGAACTATTAGCAAGCATCCGCAACTACGAACGTTCATTAAGGTAAAACCCAACCATAGCATTAAGATATATTGGTACCCCTTCAATCCCGTATGCATCAATTTCTATGCTAGGTTGAAGCTTCTGTCACTCTTGCCCTCCAATACATAGTCCTATCAACATACAACTAACCCTATGGTGTGATCCACGCGCGCGCTCATATGATGGGCACCAAAGGACAGCAACATAACCACAAGCAAATTAAATCAATCATAGCAATTCATCAACCACCGATAGAACAACGAAAATCTACTCAGACATCATAAGATGGCAACACACCATTGGATAATAATATGAAGCATAAAGCACCATGTTCAAGTAGAGGGTACACCGGGTTGTGGGAGAGTGGACCGCTGTAGATAGAGGGGGGAAGGTGATGGAGATGGTGGAGGTGTTGGTGTAGATCGCGGTGATGATGATGGCCACGACAGCGTTCTGGTGCCACCGGAAGAGAAGGGGAGATGGGGCCCTTTGTCTTCTTCTTCCTTCAACTCCTCCCTAGATGGGAGAAGGGTTTCCCCTCTGGTCCTTGGCCTCCATGGCATGGGAGGGGCGAGATCCCCTCTGAGATTGGATCTGTCTCTCTGTCTCTCTCTGTTTCTGCGTTCTCTTCTTCTGCCCTTTCACTGTTTCGTATATATATGGAGATCTGTAACTACGATTGGACCGAAACCTTCGCCGTGATTATTTTTACCAAAAATTAGCTTTCTTGCGGCCGAAGAAGGGCATCAACCGCCTTACGGGTGGCCAACGAGGGTCAGGGACGCGCCCCCTGCCTCATGGCCACCTCGGGCACCGTCTCGCGTGGATTTTTCTTCCGGAATTTTCCAAATATTCCAAAAATAAGCTCTGTCCGGTTTTATCCCGTTTGGATTCTGTTTGATATTGATATTCTGCGAAACATAAAACATGCAACAAACAGGAACTGACACTAGGCACTGGATCAATATGTTAGTCCCAAAAATAGTATAAAAAGTTGCCAAAAGAATATGAAAGTTGTATAATATTGGCATGGAACAATCAAAAATTATATATACGGAGACGTATCAGCATCCCCAAGCTTAATTCCTGCTCGTCCTCGAGTAGGTAAATGATAAAAAAAAGATAATTTTTGATGTGGAATGCTACCTAGCATAATCTTGATCACATATCTAATCATGGCATGAATATTAAGACACGAGTGATTCAAAGCAATAGTCTATCATTTGACATAAAAACAATAATACTTCAAGCCCACTAATAAAGCAATCATGTCTTTTCAAAATAACAAGGCCAAAGAAAGTTATCCCTACAAAATCATATAGTCTGGCTATGCTCCATCTTCACCACACAAAATATTCACATCATGCACAACCCCGATGACAAGCCAAGCAATTGGTTCATACTTTTTAACGCGCTTCAGCATTTTTAACCCTCACGCAATACATGAGCGTGAGCCATTGATATAGCGCTATAGGTGGAATAGAATGGTGGTTGTGGACAAGACGAAAAGGAGAAGATAGTCTCACATCAACTAGGCATATCAACGGGCTATGGAGATGCCCATCAATAGATATTAATGTGAGTGAGTAGGGATTGCCATGCAACGGATGCACTAAGAGCTATAAGCGTATGAAAGCTCAAACTGAAACTAAGTGGGTGTGCATCCAACTTGCTTGCTCATGAAGACCTCGGGCGTTTGAGGAAGCCCATCATCTGAATATACAAGCCAAGTTCTATAATGAAAACTCCCACTAGTATATGAAAGTGATAACTCAAGAGACTCTCTATATGAAGAACATGGTGCTACTCTGAAGCACAAGTGTGGTAAAAGGATAGTAACATTGCCCCTTCTCTCTTTTTCTCTCATTTTTTTGTTCTTTTTTGTTTTTTTGGTTGGCTTCTATGGCCTCTTTTTTATTTGGGCTTCTTTGGCCTCTTTTATTTATTTTTAAAGTCCGGAGTCTTATCCCGACTTGTGGGGGGAATCATAGTCTCCATCATCCTTTCCTCACTGGGGCTATGCTCTAATAATGATGATCATCACACTTTTATTTACTTACAACTCGATACTAGAACAAAGATATGACTCTATATAAATGCCTCCGGCGGTGTACCGGGATGTTCAATGATCTAGCGTAGCAATGACATCAAAAAACGGACAAGCCATGAAAACATCATGCTAGCTATCTTACGATCATGCAAAGCAATATGACAATGAATGCTCAAGTCATGTATATGATGATGATGGAAGTAACATGGCAATATATCTCGGAATGGCTATGGAAATTCCATGATAGGTAGGTATGGTGGCTGTTTTGAGGAAGGTATATGGTGGATTTATGGCACCGGCGAAAGTTGCGCGGTACTAGAGAGGCTAGCAATGGTGGAAGGGTGAGAGTGCGTATAATCCATGGACTCAACATTAGTCATAAAGAACTCACATACTTATTGCAAAAGTTTATTATCCCTTGAAGCAAAGTACTACTACACATGCCCCTAGGGGGGATAGATTGGTAGGAAAAGACCATCGCTCGTCCCCGACCGCCACTCATAAGGAAGACAATCAATAAATACCTCATGCTCCGACTTCGTTACATAACGGTTCACCATACGTGCATGCTACGGGAATCACAAACCTCAACACAAGTATTTCTAATAATCCACAACTACCCACTAGAATGACTCTAATATCACCATCTTTATATCGCAAAACTACTGCAAGGAATCAAACATATCATATTCAGTGATCTACAAGTTTTATGTAGGATTTTATGACTAACCATGTGAATGACCAATTCTTGTCATCTCTCTAAATAGATATAAGTGAAGCAAGAGAGTTTAATTCTTTCTACAAAAGATATGCCCATGCTCTAACAAATATAAGTGAAGCAAAAGAGCATTCTACAAATGGCGGTTTTCTATGTGAAGAAAAACAGGCAATCCAAACTTCAAATGATATAAGTGAAGCACATGAAGCATTCTATAAAGCCATACTCAAAAGATATAAGTGAAGTGCATAGAGCATTATATAAATCAACCAAGTACTATCTCATACCGGCATGGTGCATAAAATAATGATGAAAACTAAATGCAAAAGACGCTCCAAGATTTCACATATCGCATGAACGAAACAAATCCGAAAACATACCGATACTTGTTGAAGAAAGAGGGGATTCCTTCCGGGGCATCCCCAAGCTTAGATGCTTGATTCTCCTTGAATATTTACTTGGGGTGCCTCGGGAATCCCCAAGCTTGAGCTCCTACCTCTCTTCCTTCTTCTCACATCGGGACTTTCTCGATCATCGAACACTTCATACACACAAAACTGTAACAGAAAACTCGGTAAGATCCGTTAGTATAATAAAGCAAATCACTACTCTAAGTACTGTTGCAAACCAATTCATATTTTGTTTTTTTGCATTGTCTCTACTGTAACATAGCTTTTCCATGGCTTAATACACTGATGAAAATCGATAGTTTCATCAAAACAAGTAAACTATGCATCAAAAACAGAATCTGTCTAAAACAGAACAGTCTGTAATAATTTGAACATTCACCATACTTATGTTAGTTGAAAAATTCTATAAAAATTTGGAAAAATTAAAAAATTATATAAATAAAGTGCAAAAAGAATCAGAACCATTTGACGTCCCAGCTCAAAATGTAAAATCGCGCACTACAGCCAAAGTTTCTGTCCTGCACCGTACAAACCATCAAGCAAATGTAAACATCCTAAAGGCAAACCTTGGCACATTATTTTTATAATACAATGGAATTGTACAAGGGTATAATTATTTTTATTGAAAAGTTTCTGTAATCAAGATTCACAAAGTTTCCGTGAGCATGAACAAAGTTCAAGGAGCTCTTCCACTTCAACAATGCTTGTCTTTCTCACTTTCACATTCCTTTTTGAAAAAGTTTTGGGTTCCCCTATTTATTTTTGTTGTTTTTAAACTATATGAAAGCACTCAACAGAAATAAATGAGTCTCTAAAACTTTCGGGTTGTCTCCCTGGCAGCGCTTTCTTTAAAGCCATTAAGCTAGGCATATAGTGCTCAAGTGATGGATCCACCCGGATCCCAAGGTATATCAAAGACAATTTTAATTAAAAATGATTTGTAATTTAGTAGTGAGCACAAAGTAACATATATCATATAACAACGAAGTCTAACTCTCTTCCTATGCATCAGCATGTCATAAAAGAACAATTCATGCACACATAGTAAAGGTCAATGCATAGCATAAGCAGTTTCTTGCAATTTTATCATATTGGAAACATATAGAGGTGGAGATATAGTTCCTCTCTCATAATAATTGCAAGTAGGAGCAGAAAGCACATGCATATTATATTCATCAAAATCATCATGTGGGAATTTAAAAGGCAACCCATCAATATAATCCTTAATAAGGGCAAACTTCTTCGATATAGTGTAGTCGGAAGAATTCAAAAAGATAATAGGACTATCATGTGTGGGTGCAATAGCAACAATTTCATGTTTAACATAAGGAACTATAGCAAGTTCATCTCCATAAGCATAATTCATATTGGCATCTTGGCCACAAGCATAGCAAGCATCATCAAAAAGGGATATTTCAAGAGAATCAACAGGATCATAACAATCATCATAGCAATAAGTATGTGAGTTCTTTATGACTAATGTTGAGTCCATGGATTATACGCACTCTTACCCTTCTACCATTGCTAGCCTCTCATGTGCCGCACAACTTTCGCCGGTACCATAAACCCATCATTTACCTTCCTCAAAACAGCCACCATACCTACCTATTATGGCATTCCATAGCCATTTCGAGATATATTGGCATGCAAATTTCCACCATTCTGTTTATTATGACACGCTTCATCATAGTCATATTGCTTTGCATGATCATGTAGTTGACATCGTATTTGTGGCATGGCCACCTTTCATAATTTTTATACATGTCACTCTTGATTCATTGCACTTCCCGGTACACCGCCGAAGGCATTCACATAGAGTCATATTTTGTTCTAAGTATCGAGTTGTAATTCTTGAGTTGTAAGTAAATAAAAGTGTGATGATCTTCATTATTAGAGCATTGTCCCATGTGAGGAAAGGATGATGGAGACTATGATTCCCCCATAAGTCGAGATGAGACTCCGGACGAAAAATAAATAAATAAATAAATAAATAAATAAATAAAGAGGCCATAAAAAAAGAGAAGGCCAAAACAAAAATATAAATGAGAGAAAAGAGAGAAGGGGAAATGTTACTATCCTTTTACCACACTTGTGCTTCAAAGTAGCACCATGATCTTGATGATAGAGAGTCTCTTATGTTGTCACTTTCATATACTAGTGGGAATTTTACATTATAGAACTTGGCTTGTATATTCCAATGATGGGCTTCCTCAAATTGCACTAGGTCTTCGTGAGCAAGCAAGTTGGATGCACACCCACTTAGTTTCTTTTGTTGAGCTTTCATACACTTATAGCTCTAGTGCATCCGTGGCATGGCAATCCCTACTCACTCACATTGATATCTATTGATGGGCATCTCCATAGTCCATTGATACTCCTAGTTGATGTGAGACTATCTTCCTCCCTTTTGTCTTCTTCACAACCACCATTCTATTCCATCTATAGTGCTATGTCCATGGCTCACGCTCATATATTGCGTAAAAGTTGATTTTTTTGGACAGGATAAGTATGAAACAATTGCTTGGCTTGTCATCGGGGTTGTGCATGATGGGAGCATTTTGTGTGACAGAGATGAAGCATGGCCAAACTATATGATTTTGTAGGGATGAGCTTTCTTTGGCTATGCTATTTTGAGAAGACATAATTGCTTGGTTAGTATGCTTGAAGTATTATTATTTTTATGTCAATACTAAACTTTTGTCTTGAATCTTTTGGATCTGAACATTCATGCCACAATAAGGAAAATTACATTGAAATTATGTTAGGTAGCATTCCACATCAAAAATTCTGTTTTTATCATTTACCTACTCGAGGACGAGCAGGAATTAAGCTCGGGGGTGCTTGATACGTCTCCAACGTATCTATAATTTTTTATTGTTCCATGCTATTATATTATCTGTTTTGGATGTTTAATGGGCTTTAATATGCTCTTTTATATTATTTTTGGGACTAACGTATTAACCGGAGACCCAGTGCCAGTTTCTGTTTTTGCCTATTTTAGTGTTTCACGGAAAAGGAATATCAAACGGAATCCAAACAGAACGAAACCTTCGCGAGGATCTTTCTTGGAACAAACGCAAACCAGGACACTTGGAGTGGAAGTCTGGATCTCCGCGAAGCTTCCACGAGGCAGGAGGTCGCGCCCCCACGGAGCTCCACCGACGTACTTCTTTCGCCTATATATACTCTTATACCCTAAAAACATCAGGAAGAGCCACGAAACTGCTTTTCCACCGCCGCAACCTTCTATACCTGTGAGATCCCATCAAGGGCCTTTTCTGGCGATCTGCCGGAGGGGGATTCGATCACGGAGGGCTTCTACATCAACACCATAGCCTCTCCGATGATGTGTGAGTAGTTTACCACAGACCTTCCGATCCATAGTAATTAGCTAGATGGCTGCTTCTCTCTATTTGGTTATCAATACAAAGTTCTCCTCGATGTTCTTGGAGATCTATTCAATGTAATACTTTTTGTGGTGTGTTTGCCGAGATCCGATGAATTGTGGATTTATGATCAATTTATCTATGAACAATATTTGGTTCTTCTCTGAATTCTTATATGCATGATTTGATATCTTTGCAAGTCTCTTCGAATTATCGATTTAGTTTGGCCTACTAGATTGATCTTTCTTTCATTGGGAGAAGTGCTTAGCTTTGGGTTCAATCTTGTGGTGTCCTTTCCCAATGACAGTAGGGGAAGCAAGGCACGTATTGTTTTTTTCCATCGAGGATAAAAAGATGGGGTTTATATCATATTGCTTGAGTTTATCCCTCTACATCATGTCATCTTGCTTAAAGCGTTACTCTGTTCTTATGAACTTAATACTCTAGATGCATGCTGGATAGTGGTCGATGTGTGGAGTAATAGTAGTAGATGCAGAATCGTTTCGGTCTACTTAACATGTACGTGATGCCTATGTTCATAATCATTGCCAATATATTCTCATAATTATGCACTCTTCTATCAATTGCTCAGCAGTAATTTGTTCACCCACCATAATACTTGCTATCATGAGAGAAGCCACTAGTGAAACCTATGGCCCCCGGGTCTCTTTCTTATCATACTGCATCTCTTTTTATTTACATCGCATCTCGTTTATTATTTGGCAATCTTTACTTCCAATCTATACAACCAAAATACCAAAAATATTTATTTTATTATCTTTATCAGATCTCACTTTCGCAAGTGACCGTGAAGGGATTGACAACCCATTTATCGTGTTGGTTGCGAGGTTCTTGATTGTTTGTGCAGGTACTAGGTGACTTGCGTGTTATCTCCTACTGGATTGATACCTTGGTTCTCAAAAACTGAGGGAAATACTTACGCTACTTTGCTGCATCACCCTTTCCTCTTCAAGGGAAAACCAACGCATGCTCAAGAGGTAGCATGCATCTCAAGCCTTGTCCACAAAGAGCATGCCATTGCTCCATACACTTTGTTTCATACATGATAAGGGGCCCCCTTTCAAAATGCTTTGACACCCCACAGGGCCGCGCTCGGGGGTTTCCCTTTGTTACACAGGTTAAGGTAAGGAGAGCGTGGGGCTAGCGGGAAGTGTTGCCTCCTTCGCTGACCTTGCTGTCTTCGTCCCAGCCATCGGAGTTGTCGCTAGTGTCATCTGCATCATCGTCGTCTGCACCATCATCTCCGACCACCACCACGGCCGCGTCATTGATACATCTCCAACGTATCTATAATTTATGAAGTATTCATCCTATTATTTTATCATTCTTGGGTGTTTCACAATCATTTTATAGCAACTTTATATCATTTTTTGGGACTAACCTATTGACCTAGTGCCCAGTGCCAGTTGCTATTTTTTGCTATTTTTTACATTGCAGAAAATCAATATCAAACGGAGTCCAAACACCGCGAAACTTTACAGAGGTTTTTTTTGGACCAGAAGGAAGCCAATGGGCTAGAGCTGCAACTGGTGGTGCCCCGAGGGGATCACAACCCACCAGGGCATGCCAGGGCCCCCTGGTGCCCCTAGGTGGGTTGTGCCCATCTCGGTGGCCTCCCACACCCCCTCTTTGCACTATAAATTCCCAAATATTCCGAAACCCTTTGGGGTTAACCTAGATCAGAAGTTCCGCCGCCGCAGGGCTCCGTAGCCATCGAAAACCAATCTAGACCCGTCTCAGCACACTGCCGGAGGGGGGAATCATCTCCGGTGGCCATCTTCATCATCCCGACAACTACCACGGTGAGGACGGAGTAGTCCACCCTCAGGGCCGAGGGTTTGTACCAGTAGCTATATGCTTTATCTCTCTCTCTCTCTCGTGATCTATATCATTGGCTTTGTTAATATAGTTGGATCATATGAGGTTTCTCCCCTCTATACTCTTGTTGTGATGAATTGAATCTTTACCCTTTGAAGTTTTGTCATATCGGATTGAATATTCAGGGATGAGAACACATGATATATGTCTTGCGGTATGAATACTTGAGGTGAAAATTGGGGTATCTTATTGATTCACTTGATATATGTTATGGCATTCAACTCGCAGATTCCTGCGGTGATGTTGGGGTAATCTATGCATAGGGGTTGATGCACGTTTTTCTCCGGTAGAAACTTCGAGGTCTCTTTATAGTTCTTTTTGTGGATTGAGTATTATGAATATGATTATGCTTTGGTGTTATTCTAGTACGAACTCTAGGATAGATCGAACAGAAACAATAGCTTTGTGTTATTTTAGTACGAACTTTTGAATAGATCGATCGGACAGAATAGATTTGAGGTGTCTTCGTACACTAGAAAAAATTCCTATCTTTTGTTCTCCTCTAATAGGAACTCGGGAGTGATTCTTTATTGTACTTTGAGGGATAATCATATGATTCAACTATGTTAGCACTGTTGAGAGATTGCAGTAGTGAAAGTATGGACCCTAGGCATTGTTTTTAAGCATTGAAATACCGTTTTTATGCCCGTTTACTATTTGCTACCTTGATTTTTTATTTATTCAGATTATAAAAATATATTTCTACCATCCATATTACACTTTTATCACCATCTCTTCGCTGAAGTAGTGCACCGATACAATTTGCCATTGTATTGGGTGTGTTGGGGACACAAAAGATTTCTTGTATTTGGTTGTAGGGTTGTTTGAGAGAGACCATATTCATCCTACACCTCGCACGGATTGATAAACCTTAGGTCATCCACTTGAGGGAAAATTGCTACTGTCCTACAAAACTCTGCGCTTGGAGGCCCAACACGTACGTGTCTACAAGAATAAAGTTGCGTAGTAGACATCAAGCTCTTTTCTGGCGCCGTTGCCGGGGAGGTGAGTGCTTGAAGGTATATCTTTAGATCTTGCAATCGAATCTTTTAGTTTCTTGTTTTATCACTAGTTTGGTTTATAAAAGAAAACTACATAAAAATGGAGTTGAGGTTGCATCATATTATTGATCATCTTTATAATATCTTTCTTGAAAATGATGGTTCGGAAAATTGTGCTCAATTGTTAGAAGAAGAAGTCAATCAAATGTTTAGCACAAAATATTTGAATGATGAGCATGATTGAAATGTTGTTAGTATGAATTCTTTGAATATCCATGATGCTAATGATATGCAAAGCTACAAGCTTGGGGATGCTATGTTTGATGAAGATAATATTTTTTGTCCCCCAAGTTTTGATGTGCAAATGTATTATGATGAAAGCATGCCTCCTATTTATGATGATTATATTAATGAAAGTGGGTTTGGAAGAGTGTCAACTTTAGGAAGTAATGATCCCACTATTTTGGAGGGTGTTGAATCTTATTGTTATAATTATGAATGTGGATTTGGAGAGGTCGTGACTTTATTTAGTGAAGAATCCACTATTTCGGAAGAGGTTCCAATTGATTATGAGAACAAAGTTGCTATCTATGATGATTATGGTGATGAAATGTATGCTATAAAGAATAATGATAACCATGAAACTTGTCATCATGATTTTAATTTTCACTCCCATGATAGTTATTTTGTTGAGTTTGCTCCCACTACTATTGATGAGAATAAATTTTCTTATGTGGAGAGTAATAAGTTTTCTATGATTTTGCGTCATTAAAGGAATTATTTATGTGATGGTTATATTGTTGAATTTCTTCATGATGCTACTTAAAATTATTATGAGGGAGGAACTTATGATTGTAGGAATTGCAATAATATCAAGTTTCCTCTCTATGTGTTGAAAATCTTGAAGTTTTGCTTGGTTTGCCTTCCTATGCTAATTGATTCTTGTTCCCATAAATTGTTTGCTCACAAAATCCCTATGCGTAGGAAGTGGATTAGACTTAAATGTGCTTGTCATGTGCTTCATGATGCTCTCTTTATGTTTCAATTCTTATCTTTTATGCGAGCATCATTCAAATCATCATGCCTAGCTAAAAGGCATTAAAGAAAAGCACTTGTTGGGAGACAACCCAACATTTACCCCTACTGTTTTTATACGTTCACATGATTAGGATACTGTACTAATCATGTTTTATTGCTTTTGTTTCATTAAAGTGCCAAGTAAGACCTTTGGGATTGCTTACGGTGATAGTTGATTTGATCTTGCTGAAAAACAGAAACTTTTGCGCTCAGGAAAACAATTCTCATTTCTAACAGAAGAATGATAAAATGCTGATTCTTTTTGAAGAAGATTAATAGACAAATTACCCAGGCTTTCCTAATTTTTCAGAATTTTTTGAGTAGCATAAATATGGTTGGAGTACAGATTACTACAGACTGTTCTGTTTTTGACAGATTCTGTTTTCAATGCATAGTTTTCTTGCTTTCTAGTTTCTATGGTTTATAGTGCTTAATATAAATTGTGGAAATTATATGCTAAAGTAGGCATTGTGTGACAAAAATTATGAATCTTGTCTTTGACAGTACCAAAAGTGAAATGGTTTGCTCTTTATCATACTAACCTATCTCACAAAGTTTCGTTAAGTTTTGTGTGATTGAAGTTTTCATGTTTTGGGTGAGATGTCGATATGAGGAGAATAAGGAGTGACAAGACCCTAAGCTTGGGGATGCCCAAGGCACCCCAAGTTAATATTCAAGGAAGATCCAAGCAACCAAGCTTGGGGTGCCCAGGAAGGCATCCCCTCTTTCGTCTTCAACATTATCAGTAACCTCACTTGGAGCTATCTATTCATTCGTCGCATGATATGAGTTTTACTTGGAGTGTCATTTTATTTTGTTATGATTTTCTTGCTATTATTTAGAATGATTTTTTGCATATTTTATTTCAATACAAGTGGCAATGATAGCCTTTGCCATGCTTATTTTGCAAGTATACATGCTGCTGTTTGAAAACAGAAAGTTTACCGCTGTTGCAAAAATTCCCTAGAAAATTCAGAATGTGATAAAATGTTGAAACTTTTTGAGAAATGAGATCTGATAAATTATCTACAGTGTGGTAAATTTTCATAATTTTTGGATTTAAATAATTATTGATACTCTTACATTCTTTACAGACTGTACTGTTTTGGCAGATTGCTGTTATGTTTGCATTGTTTGCATATGTTTGTTCGTTTAATGATTCTATTTGAGTATAGGAGTATTAAATATGAAGAGGCATTTAGTATGCAATGTTGAATAATAATTTTTGTGATTTGCTACAGTATATAATCATAAGGTTTTTGCATTGGTTTATACTAACTTATCTCATGAGTTCTTGTTGAGTTTTGTGTGGATGAAGCTTTTGAGATTTAGGAAAACTGTGATATGAGAGGAATTAAGGAGACACAAAAGTACAAGATTGGGGATGCCCAAGGCACCACAAGGTAATATTTCAAGAATTCTCAAGCATCTAAGCTTGGGGATGCCCCGGTAGGCATCCCACCTTTCTTCTTTAACAATTATCGGTTTGTATCGGTTGAGCCTAAGTTTTTGCTTCTTCACATGATGTGTGATATTCTTATAATGTCATTTTATTTTCATTTTTTTAATAAAATACTTATATCTGAAAGTTTTTAAATAAAATAGAGTCCTCAAATAGTTGCTAGGGAGTCTAGGTAAGCGGCATTCACATCCCGTTAACGAAGCTCCTTTCTATGGAATTTCTCTAGTGCTTCACTTATATCTGTTTGAGCACGGTGTGCTTTAGTATTTTTTTTTAAAAAAATTCTATCTTGCTTCACTTAAATTAATTTGAGAGAAAGAAATATTATGCTCATGATCTTCATTTATATCTTTTTGGAGTAGCTTGTCACTTACTCTTGTGCTTCACTTATATCCTATGAGTAAATTTTTGAATAAATTGAATGTCATGAAGTTGAAATCATATTATGCCTAGTGGTAGCCTCACATTGGGTTTAGAAAGTGAAATCTTTTCAGGCTTTACAATCGCAATATTGGTCATACAAGCAACTCCCGAATAATTAGTATAAGGAAGAGAACTGTCACATATAAATACACTATCATGGAAATCTTTTGTGATTGTGAGCCCCCATCAAAATATTATATGCCAAAATTGTTGATGTTGGACAAGGAAGACAACATAATGGTTTATGTTTGTTCATATTCACATAGAAGTTATATTTTCATAGATCGTTCAACATGTGGTGCTTGCCCCGCCATCTTTCCTAGCCAAAAATTCCGCACCAAGTAGAGATACTATTTGTGCATCCAAAAACCCTTAAACCCAAATATTATTTTCAATAGTCCACCATACCTACCGAAAGATTGAGCAAGTTCTTCAAGTAAGTTGTCATCGGTGCAATAAGGCAATAAAAATTGCTTCTAAAATGTAAGATCATTTAGTGTAAGAGAAAATTGAGTGTTGTACGAACTTGTGATGGTAAAGCAATAAAAGCGACAGACTGCATAATAAAGGTTGCCATCACAAGGGGCAATATAACGTGACGCTCTTTTGCACTAAGGGGTTGAGCATACAAACAGATAAGCGCATAGCAACCTCTGCTTCCCTCTGCGAAGGGCCTATCTTTTACTTTTCATTATTTACTTTTATGCAAAGAGTCAAAGTATTCCTCTCTATTCCTTTTTTCTTTTTTCTCTTTTGGTAAGCATCATGTGGTGAGGAAAGATCTACGCACATATGTCCAGTTGAATATGGGTAGCATGAGTTATTATTGTTGACATCACCCTTGAGGTGAATACGTTGGGAGGTAAAACAATAAGCCCCTATCTTTCTATGTGACCGGTTGAAACGTTTTGCTCATGTGTATGCAGTGAGTGTTAGCAATTATAGAAGACTATATGATGGTTGAGTATGTGGAGCTCTTACTTAAACTCTGTTGAATAAGTTGAATTGCAATTTCTTGGTGACTAAGAACATAGGTTGTTGGGTTTCAAGAGAATTCATTGTTTGAACCTTAACATGTGAACTGGTTGCCACTATAACATGAGAAGTTTCATAAGAAAGAATTGCTGTTATGATGCTAGGAAAAGTGATTGAAATTATCATTGATCAAACTTATGCACTTTGCTAGCATTTACACTTCATAAATTATTTCTTTTATCATTTACCTACTCGAGGACGAGTAGGAATTAAGCTTGGGGATGCTGACACGTCTCCAACGTATCTATAATTTATGAAGTATTCATGCTATTATTTTATCATTCTTGGGTGTTTCACAATCATTTTACAGCAACTTTATATGATTTTTCGGGACTAACCTATTGACCCAGTGCCCAGTGCCAGTTGCTGTTTTTTGCTTGTTTTTTACATCACAGAAAATCAATATCAAACGGAGTCCAAGCACCGCGAAAGTTTACGGAGATTTTTTTGGACCAAAAGGAGCCCAATGGGCCAGAGCTGCACCTAGGGTGTGCCCCGAGGGGGGCACAACCCACCAGGGCGCGCCAGGGCCCCCTGGCGTGCCCAGGTAGGTTGTGCCCACCTCGGTGGCCTCCCGCACCCCCTCTTTGCAATATAAATTCCCAAATATTCCGAAACCCTTCGTGGTTAACCTAGATCAGAAGTTCCGCCGCTGCAGGGCTCTGTAGCCACTAAAAACCAATCTAGAACCATTCTGGTACCCTGCCGGAGGGGGGAATCATCTCCGGTGGCCATCTTCATCATCCCGGCGACCACCACAATGAGGAGGGAGTAGTCCACCCTCGGGCTGAGGGTTTGTACCAGTAGCTATGTGTTTTATCTCTCTCTCTGTCTCTCGTGATCTATATCATGGGCTTTGTTAATATAGTCGGATCATATGATGTTTCTCCCCTCTATACTCTTGTCACTAGTGCGTGTCGGTCCTAAACAAACGGTTTTAACCCCTTTCCGCGATGGCATATGGAACCGTCTGCAAGTGAGTGTGGGTGATAGGGGGTCCTTCCCACACGACCCATAAACCGTCGGGGATAGTGAGCCTTGATTCATACAGTTGTCCATGTATAACTATTTCCGATATCTCGAATATCCCAAATGCTTCATCCTTGGTACTCATTTGTGCTCGCATTGCCATCGAAGTCGGAGTTTTGTGGTTTTGCCTAAAAACAGGCAGATTCTAGGCACATGAGCTTTCCAGGCAGATTCTAGGCATGGGATATTTACGATGCCTGGCACATCACAAACAGTTCATGATTATAAACCGTGTACGATAGGTAGACAATCACACACATTTAGTTTTCCCACCCTGTATGTGATAGTGTCTGACATCACACATGCTTTGCGAACGGCAACTGTGTGCATGCTTGCACACGTTTCCTCTCTATGAACCGTCTCGGATTATGGTGTATATCGCAAACGTTTGTATTTTACCAACTGTGTGTGCCGTAATGACCCGCACAACGTAATTTCTCCCTAATTTAATTCTGCTATTTAAAATTGTACCTAATTTAAACTTGAAGGTAGGCTATAGCTTTATTCATATCCATCAGGTTCAAACAACCAATGCATTATTCGATTGACAGGTACATATGTTTAAGAATTACAGAAGCACCAAAATAAAGAATGATGTACTAGGGTTCTATACTTGTACTATTACAGATGGTAAAGAAAGGGGCGACAGACATTCCAGTTGCTGAATAAGGTGAAGCGGAATGGCCCTATTGTGCTCTCCTGGATGTAGAAGGCATGCAGGACTCTAGTCCAACCCCTTGCGATGGCCGACCGCCAATCATGTAGTTTGAGAGGTAATCTTGAGCAAACTGCTTCATGATCCACTGCCAAAGAAAAAAGATTCAGATATTGTCATCTAACACAACTCATTACGGGCAGTAAAAAGAAGGCTACAGGGTTCTTACTTACCATCCCGTAGTTCATTGTTGTCTTGCATAAAGTGTAAACAAATAGTTCGATTGACATCTTTCGACCCATTTTAGTAACAATATTTATCAGTTTCCTCACTTGATGCTGGTTCATGAATATCTCATTGCCCCATACACAGAAAGGGTCGAAGTGTGGATCTTTGGCAATGATATATGTACCTAAAAGCACCAAGTTAATATTAGAAGCTAAACAACAATTGAAAAATGATGTAGTACAACACTCCATCCATCCCATTATATAAGATTTTATTACATGTATATGTAGACATCATTAGAACATTAAGGTAACACTTTTCCTTGTTGCTATGTAGCCTGGTATTGCATATTTAGTCATTCATTACAATGCATGTTGCTAAACAACAATTGAAAAACGAAAAGGCATGTTAATTGCAATATCCTTAACAACAACCAAATATCGTAATTCATAGTGGTATTGTTAAAACTGTTATTGATGAAATTGAACTGCACAGCAAATAGTTGCACATATAGAGCATCATATTGTGAAGAACTGAAATAAACAAGTCATAAGGACATCTCTAGGCAATCCTTAAAAAGTTAAATGACTAAAACCCTTAGTGGATATATATATATGTATATATATGTATATACATATATACACTCTAGCAATTTTTGGCCTTTTCTAGTCGATCCCCTAAACTTAAGGTTGTAAACTTTAATTTGATCAAGTTCAAAGCAGGTTCAACCGAAAGTAGCATGCATTCAAGCATAAACATAGATAGTTTTGCATAACCGAACATAAAACATAAATTTAAACTAAGCTAAACTACTTTGGATCAAAGTAGAGGTCGAGCCAATCCTTCCTCGTCATGTATGGTGTGCCGCGAGCCGGGTCCGGGCCAGTACCGTGGTCGGGATCGTTGGGGAAGGCACTCCTCCACTCGTCGGCGTCGATCTCCTCGTCCTCGAGGCCCACCTCAACACCCTCTGCACCGCCGTCGCCGCCGCCTTCGACCTCATCATCAGAGGAGAACACGATAACCTCGCCGCCCTCCGTGCCGCTGTCATCACCGCCTTCGACCTCGTCATCGGAGGAGAGCGCGATAACCTTGCCTCCCTCCACGCCGGGAAATATCGCCCGCTCCGCCTCCACGAGCTCCGGGTGCCCCCGGCGGATCTCTTGCATGTAGGCCTCGGCGGTGGCCTTAGCCTCGAGATGCTCCCATGCCTCGCGGTCCTCCCGCGCCATAGCCGAGCTTACCACCCCTGGCTCCGGCGGAACGAGGTGGACCGGACGTGTGCCGAAGGGGAAATTGAGCCTAGCCGCCGCGCCGTGGCATTGGACCTGCCAGCGGTCGTACTACATGGCCGTGAGCTTGGACGGGCGGAAGCTACCAATACACCGGCAGGTGTGGGTCTCTCGATCTGTAATCTCGGCGACCGACGTCACCCACCGCCGCTACCGAACCCCGAAGTAGGACTTTGTCGGCTGCCGGGTCCGGGGGAGGACGGGGAAGTCCTCAAACCGGCGTACGGGCGCGGCGGACGGGGGACCGACGACGGCGGATCAAGCCCGCAGAGGACGACGGGGACACCTCGTCGGCCACCTCACCGGCGTCGGGCGGAAAGGCCGCGATAAACCTCCTTTTGGCCATTGGCTACTCGAGCTCCCCAGCACACATGCATAGGTTGAGGATGGAGGCGCCCGCGATGGTGGTGACCTACCAATGGTTTCGAGGGTTGTGTGTGTCTGTGTGAGCGGAGGTTGTGTTTGAGGAAATACTGCGGCAACTGAAAATTTTACTAGGCAGAAGTAACAAGGCGGGGCTACTGAAAATTTGGATTAAGGGCGAGCAGATATTTTTGAGATTGCGAGGGATGCAGAGGCGGGAGTAAAATGTTGGGGCTACTGAAAATTTGAACCATGGGACTGAAGCAGAGCGGGAGTAACAGACATCGCACACGGTCTGCACATACTAATCGTGTGTTATCAAATATTAAAACCTTCCAGGCGGTAGATATTTTCAATATTGCGAGGGATGTAGAGGAGGGAGTTTTGGGCAGCATGCTAGTGTGCTTGACACGCCGGTTGTGGACTATAGCCGACGCACCTTCTCGCATAAGCCATAGGCATACAATACACCGACGATGCTTCAAGATAGTTTGTACTACATCTCACACGGTTGGTGAGAATAAACTGTGTGGGATCTACTTGATTTGAATTACAAAATGGGGTCACAGCGGCAATGGACGGTGTTTGAATTTCTAGAACTTTTATCTGCAGTGAACATGCAACTATATGTGTGTCGTAAAAGAATTGGAATTATTCAGGGTTCGTTTGGACATTTCATACATTAAACTGGTTTTCTAGCCATTTCAGGTGCACAATTGAAAATTAAACTACATGCACATGCTCTGGTGCATACAAATTGGTTGAAAAATCAAATCAGTGTCGTTTAGTGCATGCTTAGGTCCCATGGAAGAAATGGGAATGAATTTTTTGGGGTTCGTTTGGCCTTTTTATACATTAACTGGGTTTTCTAGGCTTTTTATGTGCATAATTCAAATTTGAACTACAAGCACATGCTCCAATGCACCAAAGTTGGTTGAAAAATCACATGTGTGTCCTTGGGTGAATTTCTATGTCCCATGCAAGAGATGGGAATGAAATTCAAACACCAGGGCACTGTTGCTTGCCGGCAAAACGTTGTGATGCATGGTTTTTAAATTCTAGTAAATCCAAAAATCGTCTGAAATTCATGAAACTTGGCATGCTATCATGGAGCGGCATCAACATGCCGTGGTGAAAATTTTGTCCCATTAGGGGCAGGTTCGGGTATAAGCTTCTCACAAACTAGAGCTTCTCACAACAAGCATGATGGTTTCGATTGGGAACGTACCACCTTTAGGGATGGGATGACATCCGCTGCCTCTTATTGCTTTCAAAAAATTTCTAGTGTCAACATAGAACAACAGGAGTGTTGTGTTCAATCTTGGAATTTTTCGGGTTCGTTTGGCCTTTTTTATGCATTAACTAGGTGTTCTAGGAATTTTATGTGCATAATTCAAATGTGAACTACAAGCACATGCTCCAATGCACTAAGGTTGGTTGAAAAATCACATGTGTGTCCTTGGGTGAATTTCTAGGTCCCATGCAAGAGATGGGAATGAAATTCAAACACCAGGGCACCGTTGATTGCCGGCAAAATGTTGAGATGCCTGGTTTTTAAATTCTAGTAAATCCAAAACTTGTATGAAATTAATGAAATTTGGCATGCTATCATGGAGCGGCATCAACATGTCGTGTTAAAAAAGTTGTCCCATTTGGGGCAGGTTCGGGTATATGCTTCTCACAAACCAGAGCTTCTCACAACAAGCATGATGGTTTCGGCAGGGAACGTCCCACCTTTGGGGGCGAAACGGTATCCATTGCCTCTTATTGCTTTCAAATTTTTTCTCGTGTCAACATAGAACAACAGGAGTTTTGTGTCAATTTTTGGGATTTTTCGGGGTTCGTTTGGACATTTTATGCATTAACTGAGTTTTCAATGCATTTATGTGCATAATTCAAATTTGAACTACATGCACATGCTCCAATGCACTAAGGTTGGTTGAACATTCTAATGTGTGTCCTTGGGTGAATTTCTAGGTCACATGCAAGAGATGGAAATGAAATTCAAACACCAGGGCACTGTTGATTGCCGGCAAAATGTTGAGATGCCTGTTTTTTAAATTGTAGTAAATCCAAAACTTGTCTGAAATTCATGAAACTTGGCATGCTATCATGGAGCCGCATCAACATGCTGCGTTAAAAAATTTGTCCCATTTGGGGCAGGTTTGGGTATATGCTTCTCACAAACCAGCGCTTCTCACAACATGCATGATGGTTTCGGTAGGGAACGTCCCACCTTTGGGGACGAAATGATATCCATTGGCTCTTATTGCTTTCAAAAAACTTCTCGTTTCAACATAGAACAACAGGAGTGTTGTGTCAATTTTTGTAATTTTTGGGGGTTCTTTTGGACATTTTTATGTATTAACTGAGTTTTCAATGCATTTATGTGCATAATTCAAAATTGGACTACATGCACATGCTCCAGTGCATATAAATTGGTTGAAAAATTAAATATGTGTCCTTGGGTGCATGCTTAGATCCCATGCAAGAAATCGGAATGAATTTCAAACACCAAGGCACCGTAGATTGTTGACAAAACATTGAGATGCCTGGTTTTAAATTATAGTAAATCCAAAACTCGTCTGAAATTCATGAAACTTGGCATGATATCATGGAATGGCACCCGACATGATGTGGTATTATTCGTATCCATTTTGAGAGAAGGCCCACACAAATAATGAGAGCCAACAAAGGCATTTTGAAAAAATAGCTGCCACTTTAATATCTCAAATGTTTGTATAATTGAATCCGTGTGCGTTCTGTTAACCATCCACGTGATGCCACGTGTCTTGGTTTTAATGGCTGTAGGAGGTGCACGCGGATAGCTTCTTGACCTTGACTGAACGGGAGGCGTGCGAGCGCAGTCCGGTGCACAGGCTGACCGAGAGGCGTGCAAGTTGTCCCCCAATGCGTGGGCTCACCGGGAAGCATGTGAGATGTACACTGTGCAGGCTCACTAGGAAGCGAGCCCTTTGACTTCCATGGCCACCCGCCTTCCTCTCCATTAATGTCGCCTGAGCCACTGTTTAATACGGACGGCCTTACTGTTCGCCTCCCATTCCCCTCCCCCCCCCTCGCAGACCTCCACCACCATGGTGCAGAATGATCATCTGCCACTAGTCTTCAAGTTTGGTGAAGTCGACTCCGAGCCAGAGGAGATAGAAAATAAGGAGGAATGGGGCCTCATGTACATGGCCCAGAACGAGGTGGCCGCGGCGGTTGCTGCCCCCGCTCCCATCCCAGCTCCCATTCCCGTGCCCGTGCCCGCGCTAGCGACCATCCCCGTAGCATTGACGGGCTGGTCGCCGAGCACTATCGCACAGCTGGAAGCCGCAGGCGTCAGCGAAGTCTCCACGGACCCGCGCGAGCTCGTGTACATGCCAGCACCAGCGCACGTGCCCGTGCGTGCCCCTCCACCCACCGTGGCGCCGACTCCCGTGCGTTTGGCTGCACCCGCCGCGCCCGTGTGCGCCCCTCCACCCACCGCGGCGCCGGTCCCCGTGCGTTTGGCTGCACCCGCCGCGCCTGTGCCCGTGCCCATGCGTGCCCCCCTCAGCGGCATGGGACGCTGCCGTTGACCGCTACCTCTCAGCGGCGCCAGTTGCCGTCCTCCCGTGCCCCGCCCGTCGATCGCGCGATGCCATGATGTTTGATTTACAAATGAAGAACATTTTGTGCTGTCTTGAAGACTTCAACAATGGAGTCCCAGAGGACAACAACGACAATGACGGCGCGGCACGCCGCCTTCGCCGCTGCCGGAAATAGTTTTTTGGGGGTTTAATACTATATCTCGAATTCTCGATCATATGAATATAAATTTGCAGTGTGACTGAATGAAAGATATTGTTTGAACGAACTTGCATTTTTCTCTCTTAATGTACAGACTTATCAAATGATTTTCTTTAAAAAAACGTCAACGGTTTTTAAATATAAAACACTCATCGCAAACTTTTTAGTTAGAACACCTGTATGCCAACCGACAACTTCCCCATGAAGCCAAGGGAAAATGTGCGGGGAAGGATTTCCGCATCCCTTCAACGCAAATGGTTGTTTTGCATGAACCATGTGCAACCACGTACAAACAATTGGGTAAGATTTGCATATCTGTCATTTTGGGTATGTTGCCATTTCTCAAACTGGAAAGGTTGACATTTTTTTATCTAGTAACATTACCATTTGTCAATCTTGTAACACAGCGATTTGTCCAAATATGCAGCTACAAATTACTAGCACTATCTAATTTTTGCAACTAAAATCACTAGCGCTATTCATATGGACACCACTAGCAGGCATGAGTTCATGGACGCATATGCAAATGTACCATTGATTACATACAACAAGTCATCAACCCACAACGACAACGAGGATACACGTTGGATTATAGATCACTTCCAACAAAACATTCTAGTAAAGTTTTTCTCACACACAAAATAACAAAGCGATGAAATGAACTTCGACACAAGCACTCGTCGGTGTTGGAAACACTTGCTTAGAAGTGATTCTCTAGGAAGGGCCAGCTACTGTCAATCTCGAGACCAATGCAGGACTAATCATCCAGGCTGAAGCGACCTATTTCAATACCCATATTGGGATGGTAGGGAAGCATAGTAATGTCAGAGGTATAGATATAGTTGCTTCTCATAAATGGTAGTAACGTTGTGTCAACAGCAGCTGGATCGCCTTCCACCATCATTGGATAGTTTTGTCCAAGGAAGAGCGAGTTTCCTCCAAGACATTCAATACTGAACCAGGGAGAAGGTGTTGGTGCTAGTACACTAGTATCCCTCCTGAATACCCTGCAACGGATGTTGGAATAGGTCCGGAGAGTGCGACCATACGAGACAACACATGCTTCCTTAGTAACATCAGCAGTGCCCCGTATACAGACAAGAAGAGGTGATCCATCGGAATAAGTTGCCAGGCGCCACTGAGTATATGGGTCCTGCTCGTCCTCATGCTCATGAATAACATTTTCAAGTATAGGTGGTGGAATGTTCACAGGACCTTGGAAACACAAGAAGGTTAATTAGTAAAGGGAAACTAGCTAACCCACATGCATGTGGATGAAACAATTATAATTATGGTGGAGGACAAACATAGCGAAATCATGAGGATTCCATGCAAAAACAGTGCCACGAGTGGTGGCAGCAAACACAAGACCCTCGTATTGAATTGCATCACAGTACTCATCCGTGTATAGAAACTGATTTTTGAGCAATATCCAGTGAGTCAAACCATGATGGACGGCAACAAGGTTGTCGAAGATAGCGACAACATAAGCATTCCTATAACCCCAAGAGCGGTTGGGAACTTGACAAATTGCTATATTCTGTAGACGACAATCAGCATGATCGTATTTGAACTCACATAGAATACCGGTGTACTCAACCTCTGGGCAGTCGTCTGAGATATTTCGAAGTGGAACCCGGTGACGAGTGTACACATTCACAAGTTCCCACTCGCAGTTGTACCCAATATCCATTTGCGCCTGCCCAAGCCTTGCCCTCAAGCGATGGCATCTTAACATCATACGTATCATTATCAAGCGGCATCAACTTACACAAGGCGAGGATTCCCTCGTCCCTGCGCTAGTCAGCAGGGTCACAGCGAAGAAGATAGGGAGATCAAACCGCTCTTGAACCCTTGGGCTGACTATATCTCATGTATCAACCAGGGCTATCTATATCTTCCATGCTATGTGGGTTATTCTCACGATGAGTGGACTCCGGTCATCACTCACGAGAAAATGGCTGATAATCGGGATGCCCAGTCCCATGCTCAAATCAAATCAAAATAATTGCAAACAAAACTCCCTCGGGATTGTTGTTAGTTGGACGGCACCCGTTGTTTCGGACAAGCCATGGATTGATGTTTGTTGGTGTTGGGGGAGTATAAACTTTACCATTCTATTTGGGAACCGCCTATAATGTGTGTAAAGATATCGAGATCTCTTGGTTGTTATGTTTACAATGGAAGTATGCCACTGAAAGTATTATTTATCACTATTTCATAACTTGAGCTCTAGCACCTCTGCAAATCCCTGCTTGCCTCTACAAAGGGCCTATCTATTTACTTTTATGTTGATTCATCATCCTCTTATTAAAAAGCACCAGTTGGAGAGCACTGCTATCATTCGCATGCATTGCTATTAATTTACATTTAGTATGACTGTGACTGGATCTCTTTTACCATGGATTAAAATGTGTAGTCAGTCCTTGATCTTCAGGGGTACTCCGCATTTATGTTTTGCGGTCCCAGAAAGGGCTAGCGAGATACCATCTTGTTATATCATGTTATGACTATTTTGAGAAAGTGTTGTCCTCCGAGATTTATTATTATTGCTAGCTAGTTGATTATGCCATTGATATGAGTAAACATTAGACCTAAATGTTATTGTGAATATGGTTAGTTCATAATCTTTGCTGAAAACTTGACTGTTGGCTTTACATATTTGCAATAACAAGATCAAACAGAGTATGTACAAGTTTTTCTTTATCACTTTCAGTTTGTCAACTGAATTGCTTGAGGACAAGCAAATGTTTAAGCTTGGGGGAGTTGATACGTCTCCAATGTATCTACTTTTCCAAACACTTTTGCCCTTGTTTTGGACTCTAACTTGCATGATTTGAATGGAAGTATCCTGGACAGGCGCTGTTTTCAGCAGAACTGCCATGGTGTTATTTTTGTGCAGAAATAAAAGTTCTCAGAATGACCTAAAAATCCACAGAGACACGTTTTGGAATTAATGAAAAATATTGGTCAAAGAATCAGCATCAGGGGGCCCACACATTGTCCACGAGGGTGCAGGGAGCGCCCCCTGCCTCGTGGGCCCCCTGGGACTCCACCGACCTCAACCCAACTCCATATATTCACTTTCGGTGAGGGAAAAACCAGAGAGAAGGATTCATCATGGTTTACGATACGGAGCCGCCACCAAGCCCTAATCTTCCTCGGGAGGGCTCATCTGGAGTCCGTTTGGGGCTCCGGAGAGGGGAATCCATCGCCATCGTCATTATCAAGCATCCTCCATCACCAATTCTATGATGCTCAACGTCGGGCGTGAGTAATCTCATCGTAGGCTTGCTGGACAATGATGGGTTGGATGAGATTTACCATGCAATCGAGTTAGTTTTGTTAGGGTTTGATCCCTAGTATCCATTATGTTCTAAGATTGATGTTGCTATGACTTTGCTGTGCTTAATGCTTGTCACTAGGGCCCGAGTGCCATGATTTCATATCTGAACCTATTATGTTTTCATGAATATATGTGAGTTCTTGATCCTATCTTGTAAGTCAATAGTCACCTACTATGTGTTATGATCAGGCAACCCCGAAGTGACAATAATCGGTGCCACTCCGGGTGATGACCGTAGTTTGAGGAGTTCATGTATTCACTAAGCGTTAATGCTTTGGTCTGGTACTATATTAAAAGGAGGCCTTCATATCCCTTAGTTTTAAATAGGACCATGCTGCCACGGGAGGGTAGGACAGAAGATGTCATGCAAGTTCTTTTCCATAAGCACATATGACTATATTTGGAATACATGCCTACATTACATTGATGAATTGGGCTAGTTCTATGTCACCCTATGTTATAACTGTTGCATGAGGAATCGCATCCGCCATAATTATCCATCATTGATCCGTTGCCTACGAGCTTTTCACATATTGATATTTGCTTAGTTACTTTTCCGTTGCCACTGTTATGATTGCTACAAAAAATACTACTATTACTTTTGCCATTGTTACTGTTACTTCCATACTACATTGCTACCAAATATTTTGCTGCAGATATTAAGTCTTTTAGGTGTGGTTGAATTGACAACTCAACTGCTAATACTTGAGAATATTCTTTGGCTCCCCTTGTGTAGAATCAATAAATTTGGGTTGAATACTCTACCCTTGAAAACTGTTGCGATCCCCTATACTTGTGTCGGCGTTCTGGGAACGGGGGTCCCCAGACTTGCCTGCCTGCGGCCTGCGGCATGGCTCAAGTGGGGGCCCAGCGTGGCCCATCTTCATCAGCTCAAGCTCAAGACCCTCGTGAGAGGCCAAGCCTTGCGGGGCGGACGACCGGAAGCTTCCTCAGAGGCAGCCTCATCAGGCAGGCTCGCGAGGAGGCGGAGAGATCAAGGCAGGGGTACCTCGTGAGGAGCCCGTGACGCAAGCCATGACGATCGAGACCAGGCGGGCGCCAGCCTGCGCAGTGTCCTTGTTTACCCTTTGGTGCAAAGGGGGCAAGCACAGGCCAAGGCATCGGGCAAAGGTTACCATTCTGGTGCAACGAGACCAAGACCAGCAGAGCGGCAGGACGGAGGTCACCATGGAGCCCAAGACGGCGTCATCACCAGTACTTTTGGCAGCCGAAGACCACGTTTGGTCAGGATAACTTGTACTAGATGTTCCCCTTCAAAATGGCCAATTGTTGGCGCTCTTCCCGCTTATTATTTGGGGAGAGGCCCAGGGCCTCTATAAATAGAGCTAGCCACCACAGAGTAGAGACATCGAGAAAACGGCCAAAGATCTGGTAGAACCCTAGCAGAGAGAGAGAGAGAGGCGACTGAACTCACCCTAGCAGTTCATCGCACCAGCTCAAGAACACCTCTCGCGAGGTTGTTCTTCCCTTTTACTTTTCATCATTATCCCCTGAGGCAATCCACCACACCACACACTGGAGTAGGGTATTACACCACAACAGTGGCCCGAACCAGTATAAACCTCGTGTCCATTGTGTTGTTCGTTGTTTCCAGCTCAAACCACGCGAGGAGATTGGATGTAGATCGGTAGGGGAGAGATCTCCGCGCGCACCCCAGTGTTCGAACCTCAAGGGTCTGCCGGAACCAGAAATCCGACATTTGGCGTGCCATGTAGGGGTGCGCCGGAATCTTTCTTCCGCTGTTCGCGTGTGATCTTCTGTCGTGTCCATTGCTGACGCTCGTCGGGCTCGTGCCAAGCGCCGGGCTGCTCTCGCCACCCGGGTTGCCCAGACGGCGCCCGTCGGCGGACGTCCTCATCGTTCCCCGTCGCCTACCGCCAATGCCGCCACCGGCCCGGCGGGGAACGAGCAGCAGGCCTTCTCTCAGCACCCTTCGATGTGGCGGGAGGGCCGCACCGCCACACCATCGCTGACTCCAGCCGCTTCGTCATCCCACGCCCGTCGCGCCCCCACGGACGCGCACGCCGCGCTGCTCCTGGCAAGAGAGCTCTTGCACTACCGCCCCGTCGACGACCTCTACGAGGACTGGCTCGCCCGCATCACCGAGCTCGTCAGCGCCGCAGGGGTCTCCCCCTTGCCATCCCTCTCGCTGCCTCGCCCTCCGTTCCACGCAGGAGGCGGGGATCAGGAGGCGCCTCCACCACCTCCTCCCCAAGAAGACGCCTTGGATCCAAGGCGCGCAGCCCCAGGGCGAGACCCTCCGCGTCCGGCGCCTGCGCAGCAAGAAAGGAGCTGCCAAGAGATCCCTCGTCCCCAAGAAGGTGCTCGCGCGCTCCCAGCGCCGGCGCGCCAAGATCGCGTCCCTGCACCTCCACGCCAAGACCCCACGCTACTCCAAGCGGCGGCGTGCGGTAATCCCCAAGAGCAAGCCCAGTACCAGCAAAAGGCACCGGTGGCCACAGCAGGCTGTCGCGCCCTCACCCCCGAGCTACGCGGCGTTGCATGGCCAGGCTAGTTCAAGCCTGACCTGCCCCCTCGCTACGATGGCACGGCGGACCCCGCGGAGTTCCTACAGCTCTATGAGCTATGCATCGAAGCTGCCAACGGAGACGGAAGGGTCATGGCAAACTAGTTTCCCATGGCACTCAAGGATGGGGTCCGCACCTGGCTCATGAACCTGGCTCCTGGCACAATCTCCTCCTGGGACGAGATGCGCACTCGCTTCATCACCAACTTCTAGGGCACTCGTGACCGTCCCCGGCCGTGAGCGATCTGCGCCGCATCAAGCAGCAACAAGGGGAAACCCTACAGAAGTACATCCAGCGCTTCAACAACGCTCGCCTCAAGATCCCCAAGGTGACTGAAGAAGCCATCATCTCGGCCTTCTCCGATGGCGTACGCAACATCAAGATGAAGGAGGAGCTAGCTATCCATGAAGACCTGTGCACATCCCTGGAGCTGTTCAACTTGGCGACCAAGTGCGCCAGGGCTGAGGAAGGGTGCCTTTCCCTCCTCGAACTCCAGGCTGCCGACCCAGAAGAGAAGAAGCCCAAGGCCAAGGACGTGAAGCGCAAGGGGGCTGCCGTGCTTGCAGCGGAGCCAGACACCAAGCGAGGCAGGGATCAGCCTGAGTCATCCAAGGGCCGCCGGTACTGCATGTACCACGACCTCCACACCCACAACACCAATGAATGTCAAGAGCTCAGGGCTGTGAGAGATGGACGCGTCGGCCGACACCCCGAGCGCAACGACAGGGACTATGGCCGAGGAGGAGGAAGAGGTGGCGGACGATGGGAAGACTGTGGCCCTCGCCAAGGGTGGCGTGACCGACCTCGCGAGGATCACTGGCAGGACCAGCCTCACGAGGGAGGCTGGAGAGGTCAGCCCCGTGAGGATCGCCCGCATGGCCACACATGCCTTCCTCCTCTGCCGCCACCGCCAAGGAGGAACGAAGACCAACATCAAGACGAGGGAGCTAGGGGCTTCCAGGAGCCGTGTGCAATCGCTTGCATCTTGGGTGGCGCGTAGGCCCCAGCCTCACAGCGCATCTTCAAGAAGTTTGCTCGCGAGGTGAATGCAGTCCTCCCCAAGCTTGAGGCCATTTGCCCTCTCAGGTGGTCTATGTGCGCTATCACGTTCAGCTCAGCGGATCAGCTCAAGTGCGTGGAAACGGCCGGAGTCCTCCCTATGCTTTGCTGCCCAGTCATCAGCAACGTACAGGTAACCAGGACCCTCATTGACGGCGGAGCAGGACTCAACGTCCTGTCCATCGAGACGTTCGACAATCTCCAAGTGTCGTACGATCAGCTTCAGCCAACCAAGCCATTCTCAGGAGTCACTGATGGTTCCACTGTTTCGATACGGCAGGTTCGCCTTCTAGTCACCTTCGGACAACGCAACAACTACCGCACCAAGCTCATCGACTTTGACGTCGCCCACATCTGTCTGCCATACAACGCCATCCTCGGGTACCCAGCCCTGGCCAAGTTGATGGCAGTGACTCACCATAGATACAATGTCCTCAAGATGCCAGGGAGCGGTGGAATCATCACCGTACCCTGTGAAGAAAGGGACGCAGTGTGTTCACTTGAGCGCGCGTTCCAAGCCGCAGTAATCGAAGACCCGGACCACAGAAATGGAAGGCTTCCTGAGGCGACCCCCAAGAAGAAGGAGGTTTCGCCTAGCCCAAGCCATCAGGGGGCAAGCGCCTCCGGAGGTGTTGGGTCAGGATCTGCGCCCAATCAGGGAGCGCCACCCTCTCTCGCATAGGAAGGCACGCCCGACGCCCTCCTCAGGCAGGGCTCGGGGGCTCTTTCTTGGAGAGCCGCCGGCTTTGCTAAGGTCGCAAGGGAGACGCTCGGGCACCACTTGGAGGGGTGCTTCCAGGCACGTTTCCCTCAGGAAGGTACAAGGCAAGGAAGACCAAACCCTCACGAGTTCATCGCAAGCAACACTCAGGAGCTACAGGAGTCGAGAGTCATGCGCGGCAGCCGCCGCTTACCCGAGACGGCCCCACATCCAGGCGAGGATGGTGGGCCGCACATTTGTGTCGACGTGCCAGGGTCAACCAAGCCACGTCTTAGGAGTGCCTCTGGCCTTTGTGCGTGGGGCGTTGCGAGGGTCCACTTCACAGCTACGTTTGCATGCCTTTCGGCCTGCCGAACGCGGTCGCCGCTCATCAGCGCTTGCTGAGGAGCATTCTGGAGGCTCAGGAGGTCAGGCATTGTGCGGTCCTGGTGGAGATGGAGATGGCTCTCGGAG
This sequence comes from Triticum urartu, assembly GCF_056163025.1. Lineage (NCBI taxonomy): Eukaryota > Viridiplantae > Streptophyta > Magnoliopsida > Poales > Poaceae > Triticum > Triticum urartu. The sequence continues at coordinate 392,365,675 of NC_141878.1, read as the reverse complement.
ACCTACCTGTGCCCCCAAAGCCTCTCGAGGCTCCTGGGCCTGGGGGCTCGTGAGGGTCGACGTCTTCATCACGCATCGCCCGCTTCTTCAGCATCACTTCATCTTCAACGGCACCAGGTGACATCTTTCTAAGTCCTGTTTTAAGCTGGGAGCGCCCACAGGGCCGTATCATTCCCAGGTCGCGTGGGTCCGTCCCTGCGGCATGTATCTGTTTTGCTTATGCTCTTTACTTACCTTGTCGGGTGTGCCCCTCGGACTGCATCATCCCCGAGCTTCTTGGGCCTGGCCCAGCGGCACTTGCTTTTCCTGCGTGTACTTAAAATGAATTTGCTCTTTCGCGCTTAATTGTCACCTACTGCTTATCGCGGACTTCTCCGCTTTCATGCAAAGCGCTTGCACGTTAAAAGGGGGTACCTGAGCATCGCGACTCATGGGCTCCTACTGGCTCTCCAGCCCTCACCCCCTGGCCTTGACCCACGGCATCGCGACCTGTCATACCAGTGGCGGCTGAGCTCGCTCGAGGGCCGGGACCTGAGGACGTAGAGCATTTGCATTCTAACCACCCTGGAGGAACACACCATTGATAAAGGCCCAGAGCTTGGCGCAACCCGCCTCGAGGTAGGGCCTCGTGAGTCCCGCGCTAGCTCACGAGTGCCCAGATACACCTCTCCTAGCCCTACTGTGCCGGCCACGTGTCAGGGCGGGGCTGTACACGCCCCGGGGGCTCCTCCCGGAGGGGAGCCCCCTCCCACGTACCAGTGGAAGCACCATGGTCCGCGCTGGCTGACGACACTGCCGAGGAGCGGCTATGCCCATACACATACGGAAGCGCTATGCTCCGCGCTGGTGACAAACAACTGAGGGCGGCCTACGGCCTTACCAATCTCTGGGAGCCCAGAGCTCAGTGTCCAGCGTCATCGCAATGCCTCCCCTCGGGAGCGCCGCGTGAGGTGGCTGGACACGGGGGCTATGCCCGGGTCTTGCCCGAGCACACGCAACCCAGCCAGGTCCCTCGGACCTGGTCGTCATGCACCCCTCCCTGAGCGGAGCCAAGGTATGGAAACCCGTTTGAACGTCAAGGGGGACTCCTGAGCATCGTGACTCAGGAGCCTAACTTGCCACTTAGCCCCTCACTCCTTAGTCCCGTCCTGGCTTCCGGTCGGGGCTAACACTGGGTGAGGTATGCGCGGGGCCGAGCCCTGCCGACGTAGAGTGCGAGCAAGTAGGGGAGAAAAATGCAAATTCCAGGAAATTCAAAGCAAATATTACAAGCCATAGATTGTTTCACGACGTTAAACACAAGTTTAAACGCCTCCGCGAGGCATGGTGCATGTTGCAGGAATAAAAACAGGACAGAAGCCAGGAAGGGATCACTCTCCAGTGGCGTCGCCTCCTGGGGCCGCGAAGCTGGCGGCACCGCACCCGGGGAAGATGCTAAAGGCACGGAACCTCCCCAGCAAAGCTTCGGCTCGGCCTTTCACGGCCTCAGTGGCAGCGGCGTCAAGGTCGCCGCTCACTGGCTCCAGCGGGCTGTCGAGGTCGACGTTGGGGTCGCGCAGGTAGACGTGGCTGAGGAGACGCATCAGTGCCGCCGAAGACAGGGCGCACGCCTCGGCCTCGACCGTGGGGCCAAGGCCGTCTACGACATCCTCAAGCGCACGGACCAGGAAGGGAAGCAGCTTGGTGGGGCCGTCCTCCGCGCCGGCCAGCGGCTCCTTCAGCGCGGCACGAGCCCTCTTCTCCATCTTCGCGAAGGCCACCCGATCCTCCGCCAGGACCTTTGCCTTGGCGTCCCGCTCGGTCCTCTCCTCCTTCAGCAACCGCTCCAGCGTCTCCAACCGGCCGTGGCGGTCATCAAGCTTGACGTCCCGGTCCTTGACGGCAGCCCCCCGAGCCTTCATCTCCCTCTCCTTCTCATGGCGGCCGTGACCTCCTTGGCGAGCTCATCGTGCAGGCCTTGCAGCTCGGCCTCCAGCTCCTTGCAGCGAGCCTTGGCAGCCGCAGCATCACCCAGGGCAGCGTCACGAGCGGCCTTGGCTTGGTTGGCGGCCGGCTTCTCCCCATCGGAGGCCGCCACGACCTGGCTCAGCGCTGCTCGGACGGAGGTAGCGGAACGGGCCCAGCCAGAAGCTAGCTCCACGCGCCCGGCCACTAGGCGAGGGTCCACGCTCAGAAGATCCTCCGGCAGCTGGCTCAGCTCGCTGGCGACCTGGTCGAAGACGGCGGCAGAGGGAACAGAAGGAGCGGGAACTGGCGGAGCGGGCGAAGAAGACGGCAGCGTGATCATGGTTTGGCAGGAAGGAACCCCCTAGGCCTTGGCTGCTCCGGCTGCAGCATCGAGCACAGTCGACTCCATGGTCAGCGGGGCCACGGGGGCTGATTCCTCACCGAAGCGTCCCAGTCGGCCTCATGAGGATGACCGGGCAGCGGAAGCGCGAGCCCGGCCGTCTTTCCCCTCAGTGGACGAAGGCGCCATCTTGGCAGGTGGACTCGCCCCAAGCGGGGCCGCAGAAGCCCCTTTCAACCTCTTCGCCGCAGGCGCCGGTCTGACAAAAGAATATGGACGTCAAGCCTCAGCGGCAGAAACCAAGCAAAGCAATAATCAAGCACTTACTGGTCGTCGCTCGCGGACCCAAGCAACCTCTGGCCGAACTTGAAGCCCGAGAGCCTGCAGCTCGGATCAGCCTCGGGAGGCCCGGAAGCAGAAGCCACGTCGGGAGGGCTGGGGCTGGCCTCAGACCGCCCAGGGATCAGAGCGGACCCTGGGGGAACCAGCCCCGACTTGCCCTTCCTTGTGACCAAGGGAGAGTCCTCCCCTCCTCGCTTGGCACCGGCATCGTCGTCATCCGGCATGGAGTGGAGGGCCCGAGACCTGAGCCGAGGGAAGGACTCCCCCGACTCCTCGCCAGTCGCCTCAAAGTCAGACTCATCTTCCTCCGCCTCTTCTTCCTCCTCACTCCCGCTGGAGTTGCTGGAGGACACGTTCACCATCACCAGTGCCGCAAGACCCTCGGGAGCTTCCGCGGGCACCAGCCCATCGCCACTAAAGGTGGGCATGGCGTTCACCACCTGCTCCCAGTCGTCACCAAGGAACAGGGGGACGCGGGCGCCCACCGGCTTCGCCACATCTCCCCCAACCAAGGAATGGAGCGCCGCGACCAGGTTCTCATCGGTCAGGGCCTCAGAGCTTAGGCGCAAGGCGGCATCCGCTTCCCCAAGCCTCCACAACGGGAGCGAGTGCTCCTGGAGTGGAGCCACCCGGTGCTCCAAGAACTCCTTCAGGAGCGTGGCTCCAGTCAGCTTCGCCGTCCCCAAGTTGCTCGGCCTCAGGTCGGCGTTCATCCTCTTCAGCACCGCCCTCGCACGGGGGTCGACGAGCTCCGCGCGGGACCACGCGTCGACAGCCTTGGGCTACCCCGTAGGCAACACCAGACGGGGGTGGAGGCGCCCGACGTCCACCATGACCCACTTGCTCCGGAAGCCTTCAATTCTCTTCCTAGGCTTCGAGATGGCATTGGAATTGGAGTATGCGATGAAACTCGCACGTGCGAAGACATGGCCACCAGAAACCCGGAGGGAAAAATAGTGGCGCAACAAAGCCACCGAGGGCTTTACCCCGACATGAGCCTCATAGTAGTAAGAAAAAATTGCAAGGAGAAGAACAGAGTTGGGGTGGAGATGCAGAGCCTGCAAGTTGTACTGGCGGAGGACAACAAAGAAGAACTCGGAGAAAGGAGGCACCGGACCGGCGACGATGGCGCTCACAAAGAGCGGATAGAAGGTGCTCCCCCTGCCTTCAGGCTGGTCGGAGCCGGCCTTGAGCACAGTCGCCCCCTTGCTGCCCTGCGCACCGTCATCAGGCGCGTGAGGGCGAGGTTCTTCTCCGGTAGGTTCGGGGAATCCAGTGCCAGCGAGTACCAGGCCCGGTCGGGGACTTGCGAGGCGCCATGGCGTGTCGGGCGAGAAGGATTGAGACAGATCTGGAGGATTTCGGAAGCAAGAAGGAGGAGAGGGAGAAAGGGGATCTGGGCGAGGCGAACGAGAACAAAGCAAGTAAGTATGGCCCGGGCACCTCTTTTGTCAAATGGACAGTTGCTGAGGCGTCGTGGGGAGGCGCAGACGCCCACATCCAATCAAGCACCACACGGCGCCCAAGGCCACAGGCTGTTAGGGCCCGCGGTGCTTCGCGCTTGCCCCTTTGCTTTCCTGCTAAGCCAAGCCCGGGCGCGCCGTGGGCCCGGGGGCTACTGTCGGCGTTCTTGGAATGGGGGTCCCCAGACTTGCCTGCCTGCGGCCTGCGGCATGGCTCAAGTGGGGGCCCAGAGCGGCCCATCTTCATCAGCTCAAGCTCAAGACCCTTGCGAGGGGCCAAGCCTCACGGGGGGGGGGGGGGGGACGACCGGAAGCTTCCTCAGAGGCAGCCTCATCAGGCAGGCTCGCGAGGAGGCAGAGAGATCAAGGTAGGGGTACCTCGCGAGGAGCCCGTGACGCAAGCCATGACGATCGAGACCAGGCGGGCGCCAGGACAGCGCCGGCGTGCACAGTGTCCTTGTGTCTCCTTTGGTGAAAAGGGGGCAAGCACAGGCCAAGGCATCGGGCAAAGGTTACCATTCCAGTGCAACAAGACCAAGACCAGCAGAGCGGCAGGACGGAGGTCACCGTGGAGCCCAAGACGGCGTCATCACCAGTACTTTTGGCAGCCGAAGGCCACCTTTGGTCAGGATAACTTGTACTCGATGTTCCCCTTCAAAATGGCCAATTGTTGGCGCCCTTCCCGCTCATTATTTGGGGAGAGGCCCAGGGCCTCTATAAATAGAGCTAGCCACCACAGAGTAGAGACATCGAGAAAACGGCCAGAGATCTGGTAGAACCCTAGCAGAGAGAGAGAGAGAGGCGACTGAACTCACCCTAGCAGTTCATTGCACCAGCTCAAGAACACCTCTCGTGAGGCTGTTCTTCCCTTGTACTGTTCATCATCAGCCCGTGAGGCAATCCAACACACCACACACTGGAGTAGGGTATTACACCACAACGGTGGCCCGAACCAGTATAAACCTCGTGTCCCTTGTGTTGTTCGTTGTTTCCAGCTCAAATCACATGAGGAGATTGGACGTAGATCGGTAGGGGAGAGATCTCCGCGCGCACCCCAGTGTTCGAACCTCAAGGGTCTGCCGGAACCCGAAATCCGACAACTTGTGGGTTATCAATGCGCGACCAAGGAGGCCTCGACTCCTCTCCTCAACGAGCTCGTGAGCCCTCACAGCCCGGTCCTCCAGGCGCATCACGATTTCAGTGAAGAAGTGGAGGTGGTTGGCGTTGTCTTCCTCATGCAGGTGAGGGGTGCTCTCCTTGCAGATAGTGCTCAGAGCTAGGTTGGCCCTCACCCTAAGATCCTGGAGCATAGAAGCGTGCTCACGCTGCTGCATTGGCCTACGACATGCCTCGTCCGTGCTCTTCTTCGCGAGGGACATGGCGCCATCAATCTGTTGTTGGAGGGAGAGCAAGTCGGCGTGCACGGAGGCCAGGTCAGCCTGGGCGGCGGTGTGGGCTGCCACAGCGTCCCTCTCGCGTTGCTCCGCCTCATCCAGTTTCGTCCTAAGGGCCGTGATCCTACCCTTAGCCTCAGCCTCCAGGAACACCAGCGCCAGGTGGTGCTTGTCAGCGAGATCTGCATGAGCCTTCGCCACCCTCCGGTCAACCTCCTCCTGGATCTTGGCTTCACACGTGGTGACGGCGTTCTCAGCCATAGTCACCCGGCGCCCGCTCTTCTCCAGCCACTCGAGCTCGAGGCTGCGCTCCAAGGCCTCCAGCATCAGTGCCTCCTCACATTTCTGGATCTCCTCCTCTTTGGAAGGCGCTCCCCTCATTAACGCCAAGACGGCCGTGCGTGCCTCAATCCGCTATTCAAGGGTAGTGTTCGAGGCCAGGAGTTCTCGTTCGCGCTCCTCGGTAGCCTCGCGGCGATGGTCGGCCGCCCTGGCCTCCTCCAAGGCCCGAGTGCAAGCCTCCCATGCGGTTGCAAGGGATACCTCGGCCTTCGCATTGGCACGCTCATGCTGAAGATGCCCAAGGTTGATGGCCACCTTCAACTGATGCCACTCGCCGCCAGCCGAAGGTCCTCCGTCTCGAGGCAGGCGTTGACGTCGGCAAGCTCTTCTCCAAGCCGGCTCAACGCACCCATCGCCTCCGAAAAGAGCTCGTGGCGTACGACACTATGCCCGAGCGCAAGCTCCAATGCATGGCCAAGTCCACCCTTCACGCCAGGGTACTGGGAAACTTGAGGTGGCCTGCCTGCCCCTGGCGGGGGGCCGGAGGTTGGTGCCTTCCTCGCCACCCTCCAGGCCTCGGCGGAGGCGCCGGATGGCATGGCCTCACTACTCGAAGATGAAGCCAGGGCTGGGATCGCCCAACCACCGGAGACGACCAGCGGAAGAGCCATAGGTACGCCTCTTGCACCCGAGGGTGGACCGTGAAGGAGGGACGACATGAACACAGGATCAAGGCCCCCCGTCAGCACATCCGCTTCCAGGACATGCCCCCCGCCATGCATGGTGGTCCGGCGGAGGGAGCTCAAGACAAGGGGCAAGCTGAGGACAAGTAGGGGCCGTTCCTCAGGAGATCTTGCTGCCGCGGACGAAGGGATCCTGAAGGTACGTTGTCAGGAAAGGATGCAACACGCAGAAATCACAAAGAAGAGGTACTTATGCGTCTATGGCTATGTACTTCCTCTGCTTCAGTGGCCGGTAGGCGTCACCACTACAGCCGGGAGGCCCCTTTCTCTTGCGAAGTGCCTCGAAGTTCAGGCGCAGCTAGCCAAAGCCCAGGGCGCGGCCGTCAGCATCTGGGGCGGGCAGCGGAGACCTAGGGGAGGCGACCTCGGGAGCCCTGGGCTGCGTCAGCTCTCCGCCCACCACCTCAAGACTGCTTCCCCGAACTTCAAGGGCGGCGACCCCGGGTGCCTCGGATCGTGCCAAGTCTCTGATCGCCCCCTTAGGACGGCTCACCCAGGCCTCGGGCGTTGCCATCTCAAGAGCACCGCGCTGTGGCGCTTCGCCAGCAGGCGCCCCGATAGCACCAGGTGATACGTCTGCAACGTATCTACTTTTCCAAACACTTTTGCCCTTGTTTTGGACTCTAATTTTTATGATTTGAATGGAACTAACCCGGACTGACGTTGTTTTCAGCAGAATTGCCATGATGTTGTTTTATTTGCAGAAAACAAAAGTTCTCGGAATGACCTAAAACTCCACGGAATATCTTACAATAAATAATAAAAAATCCTCGCCAAAGATGAAGACCAGGGGGCCCACACCCTTCTCACGAGGGTGGGGGGCGCCCCCCCCCCTAGGGCGCGCCCCCTACCTCGTGGCCCCCCTGGAGACCTCCCTACTCCAACTCCAACTCTATATAAATGCTTTCGGGGAGAAAAAAATAAGAGAGAAGAAATCATCGCGTTTTATGATACGGAGCTGCCGCCAAGCCCAAAAACCTCTCGGGAGGGCTGATCTGGAGTCCTTTCGAGGCTCTGGAGAGGGGGATTCATCGCCATCGTCATCATCAACCATCCTCTATCACCAATTTCATGATGCTCACCGCCGTGCGTGAGTAATTCCATGGTAGGCTTGCTGGACGGTGATGGGTTGGATGAGATTCACCATGTAATCGAGTTAGTTTTGTTAGGGTTTGATCCCTAGTATCCATTATGTTCTGAGATTGATGTTGCTATGACTTTGCTATGCTTAATGCTTGACACTAGGGCCCGAGTGCCATGATTTCAGATCTGAACCTATTATGTTTTCATCAATATATGAGAGTTCTAGATCCTATCTTGCATGTCTATGGTCACCTATTATGTGTTATGATCCGTTAACCCCGAAGTGACAATAATCGGGATACTTACCGGTGATGACCGTAGTTTGAGGAGTTCATGTATTCACTATGTGCTAATGCTTTGTTTCGGTTCTCTATTAAAAGGAGGCCTTAATATGCCTTAGTTTCCATTAGGAGCCCGCTGCCACGGGAGGGTAGGACAAAAGATGTCATGCAAGTTCTTTTCCATAAGAACGTATGACTATATTCGGAATACATGCCTACATTACATTGACGAATTGGAGCTAGTTCTGTGTCACCCTATGTTATGACTATTACATGATGAACCGCATCCGGCATAATTATCCATCATTGATCCGATGCCTATGAGCTTTCCATATACTGGTTTACGCTTATTTACTTTCCCATTGCTATTGTTACAATCACTACAAAATACCAAAAACATTACTTTGCTTTCTTTACTCTTTTGTTACCGTTACCATCGCTATCATATTACTTGCTACTAAACACTTTGCTGCAGATACTAAGTTTCCAGGTGTGGTTGAATTGACAACTCAGCTGCTAATACTTGAGAATATTATTTGGCTCCCCTCGTGTCGAATCAATAAATTTGGATTGAATACTTTACCCTCGAAAGCTGTTGCGATCCCCTATACTTGTGGGTTATCAAGACTAATTTTCGGCGCCGTTGCCGGGGAGCATAACTCTATTCTTTGAGTCACTTGGGATTTATATTTGCTGGACACTATGAATAACTTGAGATCCAAAAACCAAGATCTATCCCTCAACTATGAGGGGAGGTAAGGAACTGCCATCTAGCTCTGCACTTTATTCACCTTCTGTTATGAGTAAGCTTGCGACACCTAAACCTGCTTCTGCTATTCGTTCTGATATGTCGCATGTTATTGATGATGCTACTTCTGCTATACATGATACTTATGATGAAACTACCTCTATGCCTGATACTACTATGCCACTTAGTGATTTTCTCGAGGAACGACTTGCTAGGGCTAGAGAGATTGAAAATATTGAATCTGATTATGAAGATGAAAGTGATGATGAAGAATCACTTGTTATTCCTGAGGGTTATTTATTTGATCAAGATGCTTCTTTAGCTATTTTAGCTTGCAAAGATAGATATGAACTCAAAAGGTTATTAGCTAAATGGAATAAGCAATCTTTAAATGCTAGGATGAGACCCGACCCTGCTTTTGCTACTTCACCTATCTGTGTTGCTGATAAGGATTATGAATTCTCTGTTGATCCTGATATAATTACTTTGGTTGAATCTGATCCTTTTCATGGCTATGAATCTAAAACTGTTGTAGCACATCTTACTAAATTAAATGATATAGCCACCCTGTTCACTAATGATGAGAGATCTCGCTACTTTTATATCATTAAATTATTTCCATTCCCATTAAAGGGTGATGCTAAAATATGGTTCAATTTTCTTGATCCTGGTTGTGTGCGTAGTTCCAGGATATGATCTATTATTTCTCTTCTAAATATTTCCCTGCTCATAAGAAACAAGCTACTTTAAAGGAAATATACAACTTTGTGCAAATTAAAGAAGAGAGTCTCCCACAAGCTTGGGGGAAGCTTCTCAAGTTACTTGATGCTTTGCCTGATCATCCTCTTAAAAAATGAAATACTTGATATCTTTTATAATGGACTAACCGATGCTTCCAGAGATTACCTGGATAGTTGTGCTGGTTCTCTTTTCAGGGAAAGAACACCGAATGAAGCTGAAATCTTATTGAATAATATGTTGACAAATGAAAATAATTGGGCACCTCCTAAGCCAGCTCCGGAGCTAGCTCCTGCTCCAATTAATGATCCTATTCCTAAACCAACTCCGGAGAAGAGAGGTGCTCTATTTCTCAGTCCCGAAGATATGCAAGAGGCAAAGAAATCTATGAAAGAAAAAGGTATTAAAGCTGAAGATGTTAAGAATTTACCTCCTATTGAAGAAATACATGGTCTTAATTTACCGCCTATTGAAGAAACATATGATCTTAATCCTTTACTTATTGAAGAACCTCCATACCCCGATAACCCGACAGAGGTAGTAAAGGTAAATTCTCTCTATAGATATGATAAAGCTGAAATCCCTCCTACTAAAATTACTAGTCAATGCTTGGATGAGTTTGATAATTTTATGTTTAAGCAAGAAGACTTCAATGCTTATTTTGGTAGACAATTAAAACAAGATGATGGTATGATTAAATACTTGTGTGATTATATGGCTAATATTAGAGGTAAACTTAAACTTGTTAGCAAACATGCTTCTATGGTTACCACTCAAGTAGAACAAGTACTTAAAGCTCAAAAAGAATTGCTCAATGAGATGAATAGTAAGAAAAATAATTATGCTGTTAAAGTGGTTACTAGAACTGGTAGAATGACTCAGGAACCTTTGTATCCTGAAGGCCACCCTAAGAGAATTGAGCAAGATTCTCTGAGAAATAATATTGATGCACCTAGTTCTTCTAAAAAGAAGAAAAAGAAAAATGATAGAACTGTGCAAACTTCTAGTGAACCTATTGCTGAACCACCCGATAATCCAAATGATATATCTATGTCTGATGCTGAAACACAATCTGGCAATGAACATGAAATTAATGAAAATGCTAATGATGATGTTCATAATGATGCTCAACCTAGTAATGATAATGATGTAGAAATTGAACGTGCTGTTGATCTTGATAACCCACAATCAAAGAATCAACGTTATGATAAGAAAGACTTTGTTTCTAGGAAACATGGTAAAGAAAGAGAGCCTTGGGTTCAGAAACCCATGCCTTTTCCTCCCAAACCATCCAAGAAAAAGGATGATGAGGATTTTGAGGGCTTTTCTGAAATGATTAGACCTATCTTTTTGCGTATGCGATTAACTGATATGCTCAAAACAAATCCTTATGCTAAGTACATGAAAGATATTATTACAAATAAAAGAAAGATACCGGAAGCTGAAATTTCCACCATTCTTGCTAATTATACTTTCAAGGGTGGAATACCAAAGAAACTTGGTGATCCAGGAGTACCTACTATACCATGCTCCATTAAAAGAAACTATGTTAAAACTGCTTTATGTGATCTTGGAGCCGGTGTTAGTGTTATACCTCTCTCTTTCTATCGTAGACTTGACTTGAATAAGTTGACACCTACTGAAATACCTTTGGAAATGGCTGATAAATCAACTGCTATATCTGTCGGTATTTGTGAGGACGTGCCAGTTGTGGTTGCAAACGTTACTATTTTAACAGACTTTGTTATTCTTGATATTCCCGAGGACGATAGTATGTCTATTATTCTTGGAAGACCTTTTCTTAATACTGCAGGGGCTGTTATTGATTACAACAAAGGCAATGTCACTTTTCATGTTAATGGTAATGAGCATACGGTACATTTTCCGAGGAAAAAACCTCAAGTTCATAGTATCAATTCTATGGGAAAAATTTCATCGATTATATTTGGAGGTTTTGAATTTCCTCTTCCTACTGTCAAGAAGAAATATGATATACTTATTATTGGGGATGTGCATATCCCCGTTGAGGTAACCTAGTGTTATTCGAAATTTCTCCAGTTTCATGTTAATCGGAATGAGTTTGTTAGCAAGACTTGATCAACCTTGTTGGTGGATTCCTTTTGATGAGCATGAGATGGATGAAACTAGAAGCACAACCTTCTATACCCCACTTTTACTTTCTGTTATTTAGTTGAAATAAAATAAAAATAAATAATTTCCTATCTGTTATCTGAATATCCGTGCAATATAAAAATACCTCGAAAATAAAAGTTCTCCAAATGCCCTGAAAATTAAATATGATTTTTTATAGAATATTTGAGGATTTATAGAACAAAGAACACACCAGGGGGGCCAACCACCTTGCCACGAGGGTGGAGGGCGCGCCTACCCCCCTAAGGCGCGCCCCCCTGCCTCATGGGCCCACGGTGGCCCTCCTCCACTTAATCTTTCAGCCACACACTTCATCTTCCTCCCCCAAACACGAAAAACCAGCTCAAACCCGAGTCCAAGCTCGTTTTGCTACCATTTTCGATCTCCTTGCTCAAAGCACCTCTCAAAAAACTGCTTGGGGAGATTGTTCCTTGGGATGTGACTCCTCCATTGGTCCAATTAGTTTTTGTTCTAGTGCTTTATTCATTGCAAATTTTTGCTACTTAGGTGACCCTGTTCTTGAGCTTGCATGTCAAATTTATATGGTCAAAAGTAGTTTTGATGCATGATATAGGCCCTAGGCACTTGTAGGAGTAGTTGCTATCAATATTATTGAGTTTGGTTTACTTTTATTTTGAAGTTACTAAAAAAATTTCAGAATTTTTCAGAGGAAGAAATATGTTTAGGAAAATGTTCCAAGGTGGTCCTTCAAGGAAGCAAGGACCCAGGCTTGCATTGCGTGATGCTGACGAAGAGCCACCAAGCGACGCTCCAATACGTCCTTGTGAGTGGCCTTCTGAATATTTTATGGATTTAGCAGGAATTAAAGAAGAATTTAACGCATATTTGCGTAATGCCGATCTTGAGGACTTTGAGGCAGACAAATGTCCCAAGTATCATGAGCTCACAAGCTCTTTTGTGAGGAGGTTTGAGTATTCATCTTCGCGTAATTCTCCTTCAGTCATGTTTGATCTTTATAACAAATCTTATACCATGGACTTAGAGGATTTCACTTTTGCTTTCAAACTTCCAAAATGGGGTAGTGTTAGGGATCCCCCTAAATATGAAGTTAGAAACTTTCTTGCTAGTATAACTGTAGGGGAATCTAGAGATATAACGCAAGCTACCATAGGGAGCATTCACTTTCCTGCTATACATTATTTTGCTATCTTCATAGGTAGGTGCATAAATGCTAAAGATGAAACATGCCACATATGTGTCCCTGACCTTAACATTCTCAGGAGTGCTGTGTCAGGAGACCAATCTTATCATATGGGAGCCATTGTAGCTCGTAGGTTGCATCATAATAGACATAATGGAGATTTCTTTGGAGGAATTTATGCAACCCGCTTAGCTAAATTTCTTGAGATAGACGTTCGTGAAGGAGACATGGAGTTGCCTCCTGCTTATTTAGATTTTGATTCTATGGTTTCCCACCATTTTGTTGAGAGGAACGAATCACCTCTCCAGTACCGACTAATCTTTGACAAACGCCGTGTTGTCCATATTACTCTCCATGCTCCTGCTTTCTTTGATTATCAGGCAAGAGGAGGATATACTATTACCAGAGAGGAGGCAGATGAGTAAGAGAGGAGAGCGGATGCCTGATACGTCTCCAACGTATCTATAATTTTTGATTGCTCCATGCTATATTATCTACTGTTTGGGACTATATTTGGCTTTATTTTCCACTTTTATATTATTTTTGGGACTAACCTATTAACCGGAGGCCCAGCCCAGAATTGCTGTTTTTGCCTATTTTAGTGTTTCGGAGAAACAGAATATCAAACGGAGTCCAAACGGAATAAAATCTTCGGGAACGTGATTTTCTCACCGAACGTGATCCAGGAGAATTGGACCCTACTCCAGGGGGTCAAAGAGGAGGTCACGAGGGTGGGGGCGCTCCCCCTAGGGCACACCCCCTGCCTCGTGGGCCCCTCGGTGCTCCACTGACGTACTTCTTCCTCCTATATATACACACGTACCCCCAAACGATCAGAACAGGAGCCAAAAACCTAATTCCACCGCCGCAACTTTCTGTATCCACAGGATCCCATCTTGGGGCCTGTTCCGGAGCTCCGCCGGAAGAGGGCCGTCATCACAGAGGGCTTCTACATCATCCTAGCCCCTCCGATGAAGTGTGAGTAGTTTACCTCAGACCTTCGGGTCCATAGTTAGTAGCTAGATGGCTTCTTCTCTCTCTTTGAATCTCAATACAAAGTTCTCCCCCTCTCTTGTGGAGATCTATTCGATGTAATCTTCTTTTTGCGGTGTGTTTTTTGAGACCGATGAATTGTGGGTTTATGATCAAGTCTATCTATGAATAATATTTGAATCTTCTCAGAATTCTTTTATGTATGATCAAGTCTATCTATGCAAGTCACTTCAAATTATCCATTTGGTTTGGCCAACTAGATTGGTAGTTCTTGCCATGGGAGAAGTGCTTAGCTTTAGGTTCGATCTTGCGGTGTCCTTACCCAGTGACAGAAGGGGCAGCAAGGCACGTATTGTATCGTTGCCATCAAGCATAACAAGATGGGGTTTATTTCATATTGCATGAATTTATCTCTCTACATCATGTCATCTTGCTTAAGGCGTTACTCTGTTTTTAACTTAATACTCTAGATGCATGCTGGATAGCGGTCGATGAGTGGAGTAATACTAGTATATGTAGAATTGTTTCGGACTACTTGTCACGGACGTGATGCCTATATACATGATGTAGCGACCCGACCTCAATCGGTCAAGCCTCTGTATATCCATGCCATCCCTAGATCGGTATGCTGGCACACACAGTACATCAATGTATATATCAAAGTGCAATCACATGTATAAATAACGTAAAACTGATATATACCTCATAAGTCTCAGCGGAAACAAACATAAGGGTGTGGAGTCCATCAACGCCAACGGCAAGTTGAGTGTAGACCGTAACCCTACAACGTAACCCTTACTCGTCGTAGAAAAGTCCCTGCAACATAAGACGTTGCATCCCTGTAGATCAGTACATTGAATGTACTGGCAAGTCACATCATAAGAATAATGAACCTATTTGTACATGCAATCTGGCTGGTGGAAAGCTCTAAGTTTTGTTTTTGCATAAAGCTAGTTTTTCCTAGAATAAAAGATATTATTCTACCACTACTAGATAGCATAGGATGAGTTGGTAAACCCAACTCAATCCATTCCCAAAGTTTCATTTAAAACCCAACTCTTTAATTAAGAGTGATGAGATCTCCCAGCATTTCCACTACTAGATGCTCAAGTTGTCCGTAACCGGGGACACGGCTAATCGATTAGGTTTTAACACTCTGCAGATGTTTGCGCACTTTTCCCCACAAGACTCGATCGCCTCCCTTGAAGTTCTCTCACTGCCTGGCGTTTGAGAACAGGATGACCGAGACATAGTTTTTCGAAAATGTTCCCCCTTAACCCACGGATAGGCCGGTACACCTACATCATTCTACATCTGCTAGCCCATCCCGGAAGGGATTACACTAACTACTCAACTAAGCTAGAGCCCATATTGGCTTGTGGCTGCACACGTAAGCTTCTAGACATGAGAATACGATTGATCTCTTTGAGCCTGGGCGGCCGACCACTGGTGGTGCACCACCATGGATTAACCATGCATGCTCCCACTGTACTTCGCCACCATTCAAACCAAAATACCGCCCAGGTAGTTCATTTACATGTCTTGGTCCTGATTACTACTTTGTCACTCATGTCTCACCATGTTCGCTTCCCAAACCACATCTATATTTAGCAAGGCAAAAATAAACTTACACGGTGGTGACAAGGCTGTATAGATCAGACCTACCTCAAATGAACTACTAGGTAACGGCATAGCCATCTGGAAACAATAAATCTTACCATGCAATCCTACCTCAAAGGACTAAGTGCATAATAAAAACATAGGTAATTGAAGGAATGGTCAAATGTGAACTTGCCTAGTAATAGTTGATGAAAATTATATCACTCTCAGAAATTTACTTAATAGAACTATTCGTCACTCTCCGATGAAATTCTATAAAGTCAAACATTGCATTCACATAAGCAATCATTTCAGAGAACCAAATAACATGCAACATGAAAAGACTCGGAAAATCCAAATGAACACACAACACACTTAACTATCAAAAGAAAATACTAAGTGCAAAACAACATAGGGCATGGGTGCAAATAAAAATTGTGACGTGGACCACAGTGCATACTAGGCATACGAGTAAAACTACTATGGACAGATCCTAATGTGTGAAAAATATCATGAGATAGGTCCAAGTGATAGGGTTTAGCTACAGTGACAAAACACAAAAAGAATCACATCAATCGGAGCTACGGCTTAGGAGATATGGCCATTTGAAGTTCGAAGTCAAATCTGAATAAAGTTCAAATTTGAATTTGGAAAAAGTTTACAAACATGATGCTACTTGATAGATCAAATCGTGACGAAGAATTTGCCGCTGGTTTCGTCGAATTTGGACTTACGGTTAAAAAGTTGTGGCTAAACTAAAATTAGGGACTAATCTGCTAATTATAGGGACCTAACCGTGAAAGTTTTATTCGCGACCAGGTCTCTGGCCATGTGGCGGCTTCCGGGTGGCTGAGCAGCGTTCGCGGCTTAGGCTAAACGGCGAACGGCCACTAAATAGGAAAATCAGAGGCAGCGGCTTAATACAACAAAAACCGAGGTTGGTTTAACTAAACCGCATGGTTTATTAAAAACCGGAGTTAACCGATTTAACACAAATAAACGGACCGGGCGAACGTCTTCTTACTGATGACGATGACACGAGACGGCGGCGCGGGCGTCGGGCGGCGGGCGGCGGACGGGGCGGCGGCTCCGGCGGTCCTCAGCGGCGGGGAAGGAAGCGGCGGGGTCCGGCGGGGCGCGGGCGTCTTGCTGGTGGGGTCGGCGGGCGGCGGGGTGCCGGCGACGAGCAGAGGGAGGAAGCGGAGCTCCAGTGCTCCGGCGAGAGCGCGGGTCGTCTAGGCGGCGGCTCCGGTGACCTAGAGGCAAAACATCATGTCAAAACGAAGTGCACTGGCTCGGGGAGTAGGTTTATAAAGAAAAGAAGGGCTCAGATGCACCACAGGCGACGGAATCGACGGCGAGGCGGTTCGGCTCCGGCGAGATTCGAATGGGTGGGGAGGCGGCTACGTGCGACATGGGGAGTAGAGGAGGGGCGGGATCGAACGAGGAACCTCGGGGGCTTTTATAGGCGCAGTAGGGACTCTGGTGGCGAGGGGATAAGCCTCATCCGCGAGGGAAACGGCTGGCGGGTTCGGCGGCGCACACAGCATCCTTCCCGTGCTCTGCGCGGGAGGTCGGAGACGAGCTGGGGAAGTGGGGCTCACGGGTCAGTGGCCACGGCGGGTAGCGAGCGAGGGGGAATGGGGTGCGGGCGGCCGACGCTTAAGGCCATCGGGCGCTCGGGCAGGCTGCGGGGCTGGCTGGCTCTTGGGCCGAAGAGCATGGGCCGGCTCGGGCGTGTGTGTGTGTGTGTGTGTTTTATAAAAGGTCTCTTTTAACAATCAGAAAAAACAAACAAACTGAGTAATAATAAAAAAAAACTATATAGGCATATTATATACCAAAATGCTCAGAAAAATACCAAGAATAAGATGAACTATTTTCCATGGTCAAATAAATTCCAAAAAAATTCATAAAAGTCAAACAGTGCTATTGTTGCATTTAAAAGCAATAAAAATCATTCTTAAAATAGCAAAATGATTTCAAATTTATTTTATCCTAATTTTCCATTGAAGGGAATCATTTTACCCTTATTTCCATTTATTATTTTTTAGGAGAAAAATATTTTGAAAAGAAACTCAAATAACTCTCAATTGGATTTGAATTTGGAATTTCAAACAACTTCAAATGGAAAATGAGTTTCAAATAACTTCAAAGTGACTTCCAATTTATTTCTTTGAAACTTCCAACTCTCTTTCTTCAAATATGAAGAAGTCATTTTATCTTCCCTTATGAACTCATTGAGTTGCTTAAAGTTTCTAAATTTGAAATATTTCAACTCAAATTCAAATCATTTTCAAACCCCTTTTCATTTCCACTAATGGAAGAAGTCATATTATCTTCACTCTTGGGTTTTGTAATGAAATGAATTTGAACTCAGGGAGATCAAAATGCAAGATGAAAAGTTTTGGGAAAGTCCTTTTATTCCCTCTCATTCAACTTTCAAAAAGTTTACAATTTCCAATCATTTTCACACAATCAACCACACAACAATCAAACAAACAATCATAATAATTTATTTAATATAACATTCCAAAATTTAGAATTTTGGGATGTTACAAACTACCACCCTTAAAATGAATCTTGTCCTCGAGATTTGGAGAGGCTAGAAAGAAGGTTAGGTTTGGGGGTCTCCTTGAAAATCCATTCATCAACACATGGTATGGGGTGCTACCACCCTTAGAAGCATGGTCATGGTTCCAACAAAACTCATGTACTCCATGTTTTGTGTTGACAGTGCCGGTCTTCTCATATTCTCCGAGATAACTCCTTCACTTTTGCTCTTCCGGTAAGGGCATGTCCTTTTCCTCAAAATCAGGAGTCCTTGCATCAAAATAGGATCCTTCTGAGACTTGACATGTCTGGCGCCAATGCTAAACAACTATCGTAAATCTCATGGTGGTCAACGATTACTGGTTCCTCCTGCAGGAAATGGGTCTGGGATGAACCTCTCAGCATAACCTACGATTGGCAACAAGTGCTTGTACAGGGTTTCCATCATCCTGCCATTCTAAGGCTTTTGGCTTGTCGTGTTGACAGTCTTCTAGGGTTTTAAGGCTCTCTGATTTTCCATCAACATATGATAGCTCACGATAGAAGTCTCCGGTATGAGGGCCAATCCATCCCGTACTTGAATCATTACCACATACGCAGATAGTGAATCACGTATTCTAACACTTGGGCATCCTCACAAGCATTGCAGAACTTCTCTTCTCCACAAACTGGGTTTGGATAAATCCATTTGTTCTGCAAGCCAAACAAAATCTCTATCACTTCTTCACAACTCTCAGGTTTTACGTAACCTCCTATGAAACGTATGCTGCTGAAATCATAGCTTCTTTCAGAATTATTTTCTTCAACAAGATTGTGCTTGTTTCCTTATCAAATCCTGGGTCATGTGGGTTATCGCCCACTTCAACCTTGTATATCTTTAACTCATCCTTGGAGTTACTATTGCTCCATATTCCAACATTACATCTCCTTTAAATCCAATAGTACTTCATTACTTCATACTCTTGGGGTAACCATCATAACTAAAACCAAACTCCAACTCATTTGTCCAAACTCCACTCTATGGAATACATTTCCTTTTCCACTGTTCAAGTGTTCACACAGACAAGTATCACCAAAAATGCACTGGTTCATCCATAATTCATATTCTCTTCATATCAAATACTTTATTATACCCTTAACCACTACTAAAAACTCAAATTTCACAAGTACTCTATTACAAAAGATGACATCCACATAGTTTGGTATGGTCAAGCATTACTTCCATCTTTATTCATTTGCCCTACTTGAAGATGCTTCAGTCCCACTAGAATTGTGTGATGTGATCCTTCAAATCATCGATGTTTTGCTTCATCGTGGTGGCCATGAGCTTCATTTCCATCATCTCTGCATGCACCTCCCTTAGGTATTCCTGAGTGTGACAGAGTCTTGCTTCTAGTATTTCTCCAATCTGACTTATGGCTTCCATAGCAGCTTCACGAACAGAGTCAAAGAATGTTGCTCGTGGTACTCGAGAAATGAAAAAGTATTGCCCCATAGTTTTTGGGCAAACTCCCTTCACACGGTGGAGGTGTACCTACACATACCAAAGTTCAACTCCATTCTCCATGAAAGGATAACCCTTGTAGATTGCATCTCCTTCAAGATGAATATGCTTCATCATGTCCTTCAGGATTTTTGGGTAATCCTGACCACTAGTCAGGGTCATGATCGTTTCCGGGCCCTTGTGAAAAGACTCGTAAAGGGTTGTCATCTGCAGGCATAAGATAGAAGGGGTACTCAGTATAATGTATGTATTTCCTCGGGTGAAATGTGGTTGTTTTTCTGGGAAAACTTTGGGGTCAGCTTGTCCATGTGTTCAAGGTTTTAGTCTGGGTGAGATAATGAGAGAGGCCCTCACAATCAACAAACAACTCATAACATTTCATATGAGATTCCAAACACCTCAACTTTTATTGCTTCATGAGCTATTACAATTCCATTTCACAACTCAACTCAACATCCCCAATGAAAATAAAAGTGCATTCCAACTTTATTAGATGCTTTATATCAAGATCTCAACTACTCTGCTCAAGCTCTCCTCGGGTCTGAACATTCTTCGGCAAAATTTCCTACTCCCTTGCAGCATAAACAAATGACTTCAGACAAATCCAGGGGCTTCCTGGAGGTTATCTTGGCTCCTTGGGTTCTTGGCTTCCTTGCTGGGCATTTTCTAGCGTAATGACCTAAATCCTTGCACCTGTAACAAGTGATTTGACTCAGGTCCTTTTCTGCAAAAATCGGGTTGTTCTGGGGATACATGCTCTTTCTCTTCCTGGACTTCTTCGTTCCGATCAATTCTTCTATCTCATGTGGATCAAACTCCACTTCTTCTAACGGGAAGTCTCCCAGATACTCTTGGTTTTCCTTCATGCAATATTGTGAAAAATGTCCTTCTGCTCCACATTAATAGCAAGCATTGGAGTAAAATTGGTTTAGGCTTTCTCCATCAGGGTCGTCAAAATCTTCTTTCGTCACCGGTTTTCTTAAACTTTCCCCGAGGGCTTCTTTCATTGCTTCCTTCTGTTGCTTGGAAATTTCTTGTACCTTGGGGTAAATATGACACTGGGCAGGGTAGTGCGTAGTTCCTTCACACAAGAAACAAGTAACCTGCCTGGTTGGGCATTCTTCAACTCGGTGATTTCCTTCACAATGAGGGCATCCATCCTTGTGTTCTTCATGCGTACGTCCTATCTCACCAAAAATCTTGCATGCACAAGGTTTCTTCATTTTATTGCCATATGGCTTCTGAATAAGACGAGACCTCAGTAGAGTCATCTTGAATTCCTCCCAAGTTTTTGCTCCGTTACATCCTTGTATGGCCTGATGCATTTTCCACCAGGTTGCAGCACATTTTGTGAAGTACTGAAGAGCGTATTGAACCTCATACTTCCTTGCAACCAAATTGCTCCTGAAGTGATTCTCCATGCTTTGAATCCATAGCTCTGCCTCCAACTGAGTGATCGGTTCAGGGAATGCAAGTCCATCTTCATTCATCATCTATTGGGTCCAAGGGTTTCAGGATGAGATAAGAGGGATAGAGATATACACACAATACACACAATATAGTTTTGAAAATAAGTTTTATTTGTGGCTGTCAGGAAAAACATCAAACAATGACAGCTCACAAACATTGCATCTAACGTAAGTATACAATAGGGGTTTGGTCCTCTAAAGTTCATATAAATCTTGGAATTTGTCAGAGTCTTCAAATTCTTCAATTCTTCGGAGGCTCCGATTATTGTAGCTTCAACTCTCCTAGTGTATGGTGAAGTCTGATATCTTTTCGTTCTCGGAGTGGCTTCAGTTCATCCTCCGTGTGGTCCAAAGGGAATGGGGTTTGTCTAACTAGAAAGGGAATATTTGATAAAGCTCAGAAAAGAAGAGAGATAAAGGACCTTTTTCAAAATAAAGTTTAAGAGAAATCCTTTCCTAAGGGCTTTCCAGTTTCTAGGGTCACGTCCTACAGTCAACATGTGCTCTGATACCATCTCTGTAGCGACCCAACCTCAATCAGTCAAGCCTCTGTATATCCGTGCCATCCCTGGATCGGTATGCTGGCACACACAGTACATCAATGTATATATCAAAGTGCAATCACATGTATAAATAACGTAAAACTGATATATACCTCATAAGACTCAGCGGAAACAAACATAAGGGTGTGGAGTCCATCAACGCCAACGGCAAGTTGAGTGTAGACCGTAACCCTACAATGTAACTCTTACTCGTCGTAGAAAAGTCCCTGCAACATAAAACGTTGCAGCCCTGTAGGTCAGTACATTGAATGTACTAGCAAGTCACATCATAAGAATAATGAACCTATTTGTACATGCAATCTGGCTGGAGGAAAGCTCTAAGTTTAGGTTTTGCATAAAGCTAGTTTTTCCTAGAATAAAAGATATTATTCTACCACTACTGTATAGCATAGGATGAGTTGGTAAACCCAACTCAATCCATTCCCAAAGTTTCATTTAAAACCCAACTGTTTAATTAAGAGTGATGAGATCTCCCACCATTTCCACTACTAGATGCTCAAGTTGTCCGTAACCGGGGACAAGGCTAATCGATTAGGTTTTAACACTCTGCAGAGGTTTGCGCACTTTTCCCCACAAGACTCGATCGCCTCCCTTGAAGTTCTCGCACTGCGTGGCGTTTGAGAACAGGATGACCGAGACATAGTCTTTCGAAAATGTTCCCCCTTAATCCACGGATAGGCCGGTACACCTACATCATTCTACATCTGCTAGCCCATCCCGGAAGGGGTCATACTAACTACTCAACTAAGCTAGAGCCCATATTGGCTTGTGGCTGCACACGTAAGCTTCTAGACATGAGAATATGATTGATCTCTTTGAGCCTGGGCGGCCGACCACTAGTGGTGCACCACCATGGATTAACCATGCATGCTCCCACTGTACTTCGCCACCATTCAAACCAAAATACCACCCAGGTAGTTCATTTACAAGTCTTGGTCCTGATTACTACTTTATCACTCATGTCTCACCATGTTCGCTTCCCAAACCATGTCTATATTTAGCAAGGCAAAAATAAACTTACACGGTGGTGACAAGGATGTATAGATCAGACCTACCTCAAATGAACTACCAGGTAACGGCATAGCCATCTGGCAACAATAAATCTTACCATGCAATCCTACCTCAAAGGACTAAGTGCATAATAAAAACATAGGTAATTGAAGGAATGGTCAAATGTGAACTTGCCTGGTAATTGTTGATGAAGATTATATCACTCTCAGAAATTTACTTAATAGAACTATTCGTCACTCTCCGATGAAAATCTATAAAGTCAAACATTGCATTCACATAAGCAATCATTTCAGAGAACCAAATAACATGCAACATGAAAAGACTCGGAAAATCCAAATGAACACACAACACACTTAACTACCAAAAGAAAATACTAAGTGCAAAACAACATAGGGCATGGGTGCAAAAAAAAATTGTGACATGAACCATAGTGCATACTAGGCATACGAGTAAAACTACTATGGACAGATCCTAATGTGTGAAAAATATCGTGAGATAGGTCCAAGTGATAGGGTTTAGCTACAGTGACAAAACGCAAAAAGAATCACATCAATCGAAGCTACGGTTTAGGAGATATGGCCATTTGAAGTTCGAAGTCAAATCTGAATAAAGTTCAAATTTGAATTTCGAAAAAGTTTACAAACATGATGCTACTTGATAGATCAAATCGTGATGAAGAATTTGCCGCTGGTTTCATCGAATTTGGACTTACGGTTAAAAAGTTGTGGCTAACCTAAAATCAGGGACTAATCTACTAATTACAGGGACCTAACTGTGAAAGTTTTATTCGCGACCAGGTCCCTGGCCACGTGGCCGCTTCCGGGTGGCTGATCAGCGTTCTCGGCTTAGGCTAAACGGAAAACGGCCACTAAATAGGCAAATCAGAGGCAGCGGCTTAATACAACAAAAACCGGGGTCGGTTTAACTAAACCGCATGGTTTATTAAAAACCGGAGTTAACCAATTTAACACAAAAAAAACAGACTGGGCGAACGTTTTCTTACCGACGACGACGACGACAGGAGATGGCGGCGCGAGCGTCGGGCGGCGGACGGGGCGGCGGCTCCGGCGGTCCTCAGCGGCGGGGGAGGAAGCGGCGGGGTCCGGCGGGGTGCAGGCGTCTTGCTGGTGGGGTCGGCGGGCGGCGGGGTGCCGGCAACGAGCAGAGGGAGGAAGCGGAGCTCCGGTGCTCCGGAGAGAGCGCGGGTCGTCCAGGCGGTGGCTCCGGTGACCTAGAGGCAAAACCATCATGTCAAAACAAAGTGCACTGGCTCGGGGAGTAGGTTTATAAAGAAAAGAAGGGCTCAGGTGCACCACAGGCGACGGAATCGACGGCGAGGCGGCTTGGCTCCGGCGAGATCCGAATGGGTGGGGAGGCGGCTACGTGCGACATGGGGAGTAGAGGAGGGGCGGGATCGAATGAGGAGCCTCGGGGGCTTTTATGGGCGCAGTAGGGACTCCGGTGGCGAGGGGATAAGCCTCATCCGCGAGGGAAACGACCGGTGGGTTCGGCGGCGCACATAGCATCCTTCCCGTGCAATGCGCGGGAGGTTGGAGACGAGCTGGGGAAGTGGGTCTCACGGGTCAGTGGCCGCGGCGGGTAGCGAGCGAGGGGGAATGGGGTGCGGGCGGCCGGCGCTTAAGGCCTTCGGGCGCTCGGGCAGGCTGCGGGGCTGGCTGGCTCTTGGGCCGAAGAGCATGGGCCGGCTCGGGCGTGTGTGTGTGTTTTATAAAAATTTCTTTTAACAATCAGAAAAACACAAACAAACTGAGTAATAATAAAAAAACTATATAGGCATATTATATACGAAAATGCTCAGAAAAATACCAAGAATAAGATGAACTATTTTCCAAGGTCAAATAAATTCAAAAAAAATCATAAAAGTCAAACAGTGCTATTGTTGCATTTAAAAGCAATAAAAATCATTATTAAAATAGCAAAATGATTTCAAATTTATTTTATCCTAATTTTCCATTGAAGGGAATCATTTTACCCTTATTTCCATTTATTATTTTTTAGGAGAAAAATATTTTGAAAAGAAACTCAAATAACACTCAATTGGATTTGAATTTGGAATTTCAAACAACTTCAAATGGAAAATGAGTTTCAAATAACTTCAAAGTGACTTCCAATTTATCTCTTTGAAACTTCCAACTCTCTTTCTTCAAATATGAAGAAGTCATTTTATCTTCCCTTATGAACTCATTGAGTTGCTTAAAGTTTCTAAATTTGAAATATTTCAACTCAAATTCAAATCATTTTCAAACCCCTTTTCATTTCCACTAATGGAAGAAGTTACATTATCTTCACTCTAGGGTTTTGTAATGAAATGAATTTGAACTCAGGGAGATCAAAATGCAAGATGAAAAGTTTTGGGACAGTCCTTTTATTCCCTCTCATTCAACTTTCAAAAAGTTTTCAATCTCCAATCATTTTCACACAATCAACCACACAACAATCAAACAAACAATCATAATAATTTATTTAATATAACATTCCAAAATTTAGAATTTTGGGATGTTACACATGATCATGCCTAGATATTCTCATAACTATGCTCAATTCTGTCAATTGCTCAACAGTAATTTGTTCACCCACCGTTGAATACTTATGCTCTTGAGAGAAGCCACTAGTGAAACCTATGGCCCTCGGGTCTATTCTCATCATATCAATCTCCATCACTTTAATCTTGCCTTGCTTTTTTACTTTGCCTTTACTTTTTTACTTTGCATCTTTATACCAAAAATACCAAAAATATTATATCTATCAGATCTCACTCTCGTAAGTGACCGTGAAGGGATTGACAACCCCTAATCGCGTTGGTTGCGAGTAGCTATCGTTTTGTGCAGGTACGATGGACTTGAGCGTGGCCTCCTACTGGATTGATGCCTTGGTTCTCAAAAACTGAGGGAAATACTTACGCTACTCTGCTGCATCATCCCTTCCTCTTCGGGGAAAACCAACGCAAGCTCAAGACGTAGCAAGAAGGATTTCTGGCGCCGTTGCCGGGGAGTCTACGCAAAAAGTCAACATACCAAGTACCCATCGCAATCCCTATCTCTCGCATTACATTATTTGCCATTTGCCTCTCGTTTCCCTCTCCCCCACTTCACCCTTGCCATTTTATTCGCCCTCTCTCTCTCTATCCTCCCTCTCTATTTGCCTCTTTTGCCCGTTTGCCCTTGTTTGCTCGTGTGTTAAATTGCTTGTTTATCGTGATGGCTCAAGATAATACTAAATTGTGTGACTTCACCAATACCAATAATAATGATTTCCTTAGCACTCTGATTGCTCCTCTTGCCAATACTGAATCTTGTGAAATCAATACTGCTTTGTTGAATCTTGTTATTAAAGATCAATTCGCCGGCCTTCCTAGTGAAGATGCCGCTACTCATCTAAATAGCTTCGTTGATTTATGTGATATGCAAAAGAAAAAAGATGTCGATAATGATGTCGTTAAATTGAAGCTATTTCCTTTTTCGCTTAGAGATCGTGCTAAAGCTTGGTTTTCGTCTTTGCCTAAGAATAGTATTGATTCATGGAACAAGTGCAAAGATGCTTTTATCTCTAAGTATTTTCCTCCTACTAAGATCATCTCTCTTAGAAACGATATTATGAACTTTAAACAACTTGATCATGAACATGTTTCACAAGCTTGGGAGAGAATGAAATTAATGATACGTAATTGCCCTACTCATGGTTTGAATTTGTGGATGATTATACAAAATTTTTATGCCAGATTGAATTTTTCTTCTAGAAATCTTTTAGATTCAGCCGCGGGAGGCACTTTTATGGAAATCACTTTAGGAGATGCTACTAAACTCCTAGATAATATTATGGTTAATTATTCTCAATGGCATACTGAAAGATCTTCTAATAAAAAAGTGCATGCGATAGAAGAAATCAATGTGTTGAGTGGAAAGATGGATGAACATATGAAATTATTTGCTACTAAGAGTGTATCTTCTGATCCTAATGATATGCCTTTGTCTACTTTGATTGAGAATAACAATGAATCTATGGATGTGAATTTTGTTGGTAGGAATAATTTTGGTAACAACGCTTATAGAGGGAATTTTAATCCTAGGCCATATCCTAGTAATCCTTCTAATAATTATGGGAATTCCTACAACAACTCTTATGGAAATTATAATAAGATGCCCTATGAATTTGAGAATAGTGTTAAAGAGTTTATGAATTCACAAAAGAATTTTAATTCTTTGCTTGAAGAGAAATTGCTTAAAGTTGATGATTTGGCTAGAAACATTGATAGAATTTCTCTTGAGGTTGATTCAAGCTTAGATCTATTCCTCCTAAACATGATATCAATGAGTCTCTCAAAGCCATGATAATTTCCATTGTTGAGTGCAAGGAAAGAACCGCTAGGATGCATGCTTCCAAAGAGGCCTTTATTAAAGTGTGTTCCTCCAATTCCTATGAAAATCATGGTGAAGATCTAAAAGTTATTGATGTGTCCCCTATTAAATCTTTATTTTGCAATATGAATCTTGATGAAACTGAATATGATCTTCCTTTACCTAGAAGGCGTTCTAAAAATTCGGAGTATTTAGATCTTAATGATGAAATTGATGAAAGTGGGATTGAAAGAAATAAAAATCTAGATGTTGCTAAACCCACTATATTGGATTTCAAGGAATTTAATTATGAAAGTTGCTCTTTAATTGATTGTATTTCCTTGTTTCAATCCGTTCTAAATTCTCCACATGCTTATAGTCAAAATAAAGCCTTCACCGAACATATAGTTGATGCCTTGATGCAATCTTATGAAGAAAAACTTGAGTTGAAAGTTTCTATCCCTAGAAAACTCTATGATGAGTGGGAACCAACTATTAAAATTAAAATTAAAGATCATGAGTTTTATGCTTTGTGTGATTTGGGTGCTAGTGTCTCTACTATTCCCAGGACTTTGTGTGATTTACTAGATTTCCGTAATTTTGATGATTGCTCTCTAAACTTGCATCTTGCGAATTCCACTATTAAGAAACCTATCGAAAGAATTAATGATGTTCTTATTGTTGCAAATAGAAATTATGTGCCCGTATATTTCATTGTTCTTGATATAGATTGTAATCCTTCTTGCCCTATTATTAATAAATACATTATTAATAAATACATTATTTAGCCTATGTTTTGGTTGTGTTTTTTGTGTTTAATTAGTGTTTGTGCCAAGTAGAACCGTTGGGAAGACTTAGGGAAAGTCTTGTTGAACTTGCTGTAAAAAACAGAAACTTTAGCGCTCACAAGAACTGCTGTCATTTTTATTTTAAGAGTGCTATTTAGTTAATTATTGTTGAAGATTATTAATAGATAAATTCCTCACGTCCAGCAATTTATTTTAGAATTTTTGGGGTTCCACATCTTGCGCTAGCTGCAGATTACTACAGACTGTTCTGTTTTTCGACAGATTCTGTTTTTCGTTTGTTGTTTGCTTATTTTGATGAATCTATGGCTAGTAAAATAGTTTATAATCCATAGAGAAGTTGGAATACAGTAGGTTTAACACCAATATAAATAAAGAATGAGTTCATTACAGTACCTTGAAGTGGTCTTTTGTTTTCTTTCGCTAACAGAGCTCACGAGTTTTCTGCTTTAAGTTTTGTGTTGTGAAGTTTTCAAGTTTTGGGTGAATTCTTGTGATGGATTATGGAACAAGGAGTGGCAAGAGCCTAAGCTTGGGTATGCCCATGGCACCCCCAAGATAATCCAAGGACACCAAAAAGTCAAAGATTGGGGATGCCCCGGAAGGCATCCCCTCTTTCGTCCACTTCCATCGGTAATTTACTTGGAGCTATATTTTTATTCACCAACATGATATGTGTTTTGCTTGGAGCGTCTTGTATTATTTGTCTCTTTGTGCCTTAGTATGCCACAATCATCCTTGCTGTACACACCTTTTGAGAGAGCCATACATGAATTAAAATTTGATAGAATACTCTATGTGCTTCACTTATATCTTTTGAGCGTTATAATTTTGCTCTATGTGCTTCACTTAGATCTTTTAGAGCACGGTGGTGGATTTGTTTTAAAGAAACTATTGAACTCTCATGCTTCACTTAAATTATTTTGAGAGTCTCTTGATAGCATGGTAATTTGCTTAATAATAATACGCTTGGTATTCAAGATTTGTAAAACTTTCTTTTGAGTGTGTTGAATACTAAGAAAAGATTGAAGCATGATAATTGTTTTGAGATATGGAGGTGATAATATTAAAGTCATGCTAGTTGAGTAGTTGTGAATTTAAAGAATACTTGTGTTAAAGTTTGTGATTCCCGTAGCATGCACGTATGGTGAACCGTTATGTGATGAAGTCGGAGCATGATTTATTTATTGATTGTCGTCCTTATGAGTGGCGGTCGGGGACGAGCGATGGTCTTTTCCTACCAATCTATCCCCCTAGGAGCATGCGTGTAATACTTTGCTTTGATAACTTCTAGATTTTTGCAATAAGTATATGAGTTCTTTATGACTAATGTTGAGTCCATGGATTATACGTAGTCTCACCCTTCCACCTTTGCTAGCCTCTCTAATACCCCGCACCTTTCGCCGTTATCATACACCTACCATATACCTTCCTCAAAACAGCCACCATACCTACCTATTATGGCATTTCCATAGCCATTCCGAGATATATTACCATGCAACTTTCCACCATCTAGTTCATCATGACACATTCATCGTTGTCTTATTGCTTAGCATGATCATGTAGTCGACATAGTATTTGTGGCAAAGTCACCATTCATAATTTTTTCATAGTTTTCACTCTTGATTCATTGCATATCCCGGTACACCGCCGGAGGCATTCATATAGAGTCATACTTTGCTCTAGTAATTGAGTTGTAATCATTGAGTTGTAAATAAATAAAAGTGTGATGATCATCATTAATAGAGCATAGTCCCAAATAAAAAAAGAGAAAGGCAAAATAAAAAAAGAAAGCCCAAATAAAAAAAAGAAAGGCCAAAAAAAGAGAAAGGCCAAAGAAAAAAAAAGAAGGCACAAAAAAATATAAAAAGGGGCAATGCTACTATCCTTTTTTCCACACTTGTGCTTCAAAGTAGCAGCATGATATAGAGAGTCTCATATATTGTGCTTCAAAGTAGCACCATGTTCTTCATATAGAGAGTCTCATATGTTGTCACTTTCATATACTAGTTGGAATTTTACATTATAGAACTTGGCTTGTATATTCCAATGATGGGCTTCCTCAAAATTGCCCTAGGTCTTCGTGAGCAAGCAAGTTGGATGCACACCCACTTAGTTTCTTTTTGAGCTTTCATACATTTATAGCCCTAGTGCATCCATTGCATGGCAATCCCTACTCACTCACATTGATATCTATTGATGGGCATCTCCATAGCCCGTTGATACGCCTAGTTGATGTGAGACTATCTTCTCCTTTTTGTCTTCTCACAACCACCATTCTATTCCACCTATAGTGTTATATCCATGGCTCACGCTCATGTATTGCGTGAAGATTGAAAAAGTTATGAAAAAGTTAGAGTATGAAACAATTGTTTGGCTTGTCATCAGGGTTGTGCATGATTTAAATACTTTGTGTGGTGAAGATAGAGCATAGCCAGACTATATGATTTTGTAGGGATAACTTTCTTTGGCCATGTTATTTTGAGAAGACATAATTGCTTTGTTAGTATGCTTGAAGTATTATTATTTTTATGTCAATATAAACTTTTGTCTTGAATCTTTCGAATCTGAATATTCATAACACAATTAAGAAGATTTGCATTGAAATTATGCCAAGTAGCACTCCGCATCAAAAATTCTCTTTTTATCATTTACCTACTCGAGGACGAGCATGAATTAAGCTTGGGGATGCCTGATACGTCTCCAACGTATCTATAATTTTTGATTGCTCCATGCTATATTATCTACTGTTTTGGACTATATTGGGCTCTATTTTCCACTTTTATATTATTTGTGGGACTAACCTATTAACCGGAGGTCTAGCCCAGAATTGCTGTTTTTTGCCTATTCCAGTGTTTCGGAGAAACAGAATATCAAACGGAGTCCAAACAGAATAAAATCTTCAGGAACGTGATTTTCTCACCGACCGTGATCCAGGAGACTTGGACCCTACTCCAGGAGGTCAAAGAGGAGGTCACGAGGTTGGGGGGCGCCCCCCCCTAGGGCACGCCCCCTGCCTCGTGGGCCCCTCGGTGCTCCACCGACGTACTTCTTCCTCCTATATATACGCACGTACCCCCAAACGATCAGAACAGGAGCCAAAAACCTAATTCCACCGCCGCAACTTTCTATATCCTAGCCCCTCTGATGAAGTGTGAGTAGTTTACCTCAGACCTTCGGGTCCATAGTTAGTAGCTAGATGGCTTATTCTCTCTCTTTGAATCTCAATACAAAGTTCTCCCCCTCTCTTGTGGAGATCTATTCGATGTAATCTTCTTTTTGCGGTGTGTTTGTTGAGACCGATGAATTGTGGGTTTATGATCAAGTCTATCTATGAATAATATTTGAATCTTCTCTGAATTCTTTTATGTATGATTGGTTATCTTTGCAAGTCTCTTCGAATTATCCATTTGGTTTGGACAACTAGATTGGTAGTTCTTTCCATGGGAGAAGTGCTTAGCTTTGGGTTCGATCTTGCGTTGTCCTTACCCAGTGACAGAAGGGGCAGCAAGGCATGTATTGTATCGTTGCCATCGAGGATAACAAGATGGGGTTTATTTCATATTGCATGAATTTATCTCTCTACATCATGTCATCTTGCTTAAGGTGTTACTCTGTTTTTAACTTAATACTCTAGATGCATGCTGGATAGCGGTCGATGAGTGGAGTAATACTAGTAGATGCAGAATCGTTTCAGTCTACTTGTCACGGACGTGATACCTATATACATGATCATGCCTAGATATTCTCATAACTATGCTCAGTTTTGTCAATTGGTCAACAGTAATTTGTTCACCCACTGTACAATACTTATGCTCTTGAGAGAAGCCCTAGTGAAACCTATGGCCACCGTGTCTATTCTCATCATATCAATCTCAATCACTTTAATCTTGCCTTGCTTTTTTACTTTGCCTTTACTTTTTTTTACTTTGCATCTTTATACCAAAAATACCAAAAATATTATATCTATCAGATCTCACTCTCGTAAGTGACCGTGAAGGGATTGACAACCCCTAATCGCGTTGGTTGTGAGTAGCTATCGCTTTGTGCAGGTACGAGGGACTTGAGCGTGGCCTCTTACTGGATTGATACCTTGGTTCTCAAAAACTGAGGGAAATAATAACACTAATCTGCTGCATCATCCCTTCCTCTTCGGGGAAAACCAACGCAAGCTCAAGACATAGCAGGGCCGCTCGTCGCCACACTGCAGCTCAGGAGGCGATAGCTGCTGCATCACAGTACAACCCCAACAACTATTATTATGGATATCAGCCAGGCCAGCCGTGGCCATAGACCAACTTAGGCCAAAAGCCTAAGCTTGGGGGAGTACGTATTTCTCACCGACATTACATTTATGTTCACACACACTCATTGCTAAATGTCGGTGCTCATACTTTTTCATTGTGTCATCCATGCTAGTTTATTTTCTTTTATGCTTTCGTCTTGTGTGTTTAATAAACCTTAAGAAAACCAAAAAAAATAGTTGTAGCTTTTAATTAATTTACTTTCCATGCTTTTAGTAGTAATTAATAAGAAAACCCAAAAATATTTCATGTTCTTCTTTTGCCTGTTGGGAGCTTTCCTGTGTAAATAGTTTTATTTCTTTCCTTTCTTTGGGGGTTAGTAGGAGAAGACTATGATTAAATTGTTGAAATGGATCTTATATGCATTATTGTTTATCTGACCAAAGAGCCCATATTGCCTTGTCTTCTCCTGTTTATTAAATGCTCGCAGGTTCCAGCTTAGTCCAATGCACGTGCACTCTTATTATTATTCACATCATTCGGTCGTGCAATTGAAAGGCAATTATGAGGATATATGATGGACTGACTGAGATGAGAAAAGCTGGTACGAAGTCGACCTCTTTTGTTTTTGTAAATATGATGAGTTCGTCGTTCTTGATTCAGCTTGTTATGAATAAACATGTTTGCAATGACAATTAGAGATCATAGTTGCTTGTGCCATGCTTGATTAGCTATGAGTTATAATGGTTTACCTTGTGTGCCAACATGCTATTAAAATGGTTATGATGTGGTATGATAGGGTGGTATCCTGCTCTGAATGATTTAAGTGACTTGACTTGGCACATGTTCACGCATGTAGTTGAAACAATTCAACATAGCCTTCACGATATTTATGTTCATGGCGGATTATATCCTACTCCGCTTGCATCCAATGTTAATTAATTTTAATGCATGTACATGGCTGTTGTCGCTCTCTAGTTGGTCGCTTCCCAGTCTTTTGCTAGCCTTCACTTGTACTAAGCGGGAATACTGCTTGCGCATCCAATCCCTGAAACCCCAAAGTTATTCCAGATGAGTCCACTATATCTTCCTATATGCGGTATCTACCTACCGTTCCAAGTAAATTTGTATGTGCCAAACTCTAAACCTTCAAATAATCATCATGTTTTGTATGCTCGAATAGCTCATGTATCAACTAGGGCTGTATGTATCTTCCATGTTAGGCGGGTTATTCTCAAGAGGAGTGGACTCCGCTCCTCACTCACGAGATAATGGGCTGGTCACCGGGATGCCCAGTCCCATGCTTTATGCAAACTAAATCAAAATAATTGCAAACAAAACTCCCCCTGGGACCTGATGTAAGTTGGAGGCACTCGTTGTTTCGAGCAAGCCATGGATTGATGTTTGTTGGTGGAGGGGGAGTATAAACTTTACCATTCTGTTCGGGAACCGCCTATAATGTGTGTAGCATGGAAGATATCACCATCTCTTGGTTGTTATGTTGACAATGAAAGTATAGCACTCAAAATATTATTCACCTCTATTTCAAAACCGAGCTCTGGCACCTCTACAAATCCCTGCTTCCCTCTGCGAAGGGCCTATCTATTTACTTTTATGTTGAGTCATCACCCTCTTATTAAAATGCACCAGTTGGAGAGCACCGCTGTCATTTGCATTCATTACTGTTAATTTATATAGGGTGTGACTATGATTTGATCTCTTTTACCATGAATTACAATGTCTAATTAGTCCTTGATCTTTAAAGGTGCTCTGCATTTATCTTTTGCGGTCTCAGAAAGGGCTAGCGAGATACCATCTTGTTATATCATATTATGATTGTTTTGAGAAAGTGTTGTCATCCGAGATTTATTATTATGGCTTGCTAGTTGATTATGCTATTGATATGGGTAATCATGAGACCTGAGAATTATTACATGATGAACCGCATCCGGCATAATTATCCATCATTGATCCGATGCCTACGAGCTTTCCATATACTGGTTTACGCTTATTTACTTTCCCGTTGCTATTGTTACAATCACTACAAAATACCAAAAACATTACTTTGCTTTCGTTACTCTTTTGTTACCGTTACCATCGCTATCATATTACTTGCTACTAAACACTTTGCTGCAGATACTAAGTTTCCAGGTGTGGTTGAATTGACAACTCAGCTGCTAATACTTGAGAATATTCTTTGGCTCCCCTTGTGTCGAATCAATAAATTTGGGTTGAATACTTTACCCTCGAAAGCTGTTGCGATCCCCTATACTTGTGGGTTATCAACCGGCTGCGCCCGGCCCCCAGTGTCCACCTCTGGGGCATGCGCCGCAGGGACGGCAGGCAGGGGGACCACAAGGACAGGGTCCTCACGGGGCCCCTCAAGCCTAGCCGAGTGCAGCCCCCACTCGTCGAAGAGGGGCATCTGCCTGACGAACCCCTCCGTGTTCGAGTAGAAGTACAGGCGGCAGCCCTCCTTCGAAAGCATGGATGGCGGAGGGTCGCCAGTCAGGAGCTCAAGCACCGTGCGCAAAGTCTCGGGAGGAAGCGCAGGTACCTGGAGCCTCATGGGGTCCCTGCTGCCGGCGAAGGTCCACATCCGTCAAGAATGTTGATGGAGCGGAGCAATGCGGTGCTGGACGAACTCCTTCACCACCATGGGAGCCGTCGCCCCAAGCTCCTTCAACCTGGCCAGCCGGCGCCAAACGTGGGCATGCCCCCATCCGGATCTTGGTTTAGTCGGCGCCCAGGGGAACCAGAGCAGGGAGTTGAGCACGCCAACATCCACGAACACCCACCGCTTTCGGAATCCATTTACGACCGGCGAGAGCTCAAAGTCGATCCCTATGCCGGCTGTTGCTGTCACAACCTAGAAGGTCACGCACTCCAAGCACATACGAGCATCGGTTAGGTGAATCAAAAAGAAATGGCGAAATAAGGCCACAGAGGGAACAATGCCCACCTTGGCCTCGCATACGAAGGCAAAGAGGCGAGGAGAAGGATGGATTATGGCGTTGAAGAAATCGGAAAAGGGGGGAATCAAGCCTGCCAAGAGGGCGTGGAGATGAATGGGGATCTCAGTGGCCGCCATGTCGACCATGGCGCGGGAAGCAGGCCAAGCCACCATCGTGTTCCACTCGTTGGAATTGGAGGCGAGTGCCAGAAGAATCTTGTCCAGCATCTCCTGGCTGACCACCATTGACCGCTCGAGGGCGGGCTCGAAGGCCGGCGAAGATTCAGCCGGAGCGCGGCTCTTCACTTTCTTCTTCTTCGCCAACCTCGGCGCCATGTCGACATGGGGGAGCTGAGAAGGTGGAGGATAAAAGGAAGCGCGCAGCAAGCAATGAAGATGGAGATGAGCTGGTGGTGGCGACTACTGAAAGTGCGTTATATCGACTACAGGGGGGTGAATAGGCGATTTTTATGAAATTCTTCACTGAGGAATTTGCCGGAGTGGAAATTCCTTAGCGAAGAACTACTAGCAATGGAATAAGTACTCAAAAGTAAACATAACGGAATACAAGCATAGTCATCATGATGAAATGAAGACAGGCACAGAGTACAGGAAGCGTAAGCACAGGATAACACAGGATGAAGACAATCAGACTGAAGAAATTGAACTGAGGAAATTGAGAAAGTCTTCAAGCACAAATATGAACAAGCACACAACACAGTTATGAGGAAATGAAAGAGTTGAGGAAATGGAACCAGTAAGCTTGGTGAAGACAATGATTTGGTAGACCAGTTCCAACTGCGGCCTCAGTTGTACGTCTCGTTGGAGCGGCTGAGTATTTAAACTCGAGGACACACAGTCCCGGACACCTAGTCCTGAACACGCAGCTCAGGACACCCAGTACTCACTATATTCTCCTTGAGCTAAGGTCACACAGACCTCACCCAATCACTCGTGGTACCATGACGCCTAACCGTCTGGAAGAAGCATAGTCTTCAAAGGTAACAAGCGTCGGATCCACGCAGGATCAATCTCTTTAGTGATGCTCAATCACATGGGGTTTGTAGGTGTTTGGGTTTTGGGTTTTTCCTCACTTGATGATTTTCGCTCGAAGTCCTCAAAGGATGGGTTGCTCTCTAATGAAG
The DNA here is from genome assembly GCF_056163025.1 of Triticum urartu. Classification (NCBI taxonomy): domain Eukaryota; kingdom Viridiplantae; phylum Streptophyta; class Magnoliopsida; order Poales; family Poaceae; genus Triticum; species Triticum urartu. The sequence continues at coordinate 392,329,806 of NC_141878.1, read as the reverse complement.
AGTGTCAGTTTCTCTCGGAGCAGCCAACCAGTTAGTGGTTGTAGGGGGCGGCTATTTATAGCCTAGGGAGCAGCCCGACATGATAAGACATAAATGCCCTTCAATGATATGACCGTTAGGTGGATATATATTTTTGGGACAGCTGGCGCATAGCACCGCAACGGTCGCAATTTTGAGTAGCAAAATCCTCAGGGCTATCATGTTCCTCACTGTGTAGGCAATCCGCACTGGCGAATTCCTAACTCCTCAGTCAGAACAAATTCCTCAGAGACCAGAAGAACTTCGTCTCTGTCACTGAAGAATATGACTGGACTGTATGAGATTTCCAATGGCTTCACTCGAAGGGATTGGTAGGTGTAGGATTTTGAGTTGAGCATCATATGGAAATTTTTCCTTAGTATTTCCTCGACCCCCTTTAACAGTACGGTGTTTCCTATGACTCAAGAAATAGAAAATGAAACTACGAAAACAAAAGTCTTCACGATTCATGTTCCTCGAATGAATACCAAGTCTTCAAGGTCACACCAATTTCTTCACTTTCAAAGTCTTCAGAATACCAAAGTCTTCAGACGAAGAACTTCATTTTTAGGGGTCGACTTTCTCTGTAAATATCAAACTCCTCATAGACTTATAGACCTATGTACACTCATAAACACATTAGTCCCTTAACCTATAAGTCTTCAATACACCAAAATCACTAAGGGGCACTAAATGCACTTACAACTGCCAAGCCCGGCAAATATCAAGGCTGCATGGGGAAGTGGGGGCGCCCATGTCCCATTGATCGCCATGCGTCGACCGAGGCCGCAGGCGGTTGGGGCCTGCGGCGCTTCGCCCTTGCCCTTTGGCTTCGCCTCGAAGCCAAGTTCGAGCGCGCCTTGGGCCCAGGGCTACTGTCGGCGTCCTGGTAATGGGGGTACCCAGACTCGCCTGCCTGCGGCCCACGGCGTGGCTCCATCAATAGCCTGGTATGACCCAGATTCAGCAACAACAATCCAAGACCCTCACGAGGCGGACACCACCAAGACCACCCTAGGGGGTGGCCTCACTAGGCTGGCTCCCGAGAAGCGGAGATATCAAGGAAAGGTACACCTCGCGAGGTTCACATGACATGAGCCATGACGACCAAGGCTAGACGGGCGCCAGCGGGCGGAGTGTACCAGTTTCCCCTTTGGTGACAAGGAGGCAAGCGCAGGCGCGGAGTCCTGGGAATCAAGCAAAGGTTTTCATATCGGTTCAACAAGACCAAGGCCGCTAGGACGGCAGGGCAGATTCATCACGGAGCCCACCATAGCGTCACCACCAGAGCCTTTTGCAGGAGAAGACTACTTTTATCAGGATAGCTTGTACTAGTTGTCCCCATTAAAAATTGGCCGTTGTGGGATCCCTTCCTTCCTTACATTTGGGAAGAGGACGAAGGCCACTATAAATAGGACTAGCCACCACCATAGAGGGGAGATCACCCAGATCACCCTCTCATCCACCAACTCATCGAGCTCAAGAACACCTCACCTCCTGAGGCTGTTCAACCACTGTACTATTTTATCCTCAGCCCCTCGAGGCAATCCACCACAAAGATGGAGTAGGTTATTAGACCACAAGGTGGCCCGAACCAGGATAAATTGTTGTGTCCCTTGTCTCTTGGATTCGTCGAGTTAGGCCGTGGAATCATCAAGCAGGCAGACCGGGAGGGGAGAGTTCTTCGCATGCACCCCAGGGTTCGAACCTCTCAATGGTCTATGGAACCCCGAATCCGACAACCCCCCTTCCATATTTAGTTCACTCTAGTGTTGATCTAGGTAGTTGTCATCCAATATGTTGCATTAAATCACATTGAAATTGTTGCATTTGCTATTGTGGATATTAATTATATCAAATATAAGAAGGAAAAAAAATAAAATAATGTGATTTGTTAAGTTAGGACGAGTAAGATAGTTTATGATTACTTGTCTCCTACCATGGTTGACTAATTGGCATGAAACTTAACAATGGAAACCATAGATCATGAGCCACCCACACATCCATTACATGACAATTGCTAGATGGTCAACAACTGAACCCTAAAAACATATATAGACTGATACTTGTTGTTCGGTATGCAATAATTGGCATTGGATTGAATATCTCATAACCCAGGAAGGAAAAAAATTATTTATCAAGAACTCTTTCAGTAATAATTACATCAAACTAGAGCACTCAACCCTTGTAATTGTTGGTTCGTCTTAGTTCTACTTTATGTGGAAATAACTAACATCACACCAAATATTATAATCCTAATTAAAAGCTTTGTTTTCATGGTTCATATTTTGTATCTAAGTAACTAAAGTCAACCTGCATGTTCCAACCATATTTAAATACTTTCAATAGTGCACAAATGCTTACATACAATTTTAATTGGTGGTACGCCATTCTCAATCCACACCACCATTAGTTTCTCCAATACCGGTGGTGTGGCCATATTCCGTGTGCCATCTATAATAGGTTACTGGTGGCGTGCCTACAAAATGGTAAGCCACCAGTATGTGGGAACCAGTAATCTAGTAGGCCACAAAATTAATAGTGTCGTATAATATTTTACCATGCTACCACTATCGGAACTAGCTATGGTTTGTTGCTTTTCACCATGCCATCTGTATTTTAAGCAGGATCCACTTTTGTGGCCGTGTGCTGGACCCACCTAGTAGCGTCGTGGCTTGCTGGTATATGTTGGGATAGGCATGCCATGGACATTGCAAATGTGTTAAATGTATGTATGATATATCTTTTTGCTAGCTATCAAAAAAGGGTAGTCGAAAACCATGTTCTTGGGCCATCGAAGGTGGATTGACAAAGATGACGAGTGGGGAAGGCATGGAGATCTGTTCGAGAACACAGATGAGACATGAGTGATACCATGTAAGCCGGGAAAGAAGCGGAAGAGTGTCAAGGAGAAAATGTTGCTAAAAGTATGGAAAAGGAAATATGTTTTCTAGGAGTTGGACTACTCGGAAATCCTCAGTACTCCACATTGCCTTGATGTCATGCATATGACAAAGAATGTGTGTGAGATTTTGCTTGGAACACACTTTGACATGCAAGAAAAGAGTAGGATGAGCCGAGGGCGAGACAAGACTTGAAATACATCGGTATTAGGGATGATCTTCAAGCTGGAGGATTGAAAACAAACAAGACATGCGAGGGTAAGGACGGTTATTCCTCTACCCCCCCTCCGTGCTTGCTTCACTCTTGATGAGAATGAGCTCAGTCAAGTTTTCAGCTGTCTTGATGGTATCAAAGAGTTTCAGTAACTGAAGGATCATAGACGACAAAGGTTTGGTGGAATGAAGTCCCATGAGTCTCATGTGATGATGGCATACCTACTTCCTGTTGCTCTCAACGGGATCATGGGCACTCATGTCCGCAACACACTTCTTGACCTCTGCAGAGCTCGGTCAAGTTTTCAGCTATCTTGATGGTATCAAAGAGTTTCAGTAACTGAAGGATCATACACGACAAAGGTTTGGTGGAATGAAGTCCCATGAGTCTCATGTGATGATGGCATACCTACTTCCTGTTGCTCTCAACGGGATCATGGGCACTCATGTCCGCAACACACTTCTTGACCTCTGCATTTTTTCATCGCTATCTCTCAAAATTCAATCAGTGTGAAGCGTCTCACAAGACTACAAGAAGGTATCATTGCAATACTTTTGGGAAATGTTGCATGGAAAACAAAAAATTTCTACGCACACACAAGATCTATCCATGGAGATGCATAGCAACGAGAGGGGAGAGTGTGTCTACGTACCCTCGTAGACCGTAGGCGGAAGCTTTTAGTAACGCGATTGATGTAGTCGAACTTCTTCGTGATCCAACCAATCAAGTACCAAACGTACGACACCTCCGCCGCATTCAGCACACATTCAGCTCGGTGACGTCCTCGCCTTCTTGATCAAGCAAGACGACGAAGTAGTGGATGAGTTCTGGCAGCACAACAGTGTGGTGATGGTGGTGGTGATGCTATCTCCGCAGGGCTTCGCCTAAGTCATACAAAAATATGACCAGGGGACAAAACTATGGAGAGGGGCGCCGCAAACGGCTAAGAGATTGTCGTAGGCTATGTGTGGCGCCCCCTTCCACATATATATAGGTGGGGGAGGGGAGGCATCTAGGAGGTGCCCCAAGTGGGGCCGAATCCCAGTTGGGCTCCTACCCCTACCCCCCTGCCATGTTTGTGTGCGGGAGGAAAGCAGGGGGAGGTGGCGCCCCCCCTTTCCTTTCTCACATGAGGAGGGAAAGGTAGGAGGGGCCAACCCTCCCCCTTTTCTTCCTTCTCTAGGGCCAGTGGCCAGGGAGAGGGCGCGCCAGCCCCCTTTTGGGCTAGTGTGTTCCTCCCCTTGGCCCATTACACCCGTAGACCACCCGGGGGTGTTCGAAATCCCTTCTAGTGATCCGATGACTACCCGGTGCACTCTGAAACTCTTCCAGTGTCCAAATAGTATCGTCCTATATATCAGTCTTTACCTCTAGACCATTCCGGAGCTCCTCGTCATGTCCGTGATCTCATCGGAGTGTCCGAACAACATTCAGTCACCAAATCATATAACTCATATAACACTATATCTTCAACGAATGTTAAGCGTACGGACCCTACGGGTTCGAGATCTATGTAGACATGACCGAGACACCTCTCCGGTCAATTATATACCAATTGAGGAACCTAGATGCCCATATTGGCTCCTACATATTCTACGGAGATCTTTATCGGTCGAACCTTATGACAACATACGTAATTCCCTTTGTCTATCGGTATGTTACTTGCCCGAGATTCGATCGTCGGTATCTTCATACCTAATTAAATCTCATTACCTGCAAGTCTCTTTACTCATTCCGTAATACATCATCTTGTAACTAACTCCTTAGCCACTTTGCTTGCAAGGCTTCTTATGATGTGTATTATCGAGAAGGCGCAGAGATACCTCTCCGATACACGGAGTGACAAATCCTAATCTCGATGTATGCCAACTCAACAAACACCTTCAGAGATACCTATAGAGCATCTTTATGAGAACCCAATTATGTTGTGACATTTGATAGCAGACAAGGTATTCCTCTGGTATTTGGGAGTTGAATAATCTCATAGTCGAACGAATATGTATTTGAAATTAAGAAAGTAATAGCAATAAACTGAACGATCATATGCTTAGATAATGGATGGGTCTTGTCCATCACATCATTCTCCTAATGATTTGATCCCGTTATCAAATTACAACACATGTCTATGGTTAGGAAACCTTAACCATCTTTGATCAATAATCTAGTCTAGTAGAGGCTTACTAGGGACACGGTATTTGTTTATGTACTCACACTTGTATTTTAGTTTCTAATCAATACAATTATAGAACTAATAATGAACCTTTATCATGAATAAGGAAATATAAAATAACAAATTTATTATTTCCTCTAGGGAATATTTCCTTTAGTCTCCCACTTGCACTAGAGTCAATAACCTAGATTACATTGTAATGAATCTAACACCCATGGAGTCTTGGTGTTGATCATGTTTTGATCTCGGAAGAGTCTTAGTCAACGGGTCTACTACATTCAGATCCTTATATATTTTGCAAATCTCTATGTCTCCATCCTTGACCTTTTAACGAATGGAGTTGAAGCATCTGTTGATGTGTTTGGTTCTCTTGTGAAACCTAGATTCCTTTGCCAAGGCAATTGCTCCAGTGTTGTCACAAAAGATTTTCATTGGACCCAATGGACTGGGTATTACACCCAGATGGGATATGAACTCCTTCATCCAGACTCCTTCAGCGCTGCTTCTGAAGTAGCTATGTACTCCAATTCACAGGTCGATCCCACCACGACGCTCTGCTTGGAACCGCACCAACTGACAGCTCCACCATCCAATATAAATATGTATCTGGTTTGTGACTCAGAGTCATCCGGATCAGCGTCGAACCTAGCATCGACGTAACCAGTTACGATGAGCTCTTCGTCATCTCCATAAACAAGAAATATATCCTTGGCCCTTTTCAGGTAATTTAGGATGTTCTTGACCGCTGTCCGATGATCCACACCTAGATTACTTTGGTACCTCCCTGCCAAACTTATGGAAATGCACATCATGTCTAGTACACAGCATAGCATACATGATAGAACCTATGGCTGAGGCATAGGGAATGACTTTCATTTTTCTCTCTATCTTTTGTAGTGTTCGGGCTTTGAGTCTGACTCAATTTCACACCTTGTAACACAGGCAAGAACCCTTTCTTTGACTGGTCCATTTTGAACTTCTTCAAAACTTTATCAAGGTATGTGCTTTGTGAAAGTCTTATTGAGCATCTCGATCTATCCCTATAGATCTTGATGCCCAATATATAAGCAGCTTCACCAAGGTCTTTCATTGAAAAATTCTATTTCAAGTATCCTTTTATGCTATCCAAAAATTCTATATCATTTCCAATCAATAATATGTCATCCACATATAATATCAGAAATGCTATAGAGCTCCCACTCACTTTCTTGTAAATACAGACTTCACCGTAAGTCTGTATAAAACTATATGCTTTGATCACTTCATCAAAGCATATATTCCAACTCTGAGATGCTTGCACCAGTCCATAGATGGATCATGGGAGCTTGCACACTTTCTTAGGAACTTTAGGATCGACAAAACTTTCTGGTTGCATCATATACAACTCCTCTTTAAGAAATCCATTAAGGAATGTAGTTTTGACATCCATTTGCCAGATTTCATAATTATAAAATGCGGCAATTGCTAACATGATTCAGACAGACTTAAGCATAGCTAGGGGTGAGAAAGTATCATCATAGTAAATTCCTTGAACTTGTCAAAAACCTTTTGCGATAAGTCGAGCTTTGTGGACAGTAACATTACCATCAGCGTCAGTCTTCTTCTTGAAGATCCATTTATTCTCGATGGCTTGCTGATCATTGGGAAAGTCCACCAAAGAACACATTTTGTTCTCATACATGGCTACTATCTCAGATTTCATGGCCTCAAGCCATTTGTCGAAAGCTGGGCTCATCACAACTTCTTCATAGTTCGTAGGTTCGCCATGGTCTAATAACATAACTTCTAGGACAGGATTACCATACCACTCTGGTGTGGAACATGCTCTGGTCAACCTACGAGGTCCAGTAGTAACTTGATCTGAAGTTTCATGATCATCATCATTAGCTTGCTCTCTAGTTGGTGTAGGAATCACGGGAACGATTTTCTCTAATGTGCTACTTTCCCATTCGAGAGAATGTACAATTACCACATCAATTTCTACTTTCCGCCCACTCACTTCTTTCGAGAGAAACTCCTTCTCTAGAAAGGATCCATTATTGGCAACAAAGATATTGCCTTCGGATCTGTGGTAGAAGGTGTACCCAATAGTTTGCTTAGGGTATCCTATGAAGACGCACTTCTCCAATTTAGGTTCGAGCTTATCAGGCTGGAGCCTTTGGACATAAGCGTTGCATCCCCACATTTTAAAAAAACAATAGCTTAGGTTTCTTGCCGAACCATAGTTCATATGGTGTCGTATCAACGGATTTAGACGGTTCCCTATTTAATGTGAATGTCGTTGTCTCTAATGCATAAGCCCAAAATGATAGTGGTAAATCGGTAAAAGACATCATAGAACACACCATATCCAATAAAGTATGGCTACGACGTTTGGACACACCATTATGCTGTCGTGTTCCAGGTGGCGTGAGTTGTGAAACAATTCCACATTGTTTTAAATGAAGGCTAAACTCGTAACTCAAATATTCTTCACAATCAGACCATAGAAACTTTATTTTCTAATTACGATGATTCTCCACTTCACTCTAAAATTCTTTGAACTTTTCAGATGTTTCACACTTGTGCTTCATCAAGTAGATATACCAATACCTACTCAAATCATCTGTCAAGGTCAGAAAATAGCGATACCCTCCGCATGCCTCAACACTCATCGGAGCGCATACATCGGTATGTATTATTTCCACTAAGTCATTAGCTCACTCCATTGTTCCGGCGAATGGAGTTTTACATATTTTGCCCATGAGGCATGGTTCACAAGTATCAAATGATTCAAAATCAAGTGATTCCAAAAGTCCATCAGCATAGAGTTTCTTCATGCGCTTTACACCAATATTACCTAAATGGCAGTGCCACAAGTATGTTGCACTATCATTATCAACTTTGCATCTTTTGGCATCAATATTATGAATATGTGTATCACTACGATCGAGATTCAACAAGAATAAACCATTCATCAAGGGTGCATGACTGATACGTCCATTTTGCATCATGCTTTTATATTGATATTTATTGCATTATGGGATGTTATTACACATTATGTCACAATACTTATGCCTATTCTCTCTTATTTTACAAGGTTTACATAAAGAGGGAGAATGCCGGCAACTGGGATTCTGGGCTAGAAAAGGAGCAAATATTAGAGACCTATTCTGCACAGCTCCAAAAGTCCTGAAACTTCACGGAAGTCATTTTCAGAATATATAAAAAATACTGAGCGCAAGAAGTTCCAGAGGGGGGCCACACCCTGCCCACGAGGGTGGGGGCGCGCCCTACCCCCCTGGGCACGCTCCCTGCCTCGTGGGCTCGCTGGTGGCCCTCCGATGCCCATCTTTTTCTATATGGAGTCTTACGATGAGGAAAAAATCATAAGCCAGCTTTCGGGACGAGACTCTACCGCCACGAGGCGGAACCTTGGCGGAACCAATCTAGGGCTCCGGCGGAGCTGTTCCGCCGGCGAAACTTCCCTCCGGGAGGGGGAAATCATCGCCATCGTCATCACCAATGAACCTCTGATCGGGAGGGGGTCAATCTCCATCAACATCTTCACCAGCACCATCTCCTCTCAAACCCTAGTTCATCTCTTGTATCCAATTCTTGCCTCTAAGTCTGGGATTGGTACCTGTGTGGTTGCTAGTAGTGTTAATTACTCCTTGTAGTTGATGCTAGTTGGTTTATTTGGTGGAAGATCATATGTTCAGATCCTATATGCATATTAATACCCCTCTGATTATGAACATGAATATGCTTTGTGAGTAGTTACGTTCGTTCCAGAGGATATGGGAGAAGTCTTGCTATTAGTAGTCATGTGCATTTGGTATTCGTTCGATATTTTGATGAGATGTATGTTGTCTCTCCTCTAGTGGTGTTATGTGAACGTCGACTACATGACACTTCACCATTATTTGGGCCTAGAGGAAGGCATTGGGAAGTAATAAGTAGATGATGGGTTACTAGAGTGACAGAAGTGTAGGATCGAAAGTATGTCTAGAGGGGGGGTGATTAGACTACTTGACCAAATAAAAACTTATCCTTTTCCCAATTTTAGTTCTTGGCAGATTTTAGCAACTTTGGACAAGTCAAGCAATCTTAACACAATTCAAGCAAGCATGCAAAGAGTATATGAGCAGCGGAAAGTAAAGCATGCAACTTCCAAGCATGTAAAGGGAAGGGTTTGGAGGATTCAAACGCAATAGGAGACACTGATGTTTTTGTCATGGTTCCGATAGGTGGTTCTATCGTACATCCATGTTGATGGAGACTTCAACCCACGAAGGTTAATGGCTACACGAGTCCACGGAGGGCTCCACCCACGAATGGTCCACGAAGAAGCAACCTTGTCTATCCTACCAGGGCCGTCGCCCACCAAGGACTTGCCTCACTAGCGGTAGATCTTCATGAAGTAGGCGATCTCCTTGCCCTTACAAACTCCTTGGTTCAACTCCACAATCTTGTCGGAGGCTCCCAAGTGACACCTAGCCAATCTAGGAGACACCACTCTCCAAGAAGTAACAAATGGTGTGTTGATGATGAACTCCATGCTCTTGTGCTTCAAATGATAGTCTCCCCCAACACTCAACTCTCTCTCACCGGATATGGATTTGGTGGAAAGAAGATTTGAGTGGAAAGCAACTTGGGGAAGGCTAGAGATCAAGATTCATATGGTAAGAATGGAATATCTTGGCCTCAACACAAGTATAGGTGGCTCTCTCTTAGAAAAAGTAAGTTGGAAGTGTAGGTTTGTTCTGATGGCTCTCACCATGAATGAAGAGGTGGTGGAGGGGTATATATAGCCTCCACACAAAATCTAACAGTTACACACAACTTGCCAATCTCGGTGGGACCGAATTGATAAACTCGGTCGGACCGATTCAGCAAAGCTAGTGACCATTGGTAATTGATGAAAACATATAGATCAAAGCTTCGACAAATCATAATAAGAGAGGATAACATTGTCGCTTTGAGAAGTATGTGAAAAGCAAGAGCTCCCCCTAAATTTGTGCGTAGTTTAAGATTTGCTTTGGACTGCAAATGCACAATGAGTTAGGAAAATGGGTTACTCTTCCACGTCACATACATCTTGGTGGAGCGCTCAAAATGATAATAATGAAATACATGCACTCATCACCAATTAAAGTGAATGATCATATATGGGGATATAGAAGGATAATGTCATCCAACAAGCATTAAGGTAGCATATGATCAAACACATGATCATCCAAGTATCACACACAAGCATAAATTATCGCAAACAAGCAAATAAACAAACTTTAACCACCAAACAATAAGAGAGAATAAAAAGCAACACTCTCTCTCGAAACCCATCATCTATACATTTTCTCCCCCTTTGGCAACAAGTTACCAAAAAGTTCATAAAAATGCATAGTGCTAGATCGACTCTCAGGCTTGGTCTTCAGGTGGTGGTGTAGATAACACGCTGAGGACGAAGGCATCAGTTGATGTAGATAGAGCTGGTGGAGTGGGTGCTGGAGCTGGTGGCACTGAAGCTGTAGCTGGTGCAGATAAAGTTTCTATGGTGTCTGTGACAGGCACTGCAGCAGATCTCTGTCCTCTGGGCACTCTAGCAAAAGCATCAGTGGTAGACTTGCCCTTCTTCTCCTGCACTTCATCCTGAAGTTGCTCAACAACTGACTGGATCTCAGTGACCTTCACATCTAAGTCATAGAACTTCTGCTCCATGATCCTCTCCAAGCTCTCTTGGTTTTGAGTCAGGGTAGCCAATCCCTTCTCAATCCTCAGAGTGGAGGCAATCAAGTAGCCAAGCTGATCTTGCTTGCTCTTCAGAAGATACTGAGATGCCTCATTAGTGGTTGGCATCTTTGCAGCCTTTTCAGCCCTTGCCTTCTCCCTCTTGGCTTGTGCTTGCACAGAAGATGGTTCATTCTCATCCATCACCACAGTGTTGTCCTCAAAGTCTGGGTAGATGGGCATGTGTTCCTTGTCCAGGAGATATGTGACAGTGCCCATATTGGAGTTGATTAGCTCCTGGATCTATGGGGCATACCCACAACTTCTCTTCTGATCTGCAGTTGTTCTCTTAATGGTTTCCACAATTAGGCTCATGACCTTAAACTTTTGAGGCACATAAAATATGTGAAGCAAGTTAATTGCATGGCCTCTGATCATCTTGTGATCACCTGACTTTGGCAAGAGAGTGTGCCTGAGGATCCAGTTGATTGTTGGCAAGCCTAACAGAAGGTAATGTACTGGTCCAAACTTGTGTGTCTCAAGAGCAGCATCTGGGATCTCTTTGTACATATGTGCCATGGTGTTGTGATCCTTCTTCTTCTTGGCATAGACATCCAAGTCATCTTCACTCTCCTCAGGAGCATTGATCAATTTTGCCCATTCTTCAACCGTTGACTGGTACCTAGTACCTTCAGACATCGAGACAATCCTTCCATCTGGGTAGAAATGAGTTGTGGAGTAGAACTGCATAATGAGCTCATCATTCCACTTTGTGAGCTTCCGAGCCACAAACTCAGTGACTCCACATGCCTTGAAGCTGTCATATACACCAGGGAAGTGATCTTCATTTTCCTCAATGAATTTCTAATCAACCCATCTCATGTCACACACTATGGGCTTCTTGTCAAGTAAGATAGTCTCATAGAAGTCCTGTTGTTCCTTTGTATGGAACATGTAGTCCACAGCAGTCCTTCTCCTGGTGGCATATGGATCTGACTCTCTCCATAGCCTTAAACCTGAATCCTTCCTGATTTTCATGTTCTCTGCAACTGGGTGAGCATCATTGTGATCTGGAATTTTGGGCTTCAACTTCCTCAAAACGACAGAATCATCTTCTTCTTCAGCGGCTTGAGGCACCGGGGCCTTGTTCTTCTCCTCAGTAGGGATGTTCCTGGTGCTCCTCTTGGGTTTTGGCTTTGGAGATGGAGCAGCAGTCTTAGGAGCAGTCTTAGGCTTAGATGGAGCAGCCCCTGCCCTTATAGCATCTCCCATAAGTTTTTGAGCTTTGGGTGCTAGTGTTGCATCCTCTTCCTCTTCCTCTTCTTCAGAATCTTTCATTATTGAACATCTCCCAAGCACTCTGGCAGTGGTCTTCTTGACCCTTTCCTTCCTTTTCTTTTCTTCCACAACCTGTTCTTTGGGTGCAGATCCCAAAGTCTGTTGAGTGGATGTTCTGGCCTTTGACATGGGAACTCTCTTGGCAGGAATCTTTTGCTTCATTCCCGTCTTAGTGGCAGCAGCTGTGCCATATTCCTTTTTCAGAACTTTCCTCTTTGAGGTGGCCTCTTCCTCAACATCCACATAGTCCTCATCCTCAGAATCACATGTGCAATGGCCTTGGCCAAATCGGTGGAACCGATTTCCACAACACGGTTGGTCCGAGATGATTTCGGCGCAAACCTAACCCTAAATTTTCAATCCATGACTAAACTACGGAGTGATTTCAATGGATAGAGTGATCTCAATCATGGCAAGATACATGGCAAACAATGTGCTAAGAATTAGAGGGGGAATAGCACAAGAATCAAGTCCATACCCTAGTGCGGCGATGGACCTACTACGGCGGCAACGACGGAGATGATTCCCGTTGACAGCGGCGGTGACCAGCGGCGGGAGGCAGCTGGCGATGAGGAGGACGATCCGGAGACCCAGGAAGGCAGAGCAGGCTGAGCACGGGCGAAGGGGTTCGGAAAAATTTCCAAATTTGGGCCGCGGATATATATAGCCTGACTCTGTCGATGTGACCGAGTGGAACAACTCAGTGGCACCGAGATTAATAACTGCAAGCAGTTACTAAAACTCGGTGTGACCGAAAAGTTCAAATTGGTTGCACCGAGATTGAAAACCTAGATCGACTCAGTGATCTCGGTATGACCGAAATGGATGAATCGGTCAGACCGAGACGCACAAAGAAGTTTTGGATTTTTAAGTCTATGATGAATCGGGGACTCCGAGTGCTGATCACACAGAGTGGTTCGAATCTGACTTGATCAAACTTTGTGATGTAGCATGAATAGAGTTTGAGACGAGAAAAGCACAGATAGCTAGAGAAGGTTCTTAGGCATTCTTGTCCATCCACTTGGCAAAAGAAAAAGGAACCAAACAATCAAAATAACAAGTGGATGTCCTTGAATGAGTAAATTATGCAACCAACATGCTCACACAATAAAATGGCAAATGAAATATGTGGCAAAACATGCACAACCAATTCTAGCATCTATCAAGCAATTGGCGATGACTGAGTATATTGACTTAGGAGTCAAATGAGAACATTTGATCATAGGTCATACTCATCGTTTAAGCACAAATTGGGTTACCATTTTTACATAAAGTGTTGTTGTGTTCACACCATTAGAGTTGCTTTACCTCAATTTTAGAGTAAAGCTCCCCCTAGATGTGAGATCCCCCCTAAGAGGGATGAACTAACCTTGGGTTTTGTCGATGATAACTTCATGTAGGTGTTGAAGATGTGGATGCTCAATGTTGATGTTGATCATTTGGAGCAATCCTTTGGAGTGAGTTGCACTTTCAATACCTACACGGGTTAGTCCCACAAGAAACAAACAAGGATATCCATAGACATAGAGTGATGCACACACAAGATGATGTCTATGAAAGCATTAGGTTACCTTGTCCCTTGTCTTACCAACAAGAGGGTTCGTGACTCCTTGAACTAGTGCAAGATGTGGAAGTTGATTGCACTTGTTCTTGCCAAAATGATAAGAGTGAAGTATGTTGGCGGAGTCACCTTCAAGAACTCTCCAGTTCTTCTTCTTAGGGATCTACATCATCTTGATGGGAATCCTCGGAGTTGTAGTCGTACTTGATGAAGTAGAACTTGATGTAGTCTTGGGAACCCACTTGACCAAGGCCTTGGGTGCTTCTTCAAATGCATCAATTTCCTCTTGAATCTTATCCTTCCATTTTTTCTTGTGGTCTTGTGATGGAAGATCATCTTGAGCTTGTGTCCCTTTGAAGGAAGTAGGATCATACTTCTCTTGTTAAGGAACAAACTTCGTCTTGGGGTATTGATCTTCTTCCCACTCAACTCCATTGGCATTGAACTTTCATTCAAAACCAACACCTTGGTTCTTCCGGTGCCTTCCTTGCTTGCGTACAATTTCCTCGAATTGCTTACTCCCGGCAAGGCTCTTGTAAACACCTTTCTCTATAATTCCCTTTAATAAGCTATTTTCTTTCTCATGTATAACTTGGCTAAGAGAATCATTAGTAGAATCAAGAGAACTACCAGAAGCAACAACATTGGATTTCTCATGAATATTGTCACTACTAGAGGAAGAATCTTTCTTGTTCTTGTTACTAGACTTGACTTGAGGCATGTAAGTGGATAAGAGTAAACACTTGGAAATGTAAGAAGAACTTTTCTTGTGAAGATCATCATTGATTGCCTTTAAGAACTCATGCTCTTGCTCAAGGTTGAGCTTTTCAAAACATAATTTCTCATGAGTCCTTAAAAGTTCTCGATGATCTCCTAAGATAGTTTCATGAGCTAACTTAAGAGTTTTTAGTTCTTTAGTTATAAACTCAATCTTCTCCTTATCATTGTCATTTGTTTTATCTTGATTAGCATGATTAATTGACGTTTCATCATAGTATTCATCACTAGAGTTGTCAACAAGTAAATCATCATCACCTAAGAAGTCATCTTCATCACTATTGAAATCAACATACTCGGGGTGTGATACCTTTGGGCCTTTAGCCATGAAGCATCTTCCAAGTCCTTCATTTGGTGAATCAAATATGTCATAGGAGTTGGTTGACACAAGTGCTAGACCGGCAACACCTTCATCTTGAGTATATTCGGAGTCGGGGTGATAGCTTCTCTCGGAGTGATTGTCGGAGTCGGAGTCGGATACCCATTCAACAAAGCTTGATGTCTTCGTTTTCTATAGCTCCTTGATGACTTGTCCTTCCTTTCCGAATCTTTGCTTCTCCGGGATGTTCTTCTTTCATAGTGATCATCTCTACTTCTTCTCTCTCTTGATGGTGATTCTTCTCTTCTACTTCTTCTTTTTTGGAGAATCTTGTCTTCTTTTGTAGGGTGTCATACACTCATTGGAATAGTGTCCGGGTCTTCCACAATTGTAGCAATTTCGCTCTCGACTAGAAGATCTTTTGTCATTGTAGGACCTTGACTTGGAACTTCTCTCTTTGCTTCACTCTTGTAGAACTTGTTGAAGTTCTTCACCATTAGGCTCAATTCTTCCTTGAAGGTTTGTTTCTCACTTGATGATGTGGGAGCTTCACATGAGGCTTTGTATGCACCACTTGACTTGTTATGGAGCTCCTCCTTATCCTTGAGTGACATCTCATGAGCAACAATTCTTCCAATGACTTCCGTTGGCTTGAGATCTTTGTAATTGGGCATCATTTGAATCAATGTACATATGGTATCATATTTTCCGTCCAAAGCTCTTAGGATCTTCTTGATGATGAATTTGTCGGTCATCTCTTCACTTCCTAAGCCGACGATCTCATTTGTGATAAGAGCAATCCTAGAGTACATTTCAGAGGCACCTTCACCATCCTTCATTTTGAACTTGTCAAGCTGACTTTGAAGCACATCCAACTTGGATTCCTTGACGGAGTCGGTACCTTCGTGCATATCAATCAAAGTATCCCAAATTTCCTTTGCATTCTCAAGATGGCTGATTTTGTTGAATTCTTCGGGGCACAATCTGTTGAAGAGGATATCACAAGCTTGAGCATTGTATTGCAGCATCTTCAACTCTTTCTCTGTAGCTTCACGGTTCGGTTCTCTCCCATTAAAGAATTCACCTTGCAAGCCAATACACACAATATCCCATACGGCGGGGTTATGTCCAAGAATATGCATTTTCATCTTATGCTTCCAACTAGCAAAATTAGTACCATCAAAGTAAGGACCTCTACGGTGGTAGTTTCCCTCGCTAGACGCCATACTCTCCTAGGTTGTGAAACCAAGGCTATGACTTCCAAAAGCTATGAAAATCAAGGCAAATGGAGACCAAAGCTCTGATACCACTTGTAGGATCGAAAGTATGTCGAGAGGGGGGTGATTAGACTACTTGACCAAATAAAAACTTATCCTTTTCCCAATTTTAGTTCTTGGAAGATTTTAGCAACTTTGGACAAGTCAAGCAATCTTAACACAATTCAATCAAGCATGCAAAGAGTATTTGAACAGCGGAAAGTAAAGCATGCAACTTGCAAGAATGTAAAGGGAAGGGTTTGGAGGATTCAAACGCAATAGGAGACACAGGGAGATTACATTGCAATCTCGGTGGGACCGATCGCTCATCTCAGTAAGACCGAAATGTTACGAAGGGAAACAGGGAGATTACAATCCCATCTCGGTGAGACCGAGATCCCTATCGGTGAGACCGATTTGCCTAGGGTTTGTGGCAGTGGCTATGACAACTGAACTCGGTGGCGCCGGATATAAAGAATCGGTGGGGCCGAGTTTGACTTTTGGTTTAGGTCATATGTGGATGTGAGAAAGTAGTTGAGGGTTTTGGAGCATATTACTAAGCATTTTGAGCAAGAGCCTCATTAAGCAACACCTCATCCCTCCTTGATAGTATTGGCTTTTCCTATGGACTCAATGTGATCTTGGATCACTAAAATAGAAAATGTAGGGTCTTGAGCTTTGAGCTTGAGCCAATCCTTTGTCCTCAGCATTTTGAGGGGTCCACTTTTCTCATCCATGCCATGCCAATCATTGAGTTTTCCTGAGATATTAATCTTGAAATAGCATTAGCTCAATGACCTATATGTTGTTAGGAATTACCAAAACCACCTAGGGATAGTTGCACTTTCAAGAAGCTTAAACCCTTGTTTATGCGTTGCTTCGTAAGGGGCTGATTTGGATCCATATGTTTCATGCTATGGTTAGGTTTACCTTAATACTTTTGTTGTAGTTGCGGATGCTTGCAATAAAGGTTAATCATAAGTGGGATGCTTGTCCAAGTAAGGACAGTACCCAAGCACCGGTCCACCCACATAGCAAATTATCAAAGTACCGAACGCGAATCATATGAACGTGATGAAAACTAGCTTGACGATAATTCCCATGTGTCCTCGGGAGCGCTTTTCTCTATATAAGAATTTGTCCAGGCTTGTCCTTTAATACAAGAAGGATTGGGCCACCGTGCTGCACTTTATTTACTTTTGTTACTTGTTGCTCGTTACAAATTATCTTATCACAAAATTATCTGTCACCTATAATTTCAGTGCTTGCAGAGAATACCTTGCTGAAAACTGCTTATCGTTTCCTTCTGCTCCTCGTTGGGTTCGACACTCTTACTTATCGAAAGGACTACGATAGATCCCCTATACTTGTGGGTCATCAAGACTCTTTTCTGGCGCCGTTGCCGGGGAGTGAAGCGCCTTTGGTAGGTGGAATTTGGTAAAGAAAAATTTATATAGTGTGCTAAAATTTACTGTCACTTGGTACTATGGAAAGTAATCCTCTGAGGGGCTTGTTCGGGGTATATTCACCTCGACCAGTAGAGCAAAGAGTTGCTCCTCAACCTATTGAACCTACTAAAAATGAAAACGTCTACTTTGAGATTCCTTCGGGTATGATAGAAAAACTGCTAGGTAATCCTTTTGCAGGAGACGGAATAATGCACCCTGATGAGCACATATATATGTGGATGAAGTTTGTGGATTATTTAAGCTTGCAGGTGTGCCCGATGATGTTATTAAGAAGAAGGTCCTCCCTTTATCTTTGAAGGGAGATGCATTGAGATGGTATAGGCTATGAGATGATATTGGATCATGGAACTACAAACGATTGAAATTGGAATTTCATCAGAAGTTTTATCCTATGCATTTTGTTCATCGTGATCGCAATTATATATATAATTTTTGGCCTCACGAAGGAGAAAGCATCTCTCAAGCTTGGGGGAGGCTTAAATCAATGTTATATTCATGCCCCAATCAGGAGCTTCCAAGAGAAATAATTATTCAAAATTTATATGCTCGGCTTTCTGATAACAATCGCACCATGCTCGATACTTCTTGTGCTGGCTCTTTTATGATGAAGACTATTGAATTCAAATGGGATTTGTTGGAAAGAATTAAACTCAACTATGAAGATTGGGACCTCGACGAAGGTAAGAAGTTAGGTATGACACCTAACTTTGATTGTGTTAAATATTTTATGGATACCGATGTTTTCCGTAAATTTAGCACTAAATATGGACTTGACTCTGAAATAGAAGCTTCTTTCTGTGAATCTTTTGCTACTCATGTTGATCTCCCTAGAGAGAAGTGGTTTAAATATCATCCTCCCATAGAATTAAAAGTAGCTGCACCTATTAAAGTTGAAGAAAAGATTGTCACTTATAATGATCCTATTGTTCCTGCTGCTTATGTTGAGAAACCACCTTTTCCTGTTAGGATAAAAGATCATGCTAAAGCTTCAACTATGGTTCGGAAAAGCAACATTAGAACTTATACACCTCCTGAGCAAGTTAAAGTTGAACCTAATATTGCTATTGTTAAAGATCTCTTGTCTGATAATATTGATGAGACTGCTAGAATTTCTAAACCTTGTGCTAAAGATAAACATAGACCCGTGGTAGGCATGCCTGTTATTTATGTTAAAATAGGAGATCATTGATATCATGGCTTATGTGATATGGGTGCCAGTGCTAGTGCTATACCTCATGACTTATACAAAGAAATTATGCATGATATTGCACCTGCTAAGATAGAAGATATTGATGTCACAATTAAACTTGCCAATAGAGATACTATTTCACCAATTGGAATTGTTAGAGATGTTGAAGTCTTGTGTGGGAAAACTAAATATCCTGCTGATTTTCTTGTGCTTGGTTCCCCACAAGATAGCTTTTGTCCCATTATATTTGGTAGACCCTTGTTGAACACAGTTAATGCTAGGATAGATTGCGAAAAGGATGTTGTTACTATTGGTTTAGGTGATATGTCTCATGAATTTAATTTCTCTAAATTTCGTAGACAACACTGTGAAGAGGG